>NC_080031.1:22000000-22625000 GCF_030020395.1 Manis pentadactyla | reverse complement strand
CTGGCTTAATTCATCTCCATATCAATAGGTGTTTCCAAGGGGTGGAGAGAAGTAGTTCATCTCCATGTCAATACATGATTACATGGGGAGCCAATGGCATATCTGCACTGGAGAGGTTGGGTGGGGTCCATTTTTACAGCCAGGTCATGAAAGACATGGGAGAGCAGAATTGGACAAGTGCTTGTAAGTAATAAATGGGTTTCTCCCACTTAATTTCTCCCTTTGACTGATTTGGGTTTCAAAGGTAATTTGCCCTGAGCTGGGAGACAGATTTTCCCTGGAGTTACAATAACCCCAAGAATTTACCTTCCCTCCTAGGGCAGGGGTTATTCCTTTTCAGTTGTACACAGGACAGTTGTATGATGTTATATGGAATTATGACCTTAGTAATGATTTTATTTGGAGATTAAGTATCTTTAAAGAGATGTATCTAGGTACTAAGTTGAAGCAGTGGACTTGTTTTGGTTAATTTTATGTTTTAATTTTGCTGGGCTACAGTGTGCACAAATATTTACTTGAATATTGTTTGGTGTTGTGAGTGTGAGGTCTGCCTAGATGATATCAACATTTGACTGGTAGACTGCAAGGCAGGTTGCCCTCACTAATGTAGGTGTTCCTCATCAAACTGAATGCTTGACAGTTACAAAAGGCTGACGTCCTCTAAGGGAATTCTGCTGCCTGAAAGCTTTCAAACTGAAACACCAGCTCTTCCTGTCTGACGGTCTGCACACTGACACATTAACTCTTCCTGATTCTACAGCAGCTTCCTGCCTATGGACCTGAACTGGGACAGCAGATATTACTGCTTTACAATAGTTTCTGGTCTTTTGACTCAAAATTAGGCATTGGCTGTACAGATTTTGTACTTGCCAACCTACATATAAACAAGAGCCAATTCCTAGTATAAATCTCTTCTTATATGTGTGTGTGTGTGTGTGTGTGTGTGTGCATGTTCTGAAACATATCACATTTTCATGGATTGGAAGACTTAATATTGCTTAGCATCCATAATACATAAAGCAGATTCAATAAAATCACTATCAGATCTTCATGATAATTTTGCAGATATAGAAAAATATGAACATTTCATGTGAAATCTCAAGGGACCCTGTAGTCATAAAAGACTTGAGAACAACTAAGATTGGGGTCACACACTTCCTGATTTCAGAACTTATTATAAAACTATATTTATCAGAACAGTGTGATACTTGTATAAAGACAGGCATCTAGACTAATTGAATAGTTTAGAATGTCCAGAAATATACCATCTCTTTTGGTCCTATGAATTTCTACAGGGGTACCAAGAGCATCCAATGGGGAAAGGGTAGTTTTTTCAACAAATGGTGATGGAAACTGGGTATTCCCATGCTGAAGAATAAAGGTTGACCCTTAACTTACACCATATACAAAATAGCTCAAAATGGATGAAAGAACTAAACATAAGAGCTAAAACTGTAAAACACTTAGAATAAAATATAGAGGAAAAGCTTCAGGACATTAGATGATGCAATGATTTCTTGAATATGGCACCAAACACACAGGTTACTGAAGAAAAATTAGGCAAATAGGACTACATTGAAATTAAAAATTTCTGTGCATCAAAGACCACAATCAACAGATGGAAAAAGCAACTAATGGAATAGGAAAAAACACTTTCAAATATACATCTGATAAGGAGTCATTATCCAGAATATACAAGGAATTCCTACAACTCAATGAAAACCTGATTAAAAAATGAGTAAAGAATATATACAAATGGACAAAGAGCATATGAAAAGATGCCCAGCATCACTACCCACACTTGTGCCCTGTTCATGAGAATGTAAAAAGGGGTAGCCCGCTTGAAAGATAGTATGACATTCCTCAGAAAATTAAAAATAGAATGTCCATTAGATCCAGCAATTCTCCTTCTGGATATATATCAAAAGAATTTAAAGCAGAGACTAGAAGTGATACTTGTACATTTGTGTTTATGGCACATTCACAACTGCCAAAATGTGTAAGCAACCCTAGTGCCCATCAACACATAAACAGATAAAGAGAATGTGGTCTGCATACAATGGAATATTATTCAATAGTAAAAAGAAAGAAGTCTCTGACATGTCACAAAACAGATAAACTTTGACGATGTGTTAAATGAAACATGCCATTCATTTTTAATAAAGTTTATGTTAGATAACAGCTTTATATTTACTGGGAAATTGTAAAATTAATACAGAGTTTTGATAAACTCCACACTCAGTTTCCCTTATTACCATCTTATATTAGTATGATGCATTTGTCAAAATAAATCAATTGATGTTATTAAATTATTTTTAAAATAAATTATTAGTGACTAAAATCCATACTTTAACCGGACTCCTAATGAATTAATCTTTACTAATTTTGTTTTTTTCTCCAGAACCTCATCTAGAATACCACATTACATGAAGCTGTCACGTGTGGTTTGGCACCTGTGGGCAGTGACAGTTTCTCTGACATTCCTTATTAGAGATGACCTTGGAAGTTTTGAAGAAAACTAGATGCATGTTTTGTACGAAAACCCTCAGCTGAGGTTTGTCTGCTCTTCTGAGAATCTGATACTCAAGATTAAGGGATGTGGATTATTGGGAGAAAGACCACAGAGGTGAAAAGTCATTTTCATCACATCATATCAGTTGGAACATAATTTCAATGTTACTTATCACTGTTGCTATTAAACTTGGTCACCTGGCTGAAGTAGTGTTTGTCACATGTCCCCTTTGTGAAATCATGCCCTCCCCCACTCCACATGTGCCTTTCAGAAGGAAGTCACCATGTACAGCCCACACTTAAGACGTGGAGAGTTTGAGGGCAGAATATGTACATAAATCCTTTGGAATTATTTGGCCTATTATCCTCTATCAATTTATTAATTTCTTCAAATATTTTTATCATTTTAGCACATAAATATTTATTTTATACTTTGGGTTATGTTTAAATTTTGTTATTCATTTTTTTTTATTTCTCAAAACAATATTATTTTTGTCTTTTTAAGCTTACATGTTTAACCAATTAAACTTTTAAAGAAACAATTCTGCTTTTTAAGACCTAGAAATACTTACACATGAATATTTTGCCACAACTACATTTTAAATATCCATTTATACTTTAAGATCCATATCTTGATTTTTGCTATCACATATGAATGGGGCCTTTATAGCTTGTTTTCATTATCTAGCATTGTATTGAATCTTTAAAATTTGAGATTGCCTGTCTTGAAAGCAATAAGAGAAAAGATAAAAGAATGCTATCTCTTGATTGCTTAATAAGTATTTCCATAGTCAATGATGGTTCAATAGGTAAACTAAGTCCTAGAAACCTGAATTCCTTTATGGTAAATACTGTTAAGCAGGAATGCAGTACACAGTAGGCCAAAGTGTGAATTTCTTTAAATAAACTCAAAAATGTTTAAAGCTGTTTCTTTAAAAACATTGTTATTCAGGCAGCATATTTTATTGTTATTCAGGCAGCATATTTTATTGACAATAGAAGTAAATTCTTTAGAAACTCACTTTTAAAGAAAATTCTACTTTTAAAGAAATTAAACAGCAGTGAGTGAATATACTGCTCTGTTCAAAACCATCTACGCTTAAGGTGAGGAGCATTGCCAACAGAGGTGCATTGCTCTAAGTCATGAATGGTATTACGAAGAACTGCAATCTCCTTGTCCTTTTCTTCTTGAAGATGTTGAAGCTTCCTTCTGTAGATTCTCTGCAACGAAACAGTAGAATTTGGATATGATTTTTATTTAGTTTGAACTCTTGCTAGTTTGGCATCAAATTCTAGCTATAATCTGATTATTTAATTTTGCTTTTCCTTTTCTTGAGTTCTTAACTTTGCATTTAACTCAGAAACTTCCACCTCTTTTTGCTCTATCAGTTCTTTATGCTTTTCTTCATATAATACAACTTTTTCCGGCATATACTGATAAAGTTTCTTTATTTCTTTCTTATATCCCTCCTCTTTGATTTTCATTTCACTCATTAGTTTGGCAATATTATTCTTATATTCCTGTTCATAAGATTTTAACTTTCATAAGATCAGCATTTCTTTTTAACTGTTCATTTTCACCTTTCAAATTATGTTGATATTCAATTGTCTGTTGTAGCCCTTTTATCATATTATGAAGAGTAGCACATTCTTCTATAATAGAGATTTCCTTTGCATTATTTTTAATAAACAGTTTTTTCCAAATGCATATCCAATACACTGTTCTTTCCACTGGTTTGTATCATTTTCTTTTCTATATGTGAAAAGTCATTTATAAGTTTGTCAAGATTCACACTGCTCATTTTTTTCATACACCCTTGGCTGCTTTGATTCATGTCTAAACTGCTGTCGCTCCTGGTTCTCCACAGTCTCTTGTGTTATTCATTTTGATGCTGAAATATTTTCCAGCTTTGGGCACTGGGGCATTTTTCATAGGCCCCCGTGTTCCCTTTGGCATATCTTCAACATGGTGTGAGTATGTGTTTGTGTGTGTGTGTGTGTGTGTTAGCACTTCATTACTTTCTAACAATACAATATACCTTAGGTCCCCTTATACATTCCCTGTCCCAAATCTAGAAAAAGTCATTTCTTCAAGAAACCCTATGTCACAGGGCAGCAAGAATGGTGAGCAGGTACAGAGGCCTGGTGCCGGAGGACATAAGAAAACTGAGTGGCCATTTTTTGTTGTTGTTGTTGTTGTTGTTGAGGTGAGTGCTTCCTGAAAGTCTTAAAGGGACAGGGACCCCAATACTAGGGAAACAAGGCAGCAAGAATGGCGAACGGGTATTGGAGGCCAGCGCCAGAGAAAAAAAGAAAAGCGAGCGGCCATTTTTTATTTCTATTTATTTTATTTATTTATGAATTTTTTTGTGGTCATTGTTTTCTTTTGGCAGGTGCTTTTTGGAAGTCTAAAAGGGGCAGGATGGGACACTTAGTACAGAGGTAGGGAATCTGGGGATATCTGGGCACTCTAATCCCCTGGGCTGCAGGGAGCACGGAGGTCCCTTACGGAGATAAATAGCCGCTCCCACTCCAACACGACTCCACCACTTTGGAGCAGCAGCCCGAGCCAGGCCACGCCCACAGCAACAGCGGAGACAAACTCCATAGCATCAGGGCAGGAAGAAGAAGCCTTGTCTGCCAGTAGCAACCCAGCACAAGCCACTAGAGGTCGCTGTTCTCCCAGAAGGGGAGGACTACAAACCAACAAGAAGGGAAGTTCTTCCAGCCGTCACTCGTCCCAGCTCTGCAAACTATTCCTATCACAATGAAAAGACAAAATTACAGGCAAACCAAGATCACAGATAGACCAGAGAAGGAGACAGACCTAACCAGGCTTCCTGAAAAAGAATTCAAAATAAAAATAATAAACATGCCGACAGAGATGCAGAGAAATAAGCAAGAGAAATGGGATGAAGTCCGGAGGGACATCACAGATGCCAGAAAGGAAATTAGAGAAATGAAACAAACTCTGGAAGGATTTATAGGCAGAATGGATAAGATGCAAGAGGCCACTGATAGAAATGAAACCAGAGAACAGAAACGCATAGAAACTGACAGAGAGAGAGATAAAAGGATATAAAGGAATGAAACAATATTAAGAGAACTGTGTGACCAATCAAAAAGGAACAATATCCATATTATAGGGGTACCAGAAGAAGAAGAGAGAGGAAGAGGGATGGAAAGTATCTTGGAAGAAATAATTGCTGAAAACTTCCCCAAACTGGGGGAGGAAATAATCGAACAGACCATGGAAATACACAGAACCCCCAACACAAAGGATCCAAGGAGGACAACACCAAGACACATAATAATTAAAATGGCAAGATCAAGGACAAGGAAAGAGTTTTAAAAGCAGCTAGAGAGAAAAAGGTCACCTATAAAGCAAAACCCATCAGGCTAACAACAGACTTGTCGACAGAAACCCTACAGGCCAGAAGAGAATGGCATGATATACTTAATGCAATGAAACAGAAGGACCTTGAACCAAGGATACTGTTTCCAGCACGACTATCATTTAAATATGATGGCGGTATTAAACAATTCCCAGACAAGCAAAAGCTGAGGGAATTTGCTTCCCACAAACCACCTCTACAGAATATCTTACAGGGACTGCTCTAGATGGGAGCACTCCTAGAAAGAGCACAGCACAAAACACCCAACATATGAAGAATGGAGAAGGAGGAATAAGAAGGTAGAAAAGAAAAGAATCTCCAGACAGTGTATATAACAGCTCAATAAGCGAGCTAAGTTAGGCAGTAAGATACTAAAGAGGTTAACCTTGAACCTTTGGTAACCACGAATCTAAAGCCTGCAATGGCAATAAGTACATATCTTTCAATAGTCACCCTAAATGTAAATGGACAGAATGCACCAATCAAAAGACACAGAGTAATAGAATGGATAAAAAAGCAAGACCCATCTATATGCTGCTTACAAGAAACTCACCTCAAACCCAAAGACATGTACAGACTAAAAGTCAAGGGATGGAAAAACATATTTCAGGCAAACAACAGTGAGAAGAAAGCAGGGGTTGCAGTACTAATATCAGACAAAATAGACTTCAAAACAAAGAAAGTAACAAGAGATAAAGAAGGACAACACATAATGATAAAGGGCTCAGTCCAACAAGAGGATATAACCATTCTAAATATATATGCACCCAACACAGGAGCACAAGCATATGTGAAACAAATACTAACAGAACTAAAGGGGTTAATAGACTGCAATGCATTCATTTTAGGAGACTTCAACACACCACTCACCACAAAGGATAGATCCACTGGACAGAAAATAAGTAAGGACACAGAGGCACTGAACAACACACTAGAACAGATGGACCTAATAGACATCTGTAGAACTCTACATCCAAAAGCAGTAGGATATGCATTCTTCTCAAGTGCACATGCAACATTCTCTAGAATACAACACATTCTAGCCCAAAAAAGAGCCTCAGCAAAATCCAAAATATTGAAATTCTACCAACAAATTTTTCAGACCACAAAGGTATAAACCTAGAAATAAATTCTACAAAGAAAATAAAAAGGCTCAAAAACACACGGACGCTTAGCAACATGCTCCTAAATAATCAATGGATCAAAAAACAAATTAAAATAGAGATCAAGGAATATATAGAAACAAATGACAACAATAACACAAAGCCCCAACTTCTGTGGGACGCAGCGAAAGCAGTCTTAGGATGAAAGTATATAGCGATCTAGGCTCACTTGATGAAGCAAGAACAAACCCAAATGAATAGTCTAACATCACAATTATCGATATTGGAAAAAAGAAGAAGAAATGAGGCCTAAAGTCAGCAGAAGGAGGGACATAATAAAGATCAGAGAGGAAATAAACAAAATTGAGAAGAATAAAACAATAGCAAAAATCAATGAAACCAAGAGCTGGTTCTTTGAGAAAATAAACAAAATAGATAAGCCTCTAGCAAAACTTTTTAAGAGAAAAAGAGAATCAATACAAATCAACAGAATCAGAAATGCGAATGGAAAAATCACGACAGACTATACAGAAATACAAAGAATTATTAAATACTATGAAAACCTATATGACAACAACATGGAAAACCTAGAAGAAAAAGGCAACTTCCTAGAAACATACAAACTTCCAAGACTGACCTAGGAAGAAACACAAAAGTTAAACAAACCAATTACGAGGAAATAAATTGAAACGGTAATAAAAAAAATACCCAAGAACAAAACAATTGGGCTGGACAGATTTAACTCAGAATTTTATCAGACACACAGAGAAGACATAATACCCATTCTCCTTAAAGTTTTCCAAAAAATAGAAGAGGAGGGAAAACTCCCAAACTCATTCTATGAAGCCAACATCAGCCTAATATCAAAACCAGGCAAAGACCCCACCAAAAAACAAAATTACAGACCAATATCCCTGATGAATGTAGACGCAAAAATACTTAGTAAAATATTAGCAAACCGAATTCAAAAGTATATCAAAAGGATCATACACCATGAACAAGTGGAATTCATCTCAGGAATGCAAGAATGTTACTACATTCGAAAATCCATCAACATCATCCACCACATCAACAAAAAGAAAGACAAATCCACATGATCATCTCCATAGATGCTGAAAAAGCATTTGACAAAATTCAACATCCATTTATGATAAAAACTCAGAGCAAAATGGGAATAGAGGGCAAGTACCTCAACACAATAAAGGCCATATATCATAAACACACAGCCAACATTATACTGAACAGCGAGAAGCTGAAAGCTTTTCCTCTGAGATCGGGAACTAGACAGGGATGATCACACTCCCCACTGCTATTTAACATAGTACTGGAGGTCCTAGCCACGGCAATCAGAGAAAACAAAGAAATACAAGGAATCCAGATTGGTAAAGAAGAAGTTAAACTGTCACTATTTGCAGATGACATGATATTGTACATAAAAAACCCTAAAGACTCCACCCCAAAACTACTAGAACTGGTGTCGGAATACAACAACGTTGCAGGATCCAAAATCAACACACAGAAATCTGTAGCTTTCCTATACACAAACAATGAACCAATAGAAAGAGAAATCAGGAAAACAATGCCATTCACAATTGCATCAAAAAGAATAAAATAGCTAGGAATAAATCTAACCAAAGATGTGAATGACCTATACTCTGAAAACTACAAGTCACTCTTAAGAGAAATTAAAGGGGATACTAACAAATGGAAACTCATCCCATGCTCGTGGCTAGGAAGAATTAATATCGTCAAAATGGCCATCCTGCCCAATACAATATACAGATTTGATGCAATCCCTATGAAACTACCAGCAACATTCTTCAATGAACTGGAACAAATAATTCAAAAATTCATATGGAAACACCAAAGACCCCAAATAGCCAAAGCCATCCTGAGAAAGAAGAATAAAGTAGGATTGATCTCACTCCCCAATTTCAAGCTCTACTATAAAACCATATAATCAAGACAATTTGGTACTGGCACAAGAACAGAGCCACAGACCAGTGAAACAGACTAGAGACTCCAGAAATTACCCAAACATATAAGGTCAATTAATATTTGATAAAGGAGCCATGGACATACAATGGCGAAATCACAGTCTCTTCATCAGATGGTGCTGGCAAAACTGGACAGCTACATGTAGGAGAATGAAACTGGACCATTGTCTAATCCCATATACAAAAGTAAATTAAAAATGGATCAAAGACCTGAATGTAAGCCATGAAACCATTAAACTCGTGGAAAAAAACATAGGCAAAACCTCTTAGACATAAACATGAGTGACCGCTTCTTGAACATATCTCCCCAGGCAAGGAAAACAACAGAAAAAATTAACAAGCGGGAATATATTAAGCTGAAAAGCTTCTGTACAGCAAAAGACACCATCAATAGAACAAAAAATAACCCTACTGTATGGGAGAATATATTTTTAAATGACAGATCCGATAAAGGCTTGACATCCAAAATATATAAAGAGCTCACATGCCTCAACAAACAAAAATAAAATAATTCAATTAAAAAATGGGCAGAGGAACTGAACAGACAGTTTTCAAAAAAAGAAATACAGATGGCCAACAGACACATGAAAAGATGCTCCACATCATTAATTATCAGAAATGCAAATTAAAACTACAGTGAGTTATCACCTCACAGCAGTAAAAATGGCTGACATCCAAAAGACAAACAACAACAAATGTTGGCTAGGCTGTGGAGAAAAAGGGAACCCTCCCACCCAGCTGGTAGGAATGTCAACTAGTTCAACCATTGTGGAAAGCAGTATGGAGATTCATCAAAATGCTCAATACAGACTTACCATTTTACCCAGCAATTCCACTCCTAGGAGTTTACCCTAAAACGCAGCAATCAAGTTTGAGAAAGACAGATGCACCCCTATGTTTATCACAGCACTATTCACAGTAGCCAAGAATTGGAAACAACCTAAATGTCAATCAGTAGGTGAATGGATAAAGAAGATGTGATACATATACACAATGGAATACTACTCAGCCATAAGTAGGGGGCAAATCCTACCATTTGCAGCAACATGGATGGAGCTGGAGGGTATTATGCTCAGTGAAATAAGCCAAGTGGAAAAAGAGAAATACCAAATGATTTCACTCATCTGTGGACTATAAGAACAAAGGAAAAACTGAAGGACCAAAACAGCAGCGGAATCACAGAACCTAAGAATGGACTAATAGGTACCAAAGGTAAAGGGACTGGGGAGGATGGGTGGGTAGGGAGGGATAAGGGGGGGTTAGGAGGAAGGGGTGTATTAATATCAGCATGCATGAGGGGGTGGGAGAAATGGGAGGGCTGTAGAACACAAAGAAGACAAGTAGGGATTCTACAATATTTAGCTACGCTGATAGATATTGACTGTAAAGGGCAGGGACCTGGTACAGGGGAGAGCCTAGTAAACATAATATTCTTCATGTAAGTGTAGATTAAAGATAACAAAAAAAAAGAAAGAGAGAAAGAAAAGGGGGATTACTTCATGATAGGATAAATCTAACTGTAAATCAATGATTAATTAATTCTTTAAATATCATTAATTTTGATCACATAAAGGGTATGAGATGATCGCTATGGAGGTACATTTTCCCGATAATATTCCTTTCTCTTAAAAAAAAATCAGTTCCTGTGTGTTGACCTCCAATGAGTTCTACACAGTGGTATAAAGGGCAGATCAAAGTGTGGGCAAAGGGTCTGTTTGTGTTTATACAGAGGATCAAAGCCTAATTTGGCTACCCAGAAAATGAACCAAGATACGATATGAAAAAGAACTTCCAAAATCAGCACTCTCTGGAAGAGTCATACCAGAAGATGATCATCAAAAAACCTCAACAAAGATCCAGGCGATGCTGCAGTTGTAGCTGCATTCATCCCACCGGTTCCTGGACTTGCCATTGGAATGAAGGAGGAGATAGCCAAGCTGGCCTGTTCATACAGTAAAACAACAAATTTGACTGGATCTACACTGTTGGAACTCAACCAAGATTTAGGAGAAGTGCAAGTTGTAGCGCTCCAAAATCTTACAACTACAGACTATCTACTGTTAAAAGAACATATGGGATGTGAACAGTTCCCAGGAATGGGCTGTTTTAATTTGTCTGATTTCTCTCAGACTGTTCATATACAGTTGGACAATATCCATCATATCAAAGACAAATTTTCTCAAATGCCTAGGGTGCCTAACTGGTTTTCTTGGCTTCACTGGAGATGGCTGGTAATTATAGATCTGCTTTGGTTATGTAACTGTATTCCTATTATGTTAATGTGTGTGTGCAATTTAATTAGTAGTTAAAAACTTATACATGCTTGTTACTCTAAAGAAGATATGTCAAAGAAATAATCAATCTTCCCATGTTTTCTTCCGTCTGCTACCTCTATAGCTTTTCTTCTTCCTTCCTAATTACAACCCTTAAATAGAATTCGTGCCTCACGTCGAATTTTCCGAGTATCATAATTCCTCCAAGTGGTAAAGATACCTCAAGACAAATGCTGGGCATAGAAGCCACAGGGCATAAAACTGCAAAGAAGTGAAAAGCTTACCTTTTCAAACAATATGGCTTCTCTCTCACTTACCAACTTTACATTTCCCTGTATGGCCCCGGAAGATGACTGGTTAGCCAGAGACGGGTAAGATTCCTCAGGGGAGGAACAACCTAAGATAGGCAGAGTCACAGGGGGGCCATCAGGTGAGATTGGGGATCAGCATAGGTGAGGCTTAGAACCTCACCCTCCACTGTTTTGAGAGAAATCTTTTGCATCCATGGATGTTTTATTGCCCTTGTCTAGCTTGGATTAACACATAGTCTACAGGCGCACACCTGATCATCTGCATTTGCTCTCTTACAACACTAAACTAAGTTTTCTACCTTTATCTTACATCTACCTACCACTTCAGCATTTTATTAAAAATAATAATAATAATAATAAAGGGAGAAATGTGGGATTCACATTTAAATCAAGTATGAAAATCAAACGAATATTCATATTTGACCTGATTGTTTATAGTTCATAATGCGTGATCAAAACCAAATGCTTCTGTTATCACTGTCCTTGTACTGTTCACCATGTAAGAACTTATTCACTATGTAAGAATTTGTTCACCATTTAAGAACTTGTTTGTTATGCTTCAGAAAATTGGAGACTGACGAGAATTAGGCTTGGGGTGGATTAACGATTGTGCATTGAGCATTGACTCCCCTATACAGAATTTTATTGTTGTTAACAACCATTTGATCAATAAATATGAGAGATGCCCTCTCAAAAAAAAAGAAACCATATTTCATTTTATTGGAGAAGGCATAAGAAACCCTGTCCTGGGCACCAGGTGATCATTAGTTTCTTCTAGCCATAAGGTGTCATTTAGGGCAAAATATCCGATTGCAAGAATAGACCATCTTTTTTCCATGATGTAGTAATACATATAGGATATTAAATTGTTTATCATATCAGGCCCATGTTTCTTAACTAGGAAGGAGAGGAACACTTCAGGGAATGACCTTCCCCAAACTCCGATATTTTGCGTCATTCATGTTTAAGTACTCCTCCAGGGAAGGCAGACGTGAAGCATTTCCCAGTCAGAATCCTGTGTGAGAGTGGATTCAGAAAGTATGGGCTGAATCTGGAACAGTCTTAATAGCCTGAAATTCTTAATAGTCTGAAATCTGGCATGTAGGGGAGAACCTATTCTCTTAGTGAGATAAAAAATAACCTGGTTCCAGATAATCAGATGGAATTTTAGAAGCACTTCTTTATGTAATTTGAGCAGAGGGTGTTTACAGTGTCTTGGGAAGAAAAGAGGGAAACTGAACATTCTCATCTCCCTAAGTTCTTATGAAGCTGGTAAATTTGATTTGGGGATTAAGCTAGTTGTATTTCTTACTTGGAACACATGAGTCTGTTCACTGCCACTGTACGTACCTAATACACACAGCATATTGGTGGAAGGATGGAATGTTTAGGCCATTTATAGGAGTGCCTTACATTCTACAGTGAGATAATGGAAATAAAGGTGTGCACAGCAGCTCCTGATGGAAATGGGAACTAGTAGGTAAGGGCTATTGGAGTTAAGCAGATGGAAATAAGGTAAGTTGGGTGTTCCTGTAAATGCTCCCTGGAGATGATGATTTTGATGTGGATACAGCAGAATGCTGGCTACCCTTTTTCTCAGTGGCATCTGAATGTAGAATAGTATGGAACACCATCTAATTATACCTATGGGATATTTTCTTAATTCTTTTCTTAATTTAACAAATATTTCTTAATCACCTGCATTCACTTAGTTGCTGGAATTCATACTTTATTGGCCAAAATTCTCATCCTTAAGTTGCTTCAATTTAAAATATGGCATTTTGGGTGTATAATTTTAAAATATGTATATATTTGTATGTCTATGGATCTATACATAAGTATATATATATACATATATACACACACACACATGCATATAATTCACATAATTTATGTATATTTATTGGTGGATTCATATAAACCATGCAAATTATGCATATGTACCTATGTAAGTATCTATATATATGTATAGTTACACAGATACAGATATCTAATATTTTATACTTAATTGCTATAAATCAGCAAAAAATTTTATATGTTTATGAACTTTGACAATAGCATGCTTAGAAAACCAAGAAATTCAAGAAAGCCATCAAACATGTAGTTAATGTCATTGTGGTGGCGTATGATACGAATGAAAAGCACTGAGTTCCAGAATTACCTCGATAGTGGACTCACTACCTTAAACATTTGGGTCTTATTTTTGCTTTAAAAATATTGCTGTCCTTCCTGCTTATACCACTAGAAAGTTGTGATGGGTCAGTGATATGCCAGTGTGAACAATAAACCACCTCTTAGGATGTGGTTTCAAAAAGCTGAACTTTCTAGTGAATCACAATCATCATGATAGTGATGCATTATCAAATTTTATGAAAGGGCTGCTCCTAACAATTAGGTATTGCTCACATTTCTAAGGCAAAGAATGCAGTTTCCTTGCACAGGGAGTACACATACATGCTTTGTATTCATGTGCAATTCATTTATATAATTCTGTGTTTAAGTGTGCTATGTGTTATCCTTATTAATTATTAATACATTAATAAATATTAGTTCTCTTTTTATGTCTTTCTTTTCTTACTTGAAATCAGAGTACAGGAAGCTCAAGATATATATCACAAGAATTCTACTGAAAAGTTTCAGTGATGATTCAGAGCTTTCTGAGCTAATTTCTCAACACCTGGTGCTCAATAGTAAACCAGAAATTTCAATAAATATTCTGACTTTCAGCAAATTTTCTCCCTGTATTTTTTCCTCATTTTAGTCTCAGTGACTCTTATGCATTAATGAAACATATTGAAAGACCAAGAAAAACAATGAATAGGGGAAGGATTTAACTTTCAACAACATAATATAGTAAAAAAGTACAAAGTTTAGTAGAACTGAATATCTAAACAATTAGAGAGGTATGAGAGGTAAAATGAGAGGAACTAAACTTAGTCAAGGCAATGCATCTAAGAAGTCTCATGATGGGCAGCTGGCTGGGTGTTCATTGCTAAAATGTGATGATATTGTGTCTCTCTCCACCCACACCCCATCTCCTGTGTGTGCAAGTGGTTTAGGTTTATTAAGAAAGACTCTGAATTGTTTAGACAATCATTCTTTCATATTTACATATTCTCAGACAGTATTTTGTAACTGGACATGGTTCAAGGAATGTACAATTATACTGAGTAAATCATGCAAAAGTTTTCTTTCCTTCTACAGCATGGCCCTCCGATATTGACAAGTCCTTGATGAAAACTCCAGAAAGCACTCAGCTGAGGAAGTGACCTACTCATGTCAAATCACCCGTTAGTGATTATTATGTGTGAAGAATCATTGACTGTTTCATATTTGTCTATTTTTATTTCAATGTTTTCATGCACAGTTAGGTAAATGGATCAATAAATTTTATTGATTCCACTGTCATCGTGTTGGTATATGATGTGAGATCAGAGATAAAAACAATTCATAGCAGGTAAGTGATTACCAATTGATAAGCGACCAAGCATATATATTTGACCACCAAATATGTATTCATTTCATAAAATTTTTTAGTTTCTCCTTTGAATATTATTCCTAAGCTGTGCTTTCACCACATCAACTAAAATGACACAACAAAATAGCAGCGTAACTGAATTCATACTCTTAGGACTGACACAGGATCCTATGAAGCAGAAAATGGTCTTTGTAATCTTCTTCGTATTCTATGTAGGAACAATAGTGGGGAATTTGCTTATTATTGTGACCATCAAGTCCAGTCGAACACTTGGGAGCCCCATGTACTTCTTCCTGTTTTATTTGTCCCTTGCTGATTCCTGCTTTTCAACTTCCGCAGCCCCTAGACTAATTGTGGATGCTCTCTCTGCAAAGAAAATATCTTATAATGAGTGCATGACTCAAGTCTTTGCACTACATTTATTTGGCAGCATGGAAATCTTTGTACTGATCCTCATGGCCGTTGACCGGCATGTGGCCATCTGCAAGCCCTTGTGGTACTCAACCATCATGAGTCAGCAGGTCTGCATTATTCTGATTATTCTTGCGTGGATCGGGTCTTTTATACATTCTATGGCTCAGATTATCCTGGCCTTGAAGTTGCCTTTCTGTGGACCCAATCTGATTGATCATTATTGCTGTGATATGCAGCCCTTGTTGAAACTTGCATGCATGGACATTTATGTGATCAACCTACTGGTGGTGTCTAATAGTGGGGCCATTTGCTCATTCAGTTTTGTGATTCTGATGATCTCATACATTGTCATCTTACATTCTCTGCGAAACCACAGTGCAGAAGGGAGGAAAAAAGCTTTCTCCACTTGCACTTCCCACATCACTGTAGTGATCTTATTCTTTGGTCCCTGTATATTCATCTATACACGTCCCCCAACCACTTTCCCCATGGACAAGATGGTGTCCGTGTTTTATACTATTGGGACACCCTTCCTCAACCCCCTGATCTACACACTGAGGAATGCAGAAGTGAAAAATGCCATGAGAAAGCTGTGGCATATCAAAATTACCGCTATTTAAGCAAAAGATGAACTGCGGGCCTTGGTTGAGTACTTACTGAGTCATGGTATGACTGAATCTCTACAGATGAATATCATAGTGTGTATCCTGACTCCTCGATGCACTCAATTACAATGCACCTGACCCCCTTACTTTTTTCTGTGTTTCTGTCCTCAAACTAGTAGCTTTCCTAACATCCTCAGCCTGACTCCCTCTTTTCCTGAGAGTTCAATACTGGCATTGCTGAATGTGAAATATACCTCACAACACAGTATACACTCTGGTTTGAGATATATATATATATATATATATATATATATATATACATAAATATAATCACAACTGTTTCAGTATGTGAGGATCTATAAATAAAGTGTAACTAGTTTGCTGTGACTTAAAATTCCCTCCAGAACACATTTGAAATAAGATGTCCTGCTTTCTCTTGAACACTTGCAAAGCAAAGGAACTCACTTTGTGTATCAAGAAGTTCATTTCATTTTATCATTCATTGGCTTTGAAAAGTTTCATATCACTGTATCAATGACTCTTTAATGTAATGATATTCTATTATAGTCCTGATTGCTTTTTTGGCTCTTAAGATGGCTGAGACTTATGTATGGGTTTTTTTAAATGTAGTGTTACAAAGGCCTTGGGATATTCAGCTATTTATATGATTGACGTATAGGGACTTCAATGGAATTCTACAACTCTATGAAATAAAGTAAAGAAATGCATCTTTTCAAGACTAAATAAAAATTAAAAATACAGTAGAAATAAAGCATACCTTTTGAGATTGACGTACTTAAAGTTACTTGAAAATAACCTTGTTTGTTGGAAAAAATAGTGATATTATTCTGTGTGAAGTTGGAGTAGGTGAGTGAAATGAAGGAAAGTACCATAGGCATCTGGGTAGTGATCACTAACACTTGTCTTCAGTCAGTGGACTTAGAGAGAACCCACTATTTTAGCCCATTATTGCTGCTTGTTTACTCTGAGCTTTCCTAATAAAGGTGTCATATAGACTGATATGTTAGATTTGCCAATTGAATTTTGGTGCCCAGAGCGACAGAACAGATTAACTGCTGTACCTCGGCTGTGCATGCCAGAGGTCGTATCATGACCATTTGATGTTCATTGATTTCAGTGTCTTAAAGTGTGCCACGTCTTTAGCAATTGTTAAGGTTCCATTTCATTTCCAAGACTGTTGCCACTATTTAAATGGAAAACTTTACCAATATTGTCCTGACAAAGATTATTTTAAGATAAATTCAGTAAAATAGCATGTTTTCTGTGTTCTGACTTATTTCTTGCTTTCTGGGACATTATGAAACTCAGTGTTTGTGCTGGTTTCCCAAATTAGTATGCCATTCATAAGAAGGGACATGTAATTAACACAGAATGGGAATGTCATGATCAATCATAAAATTATCTAATCTACATCTCTATTACACCAGTACATGTACACATATACACACTTGAGGTGTTCATGGTGGTTTGCTTTTCAGAGGAATGAATAAAAAAAGGTAAGAGATATAAAAGAAATTAAAATGTTAATACATAGGCTAAAATAACGTTAAGTTAATAGAATAAGAAGTTGTATAGGGAAAGAATTTCAGAAGGTTTCATGTGGGTCAACAATGCTTGGAGTCAAATTATAACTGGGAAATGAGATAAAAGTTTTAAAATTTGTGGGATACTATATCCATCCAGTGGAAGTGGAGACCCAATCTCAAAGGTGATTCACCTAAAAGAGAAACTGTGAGTTGAAATTATCCTTTAATTTTAAGAACTGTAGTGTCTCATATATGTTCAACACTTTTTTGTTTTCATCATATTTGTGTCTTACAAAAGTAGTATAAAGTTATATATTCCTATTGAAAATTTACAGATGAAAAATTGAAGTTGAGGAAAGTCAACAAATTCTTTAAGGGTGTTCTGCTAAGGAGTACCAGAAGTAAGCTTTTCAATGAGGTTTTATGTTTCCCAAGTCAATAACTAACACCTGTGTCCTATATTATGCCTTATTTAAAATACCTTTTTAAATGGTTGAAAATACAGGAAACATTAAGAAATTGATGCAGTCATCATAAACTGCACTTATTTTAGCTTCAAGGTAGGTGGTAGATTATAATGATAAAGAGTATGACCCTTGGGGTCATTGCATTAATCCGAATAGTGACTCTACCACTTTTTTAAACAGCATTCTTGAGATATTTTTTAGATATACAAAATTTGTATGTATTAAATGTGTGCAACTTCTTATTGTATGTATAATGTGAAAGATCACCACAATTAAACTAACATATACACTGTCTTTACATAGTTACCATTGTGTGTGTGTATTTGTGTGTGATTAGATTTAATTTAAGATCTATCTTCTTTGCAATTTCAAGAATACCATATGGTATTGTTAACTATAGTCAACATGCTGTATAGTAGGTCTCTAGAACTTATTAATTCTACATAACTGATACCTTCTATGCTTTGCCAATATCTCTTTATTCCCCACAATCCCAGGGCCCAAGTAACCACCAGTTCACACTCTGCTTCTGTGAATTGGATTACGTGATTTCCACATATAATTGAGATAATGCAGTTTATCTCTGTGCTTTGATTATTTCACTTAACACAATGTCCTCCAGCTACATTTACGTTGTTAATGGCAGGATTTCTCTTTTTTAAGTCTGAATAACATATATATCATATTCTGTATGTTGCTTCATCGGTCAAGGCCAATAAAGCTGCATCCGTACCTTGACCATCGTGAATAATTGTGAATAATGCGGCAGTGAACGTGTGAGTGCAGGTATCCTCCATGATCATGATTTCGGGTCCTTTGGATACATAGCCAGTAGTAGTATAACAGATGGTAGTTCTGTTTTAAACTGTTTGAGGAACCTCCATACTCTTTTCACAATGGACATACCAATTTGCATTCCACCAGGAGTGTAGATATGTTCCCTTCACTCCATATTCTCAACAATACTTGTTACCATGAATCTTTTAATAAAGCCACCCTGACAGGTGTGAGGTGCTATTTTTTTTCCAGTTTAGATGAGATATAATTAATATATAACCTTGTGTAAGTTAAAGATATACAAACTGTTGGTTTGATTCATGTATGTATTGCAAGATGATCACCACCATAACATTTCTTAACACCTCTATGAGAAAACATAATTTCCACTTCCTTTTTGTGGTGAGAAAATTTAAGATTTTCTCCCTTAGCAACTTCCAGCTATGTAATACAGTCTAACTGACAGTATTTCATGTCTATAAACACAGCATAATCATCATGCTGTACATTAGATCCCCAGAGCTCATCTCAAGTTTGTGCCCTTTGACCAGAATCTTCCCCACATACCCCAAACCGCAGCCAATGGTAACTACCATTCTACTTTCTGTTTCTATGAGTTCAGTCAGCTGTTTTAGGTTCTCCATTTAGGTGACACCATATAGTATGTATTTTTCTCTGTCTGACTTATTTCACTTGTCACAATGCCCTCAATGTCCAGCCATGCCATCTATGCTGTCCCATACAGCAGGATTTCCTTCTTTCTCATGGCTGAGTGTGCATGTGTGTATATGTTAATGTCTCCCATGTGGAAGATCCACTGTCATTATATGTCATATATATATGAGGCTAGTTGTGGATTCTCTTTTCTGCTCCATTGGTTTATAAGCCTGTTTTTTATGTTCCAATACCTTACTTTTTGGTTACTATAGGTTTGTAATAAAATTTGATATCAAGGATTGTGATATCTCAGCTTTCTCCTTGCTTAAGAGATTTTGGCTGTTGGAGTTCTTTTGCGATTCCACATGAATTTTGGGATTTTCTTTTTCTATTTCTTAAAAAACATCATTGGGGTATTACAGTGATGGTATTGATCACTAGATAATTTTGGGTATTAAGATATTTTAACAATATTTGTTTTCTTGATACATGAACAGAGGATGCCTTTCCATTTATGTGTGACTTTTTCAATTTCTTCTTCAATGTTATACAATTTTCAGTGTATAACTTTCATCACTTTGGTTAGGATAATTCTTAAGTATTTATTATTTTATTACTTATGTGAATGAGATGGTGTTCATATTCTTATTTCCAGTCTGTATAATCCATTGAAAGTGCATAGTAACACCGCTAATTTTTATAAATGGATTTTTTCTGATAATTTTACTGAATTCATTAGTTCTAACATGTGTGTGTGTGTGTATGTAGTCTTTATTTTTTCTATGTATATGATCATGTCATCTGGAAACAGATAATTGTACCTCTTCCCTTCTGACTTGGTTGCCTTTCCTTTGTTTGCCATGCTGCTCCAGCTAGAACTTCCAGCATTATGTAGAAAAGAAGTGCTAAGAGTGGCACCTTTGTCTTGTTCTGGATCTTTGAAGAAAAAATGTCAGTTTTTCACCATTCAGTATATTAGCTGCAGGCTTTTCATGCATGACCTTCTTTGTTGAATTCCCCTTCTCCTATTTTGTTGAAAGTGTTTATCATGAAAGGGTGTTGCATTTTATCAAAGGCTTTTTCTGCATCTATTGAGATGATAATTTGCTTTTTCATCTTTCATTCTTTTAATGTGGTACATGATATTTCTTGATTTTTTTGCATGTTGAACCATCCTTGTATCCCAGGTATAAATCTCAGTTGGCTGTGATGAATGATTCTGTGGGCCTTCTGTAAGTCCCAGCATTACACAACCTTCACGAGTAGCAGGTTCAGTGGTGTGCTGGTGTCTGTGGCCTGGGTGGGGTCCTGTGTGCACTCTTCAGCTCAGATTTTTCTGGCCTTGAGTTTACCTTTCTGTGGTCCCAATGTGCTCTATCACTATTTTTGTGACTTGCAGCCCTTGTTGAAACTTGCCTGTAGAGACATCTACATTGTTAATCTCCTCTTGGTGTCCAACAGAGGGGCCATCTGTACAGTCAGCCCTGTCATGCTGGTGCTCTCCTAGACTATCACCTTGCCTTCTCTGAGGAGCCACAGTGCAGAAGGGAGGAGAAAAGCCCTCTCCACCTGCACTTCCCACATCATCGTAGTCATCTTTTTCTTTGGTCCTTGAATATTTATATACACTTGCCCTGCAACCACCTTCCCGATGGACAAGACAGAGTTGTGTTTTATATAATTGGAACACCTTTGCTCAGCTCTCTGGTTTGCAACAAGGAATGCAAGAAATGAAAATGCCATGGAAAATTTACAGAGCAAGAAGTTGATCTCAGAAGACAAAAGATGAATGGAAGTTTCAAATTCTTCTTCATAGTTTGGATTGATCTAAAACTCCACAAAACAGTTTATCCTCTTATTTTGGAATTATTTTAATGCTAACTTGGAACATGAGAGTTATTTCCTTTAGGAAAATAGGGAATGTGAATACTTCCACTGGCATAGAAGAAGAGACAGAGTGAGGTATAAACAATTATGTATTGTCCATTGCCTAGGTGTTCACCTGAGTGTTCTCTTGTCTGCCTAGTATCACCATGGTTTTGACCTGTTTACCCTACTTTTCATCACTTGAACGTCCAGTGTTCTTTACATCTAGATTACACCCCTCATATTCACAGCCTGGCTAGTTTTACCTCTTTCAAATAATTTCACTTATAGATGCTTGTGTCTCCCCATGTTTGGTAATATGCCTGTGACATAATTGTCCTTCCTGAGCCAAAAGAGTCAGATTCAAATAATTGTAGAAGGTCATACAGTAAGGGCAATATTAAATCTAGTAGTCTCTCTCCAAATTGTTGAGTGCTCATTCCTAATTCTTACTATCAGTTTTTTTAGATTCTTCTAGAACTGTGATATAACAATGATGAAATTCACCCTTTTCAGGCAATTCTGTGCTGTGACCTTAGGGAAGTTGGACTATTGTGTTTATACTCAAAAGAGTTTTGTTTTAGTAAAATCTACTTTACACTCCTAATTTGATTTCTTCTAATTTGGTGGTGGTAGTAAGGTTTCTCTTGAATTATGTAGATTAATCATGGCATATATGGTCCAAATTTATAGTGATATATTATGTGTTCTAGAAATAGGAAGCATCAGCAGTTGATATTAGTGAATTTTAAGGTAGTAATAAAATGAAACAATGAATGAGATAGCTTCATGGAGGATAGTTACGTTTTAAAGCAGGCATCTCTACATGACAGGTATGAATTATGAATTTACTTTCTGGAAAAGGTAAGTTGTGGAAACAGCAAGCACTCAGTGGTTGCCAGGAATTCAGGAAGAGGAGTAAAAGAAATGACTAAGTGGAATGCACATCATTTTTTAAGGAATGGAAACTATTATTTATGATAACTGTAAGGGTACATGATATAATGTATAAGTACAATCCCATAAAACTGTACAATATAAAGTGTGACCATTAATTAAAACTATGGATTTTAGTACAAATGAAATGACTTGGTTCATCAACGTGACAAATGCACTAAACTACACAAATGTCAGCTATAAAATCACCCTGAGGAAGACACGGTGGACAGTGAGAACGCGCTCTATTTTTTGCATAATTTTTTTGTAACTCTGAAACTTCTCTAAAAATTAAAGTCTATTTTTAAAAGTTATATTCACAAAAGAAAGTTTTAAAATATTTTATTGAATTTTTATACAAAGTCATTATATGGGTACATATAAGCAATGCAAATATTAAGAGTATAGAAGCATCTGTGTGAAAGCAATTTTTAATTAGGATATTATTATATGTATAGTTGCCAGAATTAATTTAAATGATGTTACTGATGATGAAGAATTTGCATAAAATTTGTTATCCATATGCCATAGGACAGTCCCTAATAGTAAACATTTATATACCTAAAGTGTTTTTCTCTTATTTTTTTCTAATTTTCTTTCTCTTTTTAACATACCACCTTCATGGATATTTGCATGTCAGTAAATACAGAAGAGAATATAATTTTTGTTAATAGTTTAAGTATCCAGTAATAACAAAATATGCTTTGGTTTTATTAAACAGAAATTGGTTTTTATCTAACATAGATGTATCTAATATTCTGATAGCAAATAAATGTAAAACTACTTTTTCAAAGCAATAGGCAAGATTTTATGTGCTAGATATGGATGAATAGGTGTACTGTCTTAAAGTTTATTTTAAATTTACCAAAGAAAAATGTCTACAGTAAAAGAAGATTAAACAGGTAATATTTACCTTCTCTCTGAGATGCATTATTCTAGTAGATGAAAATAAGTAGTAAAGAAAATAGACAATATCTATGTTATCATGGAGTTTAGTTTGTAGTATAGTAAGATCAATAGTGAAAACCTGGTGAATATTTAATATTCTAAGAACTCTTTTTGAAAATTTTTTATTAGGGTATCATTGATACACAGTCTTATGACAGTTTCAGTTGAGCAACATTGTGGTTACTTCATTCACCCATATTATCAATTCTCACCCTCCCATTGTAATCACTGTCCATCAGCATAGTAAGATGCTATAGAGTCACTACTTTTCTCTGTGCTATACTGCCTTCCCCGTGTACTGCCCACTACATTATGTGTGCTAATCGTAATATCCCTTAATACCCTTCTCTCTCATCCACACTCACCTTCCACAACCCTTTTCCCTTTGGTAACCACGAGTCCTTCTTGGAGTCTGTGAGTCTGCTGCTGTTTTGTTCTTTCAGTTTATGCTTTGTTGTTATACTCCACAAATGAGTGAAATAATTTGGTACTTCTCTTTCTCAGCCTGACTTATTTCACTGAGCATAATACCCTCTAGCTCCATCCATATTGTTACAAAAGGTAAGATTTGTTTTCCTCTCATGGCTGAATAATATTCCATTGTGTATATGTACCACCTCTTCTTTATCCATTCATCTACTGATGGACACTTAGGTTGCTTCCATGGCTTGGCTATTGTAAATAGTACTGCAATAAACATAGGGGTGCATATGTCTTTTGGAATCTGCGATCTTGTTTTTGTGGGGTAAATTCCTAAGAGTGGAATTCCTGTGTCAAATTGTATTTCTATTCATAGTTTTTTGAAGAACTTCCATATTGCTTTCCACAGTGGTTGAACCAATTCACATCCCCACCAACAGTGTAGGAGGGTTCCCCTTTCTCCACATCCTCACTAGAATTTGTTGTTGTTTGTCTTTTGGATGTTGACCTTCCTAACTGGTGTGAGGTGATATCTCATTGTGGTTTTAATTTACATTTCCCTGATGATTAGTGATGTGGAGCATTTTTTCATGTGTCTGTTGGCCATCTGAATTTCTTCTTTGGAGAAATATGTCTGTTCAGATTCTCTGCCCATTTTTTAATTGGGTTATTTGCTTTCTGGGTGTTGAGGGTATGAGTTCTTTATATATTTTGTATGCTAACCCTTTCTCGAGTATGTCATTTATGAATATATTCTCCCATACTGTAGGATGCCTTTTGTTCAGCTGATGGTGTCTTTTGCTGCACAGAAGCTGTTTAGCTTGATATAGTCCCACTTATTCAATTTTGCTTTGTTTCCTTTGCCTGAGGAGATACGTTCATGAAAAAGTTGCTCATGTTTATATTCAACAGAGTTTTGCCTATGTTTTCTTCTAAGAGTTTTATGGTTGCAAGATTTACATTTAGATCTTTGATCCATTTCAAGTTTACTTTTGTGCTATGGAGTTAGACAGCAATCCAGTTTCATTCATTTACACATAGCTGTCCAGTTTTACAAACACCAGCTGTTGAAGAAGGTCTCATTTCCCCATTGTATATCCATGGCACCTTTATTGTATTTTGATTGACCGTATATGCTTGGGTTAACATCTGGACTCTATTCTGTTCCACTGGTCTATGGGTCTGTTCTTGTGCCAGTACCAAATTGTTTTGATTACTGTGGCTTTGTAGTAGAGCTTGAAGTTGGGAAGCAGGATCACCCTGCATTATTTTTCCTTCTCAGGATTGCTTTGGCTATTTGGGGTCTTTTGCGATTCCATATGAATTTTAGAACTATTTGTTCCAGTTCGTTGAAGCATGCTGTTGGTATTTTGATAGGGATTGCATTGAATCTGTAGACTGCTTTAGGCAGGATGGCCATTTTGACAATATTAATTCTTCCTAGCCAAGAGCATGGGATGGGTTTCTATTTGTTAGTGTCCTCTTTAATTTCTCTTAAGAGTGTCTTGTAGTTTTCAGGTTATAGGTCTTTCACTTCCCTAGTAAGGTTTATTCCAAGGTTTTTTATTCTTTTGGATGCAATTGTGAATGGAATTGTTTTCCTGATTTCTCTTCCTGCTACTTCATCCTTAGTGTATAGGAATGCAACAGATTTCTGTGTATTAATTTTGTATTCTGCAACTTTGCTGAATTCAGATATTAGTTCTACTAGTGTTGGAGTGGATTCTTTAGGGTTTTTTATGTTCAATATCATGCAAACAGTGATGATTAATTTATTCCTTACCAATTTGTATGTCTTTTATTTCTTTGTGTTGTCTGATTGCTGTGGCTAGGACCTCCCATACAATGTTGATTAAAGAGGGATGAGGGGAAACCTTGTGTTATTCCCATCTTAGAGGAAAAGCTTTCAGCTTTTCACTGTTAAGTATGATGTTGGCTGTAGGTTTGTCATATATGGCCATAATTATGTTGAGGTACTTGCTTCTATACTTATTTTTCAGAGAGTTTTTATATCATATCAAGAATGGATGTTGAATTTTGTTAAATGCTTTTTCCGCATCTATAGAGATTATCATGTGACTTTTGTCCTTTTTGTTGATGTAGTGTATGATGTTGATGGATTTTCTAATACTGTACCGTCCTTGCATCCCTGTAATAAATCCCACTTGATCATGATGTATGATGATTTTATGTACTTTTGAATTAGGTTTGCTAATATTTTGAGTATGTTTGCATCTATGTTCATCAGGGATATTGGTCTTTAATTTTCTTTTTTTGTGATGTCTTTGCCTGGTTTGGGTATTAGACTGATACTGGTCTCATTGAATGAGTTTGGATGTATTCTTTCCTCTTCTACTTTTTGGAAAATTTTAAGGAGAATGGATATTATGTCTTCTCTACATGTCTGATAAAATGCAGTTGGCAGTGAAGCCAACTGGTCCAGGGGTTTTTTGATTAGCAGTTCAATTTCATTGCTGGTAGTTGGTCTGTTTTGATTTTCCGTTTCTTCCTTGGTCAGTCTTGAAAGGTTGTATTTTTCTAGAAATTTGTCCATTTCTTCTAAATTATCCAATTTGTTAACACATAACTTTTCATTGTATTCTACAATAATTCTTTATTATTTCAGTGGTGTTTGTAGTGAATTTTCCTTTCTCATTTCTGTTTCTGTTTTTGTGTAGACTCTCTTTTTTCTTGATAAGTCTAGCTAGGTGTTTATCTTTTAGTTTATTTTCTCAAAGAAACAGCTCTTGGTTTCATTAATTCTTCCTGTTGTTTTTTTCTTCTTAATTTTATTTATTTCTTGTCTTATCTTCATTATGTCCTTCCTTCTACTGACTTTGGGCCTCATTTGATCTTCTTTCTCAAGTTTCAATAATTGTGAAAGTAGACTGTTCATTTGGGATTGTTCTTCTTTCTTGAGATAGGCCTGTATTGGTATATACTTTCCTCTTAGAACGGCCTTCACTGTATCCCACAGAAGTTGGAGTGTTAAGCTGCTCTTCTCATTTGTCTCCATATATTGCTTGATCTCTGTTTGAATTTGGTCATTGACCCATTGATTATTTAGGAGCATGTTGTTAAGCCTCCATGTGTTTGTGGGCCTTTTTGTTTTCTTTATACAATTTATTTCTAGTTTTATACATTTGTCATCTGAGAAGATGGTTGGTACAATTTCAATCTTTTTAAATTTACTGAGGCTTTTTTTGTGGCCTGGTAGGTGATCTATTCTGAAAAATGTTCTATGTGCACTTCAAAAGAATGTGTCTCCTGCTGCTTTTGGGTGGAGTGTTCTGTAAATGTCTGTTAGGTCCATGTGTTCTGATGTGATGTTTATTGCATCTGTTCCCTTACTTATTTTCTGTCTGGTTGCTCTGTCCTCTGGAGTGAGTGGTTTGTTGAAGTCTCCTAAAATGAAAACATGGCATTCGGTTTTCCCCTTTAATTCTGTAAATATTTGTTGAAAATATTTGGGTGCTTCTGTGTTGGGTGTATAGGTATTTATATTGGTTATATCCTCTTGTTGGACTGACCCCATTATCATTATGTTATGTCGTTTTTTATCTCTTTCTTTCTTTGTTCTGAAGTCCATTTTGTCTGATCCAACTACTGCATCTCCAGCACTTTTCTCCTTATTGTTTTTGTGAAATATCTTTCTCCATCCCTTCATTTTTAGTCTGTGCATATATTTGGGTTTAAAGTGAATCTCTTGTAGGCAACATAAAGATATGTCTTGCTTTTGTATCCATTCTGTATCTCTGTGTCTTTCAATTGGTGCATTCAGTCCATTTACATTTTGGGTGATTATTGATAGAGATGTACTTATTGCTATTTCAAGCTTTGTATTCATGGTTACCAAAGGTTCAAAGTCAGCTACTTTGCTAGCTAATTGTCTAACTTAACTTACTCATTACACTATTATAAACACAAAATGAAGATTCTTTTTCCCCTCCCTTTTATTCCTCTGCCACTATTTATATGTTAGGTGTCATATTCTGTGCCCTTACTGTATCCCTTGACTGACTTTGTGGGTAGCTGAGTTAATTTTCCATTTGGTTAGTAACTAATTTGTCTGCTTCCTTTACTGTGGTTTTATTTTCTCTGGTGACAGCTATTTAGCCTTAGGAGCACTTCCATATAGAGCACTCCCTTTAAAATACACTGCAGAGATGGTTTGTGGGAAGTAAATTTCCTCAACTTTTGCATATCTGAAAATTGTTGAACACCTCCTTCAAGTTTAAATGATCAGCTTTCTGGGTAGTGTATTCTTGGCTCGAGGTTCTTCTCTTTCATTGCATTAAATATATCATACCACTCCCTTCTGGCCTGTAAGGTTTCTGTTAGAAGTCTGATGATAGCCTGATGGGTTTTCCTTTGTATGTGATCTTTTTTCTCACTCTGGCTACTTTTAATACTCTGTCCTTGTCCTTCATCTTTGTCATTTCAATTATTATATGTCTTGGTGTTGTCTTGCTTGGGTTCCTTGTGTTGGAAGACCTGTTGACTTCCATGGCCTGAGAGACCATTTCCTTCCCGAGACTGAAATAGTTCTCATCAATTATTTCTTCAAAGACACTTTCTATCCCTTTTTCTCTGTCTTCTTCTGGTACCCCTATAATGTGAATATTCCATTTTGATTGGTCTCATAGTTCTCTTAACATTCTTTCATTCTGAGAGATCTTTATTTCTCTGTCTGACTCAGCCTCTTTGTATTCTTGTTCTCTAATTTTTATTCCATTTACCGCCTCCTATACCTCATCTAATCTGCTTTTAAATACCTCTATTGTATGTATTAAATACAATGTATTAAATACCTCCATTTTAGCTACTGTATTTTTCAAAGTGCCTATCTCTCTCTTGGATTCATCCCTTAGGTCTTCAAAATTTTTCTGTAGCTCAATTAACATGCCTATGACTTTCAATTTGAATTTATTTTTCAGGAAGATTGGGGATTTCAGTTTCACTGAGCCCTCTTTCTAGTGTTTGAGGATTTTTGTATTGAACAAGGCTCTTTTGCCTTTTTGTAGTCATATTGGATAATGAGAAATATTAGGTTTGTGCTCTAGTGCCCAGAAGCTCTGCTCTGTGGAGATTCCCAGCACCTGAAGCAATTGCAGTGGTTGTAGGTGAGCAGCACCAGTGCCCACTCTAGGCAAAGAGTCCTTTCCTGCTTCCTGGCCACAGTGCCTGCCTGTGCTGTTAGAGCCAGTGAGCCATGCACACAGAGAACAGCCTCTGTGTTAAACCCCTGTAGTTGCCATAGGTGGGTGCCCTCCACCTGGCCTGGTGTGATGTTAGGGGCAACAGGTTTGCCATGTTGGTGCCACCTGGGAGGAAGGAGTGGCAGGCTGCTTATTACTGTGAGGGGTGGGGCCACGGGGCTGCATTGCCAGCCAGGTGGATGGGGTGCCTGAAGCTCCTGAAAGCTCCCAACATGCTGGGTTGTGTGTGCCAGGGCGATTTTGTCCACCTGTACCTTTTCCTGAGCAGCAAGCTTTGTGTAATCATTGCCCCTTTAACATCCCTCTCTCTGTTAGGAAGTCTTTCAAAGCACCCACTTTTCTTTCATCTAAGAGCAGTCAGCTGTGGGAACCTGTTCTCCACAAGGAACTGGAATCTCTGTCTCTCCCCATCTTCTGCCTGACTTTACTTTCCATCCCCACTAATCTCCAGAGCACCATACGATGTGGGTTTGTGCACCTGGAGTAGATCTCCAGGGCTGGGTATTTAGCAACTGTAGGCTTCTTCTCCCTCCACACTCTGTTTTTCTTCCTCTAGCTGGTGAGCTGGGGTTCAGGAAGGGCTCAGGTCCCACTGGATTGCAGCTTTGTTACTTTACCCTTTTTCATGAGATGTTCTCTTTTCCCAGATGTGGACTATCTGGTGCAATCTTATTTCTTCTCTCTATTTTAGAATTAGTTGCATTGTTATATCTTTATATTATATGTGGTTTTGGGGGGACATTTCTGCCTCACTTCCTATGCAGCCATCTTTTTCTACCATCCCTGTGCATGTTTACTTTCATAAAATAATTGCCATACTGTTGTCCAAAACAGCTGTACCATTTTTTCATTCCTGTTAGCAATTATTGGAAGTTCCTGTTGCTCCACAAAATAACCAGTATTTGTTCATAACAGTGTACTGTATTCTGGCCATTCTAGCAGGTGTATTACAGTAAAATTTCCTTTTGGACCATTCATTTCCCCAAAATTTGAAGATTAATTAATAAAAAAGGCCCCATGAAGTTGACACAAGTTGGTCAAGACCTCACAATTAAAATTTAAGGGCTGCAGAACTTATCCACCATGCTTGACCTGACATCAAAACTGAGTTCCACTCATTACTGTGAAATCTAACATTGGAACGCTGTGCTTTGGTCAATGTTTGGTTGATTCTACATACAACACTCATAGTATATAAATTTTGACTTTTCTTCCAAGGGCAGTGGGATGTTAGGTAGAATTTCTGAGCAGGGGAGCAATTTGTTCAGAATTGTATTACAGATATTTATTTATTTATTTCTATGTTCAAGTGTAAGGACCCACATTTTATCCTAATCACACCCTTTACAGTTCAGAATAAAATGTGAATACCAAATTTCTAGGTGGGATGGAGTGACTGATAGAAGACAGGTGCTTCCAAATGAGAAGTTAGAAAATATGGAAGACAAATGGAGAATAATCTCTTTGAAGAAAGGTAGAGCTATGAAGGAATGAAAAATAGAAGGAATAACACTGAGGATGAGCAAATGGAGAGGTGAGTTTAGCTACAACAACCGTATTTGCCCTGAGAATCTGTCACATCTGGGCACAGGCAGGCAGGTGAGGATCCCAGCTCTACTCATATCAGCAGCTCTGCTGCTGGTAGGACTCAACAAAGCTTCGGTTACGGGTCTGGGGAAACAAAAGGGCCCATCAGTTTTCCCCTCATTTATTAGTGAAATATTGAGGCTACAAGGTAAACAGAAGAAAAATAGACTTAAAAAACTACGATGCGTATCTTTATGTGCCTTTTTCCTGTACCATAATTTTATACAGGTTCATCATGCTGTATTCTCCATGGTTTGTTCCTCTGTAATTGTACGGTATGGCTTCATCACATGTTTTATATTCATTCACCCATTGAGAGACATTTGAATTGTGTCTAGTCCATGGCCAGTGAATAATGCTCCTGTGAACATTCATGTAAAAGTTGTAGTGTGGACATACATTTCTTAGATAGATTCCTAGAAGCAGAATTGCAAAATTGTGTGCTAAGCGTATGTTCATTTTTATAAAACTGCCAGACTGTTTTCAAAGTGGCTGCCCTATTTTTCCACTTCCACAAGCTGTGCAGAAGCGATTCCAGTTTCTCCACAACCTCACTGAATCTTTGCATTGTCAGTCTCCTTACATTTAACACAGTTGTTCAAACAATTCTCTTATAATCCCTATCATTTCTGTAGGGTCTATTTTTCTATATTCTGTAGGTGTGTTTCAGTATCCCATTAATTTTTATTTGATTCCCATAAGTTTATTTTTTGCTGATTGTCTTGTATTTGTCTTGTGTAAGTGTATCTGTAGTGTACTGAAATCCTGTTGAATATGTTATCTCAAAAGTTATCAGAAAATATAACCTTGGAACTGGGGGAAATAAATAAGACTGATAAATCTAAACATTTAAATAAATATAAAGAATATTTGGGAAATACAATACTAAAAGTGCCTGGGAATTCAATCACAAAGGAGATTGCAGACCTCTGGGTTATTCAGAGAAGGGTGCCAGGACGCTGAGCAGGGCCAATCAGGATATTCCAATCTTTTTCCTTCTTTTGAATAAAAATAAAGTGAAAAGAAACTTGCTCCTAAAGGGATCTCTGGTCTAGCTCAGGGCATGTCCTGGATGAAAACTCATGGACATCTTCATCTCCCCTTGTCATCAAAAGGTGGCCCAGGGTAACCAAATGCCTGAGCTCCATTTACTGATCTCCTCTTAGGAGTAGAACAAGAGTAGGAACCCTAACAGTGGTTTTTAAGAACTTGAACTTCAAGGTTCAAGAGCCTGGATAAACCTCTTCCTTGCCACATTACTTAACTTTTCTAGGGAGCAACATAACATTCCCTGAGATCCTAAATGCATCTGTGGTCCCAAGAGGAGTGACTACAGCCCCACACCGAATACTTCCTTCATGCCAAGAAGTGTGCAAGGCACTCCATGTGGATCAATCACACAGTTACACTCTCAACACGTTTTTCTGATTCCAGCTTAGAATCAGGGCCACTACAACTCACCCTGGCACATGCGATCCCATCAGGAACCTCTGAATACCTGCATGTGAAAATTTGTCTTAATCACTGTGACTCTGATACAATTTAGGAAAACCTGTCATTACCCTATGTTATATTCTGAAAGAGAATTGGAGAAAACAGCTGCTAGTCCAATTTCCTGTAGTGGACTCAGTTCAGATTATAGCTCATATGTTGCTTTAAAAGTGAATATTTTTGATTTCAGTACGAAAGGTTTCATAAGTGTCAGGAAATCTGAGTAGCCCTTGGTTAAGTGAAGTGGGATATGATCCGGAGACTAGAAAGGGTTTACATCCTTTAGAGCAGGGAAACAGCACCTGCAAGGAGCAGGATTGGTGTAGATGCTTTTGTGGGGACTCAGTAGAGATGAAGCTGGCCAGCTGTGGGAGCTAATCTGTACGTTTTCCATTTCAATATCGATCTTAGAATAATCTTTTCAGTTGAAAAAAGAGATAACTGCTCTGGTATTGGAAGTGCTTTCTTACACAGTAATTTCAGGTGGGAAGACAGAATTTTTAATGAGGTTCAGTTATCTGATCTGTGAACATGGAATTATACTCTATCAGTAATGTCTTCTTTAATTTCCCTCTAAAGAATTCTATAACTTCATACATATTTTATACATATTTTGTGAGATTTGTCCTTATGTATTTCATATATTTGATTGTACTGCATAAGATATTTACAAAATACATTTTCTGCTGTTTGTTGCTAAGAGAAAATACAATCATTTTCTATGCTGATTTGGTATTCTGAAATCCTGCAAAAACTCATTTCAATGAAAAAATTTATCCAGACTAGAAGAAACAAACCTCCTTTATTCATAAATGATATCATTATCAATGTAAAATCTAAAGAATGTATTAAAAAATTACAATAATGGATAAATATCAGAGAAATGGTGGTCCTGTAAAATAAATTAAGATGTAATCTTTCTTCTTTTTAACATTTATGTAGAATTAACTATGGTTTCTTCATGTTTTTGTAGAATTCACCAGTGAAGTAATATGTACAGGGGAGAGTGAATTACATTTTGTAGATTGAGAAAGAAAATTCAATTCCCTTAAGAGATAAAGGGGAAGAGGTGGAGCCAACATGGTGGTGTGAGTAGGACAGTGGGAATCTCCTCCCAAAAATATATATATTTTTGAAAATAAAACAAATACAACTAATCCTAAAAGAGAGACAAGAAGACACAGGACAACAGCCAGACTACATCCACACATGCAAGAGCCCAGCACCTGGTGAAAGGGGTAAGATACTACCCCCGGCCTGGCAGTACACGAGCACTCTTCCCCCCAGTTCCCGGAGGGAGGGAGAGGGAGCCAAGGACTGCTAAACACCCAGTCCCAGCACCACGCATCAGAACGCAGACACAGTGCATGCATGGAGGACTAGAAACTATGGAAGCAGGGCAGGAAGACCTCTGAGTGGGTTCTGAAGATGATGCCCCTGTGACAAAGAAAAGCCAGTGCTTTTTGAAAGTCTTAAAGGGACAGGGACAAAACAGCTGGACAAAAACAACACAGGTCACAGCCCAGTGACTGGAAATTACAGGGAAAACCGGGTGCTCTAACCCCTGGGCTACAGCTCTGAGACACCTCACGGAGGTAAACAGCCAAACAGCCCCCCTGATCATTACCCCTCTGCGCGCTGAAAAGCAAAGAAGCAACCTAAGGCAGACCATGCCCACAGAAATGCAAATTCCTCCATTCCGGCCAGGAAAGACACAAAGACCCAGCCTACATGCAATTACCCAACAAAAGCCCCTAGGGGTCGCAGTTGTCTCAGTAAAGAAAGGCCAGTAGCAAGTGAAAACTTTGGACCTCCCAGATGACAGTCAATAGCACCTGTCAACATGAAAAGGCAAAAAAATGCGCTCCAGACAAGACTAACCCAGACAGATTCGGCATCTGCTATATCTTCCCCTGAGAAGGAATCTGGGGAGATAGATTTAACCAGTCTTCCTGGAAAAGAATTCAAAACAAAAGTCAAAACCATCCTGATGGACTTGCAGAGAAATATGCAAGAAGTAAGGAAGGAGAATACAGAAATCAAACAAGCTCTGGAAGGACTTCAAAACAAAATGGACGAGATGCAAGAGACCATTCATGGACTAGAAAACAGAGAACAGGAATGCAGAGAAGCTGATGCAGAGAGAGATAAAAGGATCTCCAGGAATGAAAGAATTCTAAGAGACGTGAGTGACCAATCGAAACGGAACAATATCCGCATTATGGGGATACCAGAAGAAGAAGAGAGAGAAAAAGGGATAGAAAGTGTCTTTGGAGAAATAATTCCCGAAAACTTCCCCAAACTAGGGGAAGAAATGGCCTCTCAGACTACAGAGGTACACAGAACTCCAATGACAAGGGTTCCAAGGAGTGCAACAACAAGACACATAATAATAAAAATGGCAAAATCAAAGACAAGGACAAAGTATTAAAGGCAGCCAGAGAGAAAAAAAGGTTACCTACAAAGGAAAACCCATCAGGCTAACATCAGACTTCTCAACAGAAACCCTACAGTCCAGAAGAGAATGGCATGATATACTTAATGCAATGAAACAGAAGGGCCTCGAACCAAGACTACTGTATCCAGTACGAATATCATTTAAATATGAAGGAGGGATTAAACAATTCCCAGACAAGCAGAAGATGAGGGAAGTTGCCTCCCACAAACCACCTCAACAGGGCATCTTACAGGGAATCCTCTAGAAGGTAACACTCCTAAAAAGAGCACAGAACAAAACACCCAATATATGAAGAAGGGAGGAGGAGGAATAAGAAGGGAGAGAAATAAAGAATCATCAGACTGCGTTTATAACAGCTCAACAAGCGAGTTAAATTAGACAGTAAGATAGTAAAGAAGCTAACCCTGAACCTTTGGTAACCACAAATTTAAAGCCTGCAATGGCAGTAAGTTCATACATTTCAATAATCACCCTAAATGTAAATGGACTGAATGCACCAATCAAAAGACACAGAGTAATAGAATGGATAAAAAAGCAAGATCCATCCATATGCTGCTTACAAGAGACTCACCTCAAACCCAAAGACACGCACAGACTTAAAGTCAAGGGACGGAAAAAGATATTTCATGCAAACAACAGAGAGAAGAAAGCAGGAGCTGCAATTCTGCTATCAGACAAAACAGACTTCAAAGTAAAGAAAGTAAAAAAAGACAAAGAAGGAGATTACATAATGATAAAGGGCTCAGTCCATCAAGAGGATATAACCATTATAAATATATATGCACCAAATACAGGAGCACCAACATATCTGAAAAAAATACTAACAGAACTAAAGAAGGAAAAAGAATGCAATGCGTTCATTCTACGAGACTTCAACACACCACTCACTTCAAAGGACAGATCCACCAGACAGAAAGTTAGTAAGGACACAGAGACACTGAAAAACACACTAGAACATATGGACCTAATAGACATCTACAGAACTCTACATTCAAAAGAAACAGGATACACATTCTTCTCAAGTACACATGGAACATTCTCCAGAATAGACCACATACTAGGCCACAAAAAGAGCCTCAGGAAATTCCAAAAGTTTGAAATCCTACTAACCAACTTTTCAGACCACAAAGGGAAAAAAATGGAAATAAACTGTACAAAGAAAGCAAAAAGGCTCACAAACACATGGAAGCTTAACAACACGCTACTAAACAATCAATGGATCAATGACCAAATCAAAATGAAGATCCAGCAATATATGGAAACAAATGACAACAACAACATAAAGCCCCAACTACTGTGGGACGAAGCAAAAGCAGTCTTAAGAGGAAAGTATATGGCAATCCAGGCTTATTTTAAAAAGGAAGAACAGGCCCAAATGAATGGTCTAATGTCACAATTATCAAAATTGGAAAAAGAAGAACAAATGAGGCCTAAGGTCAGCAGAAGGAGGGACATAATAAAGATCACAGAAGAAATTAAAAAATTGAGAAGAATAAAACGATAGCAAAAATCAATGAAATCAAGAGCTGGTACTTCGAGAAAAAAAAATAGATAAGCCTCTAGCCAGACTTATTAATAGGAAAAGAGAGTCAACACAAATTAACAGTATCAGAAACGAGAAAGGAAAAATCACGACGAACCCCACAGGAATACAAAGAATTATTACAAAGTAGTCTGAAAACCTATATGCTAACAAGCTGGGAAACCTAGGAGAAATGGACAAATTCCTACAAAAATGTAACCTTCCAAGACTGAAACAGAAAGAAACAGAAAATCTAAACAGACCAATTACCAGCAATGAAATTGAAGCGGTAATCAAAGAACTACCAAAGAACAAATCCCCTGGGACAGATGGATTCATCTCAGAATTTTATCAGACGTACAGAGAAGACGTAATACCCATTCTCCTTAAAGTTTTCCAAAAAATAGAAGAGGAAGGAATACTCCCAAACTCATTCTATGAAGCCAACATCACCCTAATACCAAAACCATAAAAAGACCCCACAGAAAAAGAAAACTACAGACCAATATCCCTGATGAACGTAGATGCAAAACTACTCAAAAAAATATTAGCAAACCGAATTCAAAAATATATCAAGAGGATCATACAGAATGAACAAGTGGGATTCATCCCAGGTATGCAAGGATGGTAAAACATTTCAAAGTCCTTCAACATCATCCACCACATCAACAAAAAGAAAGACAAAAACCACATGATCATCTCCATAAATGCTGAAAAAGCATTTGACAAAGTTCAACATCCATTCATGATAAAAACTCTCAGCAAAATGGGAATAGAGGGCAAGTACCTCAACATAATAAAGGCCATTTATGATAAACACACAGCCAACATTATATTGAACAGTGAGAAGCTGAAAGATTTTCCTCTGAGATCGGGAAATAGACAGGGATGCCCACTCTCCCCACTGTTATTTAACATAGTACTGGAAGTCCTAGCCACGGCAATCAGACAAAAAATAAAATAAAATAAAGGGATTCCAGATTGGTAAAGTAGAAGTGAAACTGTCACTATTTGCAGATGACATGATACTGTAAATAAAAAACCCTATAGACTCCACCCAAAAACTACTAGTACTTATGTAGGAATAGAGCAAAGTTGCAGGATACAAAATCAACACACAGAAATCTGTGACTTTCCTATACACTAACAATGAACCAACAGAAAGAGAAATCAGGAAAACAACTCCATTCACAATTGCATCAAAAAAAAAAAAACTTAGGAATAAACCTAACCAAAGAAGTGAAAGACTTATACTCCGAAAACTACAACTCACTCTTAAGAGAAATTGAAGGGGACACTAACAGATGGAAACGCATCCCATGCTCATGGCTAGGAAGAATTAATATTGTCAAAATGGCCATCCGGCCCAATACAATATACAGATTTGATGCAATCCCTATCAGATTACCAGCAACGTTCTTCAATGAACTGGAACAAATAATTCACAAATTCATATGGAAACACCGAAGACCCCGAATAGCCAAAGCAATCCTGAGAAAGAAGAATAAAGTAGGGGGGATCTCACTCCCCAACTTCAAGCTCTACTCTAAAGCCATAGTAATCAAGACAGTTTGGTACTGGCAAAAGAACAGAGCCACAGACCAATGGAACAGACTAGAGAATCCAGACATTAACCCAGACATATATGGGCAATTAATACTTGATAAAGGAGCCATGGACATACAATGGCGAAATGACAGTCTCTTCAACAGATGGTGCTGGCAAAACTGGACAGCTACATGTAGGAGAATGAAACTGGATCATTGTCTAACCCAATATACAAAAGTAAATTCAAAATGGATCAAAGACCTGAATGTAAGCCAAAAAACCATTAAATTCGTGGAAAAAAAGATAGGCAAAAACCTCATAGACATAAACATGACTGACTTCTTCTTGAACATATCTCCCCGAGCAAGGAAAACAACAGCAAAAATGAACACGTGGGACTATATTAAGCTGAAAAGCTTCTGTACAGCAAAAGACACCATCAATAGAACAATAAGGAACCCTACAGTATGGGAGAATATATTTGAAAATGACAGATCCAATAAAGGCTTGACGTCCAGAATATTTAAAGAGCTCACACACCTCAACAAACAAAAACCAAATAACCCATTCAAAAAATGGGCAGAGGCACTGAACAGACGATTCTCCAAAAAAGAAATACAGATGGCCAACAGACACATGAAAAGATGCTCCCTATCGCTATTTATCAGAGAAATGCAAATTAAAACTACAATGAGGTATCACCTCACACCAGTAAGGATGGCTGCCATCCAAAAGATAAACAACAGCAAATGTTGGTGAGGCTGTGGAGAAAGGGGACCCTCCTACACTGCTGGTGGGAATGTAAATTAGTTCAACCATTGTGGAAAGCAGTATAGAGGTACATCAAAATGCTCAAAACAGACTTACCATTTGACCCAGGAATTCCACTCCTAGGAATTTACCCTAAGGACGCAGCAATCAAGTTTGAGAAAGACAGATGCACCCCTATGTTTATCGCAGCACTATTTACAATAGTCAAGAATTGGAAGCAACCTAAATGTCTATCGATAGATGAATGGATAAAGAAGATGTGGTACATATATACAATGGAATACAACTCAGCCATAAGAAAAGGGCAAATCCTACCATTTGTAGCAACATGCTTGGAGCTGAAAGGTATTATGCTCAGTGAAATAAGCCAAGTGGAGAAAGAGAAATACCAAATGATTTCACTCATCTGTGGAGTATAAGAACAAAGGAAAACCTGAAGGAACAAAACAGCAGCGGAATCACAGAATCCAAGAATGGACTAACAGTTAACAAAGGGAAAGGGGCAGCTGTGTATGGGTGGATAGGGAGGGATTAGGGGTGGTAAGGAGAAGGGGGGTTTTAAGATTAGCAAGCATGGGGGGGTTGGAGAAAGGGGAGGGCTGTACAACACAGAGAAGAGAAGTAGTGATTCTACAACATTTAGCAATGCTGATGGACAGTGACTGTAAATGGGTTTATAGGGGGGACCTGGTATAGGGGAGAGCATAGTAAACATAATATTCATCATGTATGTGTAGATTAATTATAACAACAACAAAAAGCTGTTCCTGTGTGGTGACCTCCAATGAGTTCTACACAATGGTATAAAGGGCATATAAAAGTGTGGGAAAATGCTCTGTTTATTTTTATACAGAGGATCAAATCCTAATTTGGCTACCCTGAAAATGAACAACGATACGATAAGAAAAATAACTTCCAACATCAGCACTCTCTGGAAGACTCATTCAAGAAGACGATCATCAAAAAACCCCAACAAAGATCCACGCGCTGCTACAGCTGTAGATGCACTCATCCCACCAGTTCCTGGACTTGCCATGGAAATGAAGATGGAGATATCTAAGCCGGCCTGTGCATACAGTAAAACAACAAATTTGACTGGATCTATACTGTTGCAACTCAACCAAGAATTAGGAGAATTGCAAATTGTAGCGCTCCAAAATCTTCCAACTACAGACTATGTACTGTGAAAAGAACATATGGGATGTGAACAGTCCCCAGGAATGGGTTGTTTTAATTTGTCTGATTTCTTTCAGACTGTTCAAGTTCTGTTGGACAATATCCACCATATCATAGATAAGTTTTCACAAATGCCTATGTTTTCTAACTGGTTTTCTTGGTTTCACTGGAGATGGCTGGTAATTATAGGTCTGCTTTGTTTATGTAACTGTACTCCTATTATGTTAATGTGTGTGCAATTTAATTAGTAGTTTAAAACCTATACATGCTGAAGTTACTCTTCAAGAAGATATGTCAAAGAAATAATCAATCTTCCTATGTTTTCTTCAACCTGCTACTTCTATAGCTTTTCTTCTTCCTTCCTAATTGCAACCCTTAAATAGAATTTGTGCCTCATATCAAATTTACCGAGTATCATAATTCTTCCAAGTGGTAAAGATACCTCAAGACAAATGCTGGGCATAGAAGCCACAGCTCATAAATATGCAAAGAAGTAAAAAGCTAACCTTTTCAAACAATAAGGATTCTCTCTCATTTACCAAATTTACATTTCCCTGTATGGCCCCGGAAGATGACTGGTTAGCCAGAGAAGGGTAAGTTTCCTCAAGGGAGGAACAACCTAAGACAGGCACAGTCGCAGGGGGGCCATCAGGTGAGAAATTGGGGATCAACAGGGGTGAGGCTTAGAACCTCACACCCCCTGTTCTGAGATAAATCTTCTGCATCCGTGGATGTTTTATGTCCCTTGTCTAGCTTGGATTAACACATAGTCTACAGACACACACCTGATCATCTACATTTGCTCTCTTACAACACTAAACTATGTTTTCTACCTTTATCTTGTATCTACCTACCACTTCAGCATTTTATTAAAAATAATAATAACAAAGAGGGAAATGTGGTATCCACATATAAATCAAGTATAAAAATCAATCAAATATTCATATTTGAACTGATTGTTTATAGTTCATAATGCATGAGCAAAACTGTAAGTTTCTGTGATGACTGCCCTTGTAGTGTTCACTATGTAACTTATTCACTATGTAAGAATTTGTTCTCCATGTAAGAACTTATTCATTATGCTTCAGAAGATTGGAGACTGACCAAAATTAGGCTTGGGGTGGATTAATGATTGTGTATTGAGCATTGACTCCCCTATACAGAATTTTATTGTTGTTAACAACCATTTGATCAATAAATATGAGAGATGCCATCTCAAAAAAAAAAGTACACACTTCCAATTGTAAAATAAATAAGTAACCGGGATATAATATATAGCATAAGGAATATAGTCAAAATATTGTAACGACTTTGTATGGTGTAGCTGGTAGCTAGAATTATCATGTATATATATGTTGAATCACTGCGTTGTACACCTGAAACTAATGTAATATTGTTTGTCAACTACCCTTCAATAAAACATAATTATCTACAAAAAAAAATGTATTTACCTACATGAAACAACTATAAAATGAAACCACAAATTAAAATTCTAACAATCATACATAAAAAAAAAAGAATGAGCAGGTTTCCTGAGAGAATTGCAATATAGCAAATGAGAAAAGTGCAAAGCAGGCAACCTCCACGTCCTCATCTCTAAATTGTCCCAGGAGGATAAATTCTGGGATGTTTTCTTGTTCCATTGCTTCTGCAGGCTTGATCATTTAGAAGTTAAACATTCAACTTTTAAATATTATTGGTTTTCTAAAGTCATACATTTATTCACTAAACATAATTATTATTTATGATACAATCGCTATAATTAGTGCTATTGTTACAGCAGTGTACAAAGTATGTACATTTTCTACCCACAACTATAGTACAATTCATTAAAGAAGTCATATAGTCAAAAAAATAGTACATATAACAGCAGCTAATTGAAATTTTGGTCAATCCCAAAGGCTCAGACTTACCATGAGCAACAGGATGAAAACTTAAAAGGTTAAACATGTGTTTCAGGTAATTTTGCGATGCAATTTCAGTATTACACCTCGGAGTGATTTTTGATTTTTGGCTTGTATAAAACAGCAGTGCGTTTCTCTGTTTTCAGAGGCCAGGGAGATCACTGTTATTCTCAGTCCTTCCCAGTGACTAAATCTCGGCTGAATCCTGAAAGTCCCATAATGTCATCAGGGTTCAATGAGCTCATAATTTTAAATACTGAACCTCTGGGTGACAATTTCGGAAAGTGGCTTCAGATCCTTTTCATGAACATTTTTTTTTAAACTAGTGGAGAGAAAGACCAACAATCAGATTATTGGGGAAAGGGTTGCTCCATTGTATGGGCTTCTGGGACATTTATGGTTCCCTGGAATTGATGTTACTTCCCAATTCATTTTCCAGTCTAACCCAGGAGTTCCCCTTATTTTTGCCCTTTAATCACACTTTCTGGCACTCCTTTTCAGTACTGCATCCTTGAAGTGCAAATTGTACCTACAGATTCTTTTTTACTTGCTCCGTTTCAACACCTTGTATCTCTTTGAATTGCACCACTTACTTTCCTTGCCAGGCTTACTACACACTCATGGGCTCATGCCCTGGAATATTTTACTTTAAAAGAACATGTCTCTTTGGTGCAAAATGTTACACTACATCTCTTACTTTCTTTTGGCAACTTAATCTAAAATGTATCACAAAACTAGGATCACAAAACTCAAGGCTCAGTTTTATAAAAATTAAACCCTACGCCCTGATGAAATTTGGCAACCTCCTTGTAAAAGGTTATGATAGCCACTGAACAATGGCCTTCATTTCATATTCTTTTGAAATTGTCTTAGAAAAATGGCCACTTAGCATATATTTAATTGGATAGTTAGGGAGCTCATGGACTTTTGATTTGAGTTCCATCCATGAACCTCAAGTCAACACCTTGTGGTCTAATTTCTTGCAAAATCTCTGGAAATATCAGTGTCACACAAACAAGATGTCAACTGCAATTTCTCTGAGCTTTGTTGTGATTTATTTAAAATAAAGAGTTAAAGATACTTCTCACTGTGAATTACCTATTCTTTCCTTAAAATAGAAGTCCCTCATTGACTGTAAACTTGAATTAAAATATATAAAAAGACTAAAACAAGTAAAAAGATATACCTTGTTTATGGTTAAAGAGAATCAATATAAAAAAGATGTCAATTCTTCCCAAATTAATCCTTACATTCAAAAGTAAAACAAATGTTCAGACTAAAGTTTTCAGGTATTTTTGAAAAACTGATTCCAAAATTCAGAAGCAGTTAAAATCCAGAAGAGTTAAGCCAACTATTTAACAGGAAAAACAAAGAGGATATACATCCATTTTTGGAATTGAAAAGTATATCATGAAGTTTTGGCAATTAAAAAGTTGGTGATAAAGAGAGATTGCTTGTCATGAAGACAGTCAATAAATAAATACATAAATATATTGGAATTTATTCTGTGTTTAAGCTTAAATTTTAAATTATGAAATAGTGGAGTTTCTAGTAATTGGTATTAGGACGTGACATCTTCTGGAGGAAAAGAATATTGCTTACAAAAGCACAAAAATTTATATTCCACATGGTTGAAAGATACAAGTGTATCAAACAAAACTAGACAAGAAATTGAGAAATAAGTAGAATGGGTTTATATCTAAAGCAGGAGCATTTTAAAACAAAGCATAAAAAATAAATTCATAAAAAACACTTAAAATTAATGTTTTACAAAATTCCATAAGAACAAATATTTTAAAAGTTAAAATTGGAGTATTTGTAAATCCTGCAAATGAATGATACACAGATAAGTAACTCAATAGTCTAAGTGCAAAATATTTGAGTAAGCAATACACAGGAAGGAAATTATAAATGGTCAAAAGCATATGTAAAAGTACTCAATCTTATTAGAATCAGGAAAATGAAAATTAAACAACAATGAAATACTATTCCCACTCATCAGTCATAAAAATAAAATTTGAAGTGCAGTCCATATAAAATTGCAATGAGTGTCACAGCAAAACTACCCCAGAAAGCATTCAGAAGGATATCACTGCAGATAGACACATTTGACTGTGGGAAATAGAAGTGGTCCAAATACCTACATTAGGATGAAAATGAGGAGTGCTATATTCTTATTATGGAAAAGCAAAACAGAAATTTAAATGTTGGCTCCATAAGCCACATCTACATGATAATAAAAATCACTGAGGTATATTTTTGAGCCAAAAGAGAATTAAGTGTGCAAAGATGGTCACAGTATGATAACTTGCATGTTTAAAAAAAATGACACCCATAGAACACCATGCAGTTTCTATGAGAACCTCTGTGCTTGTAAATATAGGAAAAGATGAGGAAGGGAAGACTGGCTTCTCAGAAATGAAGGGAGTGATAGTCAAACGGGATTTTAGGGCTATGCAATATTTTGATTTCTTTACTAAAGAGATTACATTTCAGTATTATTTCCATAATTTAATAAATTAATAAGTTAATTAATAAATTAATTAATTTAAAAAACTCATCATCTTGTGATATGCTTTAAGAACACAATACACAATGAATGAAGTTAAACAAAATAAAAAGTAACCCATGATCCTTTAGTGAATTTCAGTAAACTAGATAACTTGGTCTTCACTAGTTACCGCACTGTTTCCTCAATTACTACATTTAGAAAAATGTAGACACCTGTATCTGAATTTGGTTTCATATCAACATACAACATCTAGTTATACTTTTACAATCCTGAGTGGATTTAAATAAATTCCAAGATTATCTGTTAAATCTAGCAGCTGCTATTACTGAGAAATCAGGTTATCAATTTGCTCTTTTTCCCGGCTCCTTGTTTTGAAGAACTAACACTACTAGCTCTTATTTAATTTTAATGGAAGGAAACAATAGATTCATAACAGAGGATGCCAAGTAGTCAGGGTGGGCTGCAGAATGGTTTACAGCCTCTGACGTGCATGGACTCAATAACGTGCTACCAGATTTAAAACATCTGGTTCCCTGAGATCATCATCTCTGCTGCAAAGAGTTCATTAAGGATATCTACATGGTTCAGCATCCTAAAGGGATGTGAGGACACTAATGTTCACCCTGCCTTACAATAACCTCTAAAAGGGGGTAAAAAAGGAAAAAGCAAAAATATAATCTGTCTTTATAATTAGGAATAATTGAATCTACTACATCAAGAAAATAATTATTTTGTCCTTATCTTTTACTTAGGTGATTTTGTCATTTTAATTTTAATAATGTATGTTAGAACTAGCTTTGTTAAAGAAATATCACTTAATTGTTTAGTTTGAACTTTTCCAACTGTAGCCTCTACAATTTCCTGTTATGTTACTATTCATTTCAAATATCAGGGATTATTGCAAAGTATTACAAACCTATGATGCAATCCAGCAAGGAATGGAGTTGCCAGTGCAGATCTGTCTGCCATTCTCTGATACGAGGTCTAGGAAAAAGTCTCTCAAATTCCATAGGTATGTACATCCTCTTAAGAAAATGAGGAATCATACTTTTCATGGATTCTTCTGAGCTGCCAAGAACTAATTTTTATAAAATCCAGTGATTTAATCAGTCATTTATCAGCTTATCAAAAACATCAATTAATTTTCCATCCTTTTCTTATCTTCTACTCATTGCTTGTCTTATATAATTGATTTTTTTCAGACTTTTATAGTTTTTAATCATTGTTTTTCTATACAAAGTAGAGTACAAAACACTCCACAATTTCTCTTAGCCTCCTGAACTAGCATCTAGCAATCCCAAGTTTGAGACCAGGATTTCAAGGTAGTATTCTCATGATCCATTTTCTTATGGAACAGACCTCTTCAAGTTGTTGTATGAACTATTAAAATGCCAAATTGTGACATCAACTGAAGCTGTTAAAGTTCTAAGAGAAACAGTCAGCAAGCAGATGTATTTTTAGAATACATATTCATGGAGAAAATAATTACCCTGGAAAACAGGTAAAGAGAAATGATTATACAGCTATTGAAGCAATGACTTTACATAGGCTCAGCATGCAAAAATAAAAAAGGAAGAAAGAAAAAGATGGAGAAAGGAAAATAAAATAGGAAGAACTCACATATTTAGTATCAGTCTATTTCAGTCAGTATTTGAAGGGATATCCTTGTCTTCCTGAACTCATGACAATAAATGAAAAATAAAATTCTATTCTAAATCAAAATAAAAAATAGCTCTTCTGGGGGAAAAATAAATGACAGAAATCTCATGCTTTGTTTCTAGCTTTCGAATTATATTTAAAATAAATAGGTCATAAAAACTTACTTTATGCATAATCCGAATGGGAACATGGATTATATCACTAAACTGCAGGGAAAATGTCAAAGGCACCCGAGCTTTCCTTGCTTGTCTTTTTCCCTTCAATGCACTCATGAGCAGCGGGGTCCAGTTCCCACAATGCACAGCATTCCGGTCCTTGGAGAAGCTGCACTGAGTCAGGAAGAATATATAAAGGCACTGGAGGGACTGGTGCAATGCCTGGGGAAATCCCTCTGCTAATTCCTGGACAAGGCTAGTAAAAATAGACTCTGGAGGTTTTAATTTACTACTGCTTTGGCCTTTCAACTGTGCTTAAAAAAATATCTTCTTTTACATTGCTTCAAATATATGATGTTAAATATCAAATGTAGATTTTATGGTCAGTGATCAAAAAGTTTTACCAGAATCCTTATTACTTTCTACACAGGTAATAAACCGTAACACATTCATTATATTTATTAAGAGTCTTCCTCTGCTTCCATTACCAAAGCTGATTATTTATTAACATTGAAGTTATAAGGCTTCTTCTGACATTACTAAGGCAAAATTTAAATGTCTCCATTTCCACAAAGACTATCTTCATTATCTTATCTTTCCTGCAACCTAATTCTTTACCCCAGGTCATCCCATTGTACTCCAACTACCTAATTTAGCCAGGTCATTTGATTTCCCGTTCATAGGCAGTTTAAGGTTCTTTTGTTTTGCTTTAAAAATAGTGGGGTTCTTATCTTTTCAATAGACTATTAACTCAGTGATATCAAGGTAAAATCTTTCTTGTCCTGTATCTAATAATTTCAGTTTTAATAGCAATAATTGAAAACAGTTACTACAATATGCTAGTATTTGTGGTAAGGACTTTAAAAGGATTTTAAAATTAAATGCATATATAACCCTATGAGATGATACTATTAATATTTCCACAGAGGCACAAAGCAGGAATTCACAAGACTAGCCAGCTGGCAGCTAATGTACTAGAATACGACCCTGGGTAAGACGCTTTACTAACACTTCAATGACTGTGAGCAGGACTACCACACTTACCACATAGAAAGCGCCTAATAAATATTTCTGGATTTTCAATATAAAGTGACATAATAAGAAAATGTTCTGAATATTTCAAAATCACATTGAATTTTGAGTTATGGACATTTAGTCCCAGAGAGAGACCACCAGGTGACAGGCAGCAAGGAAACTGGGGCCTCCGGTCTCTGATCACAAGGGACCGCATTCTGCCAACAGCCTGAACGCACCCGGAAGCAATTCTTCCCCAGAATTGCGGGTAAAAGCCCAGCCCAACAGATCCTTGATTTTGGCCTTATCAGTGACAGAAACCAGTCACTCAGTCTCCTGGCAAGAAGCACTGCGAGATAGTAAATGGCTGTTCTCTGGGCTGTTAACTCTGTGATGATTCGGTGTGCAGCACAAGAAATCTAGAGCAAACACAATAACCAGTCAGTGTCTAGGTTTACTATCTAGAAGTTTCATTTATTATCTAAGTCTAGTTTAGTTCAAACTTCTCTTCTAGATTTACTATCAAATTGCATAAACTGTAGCAAAGAATACTAGATTAAAGGTGACAGATTCTGTGATAGTTTTCTTTGAAATAGCTGAGAGCATATAGAACAACAGATTGTTTACCCTGTGTAGTCTAGGCCCACACAGACACACGTGCACAAATAACTCAAGTATATCAAATACAATGAAATGGTAAAAATACAGTAGCAGGTTGACACTGGGCCTCAAATAAGCTTCCCATATACGTAAAAATTGGATGGTACCAAAGGTATAAAAACAAATAAACAGCAAGTCAAGTGATTTAACAGAAAAAAGACATATCCGTTATATTTATCATTAAGTTAATATATTATCTGTCGCAAGAGAAAACATTTGTGTTTTTCAGGGATCAGAGAGTTTAGTAAAACAGAGATTCAACAGAGACTATTGTCTGTGCATTGGTCACTTCTTTGATGGGTGGCATTAATGTCTGCAATATCTTCCAGGGTGAGTATTGCTTCTGAAGTACTACCTGATTTGTTGATCAGGTGCCTCTGTCCTTCTTACATACTGGCACTATCTCGCCCCCCCACAGGACAATAACCAATAGTAATCCTGACAGCTTGGGAGCACATTAAAGATCAGGAAAATCATGTGCGTTAAACTGAAACTAAACTGAGCAGAGTCCACTAACCCATTAGCTGGACTGTCAGCTGGCCTCCATAATCTCTTTAACAAGACAAAACCATGATAACATTTTGGGTCCCTAAGTGTCACTGTTAGCTCTGACCCCGTATGTGATGATGCTTGAAAAGTCATGGCATTGCTATTTTGCCAATTACGATTTCATTTTTAAAATTTGAAAAGAAATATTATCATGACCCTTATTTCCAAGAAGAAGACCTTTTCTCTAGGTATTTCTTGTCGAGTTGATATTGAGACACTGCATGCAAGTAAAAGCAGAAACTGAAATGGGATGCATTTAAACATAATCTGAAAGACTCACTTACCCTATTGTCTTTCTTCTCAGTCTCACCCGTGCCTCCAATATATTTTCTTGCAAGTTGTGAGTTGACCAAAATTCAGCCTATGATAGACTCTAAGGACACAAGATCACCCTTACATATTTTTTCCCTCCCTTAGTAAATTTTCATTTCCTCAACAGAGTTGAAATGTCTCGTCTTCCTCTACATAAAAAACAAGTCCTGGTAAAATGCCTGATGAACATACTGACATTTTAATACCAAAGATTAAAAAAGTGTTTTTGGACTTTTGATATTGGACAAAGATCTGAGATGGTAAAAGGAGTGAGTCTTGGTATCTTAATCATTAGCATGAGCTTATTCTCTCCTTTATTCATTTAAATGAGTGCTGTGTCATAAAGTGTAAGCACTTGAAAATATGGTAGGCATTGGAAGCCAGAGGATGTGGAAGTCTCTGTTTGCCTACTAGTCTATGGTTTGGGCTTCCTCCTTGAAAGTGCAGTCTTTGGTTTGGATGTTACCAATTTTATTAGTCTGTCCACTTCTAAGACACAGTTATTTCTTTTTCACTTCTGGACATATATAGTTAAAATAAATCAAGGATAGTAAGTGCATACAATTTAGTTAACTTATTTATTATTGTGGATTCTCATCAAATATTCAAGCAATCATTTCATGATGACATTGAAGGCCTACACCCCGATCTGTAGCTGTAAAGCCCATTTCTATCCATTCATATTCCAAATGATCCTGGCTATTTTATTTAATATTTATTAATTTATTTGAAAAATATTCTCTCTGTTCTCAAGTCCACTTCAGAAATACTTTTTTCTATGTTAAACAAAAGGATTTTAAATCTACTTTGTAGTCTATAATTTCCATGACCTAGAAAAAGGAGAATACTGTCAAACCAATAAATATTTACTGAAGTCTGTGTATAAACAGGGTGTGTTTTGATTGTAATGGGAACATACAAAGATTAGTAAGTATATCAGATGGGAGCTCTGTAATGGAAATGATGTAGTAGTGAAGGATTTACATACGTAAGTAGGTGTAGAGTATTCAAACTCCTCTCCCCTTCTCCTGTTTTCCTGAAAGGCCTCCTGCTTTACTGCTTCACCTTTCTGTGAACTTTAGGGCCCAACTGCTGATGAACTTCCCCTACAAGACCTTCAGTGATAGCCTGTGAGAAGGAAAATACATTCTCCTGCTCCTTGAGGCCTTGTGACTTTTTTTTATAATATTAGATAGTATTGATTGTAACAAAAAATGTGCTGACATTTGATTCCTTCCTGGAATTAACATATTGGAAAGCTCTATTCAAAAGTTTCATTCTCCACAGTTCCAACCCAACATCTTGTATTTTGGAGATGATCAGTAAGAACTTCAAAACTTAACATCCCCCACAACCTATAAAATGTTATGATATATATCTAATTGTTGTAGTAAAATACTGATTACAAAGCATATTCACAGCACAGATTTACTGAGGCCTTATATTTATTGGTATGGTAGAGAGACAGACACCCTTCTCATGTAGCACCAGAAAAAATAAAAGAAAGAAAAACTTGAGATCAGTTTTATTAACCTTTGAAGTTGTTCAACTGTTATACAAGAAGATGTACTCTGAACAGCAACACTACATAGGGTGTGACTTGACACCCATAAAAAGGACCATAAAAATCATCTTCAAGTCTTTCTTCTTCATGAATCTTAGACCTTCAGGGAGCAAAAAGAAACTTTCCATTTTTCATGTCCTCCTGATATTGATCCACGTTTTTCTGTATTTTATGTGTAGGACCACACATACAATATTTTTATGAGGAGGATTAATACCTTCCATTAAATACTCAGTGGAATCTGACACAAAAAATGGGTTACTATGAATAAATAAATAATAATGCATGAGATTAATGGATTACTACAATCAACCTTAACACATGGAATATGTTCCTCTATCCCTGCCTGCAATGATGGCTTTTCATATATCTGTTGCTCATTAAAGATTTTTTGAGTTCACAAGATCATTTTTCCCTAATATATATATTCATTCTATCTATTTCCTATATTAACAGTAAATCTTTAACAATTGGGGTTGTTTTTTCTTCTGTTAGTTCCTCAGAGAGTGGGGGAAGAGTGTAATCAAAATATGTATGAAAATATGTTAGAAAATTACGTTGTATTATTTTGTAATGATGCCTCTCTGTGTAAAAAGATGGAGATAATCAGTTGCTTACCTGTTAGAAGACTGAATTACTATCGAGTGTGACCATTATTTTTTGATAGCTGTCTTCTCACAGAACATTGAAAAAATTGTTCTTATCTGTTTTCTAGGAGGAATATCTTATGAAAAAGTGATGTAATTTTTTTTTTGAGAGAGCATCTCTCATATTTATTGATCAAATGGTTGTTAACAACAATAAAATTCTGTATAGGGGACTCAATGCACAATGCACAATCATTAATCCTCCCCAAGCCTAATTCTCGTCAGTCTTCAATCTTCTGAATCATAACGAACAAGTTCTTACATGGTGAACAAATTCTTACATAGTAAATAAGTTCTTACATGGTGAACAGTAAAAGGGCAGGCATTACAGAAACTTTTGGTTTTGATCACGCATTATGAACTATAAACCATCAGGTCAAATATGAATATTCATTTGATTTTTTACTTGATTTATATGTGAATCCCACATTTCTCCTTTATTATTGTTATTATTATTATTTTTAATAAAATGCTGAAGTGGTAGGTAGATGCAAGATAAAGATAGAAAACATAGTTTAGTGTTGTAAGAGAGCAAATGTAGATGATCAGGTGCGTGCCTGTAGACTAAGTGTTAATCCAAGCTAGACAAGGGCAACAACATACTCACAGATGCAGAAGATTTCTCTCAAAACAGGGGGGGTGAGGTTCTAAGCCTCACCTCTGTTGATACCCAATTTCTCACATGATATGGCCCCCCTGCGACTGTGAATGTCTTAGATTATTCCTCCCTTGAGGAATCTTACCCGTCTCTGGTTAACCAGTCATCTTCCGGGGCCATACAGGGAAATGTAAAGTTGGTAAGTGAGAAAAGCAATATTGTTTGAAAAGGTTAGCTTTTTACTTCTTTGCATATTTATGCCCTGTGGCTTCTATGCCCAGCATTTCTTTTTAGGTATCTTTACCACTTGGAAGAATTGTGATACTCGGTAAATTCAATATGAGGCATAAATTCGATTTAAGGGTTGTAATTAGGAAGGAAGAAGAAAAGCTATAGAAGTATCAGACAGTCTAAAACATGGGAAGATTCATTACTTCTTTGACACATCTTCTTGTAGAGTAACTTAAGCATGTATAGGTTTTAAACTACTAATTAAATTGCACACACTCATTAACATAATAGGAATACAGTAACATAAGAAAGCAGATCTATAATTACCAGCCATCTCCAGTGAAACCGAGAAAATCAGTTAGGTATCCGAGGCATTTGTGAAAATTCATCTATGATATGATGGATATTGTCCAACTGTACTTGAACAGACTGAGAGAAATCAGACGAGTTAAAACAACCCATTCCTGGGAACTGTTCACATCCCATATGTTCTTTTAACAGTAGATAGTCTGTAGTTGTGAGATTTTGGAGTGCTACAACTTGCATTTCTCCTAATTCTTGGTTGAGTTTCAACAGAACAGATCCAGTCAAATTTGTTGTTTTACTGTATGTACAGGCCAGCTTAGATATCTCCTTCTTCATTCCCATGGCAAGTCCAAGAACTGGTGGGATGAATGCAGCTACAACTGTAGCAGTGCCTGGATCTTTGTTGAGTTTTTTTGATGATCATCTTCTGGTATGACTCTTCCAAAGAGTGCTGATGTTGGAAGTTCTTCTTCATATCGTACCTTGGTTCATTTTCTGGGTAGCCAAATTAGGCTTTGATCCTCTGTATAAACACAAAGAGACCCTTTGCCCACACTTTGATATGCCCTTTATACCATTGTGTAGATCTCATTGTAGGTGACCACACAGGAACTGATTTTTTTTTTGTTATCATTAATCTACACTTACATGAAGAATATTATGTTTACTAAGCTCTCCCCTATACCAGGTCCCCCCTATAAACAACTTTACAGTCACTATACATCATCAGAGCAAAATGTTGTACAATCACTACTTGTCTTCTCTGTGCTGTACAGCCCTCCCCTTTCTCCCACCCATCATTATGCATGCTAATCTTAATACCTCCCTTCTTGTCCCCCCACTAATCCCTCCCTACGCACTCATCCTCCCCAGTAAATTTCCCTTTGGTACCTGTTAGTACATTCTTGGGTTCTGTGATTCCGCTGCTTTTTTGTTCCTTCAGTATTTCCTTTGTTCTTGTACTCCACAGATGAGTGAGATCATTTGGTATTTCCTTTTCTCCACTTGGCTTATTTCACTGAGCATAATACCCTCCAGCACCATCCATGTTGCTGCAAATGGTAGGATTGGCCCTCTTCTTATGGCGGAGTAGTATTCCATTGTGTATATGTACCACACCTTCTTTATCCATTCATCTACCGATGGACATTTAGGTTGACTCCAATTCTTGGCTATTGTAAGTAGTACTGCGATAAACATAGGGGTGCATCTGTTTTTTTCAAAATTGATTGCTGCATTCTTAGGGTAAATTCCCAGCAGTGGAATTGCGGGGTCAAATGGTAAGTCTGTTTTGAGCATTTTGAGAAACCTCCATACTGCTTTTCACAATGATTGAACTAATTTACATTCCCACCAACAGTGTAGGAGGGTTCCCCTTTCTCCACAGCCTCGCCAACATTTGTTGTTGTTTGTCTTTTGGATGGTAGACATCCTTACTGGTGTGAGGTGATACCTTACTGTAGTTTTAATTTGCATTTCTCTGATAATTAGCGATGTGGAGCATCTTCTCATGTGTCTGTTGGCCATCTGTATTTCTTTTTTGGAGAACTGTCTGTTCAGTTACTCTGCCCATTTTTTGATTGCGTTATTTGTTTTTTGTTTGTTGAGGCATGTGAGCTCTTTATATATTTTGGACGTCAAGCCTTTATTGGATCTGTCATTTTCAAATGTATTCTCCCATACTGTAGGATTCCTTTTTGTTCTATTGATGGTGTCTTTTGCTGTACAGAAGCTTTTCAGCTTAATATAGTCACACTTGTTCATTTCTGCTATTGTTTTCCTTGTCCAGAGAGCTATGTTTCAGAAGAGGTCACTCATGTTTATGTCTAAGAGGTTTTGCCTATGTTTTTTCCAAGAGTTTAATGGTTTCATGACTTACATTCAGTTCTTTGATTCATTTTGAATTTACTTTGCATATGGGGTTAGACAATGGTACAGTTTCATTCTCCTACATGTAGCTGTAGAGTTCTGTCAGCACCATCTGTTGAAGAGACTGTCATTTCACCATTGTATATCCATGGCCTCTTTATCAAATATTAAATGACCATGTATGTGTGGGTTAATGTCTGGAGTCTCTAGTCTGTTCCACTGGTCTGTGGCTCTGTTCTTGTGCCAGTACCAAATTATCTTGATTACTATGGCTTTATAGTAGAGCTTGAAGTTGGGGAGTGAGATCCCCCCTACTTTATTCTTCTTTCTCAGGATTTCTTTGGCTCTTCGGGGTCTTTGATGGTTCTATATGAATTTTTGAGTTATTTGTTCCAGTTTATTGAAGAATGTTGCTGGTAATTTGATAGGGATTGCATCAAACCTGTATATTGCTTTGGGCAGGATGGCCATTTTGATGATATTAATTCTACCTAGCCACGAGCATGGGATGAGTTTCCATTTGTTAGTGTCCCCTTTAATTTCTCTGAAGAGTGACTTGTTGTTTTCAGAGTATAGGTCTTTCACTTCTTTGGTTAGGTTTATTCCTAGGTATTTTATTATTTTTGATGCAATTGTGAATGGAGTTGTTTTCCTGATTTCTCTTTCTATTGGTTCATTGTTAGTGTACAGGAAAGCTACCGATTCCTGTGTGTTAATTCTGTATCCTGCAACTTTGCTGTATTCCAATATCAGTTCTAGTAGTTTTAGCGTGGAATCTTTTGGGTTTTTTGTGTACAATATCATGTCATCTGCAAATAGTGACAGTTTAACTTATTCTTTACCAATCTAGATTCCTTGCATTTATTTGTTGTCTGACTGCCGTGGCTAGGACCTCCAGTACTGTGTTAAATAACAGTTGGGAGAGTGGGCATCCCTGTCTAGTTCCCGATCTCAGACGAAAAGCTTTCAGCTTCTTGCTGTTCAGTATAATGTTGGCTGCGGGTTTATGATATATGGACTTTATTATGTTGAGTTACTTGGACTCTATCCCCATTTTGCTGAGAGTTTTTATCATGAATGGATGTTGAATTTTGATAAATGCTTTTTCAGCATTTATGGAGATGATCATGCTGTTTTGTGTTTCTTTTTGTTGATGTGGTGGATGATGTTTATGGATTTTCGAATGTTGTACCTTCCTTGCATCCCTGAGAGGAATCCCACTTGGTCATGGTTTACGATCCTTTTGATGTATTTTTGAATTCGGTTTGCTAATATTTTGTTGAATATTTTTGCATGAACGTTCATCAGGGATATTGGTCTGCAGTTTTCTTTTATGGTGGGGTCTTTGCCTGGTTTTGGTATTAGGGTATTGTTGGCTTCATTGAATGAGTGTGGGAGTATTCCCTCCTCTTCTATTTTTTGGAAAACTTTAAGGAGAATGGGTATTATGTCTTCCCTGTATGTCTGATAAAATTCAGAGTTAAATCCATCTGGCCCGGTGGTTTTGTTATTTGGTAGGTTTTTGATTACCACTTCAAATTCGTTGCTGGTAATTGGTCTGTATAGATTTTCTGTTTCTTTCTGGGTTAGTCTTGGAAGGTTGTATTTTTCTAGGAAGTTGTCCATTTCTCCTAGAATTCCCAGCTTGTAGGCATATAGGTTTTCATAGTACTCTCTAATAATTCTTTGTATTTCTGTATGGTGTGTCATGATTTTTCCTTTCTTGTTTCTGATACTGTTGGTTTCTCTTGACTCTCTTTTCCTCTTAATAAGTCTGGCTAGAGGCTTATCTATTTTGGTTATGTCCTCAAAGAACCAGCTCTTGGTTTCATTGATTTTTGCTATTGTTTTATTCTTCTCAATTTTATTTATTTCTTCAGTGATCTTTATTATGTCCCTCCTTCTGCTGACCTTAGGCCTCATTTGTTCTTCTTTTTCCTATTTCTATAATTGTGACATGAGACCACTCATTTGGGATTGTTCTTCCTTCTTTAAGTATGCCTGGATTGATATATACTTTCCTCTTAAGACTGCTTTTGCTGTATCCCACAGTAGTTGGGGCTTTGTGTTGTTGTCATCATTTGTTTCCATATTTTGCTGGATCTCCATTTTGATTTGGTCATTGATCCATTGATTATTTAGGAGCATGTTGTTAAGCCTCCATGTGTTTGTGAGCCTTTTTGCTTTCTTTCTACAGTTTATCTCTAGCTTTATGCCGTTGTGGTCTGGAATGTTGGTTGGTAGGATTTCAATCTTTTGGAATTTACTGAGGCTCATTTTGTGGCCTAGTATGTGGTCTATTCTGGAGAATGTTCCATGTGCAATTGAGAAGAATGTGTATCCTGTTGCTTTTGGATGTAGAGTTCTGTAGATGTCTATTAGGTCCATCTACTCTAGTGTGTTGCTCATTGCCTCTGTGTCCTTACTTATTTTCTGTCTGGTGGATCTGTCCTTTGGAGTGAGTGATGTGTTGAAGTCTGCTAGAATGAATGCATTGCATTCTATTTCCTCCTTTATTTCTGTTAGTATTTGTTTCAGATATGTTGGTGCTCCTGTATTGGGTGCGTATATATTTATAATGGTTATATCCTCTTGATGGACTGAGCCCTTTATCATTATGTAGTGTCCTTCTTTATATTTTTTTACTTTCTTTATTTTGAAGTCTTTTTTGTCTTATACTAGTATTGCAACACCTGCTTTTTTCTCTCTGTTGTTTGCATGAAATATCTTTTTCCATCCCTTGACTTTAAGTCTGTGCATGTCTTTGGTTTTGAGGTGATTCTCTTGTAAGCAGCATATTGATAGATCTTGCTTTTTTATCCATTCTATTACTCTGTGTCTTTTGATTGGTGCATTCAGTCCATTTACATTTAGGGTTATTATTGAAATGTATGTACTTATTGCCATTGCAGGCTTTAAGTTTGTGGTTATCAAAGGTTCAGGGTTAGCTTCCTTACTATCTTTCTGTCTAACTTAAGTCACTTGTTGAGCTATTATAAACACAGTCTGATGATTCTTTATTTCTCTCCATTCTGATTTCTCCTCCTCCCTTCTTTATATGTTAGGTGTTTTGTTCTGTGCCCTTTTTAGGAGTGCTTGATGTAGCTTTTTAGAATCCTATAAATTATTCTCTGAGGTTTTCCTTACTTTGTGTCGGAAACATCTCATATAATAATCTTAATATTTGTTTTCTTTTTAGCATATAAGAACAGCAAGTTAACCCTCCTCTTATTCACTATTCATATGCAAATAAGGATTTGGAGTTCTTAGGTTCTTCAGAAATGACCAGCAGTATTGGGTTAAAAAAGATCATTTGTGGGGAAGGTGGTAAAGAAAAGAAGGAATAAAAATTGTGTCACTCATAACAGCAGACGTATGTCACTGGAAACACCTCTGCTTCCAACTGGAGACCTAAGTTGTTCCTCCCTGTGTTTCTTAACAGAAACATAGATGTATACCGAGTGTGCGATGATATATTCAAAGTACTTAATGAAAGAAAATACTAGCCAAAAATTCAGTACTCAGAAAAATGTGTTTTTTAAATATGAAGTGGCTATAAAGACATTCCCACACATACAAAAACTGAGGGAGATCATCCTCACCAGAAATGCTTCACAACAAATGCTAAAGGGGGTTAGTCAAACTGAATGGAAAGGACAATAAACAACAAAAAGAACATATGTGAAAACACAAAACTTACTTTATATAAGTATATATAAAGACAAATATAGAATACTAATGGTAGTATGCAAATTTTAGTCTTAATGTAAACATTAAAAGACAAATGATTTGGAGGCGGAGCCAACATTGCGGCATGAGTAGGACAGTGGGAATCTCCTCCCAAAAACATATATTTTTGAAAATACAACAAATACAACTAATCCTAAAAGAGAGACCAGAAGACACAGGATAACATCCAGACTACATCCACATGTACAAGAGCCCAGCACCTGGTGAAAGTGGTAAGATACAACCCACGGCCCGGCGGGACCCGAGCATACCTCCCCCGAGCTCCCGGCTGGAGGGAGAGGGAGCCAGGACTGCTAAACACCAAACCTCAGCCACCCGCACCAGAGCGCAGACACAGTGCATGCGTGGAGGGCTGGAAACTAGGGAAATAGGGAAGCAAGAACTCTGAGCGGGTTCCGATGCTGATGCCCCTGTGACAAAGAAAAGCGAGTGCTTTTTGAAAGTCTTAAAGGGACAGGGATGCAACAGCTGGACCGGAACAACACAGGTCACAGTCCAGCAGCTGGAAATTACAGGGAAAACTGGGCACACTAACCCCCTGGGCAATGGCTCTGAGACACCACAGAGAGGTAAAAAGCCAAACAGCCCCCCATCCATTACCCCTCCGGGGCATGGCCATAGCAGAGAAGCAGCCTAAGGCTCGCAACGCCCTCAGAAAGGGAGCTTCCTCCATACGGTCTGGGCAAGACACAAAGACCCAGTCTACACGCAATTACCCAACATAAACCACTAGGAGTCGCAGTTACCCAGTAAAGAAAGGCCAGTAGCAACTGGAAAGTTTGGCCCTCCAAGCTGACAGTCAATACCACCTATCAGCATGAAAAGGCAAAAAAATATGATACATATGATACAGACAAGACAAACACAGATAGCTTCAGCATCTGCTACGTCTTCCCCTGAGAAGGAACCTGGGGAGATAGATTTAGCCAGTCTACCTGAAAAAGAATTCAAAACAAAAGTCATAACCATGCTGATGGACTTGCAGAGAAATATGCAAGAACTAAGGAAGGAGAATTCAGAAATAAAACAAGCTCTGGAAGGACTTCAAAACAAAATGGACGAGATGCAAGAGACCATTAATGGACTAGAAAACAGAGAACAGGAATGCAGAGAAGCTGATGCAGAGAGAGATAAAAGAATCTCCAGGAATGAAAGAATTTTAAGAGAGCTGAGTGACCAAACTAAAAGGAACAATATAAGAATTATAGGTATTCCAGAAGAAGTCGAGAGAGAAAAAGGGATAGAAAGTGTCTTTGAAGAAATAATTGCCGAAAACTTCCCCAAAATAGGGGAGGAAATGGCCTCTCAGACCACAGAGGTACACAGAACTCCCATGACAAGGGATCCAAGGAGGGCAACACCATGACACATAATAATTAAAATGGCAAAGATCAAAGACAAGGACAAAGTATTAAAGGCAGCCAGAGAGAAAAAAAGGTTACCTATAAAGGAAACCCCATCAGGCTATCATCAGCCTTCCCAACAGAAACGCTACAGGCCAGAAGAGAGTGGCATGATATACTTAATGCAATGAAACAGAAGGGTCTCGAACCAAGACTACTGTATCCAGCACGATTATCATTTAAATATGAAGGAGGGATTAAACAATTCCCAGACAAGCAAAAGTTGAGGGAATTTGCCTCCCACAAACCACCTCTACAGGGCATCTTACAGGGATGCTCTAGATGGGAGCACTCCTAAAAAGAGCACAGAACAAAATACACAACATATGAAGAAGGGACGAGGAGGAATAAGAAATGATAGAAATAAAGAATCATCAGACCATATCTATAATAGCACAACAAGCGAGTTAAGTTAGACAGTAAGATAGTAAAGAAGCTAACCCTGAAACTTTGGTAACCAAAAACTTAAAGACTGCAATGGAAATAAATTCATACCTTTCAATAATCAGCCTAAATGCAAATGGTCTGAATGCACCAATCAAAAGACACAGAAGAATAGAATGGATAAAAAAGCAAGATCCATCCATATGCTGCTTACAAGAGACTCACCTCAAAACCAAAGACATGCACAGACTTAAAGTCAAGGGATGGAGAAAGATATTTCATGCAAACAACAGAGAGAAAAAGCAGGTGTTGCAATAGTAGTATCAGAAAAAAAAGATTTCAAAATAACGAAAGCAACAAAAGATAAAGAAGGACATTGCATAATGATAAAGGGCTCAGTCCAACAAGAGGATATAACCATTATAAATATATATGTACACAATACAGGAACACCAACATAACTGAAACAAATACTAACAGAAATAAAGGAGGAAATAGAATGCAATGCATTCATTCTAGCAGATTTCAAAACACCAGTCATTCCAAAGGACAGATCCACCAGACAGAAAATAAGGACCCAGAGAAACTGAAAAACACACTGAAATAGACGGGCATAAGAGACATCTACAGAACTCTACATCCAAAAGCAACAGGATACACATTCTTCTCAAATGCACATGGAACATTCTCCAGAATAGACCACATACTAGGCCACAAAATGAGCCTCAGTAAATTCCAAAAGATTGAAATCCTACCAACCAACATTCCAGACCACAACGGCATAAAGCTAGAGATAAACTGTAGAAAGAAAGCAAAAAGGCTCACAAACACATGGAGGCTTAACAACATGCTCCTAAATAATCAATGGATCAATGACCAAATCAAAATGGAGATCCAGCAAAATATGGAAACAAATGATGACAACAACACAAAGCCCCAACTACTGTGGGATACAGCAAAAGCAGTCTTAAGAGGAAAGTATATATCAATCCAGGCATACTTAAAGAAGGAAGAACAATCCCAAATGAGTGGTCTCATGTCACAATTATAGAAATAGGAAAAAGAAGAACAAATGAGGCCTAAGGTCAGCAGAAGGAGGGACATAATAAAGATCACTGAAGAAATAAATAAAATTGAGAAGAATAAAACAATAGCAAAAATCAATGAAACCAAGAGCTAATTCTTTGAGTAAATAAACAAAATAGATAAGCCTCTAGCCAGACTTATTAAGAGGAAAAGAAAGTCAACACAAATCAACAGAATCAGAAACGAGAAAGGAAAAATCACGATGGACCCCACAGAAATAAAAAGAATTATTAGAGAGTACTATGAAAACCTATATGCTAACAAGCTGGGAAACCTAGGAGAAATGGACAACTTCCTAGAAAAATACAACCTTCCAAGACTGACCCAGAAAGAAACAGAATATCTGAACAGACTAATTACCAGCAACGAAATTGAAGCGGTAACCAAAAAACTACCAAAGAACAAAACCACCGGGCCAGATGGATTTACCTCAGAATTTTATCAGACATACAGGGAAGACATACAAACCATTCTCTATAGTTTTCCAAAAAATAAAAGAGGAGGGAATACTCCCACACTCATTCTATGAAGCCAACATCCCCCTAATAACAAAACCAGGTAGATACCCAACCAATAAATAAAACTACAGACCAATATCCCTGATGAATGTAGATGCAAAAATACTCAACAATATATTAGGAAACTGAATTCAAAAATACATCAAAAGGATTGTACACTATGACCAAGTGGGATTCATCGCAGGGATGCAAGGATGGTACAACATTCGAAAGTCCATCAACATCATCCACCACATCAACAAAAAGAAACACAAAACAGCATGATCATCTCCATAAATGCTGAAAAAGCATTTATCAAAATTCAACATCCATTCATGATAAAAACTCTCAGCAAAATGGGGATAGAGTCCAAGTAACTCAACATAATAAAGTCCATATATCATAAACCCGCAGCCAACATTATACTGAACAGCAAGAAGCTGAAAGCTTTTCGTCTGAGATCGGGAACTAGACAGGGATGCCCACTCTCCCAACTGTTATTTAACACAGTACTGGAGGTCCTAGCCACGGCAGTCAGACAACAAATAAATGCAAGGAATCTAGATTGGTAAAGAATAAGTTAAACTGTCACAATTTGCAGATGACATGATATTGTACACAAAAAACCCAAAAGATTCCACGCTAAAACTACTAGAACTGATATTGGAATACAGCAAAGTTGCAGGATACAGAATTAACACACAGGAATCGGTAGCTTTCCTGTACACTAACAATGAACCAATAGAAAGAGAAATCAGGAAAACAACTCCATTCACAATTGCATCAAAAATAATAAAATACCTAGGAATAAACCTAACCAAAGAAGTGAAAGACCTATACTCTGAAAACAACAAGTCACTCTTCAGAGAAATTAAAGGGGACACTAACAAATGGAAACTCATCCCATGCTCGTGGCTAGGTAGAATTAATATCATCAAAATGGCCATCCTGCCCAAAGCAATATACAGGTTTGATGCAATCCCTATCAAATTACCAGCAACATTCTTCAATAAACTGGAACAAATAACTCAAAAATTCATATAGAACCATCAAAGACCCCGAAGTGCCAAAGAAATCCTGAGAAAGAAGAATAAAGTAGGGGGGATCTCACTCCCCAACTTCAAGCTCTACTATAAAGCCATAGTAATCAAGATAATTTGGTACTGGCACAAGAACAGAGCCACAGACCAGTGGAACAGACTAGAGACTCCAGACATTAACCCACACATACATGGTCATTTAATATTTGATAAAGAGGCCATGGATATACAATGGTGAAATGACAGTCTCTTCAACAGATGGTGCTGACAGAACTCTACAGCTACATGTAGGAGAATGAAACTGGACCATTGTCTAACCCCATATGCAAAGTAAATTCAAAATGAATCAAAGAACTGAATGTAAGTCATGAAACCATTAAACTCTTGGAAAAAACATAGGCAAAACCTCTTAGACATAAACATGAGTGACCTCTTCTGAAACATAGCTCTCTGGACAAGGAAAACAATAGCAGAAATGAACAAGTGTGACTATATTAAGCTGAAAAGCTTCTGTACAGCAAAAGGCACCATCAATAGAACAAAAAGGATCCCTACAGTATTGGAGAATATATTTGAAAATGACAAATCCGATAAAGGCTTGACGTCCAAAATATATAAAGAGCTCACATGCCTCAACAAACAAAAAACAAATAACCCAATTAAAAATGGGCAGAGGAACTGAACATTTCTCCAAAAAAGAAATATAGATGGCCAACAGACACATGAAAAGATGCTCCACATCGCAAATTATCAGAGAAATGCAAATTAAAACTACAGTAAGGTATCACCTCACACCAGTAAGGATGGCTGCCATTCAAAAGACAAAAGCAGCAAATGTTGGCGAGGCTGTGGAGAAAGGGGACCCTCCTACACTGCTTGTGGGAATGTCAATTAGTTCAACCATTGTGCAAAGCAGTATGGAGGTTCCTCAAAATGCTCAAAACAGACTTACTATTTGACCCAGGAATTCCACTCCTAGGAATTTACCCTGAGAATGCAGCAATCAAGTCTGAGATAGACAGATGCACCCCTATGTTTATCGCAGCACTATTTACAATAGCCAAGAATTGGAAGCAACCTAAATGTCCATCGGTAGATGAATGGATAAAGAAGGTGTGGTACATATACACAATGGAATACTACTCAGCTGTAAGAAGAGGGCAAATCCTACCATTTTCAGTAACATGGATGGAGCTGAAGGGTATTATGATCAGTGAAATAAGCCAAGTGGAGAAAGAGAAATACCAAATGATTTCACTCATCTGTGGAGTATAAGAACAAAGGAAAACCTGAAGGAACAAAACAGCAGCGGAATCACAGAATCCAAGAATGAACTAACATGTACCAATGGGAAAGGGACTACGGAGGATGGGCGGATAGGGAGAGGTAAGGGGGGGAAGAGGAAGGGGTGTATTAAGATTAGCATGCATAATGGGGGTGTTGGAGAAAGGGTAGGGCTGTACAACACAGAGAAGACAAGTAGTGATTCTACAACATTTTTCTATGCTGATATACAGTGACTGTAAAGTTGTTTATGGGGAGACCTGGTATAGGCGAAAGCCTAGTAAACATAGTATTCTTCATGTATGTGTAGATTAATGATAACAAAAAAAAAAGAAGAAAGAAAAGGGTGATTACTCCCTATAGGATAAATCTAACTGAAAATCAATGATTAATGTATGCTTTAAATATCCTTAATTTTGATCACTTGAAGGGTGTCAGATGATCGTCTATGGAGGTACTTTTTTCTGATAATATTCCTTTTTCTTAAAAAAAAAAAAAAGCTGTTCCTGTGTGGTAACCTCCAATGAGTTCTACACAATTGTATAAAGGGCATATCAAAGTGTGGGCAAAGGGTCTGTTTGTGTTTATACAGAGGATCAAAGCCTAATTGGGCTACCCTGAAAATGAACTAAGATACGATATGAAAAAGAACTTCCAACATCAGCACTCTCTGGAAGACCCATGCCAGAAAATGATCATCATAAACCTCAACAATGATCCAGGCGCTGCTACAGCTACAGCTGCCTTCATCCCACTGCTTCCTGGACTTGCCATTGGAATGAAGAAGGATATATCTAAGCTGGCCTGTGCATACAGTAAAAAACAAATTTGATTGGAACTATACTGTTGGAACTCAACGAAGAATTAGGAGAAGTGCAAGTAGTAGCACTCCAAAATCTTAAAACTACAGGCTATCTAATGTTAAGAGAACATATGGGATGTGAACAGTCCCCAGGAATGGGTTGTTTTAATTTGTCTGATTTCTCTCAGACTGTTCAAGTACAGTTGGACAATGTCCATCATATCATAGACAAATTTTCACAAATGCCTAGGGTGCCTAACTGGTTTTCTTGGCTTCACTGGAGATGGCTGGTAATTATAGATCTGCTTTGGTTATGTAACTGTATTCCTAGTATGTTAATGTCTGTGCTCAATTTAATTAGCAGTTTAAAACCTATACATGCTTAAATTACTCTACAAGAAGATATGTCAAAGAAATAATCAATCTTCCCATGTTTACTTCCGTCTGCTACTTCTATAGCTTTTCTTCTTCCTTCCTAACTACAACCCTTAAATAGAATTCGTGCCTCATATCGAATTTACCGAGTATCATAATTCCTCCAAGTGGTAAAGATACCTTAAGACAAATGCTGGGCATAGAGGCCACTGGACATAAATATGCAAAGAAGTAAGAAGCTAACCTTTTCAAACAATAAGGCTTTTCTCTCACTTACCAACTTTACATTTCCCTGTATGGCCCCGGAAGATGACTGGTTAGCCAGAGACGGGTAAGATTCCTCAAGGGAGGAACAACCTAAGCAGGCACAGTCACAGGGGGGCCATCAGGTGAGAAATTGGGAATCAACAGAGGTGAGGCTTAGAACCTCACCCCCCTGTCCTGAGAGAAATCTTCTGCATCCGTGGATGTTTTATTGCCCTTGTCTAGCTTGTAATAGCACATAGTCTACAGGCACGCACCTGATCATCTACATCTGCTCTCTTACAACACTAAAGTATGTTTTCTACCTTTATCTTGCATCTACCTACCACTTTAGCATTTTATTAAAAATAAAAAAAAAAAAATAATAATAATAATAATAATAATAATGGGAGAAATGTGGGATCCACATATGAATCAAGTATAAAAATCAAACAAATATTCATATTTGACCTGATTGTTTATAGTTCATAATGTGTGATCAAAACCAAAAGTTTCTGTGATGACTGCTCTTGTACTGTTCACCATGTAACTTATTCACTATGTAAGAATTTGTTCTCCATGTAAGAACTTGTTTGTTATGCTTCAGAAGATTGGAGACTGACAAGATTTAGGCTTGGGGTGGATTAATGATTGTGCATTGAGTATTGACTCCCCTATACAGAATTTTATTGTTGTTAACAACCATTTGATCAATAATTGTGAGAGATGCCCTCTCAAAAAAGAAAAAAAAAGACAAATGTTTTAAGAAGAATATAACTAGAAAAGCTGACTAATTGAAATGCAGTATAAATAGATATAATGTGAAGTATTGGAGAGGAGAAGTAAAAGTATATATGTGTTTGATGTTATGATGTTCCAGACTATGATAACAGAAGCTGCTCTAGGCAAGCCTCGCAGTAACCACACATTAAAAACAAGCATAGATGACACAAAAGAGAAAACTGCAAAGGAATCCAAGAATATCACTGCAAAAACTCCACAACAAAGGAAAACATAAGAGAGAAAGAGAATGACAAAATAGAAATGGAAGGTCTGAACAAATAACAAACTAGAAGAATGAATTAATAATAAAAAATTTTATACCAAAGGAAGGCCCAGACCAGATAGTTTTATGAGTGAATTCCACCAGGCATTCAAAGAACTACTAATACCAACCCTTTTTAAACTCTTCTGAAAACTAGAACAGGGAACACATCCAAACACTTTCTTAATACCAGCACACCCTTATTCAAAAACTGTAGACAAAGAAAAAAAAAACAGGCAATTTTCCCGATGAACATTGGTGCAAAAATCCTAAATAGAACACTAAGTGAGTTCGAAGGGCCCATTAAAAGGATCATTCATCACAACCAACCGAAATTTATACCTGGGATGCTTCTCAATAGATGCAAAAAAAGCCTTTGGTAAAATTCAGCACCCTTTCATGAAAAAATCACTTGCAACAAAATAAGAGAAATTGAATTAAATAAAATAAGCCCATGCATAAAAAATTCATAACTAATATCACAATGGTAAAAAACTGACAGATTGTCTTCTAGGATCCAAAACAAGACAAAGATGTCGCTCTTCTATTCAACATTTCTAGCTGGAGCCATTAGGCAAATAAAGAAAATAAAGGGAAACATATTCAGAAGGGAAGAAGTAAGATTATCTCTGTTTACAGAGGACATGACCATATACATGGAAAACCCAACTAGTACACACACACACACACACATAAACACACACATGTTAGAACTAATGAATTTAGTAAAGTTGTAAGATAGATAAACAATAAAACTCCATGGTGTTACTAAACACTTACAATAATGTATTCACAATGATAAAGAGAACATTATTTCATTCACATAAGCAATAAAAAGAGTAAATATTTAAGAATTAGCTTAACCAAAGTTACTAAAGTTTGTATATGGAAAATGATAAAACATTGATGAATAAAAGAACAAAAGACACAAATAAATGGAAAGACCAACTCTAAGTAATAAAAAATTAATATTGTTGAAATATCTTAATATCCAATGTGATCCACAGTGATCAATGCCACCTCTGTAAAATCCCAATGATGTTATTTGAAAAACAGAAAAAAAAATCCTAAAACCATATGGAATGAAAACAGTCCTGTAGTAGCCAAATCCTGTTAAGCAAGAAGTAGAAAGCTGAGGCATCACAATTCTTGATCTAAAATCTATTACAAAGCTATAGTAATCAAAACATTAAGGTATTGGCACAAGAAAAACAAGCATATAAAAACCAATGGAGAAGAGAGAATCCACAAATAAACCAACATATGTACGATGTATTCGGACAACTTATCTTCTACATGGAAGAAAATAACACACACACATTTGTAAATATACTGTGTGTGAATGTGTGTATATGAGACAAAGTAATATATATAAACACATGCATGTGTGTGTATATATATATATGTGTGTGTGTGTGTGTATACACAATGGAATATTATTCAGCCAAGAGAGAGATGAAATCCTGCCATTTATGTCAATATGGATGGAATGGTTGGACCTTGAGAGCATTGCGATAAGTAAAACAAGTCAGACAGAAAAATGCATTCTGCATGATGTGACCTACATGAAAAATCTAAAATAGCTGAACTCATAGAAACAGAAAGTAGAATGATAGTTACCATTTGCTGGGGGATGGGGCAAATTGGGAAGAATTTCTGGGGGATGGGGCAAAAGGGGAAGATTCTGGTCAAAGTGTAAAACATTCCAGTTTTAAGACAAATAAGCTCTGGGGATCTAATGTACAGCATGATGATTATATTGTATTAATAGACTTGAAATACTGTCAATAATACTATATTACATACAAAGGAGACCTTAAATTTTCTCATCACAAAAAGGAAGTACAAGTTATGCATTGTTTTAGAGGTGATAATGCTATGGTGTAATCATTTTGCAATATATATATGTGTAGCAAATCAACAGGTTTACTTCTTGAACTCATACAATGTTATATGTTAATTATATCTCTTCTAAGCTGGAAAAATAGTACCTCACACCTGTCAGGATGGCTATTACCAAAAAGACTGATGGTAACAAGTATTGGTAAGAACGTGGAGTGAAGGGAACCCATGTGCACTGCTGGTAGAATGTCAGTTGGCAAAGCCATTATGGAAAAGAATATGAAAGTTCTTCAAAAAGTCTAAAATAGGACAACCATTGGTCAATCCTGCTGTTGGGTACATATCAAAGGACCTGAAATTGTGATTGTGGACGGATATCTGCACTCCCGCCTATGGTCACTGAAGCTTTATTCACAATGGCCAAGATACGGGTGCAAACTTATTGGCCTTGACATGTAAAATATATGTTATGCAGATTTTGAAAAGAAAAACCCTGTCATTTGCAACAACATGGATCGAGCTGCAGGACATTATGTTAAGTGAAATAAGCAAGGCATATACTGCATGAGCTCTGATATGTGGAAATCACTTAGTCCACCTCACAGGAGCAGAGAGTCTAGTGGTGGTTACCTGGGGCCAGGGGTTGTGGGGAATGGAGAGATATTGGTCAAGTGTACATGTTCTAGTTATGTAGAATAAGTAAGTTCTAGAGATCTAGTATACAGCATGGTGACTATAGTTAACAATTCCATATGGTATACTTGAAATTACAAAAATGATAGATCTTAAATTCAATCTTTTAATTGAACACACACACAAACACACACACACAATAACTGTAGAGACAATGGATATGCTAATTAGTCTAATTGTGGTGATCTTTCACATTATATATAAAATCTGAACTTGCACATCTTAAACATATTAATTTTGGTATATCAAAAAATATCTCAATAAACCTGTGAAACAGTCATAGAGTCAGTATTTGGATTCATGCAATGACCCCAGGGATCCTACTCTTTGTCATTATATTCTACCACCTATCCTGAAGCTAAAATAAGTGCAGTTTATGATGACTGAATCAACTTCCTTATGTTTCCTGTGTTTTCAGCCATTTAGAAAGATCTTTTGAATAAGGCATAATGTAGTTTACAGGTATTTATTATTGACTTGGGAGACATAGAAAACTGGTTTAAAACCATACTTCTGGTATTTCTTAGCAGAACAAACTCAAGATATTTGTGTACTTTTCTGAAATTCAGATTTTTCATCTAGAAATTTTCAATAGAAATATATAACTTTGTACTATTTTTGTGAGACACAAATATGGTAAAAACAAAAAAAGCATTGAACACATATCAGACACTGCTTGTTCCTTTCATCTTAGGAGAGTCACTTTTGAGAGTTGGTCTTCACTTCCATTGCATGGATATAGCATCCCAGAAATTTTAAAACTTTTATTTCATTATCACAGTTATAGTTTGATTCCAAGTACTTTTGACCCACATAAAATCTAAGGTTTCTTCTTATTTTATTATCTTAACATTATTTTTTAACTTACATATAGACTTACTTTAATTTCTCTTAGATGTCTTACCTTCATTCATCTGTAAAGCAAATCACCATGAACACCTGTAGTGTGTGTGTGTGTGTGTGTGTGTGTGTGTGTGTGTGTGTGTGTGTGTGTGTGAGTGTGTTTGTGTACATGTACTGGTATTATAGAGATATAGATTAGATAAATTCGTGATGGATCATGACATTTCCATTCTGTGGTAATTATATATTCCTCCTCATGAATGACATGCTGGGACACCAGGACAGACACTAAGATTCATAATGTCCCAGAAAACAAAAATAAGTTAAAACACAGTATATGTGTTATTCTACTGAAATTATTTTAAAAGATTCTTTATTAGGAGGATATCATTGGTAGTGGCAAGCTTTTTCAATTAAATAAAGAACAGCGTTAAAAATAAAATGGAATCTTGCAACAATTACTAAGGAGGTGGTACATTTTAATACACTGAAATAGATGAATATTAAACGTTCATGATGTAACTCCCAGCATGCACATCCAAGGTACAGCTATAAATTTGCTGTGCCGGCCCTGGACACCAAAGTTCTATTGGCAGTTCTAACATGTCAAAATTCTATCAGGAAGTCTAACAATTCTAACAACACCTTTATTAGGAAAGCACAGGTAGGGAAAGAAAGTGGCAATAATGGGCTGAAATAGTGGATTCTCTCTAACTCCACTAACTAAAGGCAAGTGTAGTGAATACTACCTGACTTTCCTCCATTTCACTGACATATTCCAACTTCACATAAAGTAACATCATCATTTCTTTCATCAAACCAGGTTCTTTCCAAGTACCTTTGTGTGCTTCAAACCCAAAAAGTAGGTTGTATCTCTGGTGTATTTTTAATTTTTATTTCATTTTGAAAACACACTTTTTTTAACTTTCCTGCTTCTTGGGGTTATAGAATTCTATTATCATAGCCCCTATTCACCAATCACACAAGTAGCTGAATATCTCAAGGCCTTTGTAACATTACATCTTAAAAATCCCATGTATAATGTCTCAGTTATCTAATAGCCAAAGAAAACAATTAGTAATATTTTATTAGAATATAATTACATTAAATATCATATACATATAACAATTTTTTTGATTCAAGTGTGCAATCTTTCAAAGCTAAATCAATGATGTAGTGAAGCTAACTTCTTGATACACAAAGTTCCTTTGCTTTGAAGTGTTCAAGAGAAAGCAGGATACCTTATTTGAAATGTGCACTGGAGAGACTTACCAATCATAGTGAACAAGCTACATGTTGTTTACAGATCCTCACATGTTTGAACAGATGTGATTATACATATAAATGTCTTTCTTCTTATCAAACTACAGTTGTGCGATTATTTCACAATCAGCAATGCCAGAATTGAATGCTCAGAAAAAGAGTCAGGAAGAGGTTGTTTGAAAACCTACTAGTTTGTGGACAGAAGAGAGAAAGGCAAGGAAATCACGTGCATTATATTTGAGTGCATGGAGGAGTCAGGCTACACACTATGATACTGATATCTGTAGAGACCCAGTTAAACCGTGACACAAAAAGTATTCATCCAAGGCCCTCAAATCATCTCTTGCTTTCAGAGGTAATTTTGATATGCCACAGCCTTCTCATGGCATTTTTCACTTCTGCATTCCTCAGTGTGTAGATCAGGGGGTTGAGGAAGGGTATCCCAATAGTATAAAATACGGACACCATCCTGTCCTGGGGAAAGTGGTTGGGGGACGTGTATAGATGAATATACAGGGACCAAAGAATAAGACGACTACAGTGATGTGAGAACTGCAAGTGGAGAGAGCTTTTTTCCTCCCTTCTGCACTGTGGTTTCACAGAGAATGTAAGATGACAATGTATGAGATCATCAGAATCACAAAACTGAATGAGCAAAGGGCCCTGCTATTAGACACCACCAGGAGGTTAATCACATAAATGTCCATGCATGCAAGTTTCAATAAGGGCTGCATATCACAAAAAAAGTGATCAATCAAATTGGGTCCACAGAAAGGCAACTTCAAGGCCAGGATAATCTGAGCCATAGAATGTATAAAAGACCCAATCCACGCAAGAACAATCAGAATGATGCAGACCTGACGACTCATGATGGTTGGGTACTGCAAGGGCTTGCAGATGGCCACATAGCGGTCAACGGCCATGAAGACGAGGACAAAGATTTCCATGGAACCAAATAAATGTAGTGCAAATATTTGAGTCATGTACTCATTATACGATATGATTTTCTTCACAGAGAGAGCATCCACAATTAGTCTAGGGGCTGTGGAAGTTGAAAAGCAGGTATCAACTAGGGACAAATAAAAGAGGAAGAAGTACATGGGGCTCCCAAGTGTTCGGTTGGACTTGATGGTCATGATAATAAGTAAATTCCCCACTGCAGTTTCCACATAGAAAATAAAGAAGATTACAAAGACCATTTTCTGCCTCATAGGATCCTGTGTCAGTCCTAAGAGTATGAATTCAGTTACGCTGTTATTTTGCTGCATTGTTTAGCCCATGTAGTGAAAACACAGCTTAGAAATAATCTGCAAAGGAGAAATTTAAAAAATTATAAAATCAATAAAATATTTGGAAGTCAAATACATACGCTTGGTCACTTATCAAGTGTCATCACTTACAGGCTGTGTACTGTTTTTACCTGAATAAAATGCAATCCATAATACTTACTTGATCTTTTTATCTGATTCTTTATGAAAATATTGAAATAGAAATAGACAAATAATGAAAAAATTAATGATGCTTCACATGTAATAATCACTAACTGGGGTGATTTGGTATAAGTGAATTACTTCTTCAGCTGAATGCTTTCTTTAGTTTTCATCAAGGACTTATCAATATTTAGAGTGGCATGTTTTAGAAGTAGACGAAAGTTTGCATGATTTACTCAGTATGCTTTTACATTCCTTGAACCAAGTCCAGTTATTTGTAGAGATACTCTTCCAAATACTCTTGCAAACGTAAGTACATTTTTCCAAATATGTACTCTTCCAAAAAATGTAAATATGAAAGAATGATTGTCTTTCTTAATAAACCTAAACACAAACAAACACACACGAGATGGGTGTAGGTGTAGAGAGAGAGATAATAAAAATGAAATTTTTGCAACGAACACCCAGGCAGTTGGCCCAGTTCATTATGAAACTGAAATGTGTTGTTTTGGGTAAGCATGTTTCTTTCATTTTTATCTCTCATACCTTTCTAGTTGTTTAGGCTTAAATTCAGCTGAATTAAACTTTGCACTTTTTACTCTACTATGTTGTCTAAAGTTAAATCCCCTATTCATTGTTTCTCTGAGTCTTTCAACATGTTTTATAAATACAGAAGAGTCACTGAGACTAAAACGAAGAAAGAAAAGGAGAAAATTTGCTGTAAATCAGAATATTCTTTAAAATTTCTGGTTTACTGTTAAGCACCGGGAACTGAGAAATGAGCTCTGGAAGCTCTGAATCACTGCTGAAACTTCGAGTAGAATTTTTGTGATATGTATCCTGAACATTCTATAGTCTGATTTCAAGTAAGAAGTGATAGAAATAAAAAGGGAATTAATATTTATTAATGTTTAACTGTGTGTCAACCAGTGGATGTATTTGATATGTACCTTTATATTCTCCAAATAGTAGAATAGTCCATAACAAATTATTAAGTGCCAAATTGGTAAAATATATTTACAAATCACATGCCAGATAAAAGCATAATTTTGAAGTCTCAATAGATTTCACATTTCAATCTTAAATACACACACACAAAAAATGAATAATCGGCAAAAGAACCAATTATAATTTACCTGCTCCTTATTAAATATAATTGAACATATGGAAAGATATTCAATTTCATTCATAGTTAAATAGATTAAAATTAAATTTCCAATTAGATTATCATTTTCACCTATGTTGAATAGAGTAATCTTTACAGTAAAAGATTGTCGGCATATAGTGCTGACAAATTGTGGCAATAGTCAATTCCATACATTATTGGTAACAGTTTAAGTGGGTGCAATTTCTTAGGGAGTGATTTTCAACACATATAATATCATAACTGCACATAGACGTTGATCCAGTGATTACATTTTCTACAGATAAACTGGCTACAAGGACAGAGAAAATTATTACAACTCTTTCCATGATAGCAAAGATGGAAAAGAACTTAAAACCCATCTGAAGGGTGCTGAATGATTCAGGCATTGTTCATCCATTCATACCACCCACTGATAAAGTAACTGATGAAAATATAGCAGACATATATGAAATGGTCCTGAAAATGTGTTCTAAAATGAAAAATAAGAGAACAGAATGCTTGCTTAGGATGGTAAGCTTTAATTAAAAGCAGGATAATACACACACAATTATATAAATGAAATGTATTTAGAAAAGTACCAGAAAAGCATGTACATGTACTCACTGTGTGAAGAAACTACATTCTTTGCTTTAGAGATGTGAGTAATAATTAATTGTCGGAATGTGTGCGTATGTCACATTTCATAATACATGACTATCATGGTGATCGGTGCTGCACTGGAAAGCACAGAATTTAACATCTTATCCTAAGAGACGGTTTATTATTCACACTGCCATCAAACTTCCTTGTAGTATAAGCAGGAAGGACACAAATATTTTTAAGACAATAATAAGACCCAAAAGTTTAAAACAGTAAGTCAACTCTAGAGGTAGTTTTGGGACTCAGCACTTTTCAATCACATCATACACCACCACACTACCTTTAACCACACGTTTGCTGGCTCTTGCATGTTTCCAAATGTGCTCTTATTAGAGCTGTCCAATAGACAAATGAAAATTTATTGGTTAATTATAGCAATTAAAATTTAGAAAAAAATAATCAAAACCTGTATATCTATGTCTAGATATATAGATATATAGAGGGATATGTACATATGCAAAATTCAAATGATTTATATATCTACATAAAGTATATATATATTATGTGCATTATATGTATCTATATATAGATACATAGAGATACAAATATAAATATACACATATTTTAGAATTATATACACAAAGTGTCATATTTTAGAAAGAAGCAATATAAAAATGACAATTTTTGCCAATAAATAATGAATTTCAGCTGTTAGGAGAAAGTAGGTTGTTAAGAAATATTTGTTGAATGAAGAAAAGATTTAAGAAAATATCCCATAGGTACAATTAGATAGTGTTCCATGCTATTCTACATTCAGTTGTCATTGAGAAAAAGGGTAGCCTGCATTCTGCTGAATCCACATCAAAATCATCATCTACAGGGAGCATTTACAGGAACACCCAAACTTGTATTATTTTCATTTGCTTGACTCCAATAGCCCTTACCTATTAGTTCCCATTTCCATCAGGAGCTGCTGTGCACAACTTCTATTTCCATCATCTCACTGTAGAATGTAAGGCACTCCTAGAAATGCCCTAAACATTCCATCCTTCCACCAATGTGTTGTGTGTATTAGATACTTACGGTGACATAGATCAGACTCATCTTCCAAGTAAGAAATACAACTAGCTTAATCCCCAATTCAAATTTACCAGCTTCGTAAGAGCTTAGGCAGAGATGAGGATGTTCAGTTGCCCTCATTTCTTCCCATGGTACTGTAGACACCCTCTGCTCAAATTACATAAAGAAGTGCTTCTAAAATTCCACCTGATAATCTGGAACCAGGGTATATCTTTGGTCTCACTAAGAGACCAGGTTCTCTCCTACATGCCAGATTTCAGGCAAAGCTGTTCTAATTCACCTCAGACTTCCTGAAATCCACTCTCCAAGAGCATTTTGACTGGGAAATGCTTCACTTTTGCTTTCCCTGGAGGAATATTTAAACATGAATGATGCAAAATATCAGAGTCTGGGGAAGTCATTCCCTAAAGTGTCTCTTCCCTTCCTAATTAAGAAACATGAACCTGATGTGATAAAGAATTTAATCTCCAATATGTTTTATGACATCATGGAAGAAAGATAGCGTATTCTTTCAATTACATAGATGTTCATACAGGCCATAAATGAAATCTTTTGACTTAAAAAATCTAATGATCACCTAGTGCCCAGGACTTGGTTTCCCATGCTTTCTCCAATAAAATGAAATAGGGTTTCTTGAAGAAATGGCTGATTCTAGGTTTGGGACAGGGAATGTACCAGAGGAACTAGAGCATATTGTAATGCTAGACAGTAAGGAAGTGATAACACGCACACGCTCACACACAAACACGTACTCACACCATGATGAGGACATGTCAAAGGGACACAAAAGCCTGTAAAAGAGGCCCTAGTGCCCAAAGCTGGAAAAAAAACTGAGCATCAAAATAAATAACACAAAATTTAAACATAACCCAAAGTATAAAATAAGTATTTATGAGTTAAAATGATATAAAAATTTCAATAAATAACTAGATGGAGAAGGATAGGCATAATAATTCCAAATGATTATGTAGAAATTCTGCCCTCAAAGTCTCCAACTCTGTTAAGTGTGTGAGTTGTACACAGTGAATTCCTTCCAAAACGCACATGTGTAGTGGTGGGGGAGGGGCGGGACTTCAGAAAGGGGACATGTGACAAATGCTGCTTCAGCCAGGTGAGCAAGTTTAACAGCATCAGTGATAAGTCACATTGAGATTGTATTCCCGTCGATATGATGTGATGAAACTAGCCTTTTACCCCTGTAATCTTTCTCCCAATAATCCACAACCCGTAATCTTGAGTAAAATATCAGACAAACTCAACTGAGGGCCTTTGTACAAAATGTGTAATTTTCCTCAAAACTGGAAGGTCATCACTAATAAGGAAAGTTAGAAACTATTACTGTCTACATTTTTTGGATGTAAACGGATTTATTTTGCCTTTGTGTTTTTCTTCTGTTTTTTTTCTTTAACCGTTTCCTCACTTTCGTAGCAAATGAAAAAAAGAACAACAAAACCGAACAACGCAACGAAACTTTCACCGAGTCGGCGCGTCTCCTGCGCAGAGCGCTCAGCGGGAGCAGGCGTGGGAGCGCGCGGCGCCCGCGGGAGGCCGGGTCGGGGTGGGTGGCTGGAGGGCTGCAGGGGCCCGCGCACCGCCCTCCCCGCCCTTCTCCCGCCTAGTCCAAAGAGCCACCGGGCTTTGAAAAAGATTACACGAACAAAACGAAACACAATTTCAATTAAAATAAAACACTTCCTTCACCCGCCCCCAGTGCTAGGAGGTTCAGGTCAAAACCTCCTCCTAAAAAAAGTTTTTTTTATGCTACAAATACTGTGCAGTACTTTTTTTTCCCTTTCGCTTCTTTTGAAGGTTAAAATAAGATATATTTCCCAGGAGTCATAAATACGATCTAGTGCATACAGGAATAGCAGCACTGGAGACCGGGCCGTCCCTCTCCCCCATGGAGAACAGCGGGGCAGCGGGACTGGACACCTGTTATCTACCGTAACATGACAACTTCACGTAATGTGGTAACCTGGACCAGGATAAAAGAAAATTAGTCAAGAGTAACTTGTTAGCTATCTGGTTAAATATGGATTTTAGTTAAAAGTAATTTATTAAAAAATAATTTACTAACACTGACTGATTTGTTTTGACAAATGCACCGTGCTGATATATGATGATAATAAGGGAAACTGAGTGTGGAATTTATGGAACTGTATTAGTTTTACAATTTCCTGTAAATATAAACCTGTTATCTACCATAAACTTTATTAAAAATGAACAGCATGTTTCATTTAACACATCCTCAAATTTAATCTGTGTTGTAGCAGGTGAGAAACTCCTTCCTTTTCCACACTGAGTGATACTCCCTATGCAGGCCACATTCTGTTTATCCATTTACGTGCTGATGGACACTAGGGTTGCTTACGCATTTTGGCAGTTCTGAATAATGTGGCATTAACATGAATGGGCAAGTGTATCTTCTAGTCCCTGCTTTCAGTTCTTTTGGTATATATAGAACTCCTTGCTGGATCTAATCGTCACTTTATTTTTTACTTTTTGAGGAATGGCATACTGCCTTTCAAACAGGCTGCCCCATTTTACATTTTCATGAATAGAGCACAAGTGTGTGTAGTTATGTTTGGCATCTTTTCATATTTTCATTTCCATTTATATATATTCTCTATTTTTTATTCAAGTTGTCACTGACTTGTAGGAATTCCTTGTATGTTCTGGATAATGGCTCTTTATCAGATAAACATTTACAAGAGTTTCTTCTACAACATGAATCATTTTTGCCCTCTTAATTGTGGTCTTTGGTTCATAGAAGATTTTAATTTCAATGTAGTACAATTCATCTATTTTTTTCTTCTGTCACCTGTGTCTTTGATGCCATATACAAGAAATTATCTGATGTCCTGAAGTTTTCTATTTTCTCCTATTTTATGATTTTAGATGATGTATTAAGGTGTTTAAACCATTTTGAGTTATTATTTTGTATATACTGTAAGTTAAGGTCAACCTTCATTCTTTTACATGGAATATCAAGTTTTCCCATAACCACTTATTGAAAAAACTATCCTTTCCTGATTGGATATTCTTGGTACCCCTGTAGAAAGTCATTTCTCCAAAAATAATGATATATTTCTTGGCTTTCTAAACTATTCCAGTCACCTAGATACCTGTCTTTATGCCAGGATCACACTGTTTTGAAAACTGTAGCTTTACAGTAAGTTTTGAAATCAGGAAGTATGGGTTCCCCTACTTAGCTGTTCTCAAGAATTTTTTGTCTATACGGTCCCTTGAGATTCCAAGTGAAATTTTTATATTACTCTGAATCTTCAAAAACCACCATGGAGTTTTGATAAGGAATGTATTGAATCTGTATTAGGCATTGAATCTCTATTGTTTTAGGTATTATTGATATCTAAACGCCACATCTTCTAATTGACAAAAATTTGATATATTGAAACACACATATGTTTATATGTGTATATTTATACATAATATGAAGACTTTATTAAAATCAAATAGCTCATGCATATATTTCAGTGGACAAGTGCAAAATCTGTACAGCCAATGTCTCATTTTGACTTGAAAGACCAGGAACTGCTGTGAACCATAGCATCCACTGTCCCGATTCTGGTCCACAGGCAGGAAGCTGCTGGAGAATCCGGAAGAGTTCACGTGCCCGTGTTCAGACTGTGGGGCAGGAAGAGCTGGTGTTTCAGCCCTCAGGCTCTCAGGCAGGAGAATTCCCTCTTACTCAGAGGAGTCAGCCTTTTGTAATTTTCAGGCCTTCAGTTGATTGGATGAGGACACCTACATTAATGAGGGCAATCTGCCTTCAGTGCACCAGTTTAGATGCTGATACCATCTAGGCAAACCTCACAGTCACAACCCCAAACATATGCAAGCAAATATTTGTGCACACTGTGGCCCAGTGAAATGAACACATAAAATTAGCTATCATAAATCCATGGCTTCAACTTAGCATCTAGATACATCTCCTTAAAGTGTACTTAATCTCCAAATAAAGTCATTACTGAGGTCATAACTTCAGCTAACATCATACAACCGTCCTGTGTACAACTGAAAGTGCATGAACCCTACCCAGAAGGGAAGGTGTAGTCTTTGGGTTATTTCTTCTTCTACTTAATATCCTGTAACTTAAATACTGTGATAGTAAATTGAAAATACCAAAATACTGTGGTGGAAAGTCAACATTCTTACGTTACATGATAAGGTAATATGAGAGGAAAGAAAATAAAGATATTGGCTTTATGTATGTATTCACTTATACACACATATAATAGGAGGACAAACAACAATTATCATCTTTGTTTGGTAAGTAGTCACACGGTCATAGATGTTTTTTCTGTCACTCGTTGATGTTCAGTGTGGCCTCATCAAGCTCCAAAGCAGGTCGTGGTTCTTCACCTGGTGAGGTGGCACAGACCTTCACTGCTGAAGGGTCTGGGCCATTAGTAGCTCTGCCTGGATTGGGTTGTTGTGGTTTTCCACTGACCTTAATCACTGGTAAGACTTGAATAGGTTTCCTGTCTATTTCTCTTCTAGGAGCACCATGATAAACTAGCAACACTGTTAGTCCACTGCTGTTGATTATTCTGACGGCTGCTTTCACTCTGCTGCCCCTTATGGTAACCATGCCCCACCTTGCCTTTGAGGGTTGAGTGGCACCACTTGGCTGCTGCTACTGGGGATCAAATGACTCTCAGTGCATTTAGATTTCCCAGTCCAGTGACCATAGATCCCACCAGAGATCGGCCTACAGAAAACATTGATCATAGAACTTTTCAAGTATGCTTGGCCTACAAATTCATTTCTTGTATTAATGATGAAAGGGATGCCTTCTGGACCTCCCTGTGTGGTTAAGAAGATCTTAAATGGAAAATCCGTTCTAACTTTCCACTCTCCCTAGGCCTTTGAACCCCTTCCTCTACATTATACCAAGGAAGGTCTGGCATTTCCAATTTGCTCACTGTTGGCCACCTTTTGGTTCATGTTTTAGCCACCAACCAGACAAGCTTTTAGACCTTTCTGTACTTCCCAGCTGCATAATTAAATAAAGACAAATACCATATGACTTTACTTTTTTGTGGAATATAAAAACAAAGCAAAACAGAATGAACAAAACAGCTGTAGACTCAGAGACACTGAGAAGATTACTGGTTACCAAGGGGGACAGTTTAGAGTAGGCTGGGGGAGGGACTGTGATGGGGATAAAGGGGCACAAAAATTCTCAGTCATAGTATATGTTGGTCAGGGGATGGTAGAAGAAAGGATACAGTCCTGACTGGAGCCTGGAGTCTGGCTTCAGCCGGAGCTACGGAATCTCTGGGCTATCATGGTACTAGACCTGGTTCCACCTTGAGGCAAAGGGACCAGCCCGCTTTAACCCCCATTCTAGTCATTCATTGGTCAGCGGTGGGTTCTGTGGTAATGGTCATAAGCCCCCAGGTGAGGCAGCTCCAACTTTCTCTGGTGCAGGTGGACAGGGAAGGATGGGGCTCCGGCTCTCAGCAGCCCAGCACAGTGGCTGGAGCGCAGGTGCGCTGGCCTGTGACGGGGCCCGGGGCTGGGAGCAGCAGGGCCTACTGAACACTGCCTCCTCACGGGTACCACCAGGGTCCAGGCCTCCCTCCTTTCACACCCACAGCATGGTAGTAACCTCCTAACTGCTCTCCATCTCCCCGTCTTGGCCCCTTCAGCCCATTTTCCACTCTGATAACCCATAAATTATTGTTTTAAACTCAAACCACCTGCACTACTTACTTGCTTGAGACTTTGCAATGTTTTCCCCACAGTACTTAGCATTGGCTTTAACACAACTATGAGACCTTTCTTGATATTCCTGTCCCTATATCTCCAGCTTCATGTCTTGATATTTGCCCTTTATAAGCTTAGTTGCAGAATGGTGCCCAGCACACAGTAAGTGTTCAACCAATAATTGTTGAATGAATAGATGAATAGCAACCACAGTTATGTTGAATTAATATGGTTTCTTGCATAGCTACTTTCTTCTTCTGAACTTTGTTATGCGTTCTCTCTCCTGGGAATGTTCTCACTCCAACTGATGCCTACTGTTCTGCTGACTCTTTTTCATGGTTTGGATCCTATTATTATGTCCTTTTAGCCTGGAACCCCTCCTGGTCCCCTATGTCTTTGTTGTGTGTCCCTCAATCATGCCTTCATACTACCTGGGCTTCCACTGTCTTACCATTCATAACATAATATTGGAACTTCAAGTTCCCTTTGGGATGCGTCTCAGTGAATTGTAAGCTGTGTGATGGTGACACCTGCATTTTTATTCCTTTACCACTGAAGCATCAGGAACTATTAAGGTGCCTGATACTTTCTTAATCTCAGGTATATTTGTTGGTTAATAAGTAAAGGATGGAAAGAATGTATGGGACATATTTCACCTGGAATTGCTCTGTTTATAGATCAAGCTACATATTTTTAAAAGCAGCTTTTCATAATGAAATGTTCCCCCAAAGAAAACTGAAGTAGAAGAGAAAAATAACAAACAGCCTACATTCAAGAGACAACAAAAAAAAAGCTGAGAGCAGGGAGAATATCTAGACATACTATTTGCTCATTTACTGAGAAGCTCAGTTTCAATACCTTTCTCACTTTTTCTAAAGTTGAAAAAATTTGGTTCCCATAAGAAGGCTAGTTAGAATCCTCCTTAGAGTCTACATCAAAGTAGGAAAAAAATCCCTATACTCCAGTATCACTTTTTGTGTTATATTTATTGAACTTACTCATCTTCCTCTATCCTTACATTTATTCACCTACTATTTATCATGCACCAGACATTGTTGTACTTGCAAACACAATCATTAGGTACAAGGCAAGTTCTTTCATAGAGTATGAATGTATATTTAATAAATAGAAATTCCTTTTGACATTAAAATATTATTTTAATTTAAATTATAAAATCCAATTAATCACAGTATGTAAAGAGTCATTAGCATAAGATGATATTAGCAAAACAATGTGCTTCTGAAGCCTACAAGGAAATTTGAAAACATGGTGTAATATTCATAACTTACCCCTTAGATGTCAAATGATTCATTGCTTTTGTATTCCTAAAATTGTTACATATCACAGTATTACAGATTATAACCAACATGTTATCATCACCCATAGTTCTATATAAGAATGAGCAGAGTTATTAATGAAAAATTAGAATTTAGTTATAGGTAATGAACTAATATACAAATAACATATATATATATTATATTTGGATACTTTCCTCAGCAAATGGTGATAATAGAAGTGCTTATCACTGTGTTTTTATTATAAATATTACTCCCCAATATCAATACATTTTATTTATTTCATCTTTTTGTATTAGAATAAAAGCTTACAAATCCATACACATGGATGAAGTCATCAAACTAATTTGGTAGAATGTTCCAAATATGTAAAGATTTGTCTTATGTTAGGTTTTTATTCCATTGCTTGCATTCATTTCTGTTCCTTTCAATACGAAATCCCTGATTAATAACAGTTTCAATTTTCTTTATCCCATAAGTATTTCTTGCTGAGATCGTCCAAAATCTTCTTCTGTCCTTTGCCTCAATTGAATCAATATGGGGCTTCAGGAACATTTATTTGTCAGCTGAAGTAGATTTCCTGCTACATAGTTTTTTAATGGCATCTTTCATCTGCATATTTCTCAAGGTATAGATTAATGGGTTTAACATAGGGGTTATCATAGTGTAGAAAACAGAAACTGCTTTATCAATTGATAAGGAAGCTGGAGGTCTCAGGTACACAAATATGCAGGGAACAAAGAATAAGACCACAACTGTGATGTGGGAGACACAAGTGGAGAGGGCTTTTTGCCTCGCTTCCAAGCTATGGTTCCGTAGAGAGCGCAGAATGACCACATAAGAGACCATCAAGAGGAGGAAGTTTAACAGACAGAGAAAGCCACTATTGGCAGCAACAAAGAGCCCTAGAGTGTGGGTATCAGTGCAGGCAAGATTGAGCAAAGGAATCAGGTCACACATGAAGTGATCTATGACGTTAGGGCCACAGAAGGGTAATTGGAAAATGAAGAGGATCTGTATGGTTGCATGAAGAAAGCCCCCCACCCACACCACTCCCACTAGCAGGCCACACACCCGCCGATTCATGATGGTTGTATAGTGCAAGGGCTTGCAGATGGCCACATAGCGGTCATAGGCCATCACAGTCAGCAGGATGACATCAGCACCTCCAAAGAAATGTTCCCCAAAGATCTGGGTGATGCACCCATTGAAAACGATGGTCTTCTTTTCATGGAGTGAATCTACAATCAGCTTAGGGGTATTTACACAGGAATAGCAGGCATCAATAAAGGAGAGATAGGCCAGGAAGAAGTACATGGGGGTTTCCAATAATGGGCTGGAGGTGATGGTGACCAAGATGAGCACATTTCCTACCATAGAAATGATGTAGATGAAAAAAAACACAACAAATATGATTCTCTGCATCTTTGGATTCTCTGTGAGCCCCAGTAGAACAAACTCTGTCACATTGTTCTTATTCTCCATGTATTTCATATTTGTTAATTACGTTACCTGAAAAAAAAATCACTGCTTATTAACACAACCTGAGGAAGGGGGAATCTTGGTTATAACTCTCCTAAAGATCTTTGTGTGTCTTGGATGAACTGGGCTGAGTTCAATAAAAGGATGGAAATCAGGTACAGAAAACCTAGTGTCAGAGTATAATCCACATGAAGTCTAACAATGTATTGGTAATAAGGATTAAATGGAAAGATACACGAGCTACTGTGAAGAATTTATAATGCATGCAGTCTAAATCTGATTTAAAATTCTAATAAATATACTGTAATTAATAGATGGTGATGTGCATGGCATGGTAGCCATGTAAATTGGTATAATTTCATCCATTTGGCAAATGTGAAAACAATCTCAGAGACTATGTTAATAATAATAATAATCTCAGAGACTATGTTAATAATAATAATAATAATGAAAACATTAACCAAATCGCACTGAAAACTTACTGAGCTTTAATTAGTTTTGCAGACATTTGGTAATTGAATTCTCACTACAAACCTGAGAAATGATTACTGCTATCATTTTTATTCTTATTTTAAAGAGTGGGAAATAAAGGCATAGAACTTCTCAAAGGCAAGTGTCTTTCTCAAAATCAAGCAGGTAATAAAAGGCAGAGTCAAGATTAGATCAGATTATACTTGTTATATCCAAATTCTTAATCTATGCCCTTCACTGTTATGTTATAATCAACAATGTTCAACTAGTAATCTCCTTTTGATATGACCATAATAATTATTATTGCCTTACTGCCATTTCAGACACAAGTGTACATGAAGCAATTTCTACAAGATGCGCTCACACACACACACACACACACACACATTAGAATCCCCAAACATTAATAAACATGTGGTCCTGCTTTCATTGAAGGTCACTTTTATCTTGGCCTCTCCCTCAGCCCCATTTCCACCTTCCCCAGTTGTCCTCCATGGCCTGGACTCCTCTGCAAGATGTTGAAAATGACAACCATAGTGGTTGTGTATTGGTTTACTGGAAACTGCCTTTTCCACTTGTAACTTCTCTTTCCGGGGGTGCATTTCATGACACTCTTAAAACTTCTTTCCTTACCTATAAAATGAAAATAAAATATCTACCTGACAGGTTGTATAAGAATTAATAAAGGAAACATATATATATGAACATATTCTCCACACTGCTGTGGACACTAAAGACTTTCATCTATTATTATTATTGTGTGTGCACCTAGCAGAAAGGAAGAACTGATATTTTGAGCGATGATACAGAGATACATTTAACCATGTCATAAGTTCAGGAAGATTCATCTCCAATTTTACTTTTAAAGGAGCTACAGAGACGCATACTTTGCAAAGCACTTGATCCTAGAAAGGGTGCTCTATGTTCATGCTCAGACTAAACAATTGATTATTTGTGTCATTTGGTATTCACATATATGTCTTTTCTGTGTGTGAAATGTATTTCTATTTTGTTCTCAGTCTTAGTCTTGAATGTATTAAAGCGGATGCCTCATTTGAGCAAAAGAATGGTGTCTAGTATCACCAAGTCCTCCAAATTACTTAATCTCTATGTCTCAAATTCTTTATCTCTCAAATTAGGTTAATCATATTTCCAAACTCTCTCTTGAAGAATTAAGGTGAGCATGAAATGTGCTATCACCATATTTTAAAAGTGTTAAAACATAATATTATATATATAAAGTAAAAATCTTTGAGATTCATCTGCCCCATTAAAAAACTTACCTTATAGACTAAGATGAACTTAAAGACGTTCAGGGTTGTTCACAAACATCTTCAGACTAACCTCTTCTTAAAATAAGTCACTTTCAATATGAAAGATATGACATACTCAGAAATAAACTGCTCAAATTATTCAATATCAACAGTTGTTAGGCATATGTCCCATCTAGCCTATAGTCTCAGAATATTTTCATGGAAAACCTGGCATTGAATTTAGAATGAATGTATTTGAAACACTATAGATAAACGATCTTCTATGGATGGCTCTGTTCCCATAGGCAAGAGGAAGAAAGTGCGGAGAAGACACATTCAGACGGGTCATTTCACCCATGATGAATCTTGCTCTGCAGATGTGGTCAACAAAAATCATTTCACCTTGCGCTTAATCGGTATTTAAGGAGGTTTTCATTAATAAGGACCTTGTCTAGTAGCTGCTACTTTCCCTCCCAGGAATTAACTATCTCCTCTGACGGAAAGACTTTGTCTTAGAAACGGGTATTCTGGAGACACATGTTTGATAAACTCCCATTTTTTAATTTGAATGGGGAATTGTGTTCCCTGCACTTGGAACCTAAACTTCTGTAAGTCCCCTTTCTCTGTCTAAACCTGAGTTTCTAAGAAAGCTGAAAGTCATGTGAATAGCAGGTGGCACACCTCTAGTGAGGGGTCCCGTGATGGGGGCAGCTGAAATTTTGAAGATCTTGATGCCAAAAGCTGTTTTTCACATCCATCAGAGGGTTATGCAAGTAAACAGAAACTACGTTATCTTTTGGACCCATGGTATGGTCAGTATGGAAAAACAGACAATGTTAAAAATGGGGAAAGATGTCCAACCCAAGATTCTAATTTCAAACATAAGAATTATTCTACATTCTTGTTCCTTGGTACTGTTAGTTATTTCCCTTTTAGTATTTCTACTAGGTATTTGTCAGAAATTACTGCAGTTTTAGTTTGCTTTTCCTTGTGACTACTGATGTTGAGCAACTTTTCATGTTATTCCTGCCCAGTTGTGAATCTTTTTAAAAATAAGTTTTCAGAAGTTTCTCTTAATGTCCTTTGTCCACAATTTAAAAATAGCAGTTCTGGGTTTCCTTTTACTAAGTTGTAAGCATTCATTAAATACTCTAGATACATGTCTTCCATCACATAAATGTCTTATCTATATAATTACATAGACATTATATATATTTACATATAATTTGAAAGCATAAATTATATACAAAACTTTTTAAGTATAAATTTGTATTGAGGGACATAAGAAAAAGACAGCGGTGTAAGAAGTGAGGCAGAAACCTCCTCCAAAAACTACATGGTACATGAAAAGATGGAAAATTCACTAATCCTGAAAGAGCGACCAGAGGACTGCAGAACAGATTGTCTACACCTGGGGAAAAGAGAAGACCTCCCAGACAAGGGTAAGGTAGCAGAGCCATGATCTGGCAGGATCTAAGCCCTCACCCCGCACCCCAGCCTACAAGTGGTAGGAAGAGAAACAGAGCAGGGAAAGAGTAGAAACCCAGGACTGCTGAACACCCAGCCCTGGAGATCTGCTCCAGGAGCATGAGTGCACATTGCATAGTGCTCTGGAGATCAGAGGAGTTGGGAAACAAAGACTGGTGGAATACTGGGAGAGACTGAGATTCCAGCTGTTTGTGGAGAACAGGTATGCACAACCAGCCTTGCTTGGGCAAAAGAAAGGTGGGCACTTGAAAGACTTCCCAGCAGTGAGAGGGGTGCATAAGGGGCCAAGATTTCCCAGAGATTGCTGCTCAGGAGCAGCGGCAGGTGGACAAAATTGTCCTGGCACCCTCAGCTCAGCAGGTTGGGAACTCTCAGGAGCTTCAGACATTCCATCCCCATGTCTGGCAATGCAGACCCCAGGTCCCACACTGCGGTAAGCAGCCTGCCACTCCTTCCTCCTGACAGGCACCAGTCCCACCCACCTGCTGCACCTACCATCATGCCAGGCAGCTGAATAGTGGCCAAGCCTTCAGAAGCTATAGGGGATAACACAGAGTCACCTCCCCAAGTGCTTGGCCCACTGGACCTGGCAGCGGAGTCAGGCACTACAACTGGCAAGGCAAGAGCTCTTTCCTCCTGGCAGGCAGCTGTCCTACTCACCTGAGACCCCTGATGCTTCTACAGATGCCTAGCAGTTCCAGAAAATAGAGCTTCTGGGCACTAGAGAGCACCTCCTACACAAATCTATTATCATAAAAGAAATGATAAAAAGTAAAATAAAATTAAGAGACAGGGGAATTTTGTCCAAACAAAAATTCAACAAAAAACTCTAGGAAGAGGGCTTTGTAAAATGGAAATCACCAATTTTCTTGATAATGATTTCAAGGCTAAACAGCTGTCACCAGAGAAAATTAAACCAAGGAACAACAAATACTGGTAAGGATGCAGAGAAAGGGCAACCCTTCTACACTGTTGGTGGGTATGTAAACTAATTCAACCATTGTAGAACACAATATGGAGATTCCTTAGAAAATTAAAAATAGAAATACCATTTGAGGGAGGAATTTCAATCCTAGAAATTTACTGAAAGAAAGCAAGATACCTGATTCAAAAAGAAATATGCACCCCTATGTTTATCACAACACTACTTACAATAGCCAAGATATGGAAGTAACTTAAGTGTCCATCATTAGATGAATAGATAAAGAAGATGTGATACATATACACAATGGAATATTACTCAGCCATTAAAAGAAAAGAAATCCAACATTTGCAACAACATGGGTGGAGCTAGAGGGTATTATGCTCAGTGAAACAAGCCAGGTGGAGAAAGACAAGTACCAAATGATTTCACTCATCTGTGGAGTATAAGAACAAAGCAAAACTGGAGGAACAAAACATAGGAGCAGACTCACAGACTCCAAGAAGGGACTAAAAGTTACTAAAGGGGAGGGATTGGGGAAGGTGATTGAGGAGGGAGGAATAAGGGTATTAAGGGGCACTATAATTAGCACACACAATATACGTAGGTCAAGTGGCAGGCAGTACAGCATGGAGAAGACAAGAAAAGACTGTACAGCATCTTATTACACTGATAGTGTCAGCAATGGTGGGCGTTTGAACTTGGTAGTATGGGTGAATGTTGAAACCACAATGTTGTTTATGTGAAACCTTCATAAGATTGTATATCAATGATACCTTAATTTAAAAAAAGGTTGACCCAGGAAGATATATGAGTAGCAAATCATCACATGGAAAAGATGCACGTATTCACTAGTAATGTACATTCAAACCACAATGAGATAGCACACATTTCATATAAAGACTGACAATACTAAATTCTAGTGAAGATGGTGAGCAACTGGAATTCTCATATACTGCTGGTGGGAATATAAAAGGGTACATCCCTTTTATATTTTGGTACACAGTTTTGGTATAGTTTTGGTATAGTTTGGTACACAGATTGGTTGTTTCTTATAAAGTTAAACATACATTTACAACGTGTTCCAGCAATTCTACTCCGGGGAATTTACCCAAGAGAAATGAAAAACATGTTCAGAAAGACTTGTTCTTGAATGTTAACATCTTAATTTGAAAATAGCCACAAACTGTAAATTGTCTCCAAATACAGTTGTTTGGGAATGGACAAACTGTGGTATATCCATACAATGGAGAGAAAAATAAAATACTGTTACAATAACATTGAAGAATCTCAAAAGCATTATGCTAAGTGAAAGAATCCAGAAATAAATACCCAAATACTATATTATTCCACTTACATAAAATTCAAGAAAAGGCAAACTCCAGGAATCAAAAAGCAAATTAGTAGTTGCCAGATACTAGGGATTTGGAGAGATTGACTTTAAAGAGACATAAAGGAATTATGCAAACAGACATTTTAGGAGTGATGGAAATTTTCTATGTTTTGATCATGGTGTTAGTTACACAACTGTATATGTTAGTCAAAACTTGAATTAGGTACATAGAATATTGTGAATTCTATAAATAAAGCTGGATCTAAAGGAAGCATGCTCAGTTGAAAAAAATTATACTGAAATTAATTTTTTAATTTAAATTTAAACAATAGCAATAATGATAATTCTAAATTTCATTAAAATAAAATTGTGGTTTATATAGAGAGTTTTCATCTAGGCTTTGGATTGCCTTTTCTTTTTAAAATAATGATTTCTGATCAGCAGACTTAAAATACTGATAAAATTTTTTACTTTTTTTTTAAGGTACATGCTTATATGAGTATAATAAATATTGATCTGTCCTAAAGTTATTGTGGTATTTTGCCCAATTTTAATTGGATTATTTGAGTTTTTTCATTTAGGTTTTATGAGTTCTTTAAATATTTTGAAAGTTTACTCTTAATCAGATACATGAATTACAAATATTTTCCCATTCTATAGGCTGCCTTTCAATTATGCAATTTCTCCCTTTGCTGTTCAGTTTAATGTAGTCCCACAGGTTCATTTTAGATTTTGTTACCTGCACTTTTGGTGTCTAACCCAGGAAATCACATCCAAGAATAGAGTCAAATATCTTTTTCCTTATGTTTTCTTCTGGGAGTTTTATGGGATTACCTACCATATTTAAGTCTTTGATTCATTTAAAGTTAAAGTAGAGCTTCCATTTCATTGTTTTTCATGTGAATATCCAGTTTTCCCAAAACTGCTAATTGGAGGGACTATTCTTTGCTCATCGTGTGTTCTTGGTGCCTTTGTCAGCAGTCGGTTGATGGTATATGTGTAAGTTTATGTCTGGGCTCTCTGTTCTCTTCCAGTGTCTGCTTTCATGCCAACACCATACTGCTTTGATGATAAAGCTTGGTTGTATAGCTTGAAACCAGGTAGTGTGAGGCCTCCAGCTTTGCTGTTCTTTCTTAAGATTGCTTTGGCTATTTGGGGTATTTTTGTGGTTCAAAACAAATTGTATTATAGGTTTTCTATGTCTGTGAAAAATGTGGAATTATGATAGGGATTTCTTAAATGTGTAGATAGCTTTGGGATGTACGTGCATTTTCATAATATTAATTCTTCTAGTCCATGGACATGAATGCCTTTCTGTTTATTTGTGTCTTCTGCAGTCCCTTTCAACTATGTCTTGTAGTTTTTTTATTTTGTATTAAGGTATTATTGATATACACTCTTATGAAGTTTTCACATGAAAAAACAATGTGGTTACTACATTTACCCATATTATCAAGTCCTCACCCATACACCATTGCAGTCACTGTCCATCAGTGTAGTAAGATGCCACAGATTCACTATTTGCCTTCTCTGTGATACACTGTTTTCCCCATGACCCCTCAACAGCATGTGTACTAAACATAATACCCCTCAATCCCCATCTCCGTCCCTCCCCACCTGCCATCTTGTAGTTTTTAGTATACAAATCTTTCATTTCCTTGGTTAGATTTATTCTGAAGTTTTTCATTAGGATTACTTTCTTAATTTCTCTTTCAAATAATTTGTTGTTATATAGAAATGCAGCTGACATGTCTGTTGATTTCATATCCTTCTGCTTCAGTGAATTCACTTAGTTCTAACAGTTTTTGATGAAGTCTCTAGAATTTCCACTATTTAAGTCCTGTCATCTGCAGAGATCATTTCACTTCTTTTTTTCCATAGTGATATTTTATTTGTTTGTTTGTTTGTTTGTTTATTGGCTAAGTGCTATAATTTGAACTTGTTGGATGATATTAAATGGAGATGGTGAGAGTGAGCATTCTTGTGCTGCTCCTGATCTTAGAGGAAAGGCTCTTAACTTTTGAACACTGAGTGTGCATTGGTACAGGTGCTCTGCGTGGCTGTGACACTGGCGTATAAGGTGCAGGTACGTGCAGACCTCCCATGGAACCAGGAACTTGGTCTCGCTGCAGTGACTGGCCGGTGGGTGGGCGGTGGACACAGCAGGGACAGTGGCTCAGGGTGGGCAAGGGCAGCAGTGACTTGGGCCCACAGGGAAGGAAGCAGTAGTAACACAGCCTGGTCATGGGGGGTCAGCACCTCAACTCTGGCCTCAAGAAGTTGTCACAGGATGTAGCAGCACCATTCAGGTGGTGGTCAGTTAAAGCCACATGTCAGGACCTAAGGAGCTGGGCTCAAAAAATGGCAGTGACAGTTCAGAACCCAGACCTGGGAATGGGGTAGGGGCCAAGTGCAGCAGCAGTGCAGACTGGTACTGGTGGGATGAAGCTGCAAGGTGGGGCTGGAGTTTGGGAGCAGAGCAGGGGCAGCTCCCGTACCACAGGGTGAAGTGCTGTGGTGCACCCTTCCCAGAAAATGGGCACTGCATAGTCTGTCACCTCTGAGAGCAGGTCTCGCTGTGGGTGACAGCTCCAGCCTCAAGAAGTAAATGCAGTGATTGGGGCTGGGAGGGACCCCAGGGCAGCTCCACCAGAGAGGACCCGCATCGTTGAGGCTGTGGGAGGCCTCTGTAGCAAGGGTCCCCAGAGGGAGGCCTCCCTGGGGCCTGGTGCTCCACTTCCTCATAGGGTGAAGCTTCTCTGAGGGGCAGCCTGCTGTTGTCCCTCCTGGATGGGGGACCCAAGTGAACCGCTTTCTGCAGTTTACTTGCCACCAATGTTGATGTTTGGGCTGCTTTGTAGTCCTGAGCTCGTTTCTTTGGTGTGTGATTTGTTGTATCTGCTTTGGTGTGTTTTCATCTTCACTGCAGTGGGGAGATGAACACTGAGCCTCTGGCCTTCTGTCTTGCTGATGTCCTAGACTTGCTCACTACCTCTTATTGACACACTGTAAAAGCTGTCTTCTATAAATGAGAACATGTCATTTCATGATGGAGTTGTACTTCTTCCTTCCCAAATGGTTGCCTATTATTTATTTCTCTAACCTAACAATGTTGAATATTCATAGTGAGGGTGGACATTCTTGAAATTGTTCTCACTCTTATGGGAAGATTTTGTGGAGCATAATTGCTTCTTTAGTGGTTTTTCTCATTCATTTTTCTAAAGACTCTATTATTTGTCATGAGCAGTTATTAGTCTCTTCTATTAGTTTTCACTACTTAGGTTCACTACTTACTTGACAGAGATATAAATAACTTGTGAAAAAATACAGATCTTTATCCACTTTTTGTTTTGTTCAGACTATTGTATAATATCACTTCTTTAATATATATTGAGGCTTTTTAAAGTGATATGTTAACTTTTTTAAATAGTCCAACCCTATATACAAAGAATATTTTTGTTTCTTGTATAATTTCATGTATGCCTGTGTATACATTTAAATCATGTTGCTTAGATTTTTTATATTCTCCTGATTTATTGTCTGCTTTCCTCATCAATAATTGGAAAAGGAGCATTGAAATCTTCCACTGTGAAGGTGGATTGATGCTTTGCTTCGTGTGCCTTTATCTAACTTTGTTTCATGCATTTTGTGGCAATAGTATTCAGTGCAGATATGAGTTCAGAGTCATGCAGCAAGGAGATGACAGAGTCAAATGCCATAATTTAAGGACAGTAGTGCAAGAGATTATTGTCAAGATGTGGACAGCTATAAGAAAACCACAAGGAGTGTGCAGTACCCTGGTGACAGTCAGAACTGAGTATGTTAGAGAAGAGTAGGTGTCCAGATGGCATGAGGAGAAAGGGAACTGAACAGAGCAACAAGGAAAACTATATTATAGAATAGAATTAAACTTTGGAGTGACCTTGGAAGGTCCCATGAGGGTTGTCTGATGTCAACTAAGGACTATGGTTTACTCCACCTGTTCCTTTCAGGTTCTAGTGATGATCTAGACCTCTGTCACCTAAAGTGTAAAAAATGATAAATCAAAGTAAATACAAACTAAAATAACAAAAAACCAATTGTCCATTGTGGCATTTTTCCAACTCTAACTGTTATGGTAATACTAGATGATATCTAGTGACACAAAATGGTTTATGATTGGATAATAAAGACATCAATATTTATTACATATGTATCATCTACCGTGATAAACAACAGAGACGTTAACCTGAGGAAATTATTCTAGAAGAGGAGAGAGATAAAAACAAATATCCTTAACATTACATCAGTGCTAACATTACAGAAGTTTTGACTTATTCATGTTCTAAGTCTCAAGAGGGAAATAAAAGTGGTAAGCTGCAATCTCATCTCTAAACCTGCTATAATAGTATTGATTTTATTTCTTAAATTATAACTTCACACATATCGGCTGCTGTAAAATGCCTGTGGGCGTTTTTTCCACTGGTCCTTGTGACATTTTAATTCAAGATATTCCCTGGAATGCTTTTCTAAAGGGTTCTTTTGGATGGAAGATTCATGGGAGAGTCAGAAGCGTTCCACAGCCATGCAGTGTTTCTTTGCACAAGTACAGAAAATAAAAGGAACTAGTCTGAAGGATCACCTTGACATTCCAAAGAAATGGGAGAACATAGTTAGGATTTTCAATAGCACTTTATTTTGTATACAGATTGGATCTTAGTAAATTTAAATTTTAAACAATCCTTCAGAATAATTTTCCTTGTGGTTATTCCCAAGAGACAGTATTAAAGAACAACTGAACAATAATTAGGGGGTCTTAAGTCTTTATTTGTATCCGTGAGAAGACAGTTAAGCAAAATGACAAAAGCATGAGTTTGTGTGTAAAAAGGATCGGAAGTTTTTATGGGTGATACAAAGACAAGGAGAAAAATGATTTGAGGGAGGATCCAGGGGATATTTCTGCATGAAGTCGTTTTTCAGAGGAGTCCATGGGTACTGCTTTCTTTGAAGGCTGTTTTTCCATATGGAAGTTCCTTTTCCAACTGAAGTTCAGTCATTGTAAACAGAGCAGTACTGGTCCAAACGTTAAGAGGTGCTGAGGATCCTACTGATGTGCATGAAACATTCTGAATCAAGAATTGCACTTCCTACAGTTTGATACTCTAGTTTTTCTATCTTTGTGATACAGTTTTAGTGAAAAGTTATCATTAGACTCTATATCCTTGATATGATGAGATTCTTCAACAAAAAGAAAGACCTAGTTTGGATATGTCAATTTCTACGTAGGATGTTATTTATAAAGCTCTACTTTGATCCTGGTACAAATTTATACCAACACTCATGATTTTTTCTTATGTAGTCTAATGTGAGTTACTCAACCCACTCCCTTGTGACAGAACATAAAATCCACACCTAAATCCAATTTACTAATGAAAATGCTGGTATCCATTTTCTTAAACAACAACTGTTTTCCTTTCCAAAAATTTTTGGGAATACTATTCTATGGACTCATGTGAAAACTTCATAATATTTTATATCAATGATACTTAAACAAAAAAAGTGGTGAGAGGGGACAGTCTTACCCTGTTCCTGATCTTAGAGGAAAAGTTGTCAGGTTTTCACTAAGTATGATGTTGCCTGTGGGTTTGTCATACATGGCCTTTATTATACTGAGGTATGTACCTTCTATACTCATTTTGTTGTGAGTTTTTAATCAATGAATGGATGTTGAATTGTGTCAAATGAATTTTCAGCATCTATTGAGCAAATCATCTGGTTTTTACCCTTCCTTTTGTTAATATGCATCACATTGATTTACTTACAAATATTGTACCATCCTTGCATCCCTGGAAGAAATCTCACTTGGTCATGGTGGATGATCCTTTTGATTTATTTTTTAATTCAGTTTGCTAAGACTTCGTTGAAGATTTTTGCATCTATGTTCATCAGGAATATCAGTCTATAATTTTCTTTTCTTGTAGTGCCTTTGTCTGGTTTTGGTGTTAGAGTGATACTGGCCTCATAAAATGTGTATGGAAGTATCCCCTTCTCTTTTATTTTGGGATACTGTCAGAAGGATGGATATTAGCTCTTCTTTAAATGTTTGGTAGAATTCCTTCCTGGAGCCATCTGGTTCAGGTCTAGTTTTTTGGGAGGTTTTTGATTATCACTTCAATCTAATTGCTGGTGATTGGTCTGTTCAGATTTTCTGTTTCTTCCTGGGTCAAAATTGGAAGAGGTACATTTCTAAGAATGTGTCCATTTCCTCATGGCTGTCCAATTTATTGTCATATAATATTTCATAGAATTCTCTTATAATTCTCTGAATTTCTGTGGTGTCAGTTGAAACTTACCCCTTTTCAGGTCTGATTTTGTTTATTCCTGTCCTTTCTTTTTTTCTTGGTAAGTCTGGCTAGGGTTTGTTTATTTTGTTCATTTCCTTGATGAATTAGGTCCTCATTTCATTAATTTTTTTCTATTGCTTTCTTATTCTATGTTTTATTTATTTCTGCTTGATCTTTATTATGTCCCTTCTAACTTTCGGCTTTGTTTGTTCTTTTTCAAGTTACTTTAGTTGAAAGGTTGGATTGTTTATTGGGATTGTTCTTGTTTTTTGAGATAGGTCTGTTTTGCTATGCATGTTGCTCTTAAAACTGCTTTTAATGCATCCCACATTCTCTGAACTACTACTTGCCTGATTTCATTCATCTCCATGTATTGTTTGATTTCGTAAAACTAGAAAGCTTTTGTACAGCAAAGGACACTGTGAAAAAAACAAAAAACAATCTATAGATAAATGGGAATTAAGAAAAAGAGTTGCGATTGGAGTACATGATCTAATATACAGGAAGGCAAACATCAATTAAAAGAGATTTTGTTTTGTTCTGGTAAATTCCTAGCAGTGGAATTGTGGGGTCATAAGTTATTTCTATTTTTAGTTTTTTGGGGAAACTCCATACTGTCAAATATGAGGCTATTATATAAGCTCACAAAAACTATATTGAACCAAGATTTTTTATTTACTGATGCATCTTCTTTCCAGGATTCACTTTCCTTCATGCAGAACATGCCTACTGTGTTCAAAACTATTTTTCAGGTGACCACAGAAAACTTGACAAAATGCATTATTCCACATGTGAGTGTAAACAGAGAGTATTTCATAAATATTTATGATTGTAAATGTGAAATTTTAGAAATTCTATAAACTTGTATAGGGGATTTATTGCAAATTTAAAAATCCATCATTGCAGGACTGTCTTGTTCCCTCCTAGCCTGAGCCAGGAGCTCTATCCTCTCACCTTATCTCTAAATGAAAGCCTCTCCCTGGCTCTCTACCTGGAGTGTTTGTGAAGTTCATTCTTTGACTCCACAAACAAGAAACCCAGCATCATTTTGGGGGGCTCATCCTGGATAGTTTCAGAGATGGGAGCATCCTCTTCAATTTTAAAACTAGACATGCCTCTGGCATGCATTCTGAAGATTTGCCAGCAATTTGATCACCAAACCCTGAAAAAAAGTGCCTTATCTTCTGCATACAAGCCTGGCCTCAATACAAACTCTCTGATTAAGAGGCTTGGTCCCCAAGAGAAGTATACAATATAATAAGATTATTCAGCTAAATGTATTTTGTCACAAGGAAGGAAATGGTCAAAATTCCTGTGGATTACTACAATATAAAACTGTTTTTCTAAATCATTTTATTGGAAATCTATTCTACCTATTGTGTTCATCATTAGTCTCAAAAATTGGGAGGTTTATAAACTACACTCCCTGAGACAGAAATTTATCTTCTGCAATAACATAATTAAAAGTATGCTTAAAGAGAGGCTTGACTTTGTCATGTTTAGTGAAGGTTTTGTAAGTAATCTAGCATGGTTGTTAAAAATGAGTGAACTAAATAAGTGTAGTAATGAACTTCTTAGTTGCAAGGATGTTGGATTAAGAACATCCAGCAATCTACAAAATTCCCAAGTCTCCATCATAAACGGACTAGGAGTGCTTTTCATTGGTATAATCATCTAGCCTCCATTTTTATACCATATCTTGGTTTAGAAGATGTAATTTTACATATCAAATCCTTAACCAATTTTACTCAAAAGATCTTAATACTAAGGTTAAATGAATTCACCAAGCAGTCATACAAAATAGAATGGCACTAGACACCTTAATAGCAGTGCAGGTGAGACCTGTGGTATAAATAAAATTGTGTAATGTGCGTATATTCCAAATTATTCACAAAATGTGTCTGATTCACTCCAGGACCTCTGAAAGCAAGTCCAAGCTATGTCAGGCCCAGAAGTCCCATGGACTACTGTGATATAGAGCTGGTTTTCTAAAAAGTTTTAAAGCCATAAAAGTGCAAATGGTGATGGAAATTGAACCCAAGATAGAAGTGCCCATCTTCCAAGGCCCTCTCAACTGACCAATGATGGAGACCTAGCTGCACCCTTTACTGCACCCCCTTATAGCACGAAGCAGCCAGAGCAGTCATCACCCCCTCTCCCTTAGCAGCAGCTAGGGTTTCATCTGCAGAGGGGGGAATGAGACAGGACCATGGGCCTAGACAGAGTAGAGTGACGGCCTCCAAAAGAAAACAAAGTAAAATAATCCATTGTGGGATCTTCTTTGGCCTGCTGGGGGGCCCAGCTTGTTTTTCTGACTTTACCCTGGTGCTGCTTTTCTTCTTCCAGCCCTAAACAAATGATTTACAACCTGGGCAATGTAGCAAGCAAACCCAAAGCAAATAGTAAAAACAGGAAGGATTCCATCTTGAAAATAAGATTCCATTTTAAAACCCAGTTTATTCAAAAGTAACTTTCTTAACATACTCTTTAACTAACAGACAATAACTCAGCCCACCTTGGGAGCAAAACAGGCAGCCTTGAGTGACAGGCTCCCAGACCAGGAAGCTGCTATCCTGGGAGGAAATCAGAGCAGTTAATTTCTTGTAAATAAACAAGACTAATAAGGGAGCACTTAGCAGGGGTGTGCACTGGCTTCACTTTCCCCTTAGAGGGAAGCAAGGAACTTGGAGGCCCCTTTGGGCCTGCAGAATGGTCTGGCTCCATTTACCAGACAACCCCAAACTCTGCTAGTGTCAGTCCACCTACACTTAGCACAAGGTTTTTTGCATGAGATTGCCATGCACTGTTTTTATGCTCCCCAAATTCTTTAACTTTCTTTAATGTTTTGCTTTCACTAAATATTACTTAGTTGTGAATGTGCAAGCTGTGATAAATTCGTGTGATAACATATATAATGATCATGTTATACCACAATTACACACCTAAAACATAAGGATAGGCAGGATACCGTATGTGTTCTGTGAACACATTCTTTTCTTCCAACTGCAAAAGCTTTCTTACTCTGTTAGGACTTTCCTGAGGGCTCCTTTGCTTACAATCAGTTCTTCATTAAACTGCTTCTTTTTGCTCATGCAAATATGCTTTCCTCAGGATCTCCACTTAATTCATGAACAACCAAATTACAATTCAGCTCTGAATCTAACTTGAGAAGTTGTGCACAGTATCTTTCTGCCCTTTGCAAGTAGGCTTCTGGCACTTTAACTTTGCAGAGTATCTGACATGTCTTAAGCAATTTAATCTCAACAAAAGTTTATAGGTCAATTCAGTGGAAAAAATATAGCGTTTGCAACACATGATAGTGGAAGAATGAGACATCTATATGTGTGTAAAAAGAAAACTTTCATGTGTGAATCACAACTTGTACCAATTTATTCAAAATGCTTCTTTGACATATATATAAAGTATAAAAGTATGAAACATTTGGAATAAAATACAGATTCATAAAAAATTATAATATGCATATCTCCAAAGTAGATGCTATGCACCAGGACTACTACATGAACAGAGATGAATTCAAGAGTTGAAGATAAAAATGTAACACTCATATCTGACTCTAAGGGGTGTCATTGTGTATATTTGTACAGGGAGGAGATTAGAGATATGGCCTACTATCTCCTCTTGTAGATTGATACCAACTAACCTGAGTAAAATTTGGTCAGCATTGGGTGGAATGTTGAAGTGAATAACCTATAAAATACTGGGCTTTGATATCCTTTATACTGAAGAACTAGAATCCTTCATGTACTCAGGGTTACTTAACTTTCAAAGCCCAGAAGCAAGGACTAAACTTAGAAATACCTGTCTTCTTGCTTCCATTGCTTAGTGGCTATTTGAGCTAGTTACTTAACTTCTATAACCTTTTGTACTGTTTTCTGGAGAGTAGAGATGATTATATTTATGTCAAAATATGCATCATTATGCATATTAAATAATATAATGAGCTTAAAACAGCCAACAGTCTCAATTTAATTTACTGTTATTTTGCTACACAGTTTAATCCAAATCAGATTAGATATCATAAAATTTGAATTCCTGACCATTTTTGCATGAGAAGCTTTAAATGTATGGGTTTGTACGTGGTAGAGAGAGAGACTAACTGAACCTCAGTGTGTGCAGATGAGGCTGAGCCTAAGCATCCGAGAACATTCAGGGGCAGGAGAAAGCACTGACTAGGAGACATGATACAAGGCCTGATGTCCTTCCTGTGCTTCCTCCCTTCTATGTTTCCATGTGTTTTTGCTTATTCTTTCTGCCAAGTTTATGAAGAAAAGAATGTTTATCCTTTTATCCTTCCTTTTCTTTGTGTCCTATTCCCCCGCCATCTTTGCCAGTAATGGTAACCTCCCACCAATTACATAGGTTTATTGATCTATCTACTCCACACATTAGGATCTTAAACTACCCATGTTGGACTGTAAATGCCCACCTTTAGATCTTTTTCGTCCTAACTCGTCTCGGATTTTCCTGAGTGCCAACCTAATACTATGGCAGTCTGCATTAGTTCCTCTCCTATTTTTCAGAAACATGAAGACACAGAGCAACCCGAGCTTCCAGAACTTCTCTGACTATACATTATGAAGCCTCCAGGGAAAAAGTGCCAATTTTTTCAACTAGGCGCAAGTGGAAAGTAAATCCCAGGAGCAGCCAGCACAGTATTGTGGACGTTGACTTAGCAACATTTGGCCATGACCCATTCAGAAATGCCTCTGGGAACATAACTACTTAGAGCTTTCAAAGGCCTATTAATTTTTGTGTTGTTGCATAAGGTTATATTCTGTCTTCTGAGCCCAGTTCTCATCAGGCATAGCCATAAAATAGATGTACCCTAGGACCTAATTACTCGTGGTGGCTTCTACAGGAATTTAAAATACAATTTGTTTGGGTGTTTTTTTCATCTGACCTATTTAGATGTGAAATAGACATTTGAAATTCCTAGTCTACTTTCCTGAGAGATAAAGATGCACTTGTCACTGCATTGCTGATAGCTTTAGTGAATATTTGGAGTGCATTTCTCACATGAACATATAGAAGGTTTACAAATAGGTATGCTGATTTAAAAAAATATTAGCAGAAAATTATCTGTGTTTGTGTGATTCCCCTTTGTAATTCTCTGCATTTCATTCCATATGTTGGTACTACAGGCTAACTGTCAGATATGTGAAGGTGGAATGCTTCCCGATGCAGCCTGAAGCTCTAGACAGCCACTGAGACCTGACGGTTAGTGAATTGCCCGTGTCTCCTTGGTTTTTGGGAAGTGTCCCACCAACCATGAGCTTGGCTAATTGTGTGTTTTCTGTATTTATTCTATATACTTACTTTCTAAAGATTATAACTTCTCTTGAAGGATATGACTATTAGATTACTGTAAAAATGTTCTAGTAGACTTCAGTCTTAATTGTGCATTATTTATAAGAAAAGTTCCCTTTAATAGCAGTAGAGATAGTAAGACATTTTGAAGTTGGCTGTGAATTTCATTGTGTCCTAGTTTTTTGCTTATAGTCAATGCTCCATTTTACTATTAAGAATGAGATCAGTTTATGCTTGAATATCTACAATAAGGAAAAATTTCTCATATTTCAAATTACTTGCCATCTTAAAATAGACTAGTTTCATCTGAATCAACTAAGGTAAGATTCTATCATGTTACATTCTGTTGCACTAAGAGAAAATTTAAATGTGTAGTGGAAACTTAAACGTGAGTCCTTATATTAAAGCAGAAAACATAACCAAAAAGGGAGGCATAATTTATGTTTGATACTGCGAAATGAAGTAACTGCTTGACAATATTTTTGCATTGAAAAAAAATGAGACTAATGATTAGTTTTAAGAAACAGCCTAAGATAACCAATCCATTTTCAAGTTAACAGATTTTCACAGATTGCTGAAAGGGAAGTTTACCTGATCACACTTACTAAATTCATGTTATGATATTTTTTCTAATTTTTCCACTAAACTTGGTATATATGTTTGCATGACAATTTCTTACTTTGAAAAACATTTCAATCAAAGGGCCAGACTGTAAAAGGACAATGACTGAGTTTGAGTGTTTTAGGAACCACATATGTCATTGGGACATTTCACATTTCCTCCAGTATTCCTCATTAAATTTTTGAGTTATGTAATGGTATCTGCATTGTATGAAAGAGGATAATGAGTGTTAAAGAGATTAAGCAGTTACTTTACATATCACACTGGTCAGCTTCTTTAACATTCCTTAGTGTTTCTACCTTTTTCTATGGTGCCCTTGTTCTAACCACTTGCTCAAAGGTTGCCTGAGAGACTTTATTCAACAATTGTGGCATCAATTTTTACATATATTTCAGTAATATCTCCAAATCAAGGTGCTGTTTTTAGTGACAATGATTCTCCTCTCCTGACTTTTTTTCCTTCCTTCAGCTAACAGCACTTATCATAACATGTGCTCTCTCAGAGTACAACGTGGGGTTTTAAGATTTACTGTAGATTAAACACCAATGATGGTCTATGAAACAAGCCAGAATCCTCATTAAGAGGTGTACATTTTGGAAAAGTTGAAGGAAAATTATTTCTGAATGTTTTACAATCAGAGCATTCTAGAGTACAAGTTTATTTTCAATGCCCCGTATCTTTTTACACACCTAAATACTACAAAAGACAGGCAGGATGTCTGCTAACCCAGCATCTTGCACATTCTTTTCTACTCCGATGAGCATTCAAAACAGTCCTTTCATTGCTATTTCTCATGACACCCTTCACCATCCTTATTAGCTTTCACACATGAAATGTAGCCCTGGATCAAGGGAGAATCAGGTAATGTGTCTTCTACATTTACAGTGTACTATTCTCCAATCCTGAAAAATGCTTAGATTCTTTATTTGAGTCTCCTCTATTTACATCACAGATTTGAATTCGCCAAGTGATTTCAACTGTTAACTTGCTCACTGTCTACTTATATAATAATTCTCTGTAAATCAGTTTATTTTCTGTAAATAAATCTGAGAAATTAACATTATTTCCACCTTATAAACAAAGGATCATTATCTGCTGCAACAAGTAGAGCATACGTGAATGTTTCCCATACTCCAAACATTTCAGCACCCTTTACTTCCACTCAGTTGCTGAACACACTCTGTGGCTAATGGTTATTTTGTTAGGTTATTTGAAAGGAGGGCAAGTCATGTTGTGATATGAAAAAAAGAAAGAAGGAACAAACTGAAAATTTCTACTTTATGAATTTAGAGTTTTGAATAGAAATTAAAAATATAATTGATGTCTTACAGTATGGACCCTTCTTAAAATGCCAAAGCTGTCCATTTTTGACATATAAAACCTTTCAAAGACTATACATAACTTAGATATTGAGTCTGTGAGTCACTATTGATGATGGTTTCTAAATAATCTTAAAAGAAGAGCATTTTGTGCTTTTTAAATAGACACTTGGGGGCCAGATAGGACTCTCACTTCAGATCCAGAGTAAGGTAGAAGGTGTGCTAGCTTTTCCAAAGCCATGGGGTCAGATAATTCCTCATCAGAGGGTAAGATAGCTCCAGAAAGTGCTTTCTCTCTATCCTACACTCATTTTGCAGTAAACATAATTCCTGAAGATAGACAATAGGTATTAAAGATGCAAATTCCTGAATTTTTCATTAATGTATTTTTAGAACAATACCACTGGGTGCTAGTAATACAACTAGCCATGAAGTTTGTAAGTAACCTCTGTGTCATCTTTATCTTGTTCCTTCTTAAGGTTGTATCTCAAAAAAGAACTTTCTAGCAAGAGCCATGGCACAGATACAATTCAAATATTTGTGCAATTTAATGACCTTATCTTCACCAATCACCAGCACAAATTTAAATGACATTACATTGAATGACATTACATATTAAATTCTCTTCATTACATGAATTGTAAATATGAGAAATGCACACATTTTCTGAATATTTTGAAAACTTTTTGTTATAAATTGCTGTTCTTTCTTTTGCAGTATAGTTTTCAAATATTCTTTTCTTGTTAATATAAGAGTAGTTTCATTGGTTTAAAATGGCCCATTGAAAATATTTGATCACATAGCCTCAATTAGCATAATCTATACAAATTAAAGTTCTGTAGTTCAAGTGGAGGGTTGTCTAAATTCATTTAAATTTCTTTTAGTTTAATTCCCATAAAACTGATGGAATTTGGTCAGGTAATTTTTAAAGAAGGAAAATTGATTGTATATATATATATAAGGCATAAATATTGAAAAATATGTAAAAAATTTTCTTGTTTTTGTTCAATTAGATTAAATAAAATTAACAGTTCTTGTTTTCTAAATAATATAATTAACATTAATAAAATGTTTTTATTTTCAAAATAATACTTGCATACTTTATTCACTACCAGTAATATTAAGTAAAATATATAGTTGTTTTACCGTTACACAATTATTCAACAGTGAATATATAAATCAAGAGACATAATAAAGAAAAAACAGTCAATTCAATAAATCAAGCATTATTAATATTAAGATCTATTCATGTCAATCTACTTTGTAGTAGATATTGTATCATTGTGTTAATATTGTTAATTTTTCACCAAATTTATGTTTTATTTCTTTCAGATATATAATTCATTTGTGTTTCACATACAATAAACACAAATTATGAATATCCATAGAAACATCACAGAATTCATTTTTTGGGGACTTTCTTATAACCAGAACATACAAATATTTTTCTTTGTGCTCTTCTAGTTCTGTTACATGGCTCTCTTGGTAGGAAACCTTCTGATCCTTGTCTCCATTCAATGCAGTCCTCTTTTTCACCAACCAATGTACTACTTCCTCCTTCACTTAGCCTCAATAGACATCTGCTATACTTCTACTGTGACACCAAAATTAATTGCTGACCTTCTAGTGGAAAGAAAAACCATCTCCTATGGTAACTGCATGTTACAGGTCCTTACCATGCACTTCTTTGGTGGTACCAAGATCTTCTTCCTTACGTCCATGGCCTTTGATCGCTACGTTGCCATCTGCAGACCTCTCCACTACATGACCATCATGAGCAAGACAAGGTGCAACTTGCTAATCTTAGCTGCTTGGGGTGGTGGGGCTGTTCATGCCTTTCCTCTGTTTTCTACAGCAGTTGGGCTGCCCTTCTGTGGTCCTAATGAGATTGATCACTACTTTTGTGATAATTTTCCTTTGCTGAAAATTGCCTGCACCAACACCTACATCACCGGTGTTCTCGTGATTGCCTTTTCAGGTATGGTTGCCTTAATAACCTTTGTTGTCTTATTTGTTTCTTGGCATTATATTGTTCACTCTAAGAAACCTCTCAGCTGAGGGAAGATGCAAAGCTCTCTGTAACTGTTCGTCTCATATCACTGTGGTCATCTTATTTTTTGAGCCTGACATCTTTATCTACCTTAGACCTCCTACTACTTTTCCTGAGGACAAAATACTTGCTCTATTTTACACCATCATTGCTCCTATGTTCAATCCCTTAATCTATACACTGAGAAATACAGAGATGAAAAACACTATGAGAAAAGACTGGTGTCAAACATTATATTCCAAGGGAGCACACAATTAATATGAAAAGGTGTATTGGCTAAGCAAACTCATGAAAGCAGAGGGTAAACATGAAAGAAAAAGCCAGGAACTATCTCATAGATTATATCCACCACCACTACCCTGAATGGAATGAAAGAGAATATAGACCATAGATGAAAGTAAAAACTAAATGAATACTAATTATTGTGTACAAAAAGTACCTTCAAACTAAGTTCATTTGTGGGGTGTATATATGATTGTCTATGTGAAAAGTGCAATTGGGACAAAGCAAATAAGTCAGTCTTGTATTGATCAGTAAATTATAAAGGAAAATATTAATGAAAATTTTATTATAAACTTTGGATTTAGGGGAGAGCCTACATAGTGACACATCTTCTGTTGTGTAGAATTGAAGTCTAAAATTAAAATAATAAATATAACTTTTTGATCAAAAAATATGTATACATTTTCTAGTGTTATTCAGAAATCTGTTGTGCAAGAAAAATATTTAAAGTAGAATCTCTTTTAAAGTGGTTCCTGGGGTTGACTCTCCAATGTCCCATCAAAACAAATAATCATAACTAGTGAGGTCATAATGAGAATCTATAATGCAGAATGCTGAAAACAATTATATTCCATGTATTTGCCAGAATGTAATAACATTTCCCACTAAACTCAGGAAACTGTATAATAAAATTTAAGTGTGGACCTGCCCAAAATTGATAAGCAAATTGGCAGTCATTATATCCAGCAAACTTGGTGGTCTTTGGATCCAAAGATCTTTCCTACAACATTAAGAAAAGAAAAACTGGAAAAGACAAGTAAGATACGTCTAAAAACAAAGTAACAACTAAAAAGCAAAATGCATGTTGGCTACACTCAGATGTTTATAGCAACTTTATTCCTAATTGCCAAATCTGGGAAGCGATGAAGCTGTCCTTCAGTAGGTGACTAGATGTATTTAATACAACAATGGCATATTGTTCAGTGTTAAAATTAAATTAGGTATTAAACTTGGAAAAGACATGCACGAAATTTAAATGCACATTACAAAGTGAAAGAAGACAATTGAAAGTTCTACCTTACTGTATGATTTCAACTATAAGACATTGTGGAAAATGCAAACCTATAGAAAAAAAACAGTGGATGACAAAGGTTAGAGGAAAGGGAGGGATGAATGGGCAGAGCGCAGAGGATTTTTAGGGCAGTGAAACTTCTGTATGTCACAGTTTTGGATATTGTCATTATACATTTCAAAACCCATAGATTGTACAACACCAAGCATGAACCCTAATGTAAGCTGTGAATTTTGGGTGATAAAGATGTGACAACATAGATTCATTTAACTGTAACATGTGGAACACTCAGGAGGGGGAGGTTGTCTGTATGTGAGTGGAAGGGGGATATGGGATCTCTCTTTACTTTTCTTTCAGGTTTGCTGTGAACCTAAAGTTGTGTAAGAAATAAAATCTATTAAATAAATATACATTGTGACACAATGTATCAAGCAAATTGTCTTGTCAGGGCAATGAAGAAACGTGCGAAATCCCTTAGAAAAACTAGAAGGAACTTTTAAGGAAGTATATTTGTACATGCATAATAGGATTAGAACTAAGATCTCTTAAGATATTGACATAAGTAAGACATAGAACACCTAGATCATTTACTATCAAAGGCTTTCGGGTTTTTTTTTTTTTCATTTATTTATTTATTTATTTATTTATTTTTATTTTTATTTTTCTGGATAATTATTTTTTATTGAAGGGTAGTTGACACACAGAATTACATTAGTTTCAGGTGTACAACACAGTGATTCAACATTTATATACATGATAATTCTAGGTACAAGCTATCACCATACCAAGTTGTTACAATATTTTGCCTATATTCCTTATGCTATACATTACAACCCGGTTACTTATTTATTTTAAAATTGAAACTGTGTATATATATATTTTTTGTTTGTTTGTTTGTTTGTTTGTTTGTTTTTGTTTTGTTTCTTTGGTGTTTTTTTTTTTGTGTGTGTGTGAGAGCATCTCTCATATTTATTGATCAAATGGTTGTTACCAACAATAAAACTCTGTATAGGGGGGTCAATGCTCAATGCACAATCATTAATCCAACCTAAGTCTTATTTTCGTCAGTCTCCAATCTTCTGAAGCATAATAAACAAGTTGTTACATGGAGTACAAATTCTTACATAGTGAATAAGTTACATGGTGAACATTACAAGGGCAGTCATCACAGAAGCGTTCGGTTTTGCTCATGCATTATGAACTATAAACAGTCAGTTCAAATATGAATATTCATTTAATTTTATACTTTCTTTATATGTGGATACCACATTTCTCTCTTTATTATTATTATTTTTAATAAAATGCTGAAGTGGTAGGTAGACATGAGATAAAGGTAGAAAACATAGTTTAGTGTTGTAAGACAGCAAATGTAGATGATCAGGTGTGTGCCTGTAGACTATGTGTTAATCCAAGCTAGACAAGGGACATAAAACATCCACTTATGCAGAAGATATCTCTCAGAACAGGTGGGGGGAGGTTCTAAGCCTCACCTCTGTCGATCCCCATTTTCTCACCTTATGGCCCCCCTGCTACTGTGCCTGTCTTAGGTTGTTCCTCCCTTGAGGAATCTTACCCGTCTCTGGCTAACCAGTCATCTTCCGGGGCCATACAGGGAAGTGTTAAGTTGGTAAGTGAGAGAGAAGCCTTATTGTTTGAAAAGGTTAGCTTTTTACTTCTTTGCATATTTATGCCCTGTGGCTTCTATGCCCAGCATTTGTCTTGAGGTATCTTTACCACTTGGAAGAATTATGATACTCAGTAAATTTAATATGTGGCACAAATTCTATTTAAGGGTTGTAACTAGGAAGGAAGAAGAAAAGCTGTAGAAGTAGCAGGCGGAAGAAAACATGGGAAGATTGATTATTTCTTTGACATATCTTCTTGTAGAGTAACTTCAGCTTGTATAGGTTTTAAACTAGTAATTAAATTGTGCACACACATTAACATAATAGGAGTACAGTTACGTAACCAAAGCTTACCTGTAATTACCAGCCATCTCCAATGAAACCAAGAAAACCAGTTAGGCACCTTAGGCATTTGTGAAACTTATCTATGATATGGTGGATATTGTCCTACTGAACTTGAACAGTCTGAGAGAATTCAGATAAATTAAAACAACCCATTCCTGGGGACTGTTCACATCCCATATGTTCTTTTAACAGTAAATAGTCTGTAGTTGAAGATTTTGGAGAGCTGCAATTTGCATTTCTCCTAATTCTTGTTTTAGTTCCAACAGTACAGATCCAGTCAAGTTTGTTGTTTTACTGTATGCACAGGCCAGCTTTGATATCTCCTTCCTCATTCCCATGGCAAGTCCAGGAACTGGTGGGATGAGTGCATATTAATCTGTAGCAGTGCGTGGATCTTTGTTGGAGTTTTTTTTTTTTGCTGATCATCTTCTGGCATGAGTCTTCCCGAGAGTGCTGCTGTTGGAAGTTCTTTTTCATATCTTATGTTAGTTCATTTTTGGGGTAGCCAAATTAGGCTTTGATCCTCTGTATAAACACAAGTAGTACCTTTGCCTACACTTTTATGTGACCTTTATATCATTGTGTAGAACTCAGGACTGCTTCTTTTTTTTTTTATCATTAATCTACACTTACATGATGAATATTTTGATCACTAGGCTCACCCATATACCAAGTCCCCCCTATATACCCCTTTACAGTCACTGTCCATCAGTGTAGCAAAATGTTTTAGAATCACTACTTGTCTTCTCTGTGTTGTACAGCCCTCCCCTTTCTCCCACCCCCCTATGGATGCTAATCTAAATACCCCCCTTTTTCTCCACCCCCCTTATCCCTTTCTACCCACACATCCTGCCCAGTCACTTTCCCTTTGGTTCCTGTTAGTCCATTCTAGAGTTCTGTGATTCTGCTGCTGTTTTGTTCCTTCAGTTTTTCCTTTGTTCTTATACTCCACAGATGAGTGAAATCATTTGGTATTTCTCTTTCTCTGCTTGGCTTGTTTCACTGAGCATAATACCCTCCAGCTCCATCCATGTTGCTGCAAATGGTAGGATTTGCCCTTTTCTTATGGCTGAGTAGTATTCCATTGTGTATATGTACCACATCTTCTTTATCCATTCATCTATCGATGGACATTTAGGTTGCTTCCAATTCTTGGCTGTTGTAAATAGTGCTGCGATAAACATAGGGGTGCATTGGTCTTTCTCATACTTGATTGCTGCATACTTAGGGTAAATTCCTAGGAGTGCAAATACTGTGTCAAATGGTATGTCTCTTTTGAGCATTTTGATGTACCTCCATACTGCTTTCCACAATGTATGAACTAACTTACATTCCCACCAGCTGTGTAGGAGGGTTCCCCTTTCTCCACAACCTCGACAACATTTGTTGTTTGTCTTTTGGATGGCAGCCATCCTTACTGGTGTGAGGTCATACCTCATTGTAGTTTTAATTTCCATTTCTCTGATAATAAGCAATGTGGACCATCTTTTCATGTGTCTGTTGGCCACCTGTATTTCTTTTTTGGAGAACCGTCTGTTCAGTTCCTCTGCCCATTTTTTAATTGGGTGATTTGTTTTTTGTTTCTTGAGGTCTGTGAGCTCTTTATATATTCTGGACATCAAGCCTTTATCAGATGTGTCATTTTCAAATATATTCTCCCATACTGTAGGGTTCCTTTGTTCTATTGATGGTTTCTTTTGCTGTACAGAAGATTTTCAGCTTAATATAGTCCCACTTGTTCATTTTTGCTGTTGTTTTCCTTGTAAGGGGAGATATGCTCAAGAAGAGATCACTCATGTTTATGTCTAAGAGGTTTATACCTATGTTTTTTTCAAAGAGTTTAATGGTTTCATGACTTACATTCAGGTCTTTGATCCACTTTGAGTTTACTTTTGTATATGGGGTTAGACAATGGTCCAGTTTCATTCTCCTACAAGTAGCTGTCCAGTTTTGCCAGCACCATCTGTTGAAGAGACTGTCATTTTGCCATTGTATGTCCATGGTTCCTTTAACAAATATTAATTGACCATATATGTCTGGGTTAATGTCTGGATTCTCTAGTCTGTTTCATTGGTCTGTGGCTCTGTCCTTGTGCCAGTACCAAATTGTCTTGATTACTATGGCTCTATAATAGAGCTTGAAGATGGGGAGTGAGATCCCCCCTACTTTATTCTTCTTTCTCAGGATTGCTTTGGCTATTCGGGGTCTTTGGTGGTTCGATATGAATTTTTGAATTATTTGTTCCAGTTCATTGAAGAATGTTGCTGGTAGTTTCACAGGGATTGCATCAAATCTGTATATTGCTTTGGGCAGGATGGCCATTTTGACGATATTAAATCTTTGTAGCCACAAGCATGGGATCCGTTTCCATCTGATAGTGTCCACGTTAATTTCTCTTAAGAGTGACTTGTAGTTTTCAGAGTATAAGTCTTTCACTTCTTTGGTTAGGTTTATTCCTAGTTATTTTATTTTTTTTGATGCAATTGTGAATGGAGTTGTTTTCCTGATTTCTCTTTCTGTTGGTTCATTGTTAGTGTATAGGAAAGCCACAGATTTCTGTGTGTTGATTTTGTATCCTGCAACTTTGCTGTATTCTGACATCAGTTCTAGTAGTTTTGGGGTGGAGTCTTTAGGGTTTTTTATGTACAGTATCATGTCATCAGCAAATAGTGACAGTATAACTTCTTCTTTGCCAATCTGGATTCCATGTACTTTTTTATTTTGTCTGATTGCCATATCTAGGACCTGCACTACTATGTTAAATAACAGTGGGGAGAGTGGGCAACCCTGTCTACTTCCCGATCTCAGAGGAAAAGCTTTTACCTTCTCGCTTTTCAATATAATATTGGCTGGGGGTTTTTCATAGATCGCCTTTATTATGTTGAGGTACTTTGCCTCTATTCCCATTTTGCTGAGAGTTTTTATCATGAATGAATGTTGAACTTTGTCAAATGCTTTTTCAGCATCTATGAAGATGATCATGGGGTTTTTGTCTTTCTTTTTGTTGATGTGATGGATGATGTTGATGGACTTTTGAATGTTGTGCCATCCTTGCATCCCTGGGATCAATCCCACTTGGTCATGATGTACGATCCTTTTGATGTATTTTTGAATTCGGTTTGCTAATATTTTGTTGAGTATTTTTCATCTACGTTCATCAGGGATATTGGTCTGTAGTTTTCTTTTTCGGTGGGGTCTTTGTCTGGTTTTGGTATTAGGGTGATGTTAGCTTCATAGAATGGAAGTATCCCCTCCTCTTCTATGTTTTGGAAAACTTTAAGGAGAATGGGTATTATGTCTTCCCTGTATGTCTGTTAAAATTCCGAGGTAAATCCATCTGGCCCGGGGGTTTTGTTCTTCTGTAGTTTTTTGATTACCACATCAATTTCGTTGCTGGTAATTGGTTGTTTAGTTTTTCTGTTTCTTTCTGGGTCAGTCTTGAATGGTTGTATTTTTCTAGGAAGTTGTCCATTTCTCCTAGGTTTCCTAGCTTGTTAGCATATAGCTTTTCATAGTATTCTCTAATAATTCTTTGTATTTCTGTGGGGTCCATCATGATTTTTCCTTTCTCATTTCTGATACTGTTGATTTGTGTTGACTCTCTTTTCCTCTTAATAAGTCTGGCTAGAGGCTTATCTATTTTGTTTATTTTCTCGAAGAACCAACTCTTGGTTTCATTGATTTTTGCTATTGTTTTATTCTTCTTAATTTTATTTATTTCTTCAGTGATCTTTATTATGTCCCTCCTTCTGCTGACCTTAGGCCTCATTTGTTCTTCTTTTTCCTATTTCTATAATTGTGACATGAGACCATTCATTTTGGCTTGTTCTTCCTTATTTAAATATGCTTGGATTGCTATATACTTTCCTCTTAAGACTGCTTTGGTGTGTCAAACAGAAGTTGGGGCTTAGTGTTGTGTTGTCATTTGTTTCCATATATTGCTGGATCTCCATTTTGATTTGGTCATTGATCCATTGATTATTTAGGAGCATGTTGTTAAGCCTCCATGTGTTTGTGAGCCTTTTGCTTTTTTTGTACTGTTTATTTCTAGTTTTATGCCTTTGTGGTTTGAAAAGTTGGTTGGTAGGATTTCAATCGATTGGAATTTACTGAGGCTCTTTTTGCGGCCTAGTATATGTTCTATTCTGGAGAATGTTCCATGTGCACTTGAGAAGTATGTGTATCCTGTTGCTTTTGCATGTAGAGTTCTGTAGATGTCTATTAAGTCCATCTGTTCTATTGTGTTGTTCAGTGCCTCTGTGTCCGTACTTATTTTCTGTCTGGTGGATCTGTTCTTTGGAGTGAGTGGTGTGCTGAAGTCTCCTGGACTGAATGCATTGCACTCTATTTCCTCCTTTAGTTCTGTTAATATATTTTTCAGTTATGTTGGTGCTCCTGAATTGGGTGCATATATATTTATAATGGTTACATCCTCTTGATTTACTGATCCCTTTATCATTATGTAATGTCCTTCTTTTTCTTTTTTTACTTTCTTTTTTTGAAGTCTGTTTTGTCTTATACCAGAATTGCAACACCTGCTTTCTTCTCTCTGTTGTTTGCGTGAAATATCTTTTTCCATCCCTTGACTTTAAGTCTGTGCATGTTTTTGGGTTTGAGCTGAGTCACTTGTAAGCAGCATATGGATGGATCTTGCTGTTCTATCCATTCTATTACTCTGTGTCTTTTGATTGGTGCGTTCAGTCCATTTACATTTAGGATGATTATTGAAAGGTATGAATTTATTGCCATTGCAGGCTTTAAGTGTGTGGTTACCAAAGGTTTAGGTTAGTTTCTTTAATATCATACTGTCTAACTTAACTCGCTTGTTGAGCTATTATAAACATGGTCTGATGATTCTTTATTTCTCTCCTTTCTTATTCCTTCTCCTCCCTTCTTCATATGTTGGGTGTTTTGTTCTGTACTCTTTTTAGGAGTGCTCCCATCTAGAGCAGTCCCTGTAAGATGCCCTGTAGAGGTGGCTTGTGGGAGGCAAATTCCCTCAACTTTTGCTTGTCTGGGAATTGTTGAATTGTTTAATCCCTCCTTCATATTTAAATGATATTCGTGCTGGATATAGTAGTTTTGGTTCGAGGCCCTTCTGTTTCATTGAATTAAGAATATAATGCCATTCTCTTCTGGCCTGTAGGGTTTCTGTTGAGAAGTTTCATTATAAACTGATGGGTTTTCCTTTGTAGGTAACCTTTTTTTTCTCTCTGGCTGCCTTTAATACTTTGTCCTAGTCTTTGATATTTGCCATTTTTATTATTATATGTCTTGGTGTTGCCCTCCTTGGATCCCTTGTCATGGGAGTTCCGTGTACCTCTGTGGTGTGAGAAGGCATTTCTTCCCCTAGTTTTGGGAAGTTTTCGGCAATTATTTCTTCAAAGACATTTTCTATCCCTTTTTCTGTCTCTTCTCCTTCTGGTATTCCTATAATGCGTATATTATTCCTTTTGATTGGTCACTCAGCTCTCTTAAAATTCTTTCATTCCTGGAGATCCATTTATCTCTCTCTGCATCAGCTTCTCTGCGTTCCTGTTCTCTGTTTTCTAGTCCATTAATGGTCTCTTGCATCTTGTCCATTCTGTTTTGAAGTCCTTCCAGAGCTTGTTTTAATTCTGTGTTCTCCTTCCTTAGTTCTTGCATATTTCTCTCCAAGTCCATCAGCATGGTTATGACTTTTGTTCTGAATTCTTTTTCAGGAAGACTGGCGAAATCTATCCCCCCAGTTTCCTTCTCGGGGGAAGATGTAGCCGATGCCGAAGCTGTCTGGGTTAGTATTGTCTGTATCATATTTTTTTGCCTTTTCATGTTGACAGGTGCTATTGACTGTCAGCTGGGAAGGCCAAACTTTTCACTTGCTACTGGCCTTTCTTTACTGGGACAACTGCGGCCCCTAGTGGCTTGTGTTGGGTAATTGCGTGTAGACTGGGTCTTTGTGTCTTGCCTGGCCGGAAGGGAGAAATTTCCCTTTCCGTGGCCGTTTTACCTTAGGCTGCTTCTCTGCTTTTGCAGCACCCGGAGGGGTAATGGCCGGGGTTGTGTTTGGCTGTTTACCTCCGTGAGGGGTCTCAGAGCTGTTGCCCAGGGGGTTAGTGCTCCCGGTTTTCCCTGTAATTTCCAGCTGCTGGACTGTGACCTGGGTTGTTTCCGTCAATCTGTTAAGTTCCTGTCCCTTTAAGACTTTCAAAAAGCCCCTGCTTTTCTTTGTCACAGGGCTTCAGCTTCGGCACCCACTCAGAGGTCTTGCTGCCCTGTTTCCCTAGTATCCAGGGCCCCCTGCGCATGCACTGTGTCAGTGCTCTGGTGCTGGTGGCTGGGGCTGGGTTTTCAGCAGTCCTGGGCTCCCTCTCCCTCCCGCCGGGAGCTGGGGGGAGGGGCGCTTGGGTCCCGCCGGGCCGGGGCTTGTATCTTACCCCTTTCACCAGGCGCTGGGTTCTCGCTGGTGTAGTTGTAGTCTGGCTGTTGTCCTGTGTATTCTGGTCTCTCTTTTATGATTAGTTGTATTTGTTGTATTTTCAAAAATATATATGTTTTTGGAGGGGATTCCCACTGTCCTACTCACGCCGCTATGGTGGCTCTGCCTCAGGCTTTTGGTTTTTAATGGTAAAAGCTCTATTACTAAACTTACAAGAGATTTTAAAAGAATAATAAGGTATTATTTTGAATATAATATGGCCAATTAATTGAAATATATATATAATGTACAAAATTCTCAAATGATATAAACTACCACAACTCATTTAAAAAGAATTAATAGATAATCTCAATATCTATTTATCTTAAAGAACTGAATTTTCTGTCTCAAAACTACAAAATAGAAATCTGTCCCCATTTACCCCTTTATATATTGCTTCAATGGTGAATTCTTCAAAAACTTAAATAAGAAACCACGCTTACTTTACATAAATGTTAAACAAAAAAAGGAGCAATTACATCTGAAGTCATTTTATGCCACCACCATTTCTCTTATACTTACCCATTTTTGAAGTATTGTAATACATTCTTTAGATTTTTTCCATAGATAGTCGTATCACTTGTAAAAAAAACAGGTTTGTTTCTTCCAGTCTGAATGATTTTTTTTTCATTGTAGTGAGTTTTTGCAAGATTTCAGGAAATCAAATCAATATACAAAAATTTATTGTATTTTCCATTAGTAAAAAATAATGAGAAAATGAAATTTGTACATGTCATGTGCAGTACTATCAACGCATGAAATATTTAAGGATAAATCTCACAAGATGTATGTAACAGTATATATGAATTGCATAAGTCTTTAGAGAGAAACTTAAAAAGACATTAATAATAGAGAATAATTCCATGCTTCCAGATCAGATGACGGGACTTCATTAAGAAGTCTGTCTACACACCTGAAATTGCTATCTATGAAAGCACCCCCAATATTAGAGCAGTCTTTTTTATTGCAACTTAAAAGATTTTTCTAACATTAATTGAAATGAAAGGCCTACACATTAGCCTCAACAACGTTATAAAAGGCCAAACTTGAAGAACTTACCCAACCTGATTTAATGGTAGATTATGAAGCTTCAGAAATCAAAACACTATGATATTTTTATAAACGTAAACAAGAGATCAATGAAATAGCGTGTCTGAAGGATATCCAATGGTTTGTGTACGATGGAGGGGAGTTGATTAACTGACCTTACATGTACACATTTTAGGCTTATATGACCTGGTTAATTTATATTTCAAGGTCCACTTTCTATGTAAATCTATGTCTAAAACTTAAACCAATAAACATATCCTAAAACATGTTGAGATTTTCAAAATAATTTCAGAGAATTGTCCCAAATGTGTTTGAATAATTGGTTTTTCTCTTGCCACTAAAGATAATTTCATTACTATAAAAATACCTAAGCTCACTTTAGTTTAAGTGTATATGAATCACAAGCAGAATTCCACTTGATTGCGAGAGCAGTAAGTTAAGCGTTAATGAAATCTTCAAATTGCAGTGGACGATACTGAGTCCATTTTCATGCTTTTATATTTTCCCGTATTATTATCAAGGAATGGCCCAGTTTTTGATAGCATATCCCAGTGATATGTAATTTCTTAACTCTGAAAAACCTGCCATCCTAAAATAAACTTGTTTTGTCTGATTCATTTAAAGTAAGTGTTTAAAAGACCATATTCTGATACCACGAGTGAAAATTTGGTCTTACAGTGAACACACTACTTTAACTATAAGAGAAATTATTCATATAATTTTGGGAGCACCACCAGAAGAGACTGCAGCATTTTTATGCAATACTCCCAAGGAAATAAGGCAATAATTTGACTACGTTTTGATTAAAATCCAGGGAAATTTCAGGGAAGTGATCAGTGTTAAGGTCTGCTCTACAACAACCAATTCTTTCTTAATTTTCTTTCTTTTTACTTAACAGATTTGCAAAACTGAATGTATCCTGATCATTTCAATTACATCTGAACTGTGATAAACATTTGTTTTCTTTATTCATATACCTTGTTTTTATGGAAATTTCAGAATTTCTCACTCAAAAAGGCAAAGGAACTTTTGAACCATGTTATGTGCATAAACCGTGTTATGTGTATGAACCTTGCATGGGACTGCAGTGTTTCATATTGTTCCCGGTGTTCCTAGTTTATTTCTGAATTCTATAAAACTATGTCAGCTCTATATATGTGGACAGTGATGCTGAGATGGGTTAGCAATAATCTCTATCTTCAGAAAGTTATGGAAGAGAAAGTGAATCCATTTCCTGAGATCCTTATGAAAGCTTTTGATATGCATTAAGGGAATACTTTTAAAAGTTGGTGAGGATAATGTCTATGCTTGTCCTGGGTGATTGATATTTTACAGTACATTGGCAAGACTGAAGATTTAAAAATCTACACACCATCCCTATGTAATACAACTAAAGTGAAAAATAAGACAAATGTAAAACAACATTTCACTTAATATCCAACATCTGAAGTTAACTAGGTATTGGTTTTCATTTTATATTCAGATGATTTCTGCTATCTAACTACAATTTGAATAAAAAAAACAGGTCATCCTTTAGTTTATTGTACATGTCTTCAAGTTTCTATGCTTTTCATTGCTGTCGCTAGTCCACCACTTGCAGAATGGGTCCATAATATTTCTTCCTTTTGTCCTTTATTGCTTCCATTAATTGACAAATTGAGCAAATGTGGTCTAGAATATATAATATTATGTGTTGCAATGATGACAACAATTCTCTCACTGGACTGCACTCAACCACCCCTGTCACTTCTTGCTAACTGAAGTGACTATAATATCATTTCCCTATGATTTCAGGATGAGATTTTAAGAGCTACTGTGGAGGAAATATTTATGATGATGAGAAAACAAACCAGAATCCTACCTGAAGAATGAACATTTTGCTGAAACTTACGGAAAATTATTTCACAATGATTTGGAATTGAAAATGCTGGACCATATATTTTTATGAGCTGCAAGATATACACACATAAACCTTCAGAAAGACAGACTGGGTGATCTGTAATCTCTCACCTTTCATATTTTTTTCTATTGAGATGATGATTCTTCTTCCTCTTGCCACTCCCCTTTGTGTCTCCAGAGAAACCCCCCCTCTCAGTCTGCTCTCAAGTGGGGACACAACCCTGACTGAGTGGGCGTCAGCACAGCTGTCCACTAATACACAGCCTATTACTTTCTGATGCCAATAAATCACTTAGATGCCCTTGATCTGGGTCTCTTTCATTGACTACTAGGGTTTTGGATATTTAGAGTTGCACCCAGTTTAAGTTGTTTACCAACCTACTTTTCTATCTGTTATCTTTAAAGCAATTTGTTTTAGTAAAAACACATATATATAGTAAAGACTATGTCCTCTCTTAAACAGGAATTGGGGTTAGCTGTAATAAGGTAAGGAGTAAATTGATTAATGAACTAAAAAAATCATTGAACTCCATTTAAGTACTGTTCATTGTTGGATACTATGAGCCTCATAACTATTTTTGCTTTGTAAGAAAAATGGAGACTAGGAAGCCTTATTGCAATACAATACTAAGCTCATACAAGGAAAAAATTGTGATTTTTTTCTTGATGAAATTAGAGGGGAGTAATAAAAAATTCTTTGTCAAGACAATATTGGTATTGCTAAAGTTTTCCAATTAAATAGTTGCAAAAATCCTAGAAATGAAATGAAACCTTATAACAATTACTAAGGGGGTGGTACTTCAATACACTGAAATCAACAAATGTTAACTGATCATGATACAACCTCTAGCATGCACAGCCATGGTACAGCTGTTAATCTGTTCTGTCACATGTCATATGTTAGCAATTATAACATGTCAATCTATATGACACCTTTATTAGGAATGTACAGGTAGAGAAAGAAGGTGACAATAATGGGCTAAAACAGTGGGTTCTCTCTAAGTCCACTGACTGAAGACAAGTGTCAGTGATCACTACCCGCATGCCTATGGTGCTTTCCTTCATTTCCCTCACATATTCCAACTTCCCATAGAATAGTGTTATCACTTTTCTTCTCATCAAACCAGGTTATTTTAAAGTACCTTTAAGTACTTCTATCTCAAAAGGTATGCAGTAATTCTGGTGTATTTTTAATTATTATTTAGTCTTTAAAATGTGCATTCCGTTACTTTTTAATTCTGAGAGTTACAGAATTTCATTGTTGTAGTCCCTATACACCAATCATAGGAGTAGCTGAATGTCAAGGCCTTTGTAACACTACAGTTAAAAAATCCCATACATAAGTCTCATTTACCTTAAGAGCTAAAGAAAGCAATGAGAACTATAATAGAATACCATTATATTAAAAAGTCTTTGATACAGTAGTATGGAATATTTCAAGGCTAAATTAATGATAAAATGAAATGAACTTCTTGATAAACAAAGTGAGTTCCTTTGCTTTGCAAGTGTTCAAGAGAAAGCAGGACACCTTATTTCAAAAGTGTTCTGGAGGGAATTATAAATCATAGCAAACCAGCTACACTTAATTTATGAATCCTCACATATTTGAGCTGCTGTGATTATATATATATATTTTTTTCTTTCTTTCTATCATACTAGAGAGTATACTGTATAGGGAATTGTATTTCACATTCAGCAATGCCAGTATTGAACTCTCAGGAAAATAGGGAGTCAGGTTGAGGATTTTAGGAAAGCTACTAGTTTGAGGACAGAAACACAGAAAAAAGTAAGGAGGTCAGGTGCATTGTAGTTGAATGCAGGGGGGAGTCAGGATACACACTGTGATATTGATCTGTTGAGATTCAGTCAAACCATGACTCAGCAAGTACTCAACCAAGGCCCGCAGTTCATCTTTTGCTATCAGAGGTTGTTTTGATATGCCACAGCTATCTCATGCATTTTTCACTTCTGCATTCCTCAGTGTGCAGATGACGGGGTTGAGGAAGGGTGTCTCAATAGTGTAAAATATGGACACCATCTTTTCTATGGGGAAAGTGGTTGGGGGATGTGTATAGATGAATATACAGGGACCAAAGAATAAGATCACTACAGTGATGTGGGAAGTGCAAGTGGAGAGAGCTTTTTTCCTCCCTTCTGCACTGTGGTTTCACAGAGAATGTAAGAGGACAATGTATGAGATCATCAGAATCACAAAACTGAATGAGCAAATGGCCCCACTATTAGACACCACCAGTAGGTTGATCACATAAATGTACGTGCATGCAAGCTACAACAAGGGCTGCATATCACAGCAATAATGATCAATCAAATTGGGTCCACAGAAAGGCAACTTCAAGGCCAGGATAATTTGAGCCATAGAATGTATAAAAGACTCAATCCATGCAAGAACAATCAGAATGATGCAGACCTGCCATCTCATGATGGTTGAGTACTGCAAGGGATTGCAGATGGCCACATAGCGATCAATGTCCAAGAGGACAAGAACAAAGATCTCCATGCAGCCAAATAAATGTAGTGCAAAGACTTGAGTCATGCACTCATTATAAGATACTTTCTTTGCAGAGAGAGCATCCACAATTAGTCTAGGGTCTGTGGAAGTTGAAAAGTAGGAATCAGCAAAGGACAAATAAAACAGGAAGAAGTACATGGGGCTCCCAAGTGTTCGGCTGGACTTGATGGTCACAATAACAAGCAAATTCCCACTATTGTTCCTTCACAGAATACGAAGAAGTTTACAAAGACCATTTTCTGCCTGATAGGATCCTGTGTCAGTCCTAAGAGTATGAATTCAGTTACGCTGCTATTTTGTTGTGTCATTTTAGTTGATGGAGAAAGAAAAGGTTAAAAATAATCTCCCAAGGGAAAAAGAAAAATTTTATGATATGAAGACATATCTGGAGGTCAAAATGTTAGATCACTTATCAATGGGTAATTACTTACCTGCTGTATACTGTTTTTATCTGAATAGTATGGAATTCTTAAAATCAATTTGATATGTTTACCTGATTGCATATTGTATATATTACACAATATGCTTTTACATTCCTTGAACCAAGTTCAGTTATAAAATACTCTTCCAAATATATATATATATATATATATATATATATATATATATAGATAGATAGATAAGTCTTTCTTAATAAACCTAAACACATTCACACATACAGGAGATGAGGTGTGGGTGGAGATAGACACAATACACATAAAATTTTAACAATGAAGACCCTACCGGTTGGCCCAGTCCATCTAGAGACTTCCTTAAATGTGTTGCTATGACCAAGTTTATTTCCTTTCATTTTACCTCTCCTCCTCCCTAGTTATTTAGGGTTAAATTCAGCTGTATTCAACATTGTACTTTTTTACTATACTATGTTGTATAAAGGCAAATCCTTTCCCCATTCATTGTTTTTCTGAGTCTTTCAACATGCCTTATTAATACATAGAGTCATTGAGACTAAAACAAAGGAGAAATACAGGAAGAAAATTTGCTGTAAATCAGAACAATCTTTTAAATTTATGGTTCACTGTTAAGCACCAGGAGTTGAGAAATGAGCTCAGAAAGCTCCAAATCATAACTAAAATTTTCAGTAGTATTCTTGTGATATTTATTTTGACCATGATGTACTCTGATTTCAAGTAAGAAAAGATAGAAATAAAAAGAGAATTAATATTTATTAATGTCTGACTATGTGCCAAACAGTGGATGCCTTGTTTATGTACCTTTATATTCTCCAAACAGTAGCATAGTCCATAACAAATTTTAGTGTCAAACTGGTAAAATATACTTACAACTCACATTCCAGATAAAAGCATAATTTTCAAGGATCAATGGATTTCACACTGCTATCTTAAAAACACACACAAAAAAATGAATAATGGGGAAAAGAACCAATTATAAATAATATGCTCATAAAGAAAGATGTTTAATTTCATTCATAGTTAAATATATTCAAATTAAACTTCCAATTAGATTATCATTTTCACTTATGTTGAATAGAGTAATCTTTACAATAAAAGACTGTTGACATATATTGCTGACAATCACCCTAAATGTAAATGGACTGAATGCAATGATCAAAAGACATAGAGTCACTGAATGAATAAAAAAACAAGACCCATCTATATGCTGCCTGCAAGAGACTCACTTTAAACCCAAAGACATACACAGACTAAAAGTGAAGGGATGGGAAAAGATATTTCATGCAACTAATGGAGAGACAAAAAGGAGGAGTTGCAATACTTGTATCAGACAAAATAGACTTCAAAACAAAGAAAGTAACAAGAGACAAAGATGGACATTACATAATGATAAAGGGGTCAATCAAACAAGAAAATAAAACCACTATAAATATCTATGCTCCCAACACAGCAGCACCTACATATGTGAAACAAATACTAACAGAATTAAAAGGGGAAATAGAATGTAATGCATTCATTCTAGGAGACTTCAGCACCCACTCACTCCAAAGGACAGATCCACCAGACAGAAATAAGAAAGGACACAGAAGCGCTGAACAACACAATAGAACAAATGGACGTAACAGACATCTACAGAACTCTACACCCAAAAGCAACAACAGAATACACATTCTTCTCAAGTGCAAATGGAACATTTTCAAGAATAGATCATAAACTAGGCCGCAAAAAGAGCTTCAGTAAATTCAAAAATATTGAAATTGTACCAACCAGTTTCTCAGATCACAAAGCTATGAAACTAGAAATAAATTTTGCAAAGAAAATGAAAAATCCCACAAACAAACAGAGGCTTCACAACATGCTCCTAAATAACCAATGGATCAATGATCAAATAAAAACAGAGATCAAGCAATATATGGAGACAAATGACAACAATAATTCAACACCACAAAATCTATGGGACACAGCCAAGGCTGTGCTAGGAGGAAAGTATATTGCAGTGCAGGCCTACCTCAAGAAAGAAGAACAATCCCATATAAGCAGTCTAAACTCACAATTAATGAAACTAGGAAAAGAACAACAAATGAGTCCCAAAGTCAGTAGAAGGATGGACATAATAAAGATTAGAGCACAAATAAATAAAATTGAGAAGAATAAAACAATAGAAAGAATCAATGAAAGCAAGAGCTGTTTCTTCGAGAAAATAAACAAAATACATAAACCCCTAGCCAGACTTATCAAGAAAAAAAGAGAGTCTACACACATAAACAGAATCATAAATGAGAAAGGAAAAATCACTACAGACACCATAGAAATACAAAGAATTATTACAGAATACTATGAAAAATTATACGCTAACAAACTGGATAATCTAGAAGAAATGGACAACTTTCTAGAAAAATACAACCTTCCAAGGCTCACCCAGGAAGAAACAGAAAATCTGAACAGACGACCAATTACCAGCAACAAAATTGAACTTGTAATAAAAAATCTACCTAAGAAAAAACTCCTGATCCAGATGATCTCCCCACTGAATTTTATCAAACATTTAGTGAAGACTTAATACCTATTCTCCTTAAACTTTTCCAAAAAACAGAAGAGGAGGGAATACTTCCAAACTAATTCTATGAGGCCATCATCACTCTAATACCAAAAGCAGGCAAAGACACCACAAAAAAAGAAAATTACCTACCAATATCCCTGATGAACATAGATGCAAAAATACCCAACAAAATATTAGCAAAGTGAATTAAAAAATACATAAAAAAGATCATCCATCATGATCAAGTTGCATTTATGCCAGGGATGCAAGGATGGTACAACATTCGAAAATCCATCAACATCATCCACCACATCAACAAAAAGAAGGACAAAAACAACATGATCATGTCCATAGATGCTGCAAAAGCATTTGACAAAATTCAACATCCATTCATGATAAAAACTCTCAACAAAATGTGTAAAGAGGGCAAATACCTCAACAAAATAAAAGCCATATATGACAAACCCACAGCCAACATTATCCTTAACAATGAGAAGCTGAAAGCTTTCTCTTTAAGATCAGGACCAAGACAGGGATGCAAACTCTCCCCACTGTTATTTAACATAGTACTGGAGGTCCTAGCCATGGCAATCAGACAACACAAAGAAATAAAAGGCATCCAGATTGGCAAGGAAGAAGATAAACTGTCCCTATTTGCAGATGATATGGTATTGTACATTAAAAAAACCCTAAAGAATCCACTCGAAAACTATTAGATTTAATATCTGATTTCAGCAAAGTTGCAGGATACAATATTAATACACAGAAATCTGTGGCATTCCTATACACAAACAATGAACTAGCAGAGAGAGAAATCCGGAAAACAATTCCATTAACAATTGCATCAAAAAGATAAAATACCTAGGAATAAACCTAACCAAGGAAGTGAAAGACCTATACTCTGAAAACTGCAAAACAGTCATGAGAGAAATTAAAGAAGATACCAATAAATGGAAACACATCCCATGCTCATGGATAGGAAGAATTAATATTGTCAAAATGGCCATCATGCCTAAAGCAAACTATAGACTCAATGCAAGGCCTATCAAAATACCAACAGTATTCTTCAACAAACTAGAGAAAATCATCCTAAAATTCATATGGAACCACAAAAGACCTGGTATAAACAAAGCAATCCTGAGAAGGAAGAATAAAGCAGGGGGAATTATGCTCCTAACCTCCAAGCTATACTACAAAGTCACAGTAATCAAGACAAGTTGGTACTGGCACAAGAACAGACCCATAGACCAAAGGAATAGACAAGAGAGCCCTGATATAAACTCAACCATATATGGTCAATTAATATATGATAAAGGAGCCATGGATATACAATGGGGAAATGACAGCCTCTTCAACAGCTGGTGTTGGCAAAACTAGACAGCTACATGCAAGAGAATGAAATTGGATTATTGTTTAACCCCATACACAAAAGTAAACTCGAAATGGATTAAAGACTTGAATGTAAGTCATGAAACCATAAAACTCTTAGAAGATAACACAGGGAAACATCTCCTGAATATAAGCATGCGCAACTTCTTCCTGAACGCTTCTCCTCAAGAAAGGGAAACAAAAGCAAAAATGAACTCATCAGAGTACATCAAACTAAAAAGTTTTTGTACGGCAAAGGACATCATCAACAAAACAAAAAGGCATGCTACAGTATGGCAGAATATATTTGTAAATGACATATCCGACAATGGGTTAACATCCAAAATATATAAAGAACTTACACATCTCAACACGCAAAAAGCAAATAACCCGATTAACAAATGGGCAGAGGATAGGAAGAGATGGTTCTCCAAATAAGAAATTCAGATTGCGAGCAGGCACATGAAAAGATGCTCCACATCACTAAGTATCAGGGAAATGCAAATTAAAACCACAAGGAGATATCATCTCCCACCAGTAAGGATGGCCAGCATTGAAAAGACTAAGAACAACAAATGTTGGCGAGGATGCGGAGAAAGGGGAACATGCCTACACTGCTGCTGGGAATGTAAACAAGTTAAACCATTGTGGAAAGTAATATGGAAGTTTCACAAAAAACTAAAAATAGAAATACCATTTGACCTCATATTCCCACTCCTTTTAATATACCCAAAGAATACAACTTCTCAGATTCAAAAAGACATATGCACCCCTATGTTCATCGTAGCACTTTTTACAATAGCCAAGATATGGAAGCAACCTAAGTATCCACCTGTAGATGAATGGATACAGAAGATGTAGTACACATATACAATGGAATACTATTCGGCCATAAGAAAAAAAACAAATCCTACCATTTGCAACAACATGGATGGAGCTGGAGGACATTTTGCTCAGTGAAATAAGCCAGGCGGAGAAAGACAAATATCAAATGATTTCCCTCATTTGTGGAGTATAACTATGAAGCAAAACAGAAGGAACAAAATGGCAGCAGACTCAGAGACTCCAAGAATGAACTAGTGGTTACCAAAGAGAAGGGGTGTGGCAGGGCAGCTGGGGAGGGAGGGAGAAGGGGACTGAGGGGTATGATGTTTAGTATGCATGGTGTGGGGGATCATGGGGAGAACAGTGTATCACAGAGAAGGGACATAGTAGATCTCCAGTAACTTGCTTCACTGACTGATAGTGACTGCATTGGGGTATGGGTGGGGACTTGATAATGTGGGTGAATGTAGTAACCACATTGTTTTTTCTTTTTTGTCTTTTTTTTTTTCCTGGATAATTATTTTTTATTGAAGGGTAGTTGACACACAGTATTACATTAGTTTCAGGTGTACAACATAGTGATTCAACATTTATATACATGATAATTTTAGGTACCAGTTATCACCACACCAAGTTGTTACAATATTTTGACTATATTACTTATGCTATACATTACATCCCGGTTACTTATTTTTTTTTACAATAGGAAGGGTGTTTATATATATATATATATATGTATTTTTTTTGTGAGGGTATCTCTCATATTTATTGATCAAATGGTTGTTAACAACAATACAATTCTGTATAGGGGGATCAATGCTCAATGCACAATCATTAATCCACCCAAAGCCTAATTTTCGTCAGTCTCCAATCTTCTTATGCATAACGAACAAGTTCTTACATGTAGTACAAATTCTTACATAGTGAATAAGTTACATGGTGAACATTACAAGGGCAGTCATCACAGAAGCTTTCAGTTTTGTTCATGCATTATGAACTATAAATAGTTCAAATATGAATATTCATTTGATTTTTATACTTGATTTATATGTGGATACCACATTTCTCTCTTTGTTATTACTATTTTTAATAAAATGCTGAAGTGGTAGGTAGATACGAGAAAAAGGTAGAAAACATAGTTTAGTGTTGTAAGAGAGCAAATGTAAATGATCAGGTGTGTGCCTGTAAACTATGTGTTAATCCGAGCTAGACAAGGGCAATAAAACATCCACGTATGCAGAAGATTTATATCAGAACAGGGGGGGTGAGGTTCTAAGCCTCACCTCTGCTGATCCCCATTTTCTCACCAGATGGCTCCCCTGCGACTGTGTCTGTCTTAGGTTGTTCCTCCCTTGAGGAATCTTACCCATCTCTGGCTAACCAGTCATCTTCTGGGGCCATACAGGGAAATGTGAAGTTGGTAAGTGAGAGAGAAGCCTTATTGTTTGAAAAGGTTAGCTTTTTACTTCTTTGCATATTTATGCCCTGTGGCTTCTATGCCCAGCATTTGTCTTGAGGCGTCTTTACCACTTGGAAGAATTATGATACTCGGTAAATTCGACATGTGGCACAAATTCTATTTAAGGGTTGCAATTAGGTAGGAAGAAGAAAAGCTATAGAAGAAGCAGGCAGAAGAAAACCTGGGAAGATTGATGATTTCTTTCACATATATTCTTGTAGAGTAACTTCAGCATGGATAGGTTTTAAACTACTAATTAAATTGTGCACACACATTAACATAATAGGAATATAGTTACCTAACCAAAGCATACCTGTAATTACCAGCCATCTCCAGTGAAACCAAGAAAACCAGTTAGGCACCTTAGGCATTTGTGAAAGCTTAACTATGATACGGTGGATATTGTCCAACTGAACTTGAACAGTCTGAGAGAATTCAGATAAATTAAAACAACCCATTCCTGGGGACTGTTCACATCACATATGTTCTTTTAACGGTAAATAGTCTGTGGTTGTAAGATTTTGGAGTGCTACAATTTGCACTTCTCCTAATTCTTGGTTGAGTTCCAACAGTACAGATCCAGTCAAGTTTGCTGTTTTACTGTATGCACAGGACAGCTTAGATGTCTCCTTCATCATTCCCATGGCAAGTCCAGGAATTGGTGGGATGAGTGCATCTACACCTGTGGCAGTGCGTGGATCTTTGTTGGGATTTTTTTGCTGATCATCTTCTGGCATGAGTCTTCCCGAGAGTGCTGATGTTGGAAGTTCTTTTTCATATCGTATCTTAGTTCATTTTCTGGGTTGCCAAATTAGGCTTTGATCCTCTGTATAAACACAAACAGACACTTTGCCTGCACTTTTACATGCCTTTATATCATTGTGTAGAACTCATTGGAGGTCACTACACAGGAATTGCTATTTTCTTTTTTTTTTTAATCATTAATCTACACTTACATGACGAATACTTTGTTTACTAGGCTCTCCCCTATACCAGGTCCCCCCTATATACTCCTTTACAGTCACTTTCCATCAGCGTAGTAAAATGTTGTAGAATCACTACTTCTCTTCTCTGTGTTGTACAGCCCTCCCCTTTCTCCCACCCCCCTATGGATGCTAATCTTAATACCCTCCACTTTCCCCGCCCCCTTATCCCACCCTACCCACCCATCCTCCCCAGTCCCTTTCCCTTTGGTACCTGTTAGTCCATTCTTGAGTTCTGTGATTCTGCTGCTGTTTTGTTCCTTCAGTTTTTCCTTTGTTCTTATACTCCACAGATGAGTGAAATCATTTGGTATTTCTCTATCTCTGCTTGGCTTGTTTCACTGAAAATAATACCCTCCAGCTCCATCCATGTTAATGCAAAAGGTAGGATTTGCCCTTTTCTTATGGCTGAGTAGTATTCCATTGTGTATATGTACCACATCTTCTTTATCCATTCACATATAGATGGACATTTAGGTTGCTTAGAATTCTTGGCTATTGTAAATAGTGCTGCGATAAACATAGGTGTGCATTGGTCTTTCTCATAGTTGATTACTGCATTCTTAGGGTAAATTCCTAGGAGTGCAATTCCTGGGTCAAATAGTATGTCTCTTTTGAGCATTTTGATGTACCTCCATACTGCTTTCCACAATGGTTGAACTAACTTACATTCCCACCAGCAGTGTAGGAGGGTTCCCCTTTCTTCACAGCCTCGCTAACATTTGTTGTTGTTTGTCTTTTGGATGGCAGCCATCCTTACTAGTGTGAGGTGATACCTCATTGTAGTTTTAATTTGCAATTCTCTGATAATTAGCGATGTGGAGCATCTTTTCATGTGTCTGTTGGCCATCTGTATTTCTTTTGTGGAGAACCATCTGTTCAGTTCCTCTGCCCATTTTTTGAATGGGTTATTTGTTTTTTGTTTCTTGAGGTGTCTGAGCTCTTTATATATTCTGGATGTTAAGCCTTTATCAGATGTGTCATTTTCAAATATATTCTCCCATACTGTAGGGTTCCTTATTGTTCTATTGATGGTGTCTTTTGCTGTACAGAATATTTTCAGGTTAATATAGTCCAACTTGTTCATTTTGCTGTCGTTTCCTTGCCCGGGGAGATATGTTCAAGAAGTGGTCACTCATGTTTATGTCTAAGAGGTTTTTGCCTATGTTTTTTTCCAAGAGTTTAATATTTTCATGACTTACATTCAGGTCTTTGGTCCATTTTGAGTTTACTTTTGTATATGGGGTTAGACAATGGTCCAGTTTCATTCTCCTACATGTAGCTGTCCAGTTTTGCCAGCACTATCTGTTGAAGAGACTGTCATTTCACCACTGTATGTCCATGGCTCCTTTATCAAATATTAATTGACCATATATGTCTGGGTTAATGTCTGGATTGTCTAGTCTGTTTCATTGGTCTGTGGCTCTGCTCTTGTGCCAGTACCAAATTGTCTTGATTACTATAGCTTTATAATAGAGCTTGAAGATGGGGAGTGAGATCCCCCCTACTTTATTCTTCTTTCTCAGGATTGCTTTGGCTATTCAGGGTCTTTGGTGGTTCCATATGAATTTTTGGATTATTTGTTCCAGTTCATTGAAGAATGCTGCTGGTAGTTTCACAGGGATTGCATCAAATCTGCATATTGCTTTGGGCAGAATGGCCATTTAGACGATATTAATTCTTCCTAGCTATGAGCATGGGATGAGTTTCCATCTGTTAGTGGCCCCTTTAATTTTTCTTAAGAGTGACTTGTAGTTTTCAGAGTATAAGTCTTTCACTTCTTTGGTTAGGTTTATTCCTAGTTATTTTATTTTTTTTGATGCAATTGTGAATGGAGTTGTTTTCCTGATTTCTCTTTCTCTTGGTTCATTGTTAGTGTATAGGAAAGCCACAGATTTCTGTGTGTTGATTTTGTATCCTGCAACTTTGTTGTAGTCCAATGTCAGTTCTAGTAGTTTTGGGGTGGAGTCTTTATGGTTGTTTATGTACAGTATCATGTCACCTGCAAATAGTGACAGTTTAACTTCTTTACCAATCTGGATTCCTTGTATTTTTTTGTTTTGTCTCATTGCCGTGGCTAGAACCTCCAGTACTATGTTAAATAACAGTGGGGAGAGTGGGCATCCCTGTCTAGTTCCCGATCTCAGAGGAAATGCTTTCAGCTTCTCGCTGTTCAATATAATGTTGGCTGTGGGTTTTTCATAGATGGCCTATATTATGTTGAGGTACTTGCCTTCTATTCCCATTTTGCTGAGAGTTTTTATCATGAATGGATGTTGAACTTTGTCAAATGCTTTTTCAGCATCTATGGAGATGATCATGGGTTTTTTGTCTTTCTTTTTGTTGATGTGGTGGATGATGTTGATGGACTTTCAAATGTTGTGCCATCCTTGCATCCCTAGGATGAATCCCACTTGTTCATGGTGTACAATCCTTTCGATGTATGTCTGAATTCGGTTTGCTAGAATTTTGTTGAGTATTTTTGCATCTATGTTCATCAGGGATATTGGTCTGTAGTTTTCTTTTTTGGTGGTGTCTTTGCCTGGTTTTGGTATTAGGGTGATGTTAGCTTCATAGAATGAGTTTGGGAGTATCCCCACCTCTTCTTTATTTTGAAAACTTTAAGGAGAATGAGTATTATGTCTTCCCTGTATGTATGATAAAATTCTGAGGTAAATCCATCTGGCCCGGGGCTGTTTTTCTTTGGTAGTTTTTTGATTACCGCTTCTATTTTGTTGCTGGTAATTGGTCTTTTTAGATTTTCTGTTTCTTTTTGGGTCAGTTTTGGAAGGTTGTATTTTTCTAGGAAGTTGTCCATTTCTCCTAGTTTTCCCAGCTTGTTAGCATATACATTTTCATAGTATTCTCTAATAATTCTTTGTATTTCTGTGTTGTCCGTCGTGATTTTTCCTTTCTTGTCTCTGATACTGTTGATTTGTGTTGACTCTCTTTTCCTCTTAATAATTCTGGCTAGAGGCTTATCTATTTAGTTTATTTTCTCGAAGGACCAGCTCTTGTTTTCATTGATTTTGCTATTGTTTTATTCTTCTCAATTTTATTTATTTCTTCTATGATCTTTATTATGTCCCTCCTTCTGCTGACCTTAGGCCTCATTTGTTCTTCTTTTTCCATTTTGATAATTGTGACATTAGACCATTCATTTTGGCTTGTTCTTCCTTTTTTAAATATGCTTGGATTGCTGTATACTTTCCTCTAAAGACTGCTTTGGTGTGTCCCACAGAAGTTGGGGCTTAGTGTTGTTGTTGTCATTTGTTTCCATATATTGCTGGATCTCCATTTTGATTTGGTCATTGATCCACTGATTATTTAGAAGCGTGTTGTTTAGCCTCCATGTGTTTGTGAGCCTTTTTGCTTTCTTTAAACAGTTTATTTCTGGTTGAATGCCTTTGTGGTCTGAAAAGTTGGTTGGTAGGATTTCAATCTTTTGGAATTTACTGAGGCTCTTTCTGTGGCCTAGTATGTGGTCTATTCTGGAGAATGTTCCATGTGCACTTGAGAAGAATGTGTATCCTGTTGCTTGTGGATGTAGAGTTCTGTAGATGTCTATTAGATCCATCTGTTCTAGTGTGTTGTTCAGTGCCTCTGTGTCCTCACTTATTTTCTGTCTGGTGGATCTGTCCTTTGGAGTGAGTGGTGTGTTGAAGTCTCCTAGAATGAATGCATTGCATTCTATTTCCTCCTTTAGTTCTATTAATATTTGTTTCAGATATGTTGGTGCTCCTGTATTGGGTGCATATGTATTTATAACGGTTATGTCCTCTTGATGGACTGAGCCCTTTATCATTATGTAATGTCCTTCTTTGTCTTTTGTTACTTTCTTTATTTTGAAGTCTGTTTTCTCTGATACCAGAATCGCAACACCTGCTTTCTTCTCTCTGTTGTTTGCTTGAAATATCTTTTTCTATCCCTTGACTTGAAGTCTGTGCGTGTCGTTGGGTTTGTGGTGAGTCTCTTGTAAGCAGCATATGGATGGATCTTGCTTTTTTATCCATTCTATTACTCTGTGTCTTTTGATTGGTGCATTCAGCCCATTTACATTTAGGATGATTATTGAAAGTTATGAATTTATTGCCATTGCAGGCTTTAAGTTTGTATTTACCAAAGGTTCAGGGTTAGCTTCTTTACTATCTTACTGTCTAACTTAACTCGCTTGTTGAGCTATTATAAATACGGTGTGATGATTCTTTATTTCTCACCCTTCTTATTCCTCCTCCTCCCTTCTTCATATGTTGGGTGTTTTGTTCTGTGCTCTTTTTAGGAGTGCTCCCATCTAGAGCAGTCCCTGTAGGATGCCCTGTAGAGGTGGTTTGTGGGAGGCAATTTCCCTCAATTTTTGTTTGTCTGGGAATTGTTTAATCCCTCCTTCATATTTAAATGATATTCGTGCTTGATACAGTAGTCTTGGTTTGAGGCCCTTCTGTTTCATTGCATTAAGTATATCATGCCATTCTCTTCTGTCCTGTAGGGTTTCTGTTGAGAAGTCTGATGATAGCCTGATGGGTTTTCCTTTATATTTAACCTTTTTTTTCTCTCTGCTGCCTTTAATATTTTTTCCTTCTCTTTGATCTTCGCCATTTTAATTATTATGTGTCTTGGTGTTGCCCTCCGTGGATACCTTGTCATCCGAGTTCTGTGTACCTCTGTGGTCTGAGAGACCATTTCTTCCCCTAGTTTGGGGACATTTTCAGCAATTATTTCTTCAAAGACACTTACTATCCCTTTTTCTCCCTCTTCTCCTTCTGGTATTCCGATGATGCGTATATTATTCCTTTTTGATTGTTCACTCAGCTCTCTTAAAATTCTTTCATTCCTGGAGATCCTTTTATCTCTCTCTGCATCAGCTTCTCTGCGTTCCTGTTCTCTGTTTTCTAGTCCATTAATGTTCTCTTGCTTCTCGTCCATTCTGTTTTGAAGTCCTTCCAGAGCTTGTTTTATTTCTGTGTTCTCCTTCCTTAGTTCTTGCATATTTCTCTGCAAGTCCATCAGCATGGTTATGACTTTTGTTTTCAATTCTTTTTCAGGAAGACTGGCGAAATCTATCTTCCCAGGTTCCTTCTCAGGGTAAGATGTAGCAGATGCCGAAGCTGTCTGGGTTAGTCTTGTCTGGATCATATTTTTTTGCCTTTTCATGTTGACAGGTTCTATTGACTGTCAGCTGGGAGGGCCAAAATTTTCACTTGCTTCTGGCCTTTCTTTACTGGGACAACTGCGTCCCCTAGTGGCTTGTGTTGGGTAATTGCGTGTAGACTGGGTCTTTGTGTCTTGCCTCTCTGGAAGGGAGGAATTTCCCTTTCTTTGAGCAGAGTTTGTCTCTGGCTGCTTCTCTGCCTTCGTAGCGCCTGGAAGGGTAATGGACAGGGGGGCTATTTGGCTGTTTACCGCCGTGAGGGGTTTCAGAGCTGTTGCCCAGGGGGTTAGTGCTCCCGGTTTTCCCTGTAATTTCCAGCTGCTGGACTATGACCTGTGTTGTTTCCGTCAAGCTGTTAAGTCCCTGTCCATATAAGACTTTCAAAATGCCCCCGCTTTTCTTTGTCACAGGGGCATCAGCTTCGGCACCCACTCAGAGGTCTTGTTGCCCTGTTTTCCCAGTATCCAGGCCCCCCTGCCCACGCAGTGTGTCTGTGCTCTGGTGCGGGTGGTTGGGGCTGGGTGTTCAGCAGTCCTGGGCTCCGTCTCCCTCCCGCTCTGCCTCCTCTTCTCCCGCCGGGAGCTGGGGGGAGGGGCGCTCGGGTCCTGCCGGGCCGGGGCTTGTATCTTACCCCTTTCACCAGTCGCTGGGTTCTCGCTGGTGTAGCTGCAGTCTGGCCACTGTCCTGCGTCTTCTGGTCTCTCTTTTAGGACTAGTTGTGTTTGTTCTATTTTCAAAAGTATATATGTTTTTGGGAGGAGATTCCCACTGTCCTACTCACGCTGCCATGTTGGCGCTGCCTCCCCTACATTGTTTTTTATGTGAAACCTTCATAAGAGTGTATATCAATCATACCTTAATAAAAAATAAAAAATACATACACACATATACACACACATGCATATGCACAATTACATGTTTGAACTCCCCTGAATCAAGTAAAATGTAGTATTGAATTCACTGAAATGTCCTTTTATCCTGACTTTTCCCTCAGATGCAGTTTTCCCTACTCCAGTCCTCCTCCAAACTAAAACGTCTGTAAAATGGTAAAGATAACTACCACACCGGTCAAGTGTTTGGTTTGAAAATCTAAAAGGTCATAGTAGATTCCTCATTTTTTCCATTTGCATCTTTTTTTATCTGGGGTACATTTCTAGCACGTTACATTCTTGTTTCCTAATTTATAAATCAAGCTTAATAATATCCATTTAACAGGTATTTTCAGAATTGATTAAGTAGATTTATATCCACCACATTGCTGTAGACACACACGGGAGTTTTATGCAGCTTTTAAACTGTGTATGCACCTAGGAAATTACATAGAAATTACATTTAGAGTGATAACACAGGAAATATCCTGTGTAATAAGCTCAGGAAGCATCACCTCCAATTTTATTTTAAAAAAGGCATGTGAACTCAATTATCCATAACTATTGTTACCAGAAATGGTTTTCTATTTGTGCTTTGAATAAACACCCAATAATTTATGTTTTTGTTAATCTTATTTATGTATTTTCTGTGTGAGAAGTGTATTTACATTTTGTTTTCCTTCTAATGATTAATACTGATTATTAATGGAGACTTCTCATAGCAAAAGAATGGCGTCTGGTATTAGCAATCAAGTCCATACAATTTGCTTAATCTCCATGAGTTTGAAGTTTTTCACCTCTCAAATTAGGTGAATAATATTTACCAACTATTTTTTGAAGAATTAGGGTGAGGATGAAATATTCTATTACATATTTGAAAGGTGTAAAAACATAATGATTATATATATATATGAAGTAATATATATATAATATATTCATATATATATATGAAGCAATGATTATATATATATATATATATATGAAGTAAAAATCTTTGGGATGCGTTAGCACCATTGAAAAACTTACCTTATTAACTTAGATGATCTGAATACTGGTTGAGCGTGTTTAGAAACAATCCCATCTTTCAGCTGAGCTGTTCTTGGGTTAATTAACTTTCAGTATGAAAGATACGACACACTCAGAAAAACACTATTATGATTATTCAACATCAAATCAACAGTTGCTAAGAAAGTGGTTTCATAAATCAAAACTTTTCCTTCTAGTTTAAAGTCTCAAAAATTTTCATAAAACCTTAGATTTGAATTTAGAATGAATTCATTTGGAACACTGTGGATAAATGATCTTCAATTATTGGCTCTGGTCCCTAGGCAAGAGGCAGAAAGTGTGAAAGAAATACATTGAAATGGGTCATTTCACAGATGATGAATATTGCTTTGAGATGCGATCAACAGAAATATTTTCATCTTCCATTGCATGGATATTTAAAGATGTTTTCATAAAGGACCTTATCTTGTAGTTGCTACTTCTCATCCCAGGAATTAATTATCCCCTCTGATAGAAAAACTTTGTCTTAGAACAGGTATTCTGGAGAGACATGTCTGAGAAAAACCCATTTTTTTATTTGAATGGAGAATTGGTTCCCTGCACTTGGAACTTAAACATCTGTAAGTCCCATTTGTCTGAACCTGAGTTTCTAAGAAAGCTGAATGTCATGTGAATAGCAAGGTGGCACAATTCCAGTGAGGGATCCTGTGATGCAGTTAACCTGTGGGCTCATGTCACAGAGAGAACTTCTCTCTTCTTATCATTATTAAGCCTTTTCTGGAAGCACACTGTAGATTTCCTGAGAGCTAGAGCCATGAGAGCCCAAAATTAATTGTTGCAAGTAGAGAAAACAATCAAGGAGATGGAAACTACAGAACAGGAACACATCAAAGCTGAGGAACAGAGAGAAAAAGAGTCTCTAGGAATGTAAAGAATGATAATAGAGCTGTGTGACAACTCCTAATAAAACAATGTATGCATTTTAAGGGAACCAAAAGGAAAAGAGAGACAAAGGAGTAGAGAGTCACTTTGAGGAGATAATTGTTGAAAACTTCCCCAATCTAGAGAAGGAAATACACACTCATGTCATGGAAGCTCAGAGAGCACCTAACAAAAGGAACCAAGGAAGACTACATCAAGAAATACAATAATTAAAATTACAAAGATTAAGGATAACGAGATAGTACTGAAAGCAGCCAGAGAGAGAGAAAAAGATTACTTATAAGGGAAACCCCATCAGGCTATCAGCAGACTTCTCAGCAGAAACTTACAGGCCAGAGGGAGTGGCATGAAATATTTAATGTATTGAAACAGAAGGACCTTAAACCAAGAATCCCCTACCCAGCAAGATAATCATTCAGATTTGAAGCAGAGATTGAACATTTCCCAGATAAATGAAGGCTGAAGTTATTTTCAACCACTAAGCCAGCATTACAGGATATGATAAACGGACTTCTGTAGAGAGAAATGTTTCTAAGCTTATATAGCTTTCACCAATAAAAATAAAGCCACAGTAAAGATAGTAGACCAATTACTGAACAAGCAAGTACAAAATTAAAACCACCAAGCCAGGCCCCAAGCCCCATAAGGAAAGAAACTTCTTTCCTGAGGACTTTGCCCTATGTATCTCTTCATCTGGCTGTTAACTTGAAACCTTTATGGTATCTTCTATTAAAAACAAAAGTAGTAAAACTTACTGTACACAAAATCAGTCAAAGAATACAAAAAATACAGAATATGACATCCAATATATAAAGTGTGGAGGAGGAGAAAGTAGAAAAAAGTACTTTTATATTGGGTTTGAAATTGGGCGACCATCAATTGAATATAGACTGCTATATAGTTAGGAAGCTATCCTTGCACTTATAATTACCAATAAAGCCTATAATAGATAAACAAAAAAATTTAAAAAGAGGACTCCAATCACAAAACTAAGGAAACAATCAAATAACAAGAGAAGAGTTTAAGAAAGAAAGAAAGGAACAGAAAGAAGCTATAAAAACAACCAGAAAACAATAAAATAGCAACAAGTGCATACCTATCAATAATTACCTTAAATGGAAATGGACTGAATGCACCAATCAAAGGAATAAAGTGGCAGAATGGATGAAGAAAGAAGACCCCTCTATATGCTGCCTGCAGGGGACTCATTTCAGAACCAAGGACATACACAGACAAAAAGTGAAGGGATGGAAAAATACTTCATGCAAATAATAGGGAGAAAAAAGCAGAAGTACTAGTATTTGTATCAGACAAAATTGACTTCAATACAGACAAAGGACAATACATAATGATAAAGGAATCAGACCAATGGCCAATAACTCAGTCAGTCGTGACTATGCCATGAAGCCCTTACAAAACCCCCAAAAAGAGCCTATTGCTCTCTTGGATCCTGCTTCTCAATCAGAGCTTCTGTCCTTGGGGAGCCAGAACACCTCCACGTGCCACCGAGCCAGGCCCCAAGCTCCATGAGCACAGAAACTCTTTTACTGGGGACTTTGCCCTGTGTGTCTCTTCATCTGGCTGTTAACTTGTGTCCTTTATGGTATCTTTATTAAACTGGTAAATGTAAGTATTTTCCCCAGTTCTGAGAGGTGCTCTAGCAAATTTATTGATTCTAATGGGGAGGTCATTGGAACCTCCAACCTGTAGCCAGTGAGTCAGAAGCACAGGAAAGAGCCTGGGGCTTATGACTGGTGTCTGGAGTGGGGGTGGAGGGCAGTCCTGCAGGATGGTGCCCTCTGGGGGAATCTGGTGCTGTCTCCAGGCACATGGCCTCAGAATTGAGTTGAATTCTCTCACAACCAGCTGGTGTTTGAGAATTGCATAGTGTTATGTGTGAGAACACCACCTCCCACAACATACACACACTGGAATCAGACCCTGGAACCCAAATGGAGTTATACTGCTATTACTTCTGTGTATAATACTATTATTGTTGCATAAGAAAGAACACATTATAGATAGCCTCTTCAATAACTGGTGCTGGGAAAACTATACAACTACATGTAAGAGAGTGAAACTGGATTAATAGACAACTCCACATACAAAAGTAAACTTGCAATGCATTAAATACCAGAATATAAGACATGAAATCACAAAACTCTTAAAAGAAAGAACAGGTAAAAATCTCTTGAACATAAGCATAAGCAATTTTTTTCCTGGATTCATCTCCTCAGGCTAGGGAAATAAAATTTAAAATGCACAAGTGGCACTACATAATACTAAAAAGCTTCTGTACAGCAAAGGACATTATCAGCAGAAAACAAAGTAGTTCTGCAGTAGTATGGGAGAATATATTCATAAACAAATCATCTGGTAAGGGGTTAACATCCAAAGTATATAAAGAACTCATAGACCTTAACACCAAAAATATGAAATAACCCTATTAAAAAATGGTGGAGGACCAGAACACACATTTCTCCAAAGAAATACAGATGGCAAGCAGGCACATAATGATGCTCCACATTGCTAATTATCAGGGAAATGCAAATCAAAATCACAATGAGATACCACCTCACATCAGTTAGAATGGCCACTATCCAAAAGGCAAAACATAAATGCTGGGAAGGATGTGGAGAAATAAGAACCCTCCTACACTTTTGATAGGAATGTAAGTTGGTGCAACCACTGTGGTAAGCAATATGAAGGTTTTGGATGGGGCCTTATGAAAAGACTGGGGGTCCAAACAAGCTGTGAGTGACAGGGCTTTCTAGGGGACTTCCTGTTCAGTCCACTCTCCTTGTACTTCACCCTGACCTCAACCTTGTATCTGTCTCTAGGCATCCACTGGGGGCAGGGTGGGGAGGGCTGATCTAGCACTACTAGACTTTTCTCGTATTTTATTCATACCTAAGATAGGCTCAAGATTATGGTGTGACATAGCCTAGGTATTTCAAAGCAATCTTTTTTTTCCTTTTTATTGTGAAAGGATTTCCCCCATCCTGTTAATCAACACATGTAAGACCTAATATGTTTATCTTTGTGTGCATGTCTGTGTGTGTGTGTGTGAGAGAGAAAGATCTTTTAAGTTCTACTCCTTTAGCAAATTTCAATTATATGATAGTTATATCAAATACAGTCACCATATTATACATTAGATCCTCGGACTTTATTCACCTTACAGCTGAAAATTGATGACTTTTACCAACCTTTCCCTATTCCTCCTACCTTCCAGCCTCTGACAACCCACTTTCTACTTAGTATTTACATGAAATTGACTTTCATTTTTAATTATTAAGATATCATTCCTAATGAGACAGGGACCCTGGGCTTAGAAAGAGTAGGGTGAAGTCCTCTGGATAAAACAAAGCAAGATAATCCATTGAGGGATTTGCTCTGGCCTGCTGGGGGGGCCCAGCTTGTTCTTCTGACTCTACCCAGGTGCTGCTTCTCTTCCTCCAGCCCTAGTCAAGTGATTTGCCACCTGGGCAATATAACCAGCAAGCCCAAAACAAACAGGAAGGATTCCATATTGAAAATAAGGCTGCATTTTAAAACCCAACTTGTTCAAAAGTAACTTTCTTAACATTCTCTTTAACAAACAGACAATAACTCAGCCCACCTTGGGAGCAAAGCAGGCAGCTTTGAGTGATATGCTCCCAGACCAGGAAGCTGCTATCCTGGGAAGAAATCAGAGCACTACATTTCTTGTAAATAAACAGGAAGACTAATAAGAAAGTTAATAATGTCTCTTCGAAGATAAACATTTTGGGGCCACTTAGCAGGTGTCATCCCTAGCCCTTTGCCTTTCAACTGCCATAAAACCCCTAGACAGGGCACCACCCTGGGACTCTCTTGTGCCCTCCTGGCCTGAGTCAGGATCTCTGTCCTCTCACTTTATCTGTAAATAAACGCCTCTGCCTTGCTCTCCTACCTTGAGTGTTTGCGAAGTTCATTCTTTGATTCTTCAAACAAGAATCCCGGCATCACTAAGTGACACAATGTGCATTTTGTCTGTCTTTAGCTTATGTCACTTAGCTTTATGCCCTCAGTGTCTATCCATATTGTCAGAAATGGCAATATTTCCTTCTTTCTCATGGCTGAATATAATTCATATATATAATACCTATTCAGATATTACATGTATCTCAAATATCTCTTAGACTTGCTGATTCATCTGAAAATGCACCCAACAGTCTTTTTTTTTTTTATGGAACACTTCACAAATTTGCATGTCACCCTTATGCAGGGGCCATGCTAATCTCTGTATCGTTCCAATTTTAGTATATGTGCTGCTGAAGCGAGCACACACAACAGGCTTTACTTCACGTTCAGATAGTTTTACTGTCAAATGAGTTATACTCTGAATTGAGTCCATCATAAGTAAAACTGGACTACCTGCTAAACACATCAGAAGACATTGGAGATATGATAAGAAAGATAATATCTTTCTTTTTTTTTTTTTTTTTTTGTTTTTTTGTTTTTTGTTTTTTTTTTTTTTTTTTTTTTTTTTTTTAGATAATTATTTTTTATTGAAGGGTAGTTGACACACAGTATTACATTACATTAGTTTCAGGTGTACAACACAGTGATTCAACATTTATATACATGATAATTCTAAGTACCAGCTATCACCATACCAAGTTGTTACAATATTTTGACTATATTCCTTATGCTATACATTACATCCCGGTTGCTTATTTATTTTACAATTGGAAGTGTGTACTTTTTCTTGGTTGTTGTTGTTAGGGCATCTCTCATTTTTATTGATCAAATGGTTGTTAACAACAATAAAATTCTGTATAGGGGAGTCAATGCTCAATGCACAATCATTAATCCACCCAAAGCCTAATTTTCGTCAGTCTCCAATCTTCTGAAGCATAACGAACAAGTTCTTACATGGAGAACAAATTCTTACATAGTGAATAAGTTACATGGTGAACAGTACAAGGGAAGTCATCACAGAAACTTTTGGTTTTGCTCATGCATTATGAACTATAAACAGTCAGTTCAAATATGAATACACATTTGATTTTTATACTTGATTTATATGTGGATACCACATTTCTCTCTTTATTATTTTTAATAAGATGCTGAAGTGGTAGGTAGATACAACATAAAGGTAGAAAACATAGTTTAGTGTTGTAAGAGAGCAAATGTATATGATCAGGTGTGTGCCTGTAGACTATGTGTTAATCCAAGCTAGACAAGGGCAATAAAACATCCACATATGCAGAAGATTTCTCTCAGAACAGGGGGGGTGAGGTTCTAAGCCTCACCTCTGTTGATCCCCAATTTCTCACCTGATGACCCCCCAGCGACTGTGCCTGTCTTAGGTTGTTCCTCCCTTGAGGAATCTTACCCGTCTCTGGCTAACCAGTCATCTTCCGGGGCCATACAGGGAAATGTTAAGTTGGTAAGTGAGAGAGAAGCCTTATTGTTTGAAATGGTTAGCTTTTTATTTCTTTGCATATTTATGCCCTGTGGCTTCTATGCCCAGCATTTGTCTTGAGGTATCTTTACCACTTGGAGGAGTTATGATACTCGGTAAATTTGATATGAGGCACGAATTCTATTTAAGAATTCGTTGTAATTAGGAAGGAAGAAGAAAAGCTATAGAAGTAGCAGGCGGGAGAAAACATGGGAAGATTGATTATTTCTTTGACATATCTTCTTGTAGAGTAACTTCAGCATGTATATATTTTAAGCTACTACTTAAATTGCGCACACACATTAACATAATAGGAGTATAGTTACATAACCAAAGCATACCTGTAATTACCAGCCATCTCCAGTGAAACCAAGAAAACCAGTTAGGCACCCTAGGCATTTGTGAAAACTTATCAATGATATGATGGTTATTATCTAACTGAATTTGAATAGTTTGAGAAAAATCAGACAAATTAAAACAACCCATTCCTGGGCACTGTTCACATCCCATATGTTCTTTTAACAGTAAATAGTCTGTAGTTGTAAGATTTTGGAGCGCTACAATTTGCACTTCTCCTAATTCTTGGTTGAGTTCCAACAGTATAGATCCAGTCAAATTTGTTGTTTTACTGTATGCACAGGCCAGCTTAGATATCTCCTTCATTCCCATGGCAAGTCCAGGAGCTGGTGGGATGAGTGCATCTACAGCTGTAGCAGTGCGTGGATCTTTGTTGGGGTTTTTTGATGATCATCTTCTGGCATGAGTCTTCCCGAGAGTGCTGATGTTGGAAGTTCTCTTTCATATCGTTTCTTAGTTCATTTTCGGGGTAGCCAAATTAGGCTTTGATCCTCTGTATAAACACAAACAGACCCTTTGCCTACACTTTTATATGTCCTTTATATTATTGTGTAGAACTCATTAGAGGTCACCACATAGGAACTGCATTTTTTTTTTTTAATCATTAATCTACACTTACATGACGAATACTTACGAATACTTTGTTTACTAGGCTCTCCCCTATACCAGGTCCCCCCTATATACTCCTTTACAGTCACTGTCCATCAGCGTAGCAACCTGTTGTAGAATCACTACTTGTCTTCTCTGTGTTGTACAGCCCTCCCCTTTCTCCCACCCCGCTATGGATGCTAATCTTAATACCCCCCTACTTCTCCCCCCCTTATCCCTCCCTACCCACCCATCCTCCCCAGTCCCTTTCCCTTTGGTACCTGTTCGTCCATTCTTGAGTTCTGTGATTCTGCTGCTGTTTTGTTCCTTCAGTTTTTCCTTTGTTCTTATATTCCACAGATGAGTGAAATCATTTGGTATTTCTCTTTCTCTGCTTGGCTTGTTTCACTGAGCAAAATACCCTCCAGCTCCATCCATGTTGCTGCAAATGGTTGGATTTGCCCTTTTCTTATGGCTGAGTAGTATTCCATTGTGTATATGTACCACATCTTCTTTATCCATTCATCTATCGATGGACATTTAGGTTGCTTCCAATTCTTGGCTATTGTAAATAGTGCTGCGATAAACATAGGGGTGCACTGATCTTTCTCATACTTGATTGCTGCATTCTTAGGGTAAATTCCTAGGAGTGCAATTCCTGGGTCAAATGGTAAGTCTGTTTTGAGCATTTTGATGTACCTCCATACTGCTTTCCACAATGGTTGAACAAGTTTACATTCCCACCAGCAGTGTAGGAGGGTTCCCCTTTCTCCACAGCCTCGCCAACATTTGTTGTTGTTTGTCTTTTGGATGGCAGCCATCCTTACTGGTGTGAGGTGATACCTCATTGTAGTTTTAATTTGCATTTCTCTGATAATTAGCGATGTGGAGCATCTTTTCATATGTCTGTTGGCCATCTGTATTTCTTTTTTGGAGAACCGTCTGTTCAGTTCCTTTGCCCATTTTTTAATTGGGTTATTTGTTTTTTGTTTGTTGAGGCGTGTGAGCTCTTTATATATTCTGGACGTCAAGCCTTTATCGGATGTGTCATTTTCAAAGATATTCTCCCATACTGTAGGGTTTCTTTTTGTTCTATTGATGGTGTCTTTTGCTGTACAGAAGCTTTTCAGCTTAATATAGTCCCACTTGTTCATTTTTGCTGTTGTTTTCCTTGCCCGGGGAGATATGTTCAAGAAGAGGTCACTCATGTTTATGTCTAAGAGGTTTGTGCCTATGTTTTCTTCCAAGAGTTTAATGGTTTCATGACTTACATTCAGGTCTTTGATCCATTTTGAGTTTACTTTTGTATATGGGGTTAGACGATGGTCCAGTTTCATTCTCCTACATGTAGCTGTCCAGTTTTGCCAGCACCATCTGTTGAAGAGACTGTCATTTCGCCATTGTATGTCCATGGCTCCTTTATCAAATATTAATTGACCATATATGTCTGAGTTAATGTCTGGATTCTCTAGTCTGTTCCATTGGTCTGTGGCTCTGTTCTTGTGCCAGTACCAAATTGTCTTGATTACTATGGCTTTATAATAGAGCTTGAAGTTGGGGAGTGAGATCCCCCCTACTTTATTCTTCTTTCTCAGGATTGCTTTGGCTATTCGGGGTCTTTGGTGGTTCCATATGAATTTTTGAATTATTTGATCCAGTTCATTGAAGAATGTTGCTGGTAGTTTCATAGGGATTGCATCAAATCTGTATATTGCTTTGGGCAGGATGGCCATTTTGACGATATTAATTCTTCCTAGCCATGAGCATGGGATGCGTTTCCATCTGTTAGTGTCCCCTTTAATTTCTTTTAAGAGTGACTTGTAGTTTTCAGAATATAAGTCTTTCACTTCTTTGGTTAGGTTTATTCCTAGGTATTTTATTTTTTTTGATGCAATTGTGAATGGAGTTGTTTTCCTGATTTCTCTTTCTGTTGGTTCATTGTTGGTATATAGGAAAGCCACAGATTTCTGTGTGTTGATTTTGTATCCTGCAACTTTGCTGTATTCCGATATCAGTTCTAGTAGTTCTGGGGTGGAGTCTTTAGGGTTTTTTATGTACAGTATCATGTCATCTGCAAATAGTGACAGTTTGACTTCTTCTTTGCCAATCTGGATTCCTTGTATTTTTTTGTTTTGTCTGATTGCCGTGGCTAGGACCTCTAGTACAATGTTAAATAACAGTGGGGAGAGTGGGCATCCCTGTCTAGTTCCCGATCTCAGCGGAAATGCTTTCAGCTTCTCGCTATTCAATATAATGTTGGCTGTGGGTTTTTCATAGATGGCCTTTATTATGTTGAGGTACTTGCCCTCTATTCCCATTTTGCTGAGAGTTTTTATCATGAATGGATGTTGAACTTTGTCAAATGCTTTTTCAGCATCTATGGAGATGATCATGTGGTTTTTGTCTTTCTTTTTGTTGATGTGGTGGATGATATTGATGGACTTTCGAATGTTGTGCCATCCTTGCATCCCTGGGATGAATCCCACTTGGTCATGGTGTACGATGGTTTTGATGTATTTTTGAATTCGGTTTGCTAAAATTTTGTTGAGTATTTTTGCGTCTACGTTCATCAGGGATATTGGTCTATAGTTTTCTTTTTTGGTGGTGTCTTTGCCTGGTTTTGGTATTAGGGTGATGTTAGCTTCATAGAATGAGTTTGGGAGTATCCCCTCCTCTTCTATTTCTTGGAAAACTTTAAGGAGAATGGGTATTATGTCTTCCCTGTATGTCTGATAAAATTCCGAGGTAAATCCATCTGGCCCGGGGGTTTTGTTCTTTGGTAGTTTTTTGATTACCGCTTCAATTTCGTTGCTGGTAATTGGTCTGTTTAGATTTTCTGTTTCTTTTTGGGTCAGTCTTGGAAGGTTGTATTTTTCTAGGAAGTTGTCCATTTCTCCTAGGTTTCCCAGCTTGTTAGCATATAGGTTTTCATAGTAGTCTCTAATAATTCTTTGTATTTCTGCGGGATCTGTTGTGATTTTTCCTTTCTCATTTCTGATACTGTTGATTTGTGTTGACTCTCTTTTCCTCTTAAAAAGTCTGGCTAGAGGCTTATCTATTTTGTTTATTTTCTCGAAGAACCAGCTCTTGGTTTCATTGATTTTTGCTATTGTTTTATTCTTCTCAATTTTATTTATTTCTTCTCTGATCTTTATTATGTCCCTCCTTCTGCTGACCTTAGGCCTCATTTGTTCTTCTTTTTCCAATTTTGATAGTTGTGACATTAGACCGTTCATTTGGGATTGCTCTTCCTTTTTTAAATATGCTTGGAGTGCTATATACTTTCCTCTTAAGACTGCTTTTGCTGCGTCCCACAGAAGTTGGGGCTTAGTGTTGTTGTTGTCATTTGTTTCCATATATTGCTGGATCTCCATTTTGATTTGGTCATTGATCCATTGATTATTTAGGAGCGTGTTGTTTAGCCTCCATGTGTTTGTGAGCCTTTTTGCTTTCTTTGAACAGTTTATTTCTAGTTTAATGCCTTTGTGGTCTGAAAAGTTGGTTGGTAGGATTTCAATCTTTTGGAATTTACTGAGGCTCTTTTTGTGTCCTAGTATGTGGTCTATTCTGGAGAATGTTCCATGTGCACTTGAGAAGAACGTGTATCCTGTTGCTTTTGGATGTAGAGTTCTGTAGATGTCTATTAGGTCCATCTGTTCTAGTGTGTTGTTCAGTGCCTCTGTGTCCTTACTTATTTTCTGTCTGGTGGATCTGTCCTTTGGAGTGAGTGGTGTGTTGAAGTCTCCTAGAATGAATGCATTGCATTCTATTTCCTCCTTTAGTTCTGTTAATATTTGTTTCAGGTATGTTGGTGCTCCTGTATTGGGTGCATATATATTTATAATGGTTATATCCTCTTGATGGACTGAGCCCTTTATCATTATGTAATGTCCTTCTTTGTCTTTTTTTACTTTCTTTATTTTGAAGTCTGTTTTGTCTGATGCCAGAATTGCAACACCTGCTTTCTTCTCTCTGTTGTTTGCTTGAAATATCTTTTTCCATCCCTTGACTTTAAGTCTGTGCGCGTCTTTGGGTTTGAGGTGAGTCTCTTGTAAGCAGCATATGGATGGATCTTGCTTTTTTATCCATTCTATTACTCTGTGTCTTTTGATTGGTGCATTCAGTCCATTTACATTTAGGGTGATATTGAAAGGTATGAATTTATTGCCATTGCAGGCTTTAAGTTTGTGGTTACCAAAGGTTTAGGGTTAGCTTCTTTACTGTCTTACTGTCTAACTTAACTCGCTTGTTGAGCTATTATAAACACAATCTGATGATTCTTTATTTCTCTCCCTTCTTATTCCTCCTCCTCCCTTCTTCATATGTTGGGTGTTTTGTTGTGTGCTCTTTTTAGGAGTGCTCCCATCTAGAGCAGTCCCTGTAGGATGCCCTGTAGAGGTGGTTTGTGGGAGGCAAATTCCCTCAACTTTTGCTTGTCTGGGAGTTGTTTAATCCCTCCTTCATATTTAAATGATATTCGTGCTGGATACAGTAGTCTTGGTTCGAGGCCCTTCTGTTTCATTGCATTAAGTATATCATGCCATTCTCTTCTGGCCTGTAGGGTTTCTGTTGAGAAGTCTGATGATAGCCTGATGGGTTTTCCTTTGTAGGTAACCTTTTTTTTCTCTCTGGCTGCTTGTAATACTTTGTCCTTGTCTTTGATCTTTGCCATTTTAATTATTATGTGTCTTGGTGTTGCCCTCCTTGGATCCCTTGTCATGGGAGTTCTGTGTACCTCTGTGGTCTGAGAGGCCATTTCTTCCCCTAGTTTGGGGAAATTTTCAGCAATTATTTCTTCAAAGACATTTTCTATCCCCTTTTCTCTCTCTACTTCTTCTGGAATGCCTATGATTCTTAAATTATTTCTTTTATATTGATCACTCAGCTCTCTTAAAATTCTTTCATTCCTGGAGATCCTTTTATCTCTCTCTGCATCAGCTTCTCTGCGTTCCTGTTCTCTGTTTTCTAGTCCATTAATGGTCTCTTGCATCTCGTCCATTCTGTTTTGAAGTCCTTCCAGAGCTTGTTTTATTTCTGAATTCTCCTTCCTTAGTTCTTGCATATTTCTCTGCAAGTCCATCAGCATGGTTATGACTTTTGTTTTGAATTCTTTTTCAGGTAGACTGGCTAAATCTATCTCCCCAGATTCCTTCTCAGGGGAAGATGTAGCAGATGCCGAAGCTGTCTGGGTTAGTCTTGTCTGAATCATATTTTTTTGCCTTTTCATGTTGACAGGTGCTATTGACTGTCAGCTGGGAGGGCCAAAATTTTCACTTACTACTGGCCTTTCTTTACTTGGGCAACTGCGACCCCTAGTGGCTTGTGTTGGGTAATTGCGTGTAGAGTGGGTCTTTGTGTCTTGCCTGGCCGGAAGGGAGAAATTTCCCTTTCTGTGGGCGGAATTTGTCTCAGGCTGCTTCTCTGCTTTCGCAGCGCCCGGTGAGGTGATGGATGGGGGGGCTGCTTGACTGTTTGCCTCCGTGAGGGGTCTCAGAGCTGTTGCCCAGGGGGTTAGTGCACCCGGTTTTCCCTGTAATTTCCAGCTGCTGTACTGTGACCTGGGTTGTTTCCGTCAAGCTGTTAAGTCCCTGTCCCTTTAAGACTTTCAAAAAAGCCCCCGCTTTTCTTTGTCACAGGGGCATCAGCTTCAGCACCCGCTCTGAGGTCTACCCCCTGTTCTCCCAGTATCCAGGGCCCCCTGGGCATATACTGTGTCTGCGCTCTGGCCCGGATGGCTGGGGCTGAGTGTTCGGCAGTCCTGGGCTCCGTCTCCCTCCCGCTCTGCCTATTGTTCTCCCGCCGGGAGCTGGGGGGAGGGGCGCTCGCGTCCCGCAGGGCCGGGGCTTGTATCTTACCCCTTTCACCAGTCGCTGGGTTCTCGCTGGTGTAGCTGCAGTCTGGCCACTGTCCTGCGTCTTCTGGTCTCTCTTTTAGGGCTAGTTGTGTTTGTTGTATTTTCAAAAGTATATATGTTTTTGGGAGGAGATTCCCACTGTCCTACTCACGCCGCCATGTTGGCTCCGCCTCAGATAATATCTTTCTTAAATAAGGACTCAACATTTCAGTCCAGTGCCACATTAGAGACACAGTGATTAGAATATGTTCTCAGATCCAGGAGGTCCTGGGGGGATAGTATGTGACCATGCCTTAGGGTACATTAGGAAGGCCTGGCTATGACAGACTAGCTGTGTGACGTTGAACATAGTCCACATGACTTTCCTACTTGATTCCTTGGTATATATCCTATATGTGCTTCTGATACTTGATTTTGGTATTAGTATTTTAAAGAACTTAAGTACCTTGTCCAGAGACATCAGGCAGTGTGGCAGTAAGAGGTTCTATCCAAGCTTTTTGAGTTTCCAGTTTCAGGTTTTTTAAAACTATGTTGCCTACCTGTCCATTAGCAGCAGTAAAGTTCTGTTCTTAATAGTAACATGAAGAAGCAGCACATGTATTTGGTTCCCCCTTCAGCTGGGTCACCTATGGACAGGGAAATGGAGCTGGAGATGCTAGTGAGTTTTGCAAGTATGGGCTTTCCTGAACCTTGTTCCTGAAGGGCAAGGGTGTGCCCTGACTTAACTTTCTCCTTAGAAGAAAGCAATGAACTTGGAGGTCCCTTTTGCCCTGCAAAGTGGCCTGGCTTCATTTCCTAGACAACCTTGAACTTGGCCAGTGTCAGTCTACCCCTACTTGTGCAAGGTTTTCACATTGGATTGCCAAGCATTGTTTCTTTGCTCCCAAATTCTTTAACTTTCTTTAATGTTCTACTTTCACTAATCATTCAGTTCTAAACCTACAAATTGTGATAAATTTGTGAGATAACATGTATAAAGATTATGGTATACCATAATTACACCTAAAACATAAGGAAGGGCACGTACCATATGTTTTCTTTTCTTCCAACTGCAAAAGCTTTGTTACTCTGTTGGGACTTTCTTGAGGGCTCCTTTTTGCTTACAATCAGTTGCTGCTGCTTGTTGTCCACACAAATGTGCTTTCCCCAGGATCTTCATTCAGTTCAGGGACAACCAAACTATAATTCAGCTCTGAATGTAACTTGAGAAGTTATACACAGAACTTCCTGACATTTGTATGTAGTCTTCTGGCACTTAGACTCTGCATGTAGAGTGCCTAACATGTCTCAATTAATCTAATCTCAACAAAAGTCTGTTAGTCAATTCAGTGGAGAAAATATAGCCTTTGCAACAAATCGTAGTGGAAATATTAGAAATCTATATGTGTCCAAAAAATTCATAAAATAAAAACTCTTTCATCTATAAATCACAACATGTATCTTAGACATATATGTAAAGTGCATCTTAGACATATATGTAAAAATATTAAAGAATAAGACATTTGGAGTAAAATATAGGAGAACATCTATGTGACCTGAGATTAGGGAAAAAAACATGTAAGTGGTTAAGAAAATGCAGTTCATAAAAAATATTATAATATACACATCACCAAAGTAAAACTATGCAGCAGAAATAGTACATGACCACAGATGAATTCAAGAGTTGGGGACATAAATATAACACTCACATCTGACTCTAAGGGGTGTTCTTGTGTATGTTTGTACAGGGAGGAGATTAGAAATATTACCCACTATCTCCTCATGTAGATTGATACCAGCTAATTTGAGAAAAGTTTGATCAATGCTGGGTGTAATGTTGAAGTGGATAAGCTGTAAAACACTGGGCTCTGATATGATTTATTCTGAAAAACTAGAATCTTTCATGTACTCAGTGTTATTCCACTTTCAAAGCCTGGAAGCAAGCACGAAAATTAGAATGCTCATTTTCTTGCTTCTGTTGCTTAATGGCTATTTGAGCTAGTTATTTAACTTCTAGAACCTTCTTTGCTGTTATCTGAATAGTAGACCTGATAATATTTATGTCAAAATATGCATTATTATGTGTATTAAATAATATAATGAACTTAAACCATGCAACAATTTCAATTTTGCTTATTATTTTCTGAAGTAATTTTATCCAAAAAAAACTAGATATTATAAAATGTGAATTCCTGATTTTCTTTGCATGAGGATACTTTAAAGCTATGGATGTGTATGTGATAGAGAGAGAGAATAACTGAACATCAGTGTGTGCAAATGAGTCTGAGCCTAAGCAACCGTGAATATTCAGGGACAGGAGAAAGCACAGACTGGTAAATGGGATAACAGGTGTGATGTACTTTGAGTGCTTCCTTCCTCTGAAGTTTCCATATCTTTTTATGTGTCCTCCATGCCAAGTTTATAAGGAAAAGAATGTTTATCCATTTATCCTTCCTTTCCTTTGTTTCCCATTCCCCAATCATCTATGCCAGCAATGGTAATCTCCCCCCAACTATGACTTTGCAGGTCATTGATTGTATTGATTTACCTACCCTACCCTCAGGACCTTAATGATGCCCATGTAGGACTGTAAACACCCACCTTTGGATCTCCATGTCCTGCCTCATCTCAGCATTTCCTTAGTGCTGACCCAATACTATCAGAGGCTGCATCAGCTCCTCTGCTACTTTTCAGAAACATGAAGAGCACAGAGAAGTCAGTTTCCAGAACTTCTTTGGTGATAGATTCTTGAGCCTCCAGGCAAAAAGTGCCAATTTTTTCCAAATAGGCAAATATGGAAAGTAAACCCCAGGAGCAGCCAGCACAGTATTGTGGATGGTGGCTTAGGAACATCTGGCCTAGGACCCACTTAGAAATGCCTCTGGGAGTATAATTAGAGCTTCCAAAGACCTATTAATTCTTGTGTTGTCATATAAGTTTATATTGTGTTCTTCTGAATATAAAGTTCTCGTTAGGCATAGCCATAAAATATATGGTCCCTAGGGCCTATATACTCATGTTGGCTCTTACAGGAATTTAAAGCACCATTTGTTTGTTTTTTTTTAGTCTGAGATATTACTTAGATGTTAAATTGGCACTAAAAATTCCTAGCCTGCTTTTCTGAGAGATTAAGATGACCCATTGCGTCACTCATAGTTTTCTATTTGAAGTCCAGTTCTCTTGCAAACCTGTTGAAAGTTTGTAAACATGTAACTTTCATGTGAAAATGAGATTCCAAAATAAGAGCAAAAAATATATTCTATTTGAATGCTCATATTGTATTTGAATGCTCATTTGTAATTCTTTGCATTTTATTCCAGATTTTGGTATGACAGACTAACTGACAGATATCTGAAGGTGGAGTACTTCTTAATGCAGCCTGAAGCTACCCTGACAGCCACTGAGATCCGATGGTTAGTAATGACCCAAGTCTCTTTGTTTCAGAAGTGTCCCATCAACCATGTGCTTGGCTAATTGTGAGTTCTTTGTACTATTCTATATAATTTCATGATTAAAGCTGTAACTTTTCTTGCAGGATATGACAATTTGATTACCGTAAAAAAATGTTTTAGCAGACTTCAGTGTTAAAAGTGCATTACTTACAATGAAAGTAAAAGTTTCTACATTAAGAAAGTAGAGTTAAATAAAGCATTTTGAAGTTGTCAGTGGATTTCCTTGTGTCCCAGTTTCATGCTTATATGTAATATTCCATATTGTTATTAAGAAAAGATCAGTTTATGCTTGATATCTGCAGTAACCAAGAATTCCTACATTTCTAAACAACTGCCATTTTAAAATAAACTAGTTTTATCTGATTCAATTAAGGTAAGTTTTTAGCAAGCTACAAATTCTGTTACACTCTGAGGAAATTTCAATGTGTGATGGAAATTTCATTTAAACATAAGAGTTCTGATATTTGTGCAGACAGCATAACCCAAAGGGCAGGCATGAATTTTATTCAGTGCTGCCAAATAAAGTAACAAACAGTATGTTTTTGTAGTGGAAAAAAGAAAATGAGACTAGTGATTAATTTTAAAAAACACCCTAAGATAACATAGCCATTATCAAGTTAACAGATTTTCACTATCAAACTGCTGAAATGGAAGTTTATCTGATCACACTTATTAAATTCATGGTATGAATATATCTTCTAATTTTTCCACTGGATTGGTTGTATTTGCTAAGCTATTCACTTAAAGGGTGAGACTGTGAAAGGAAAATGTATTTTAGGACCCACATATGTCATTGGAACATTTCACATTTCTTCCAGTATTCCTCATTAGAATTTTAATTATGTAATGATGTCTTAGCTATATTGAGGAGGCAAATGAGTTTTATAGAGATTACACAATTTGCGCAAGGATCACATTGGTCAGTCTCTTTGACATTCCTCAACATTTTACCTCTTTTTTTGTATGGACACTGTTCAAGATTAATAAAATAAAAGATATAATAAAAAAGCATTTAATTCAATAAATCAAGCATTATTAATGTAAAGATTCTATTCATGTCAATCTACTTTATATCATTGTGTTCATAGGATTAATTTTTCACCAAATTTATGTTTTATTCTTTCAGATACATAGCTCATTTTTGTGTCACATACAACAAGCACAAATATATGGAAAACCATACAAACCATACAAACATCTCAGAATTTGGGACTTTCTTATTACCAGAACATACAAATATTTTTCTTTGTGCTCTTCTTATTCTGTTACGTGGCTCTCTTGGTAGGAAACCTTCTGACCCTTGTCTCCATTCAGTGCAGTCCTCTTTTTCACCAACCAATGTACTACTTCCTCCTTCACTTAGCCTTAGTAGCCATCTGCTATACTTCTACTGTGACACCAAAATTAATTGCTGACCTTCTAGTGGAAAGAAAAACCATCTCCTATGGTAACTGCATGTTACAGGTCCTTACCATGCACTTCTTTGGCGGTACCGAGTTCTTCATCCTTACGTCCATGGCCTTTGATTGTTACGTTGCCATCTGCAGACCTCTCCACTACATGACCATCATGAGCAGGACAAGGTGCAACCTGCTAATCTTAGCTGCTTGGGGTGGTGGGGCTCTTCATGCCTTTCCTCTGTTTTCTACAGCAGTTGGGCTGCCCTTCTGTGGTCCTAATGAGATTGATCACTACTTTTGTGATATTTTTCCTTTGTTGAAAGTTGCCTGCACCGACACCTACATCACCAGTGTTCTCGTGATTGCCTTTTCAGGTATGGTTGCCTTAGTGACCTTTGTTGTCTTATTTGTTTCTTATGGCATTATATTGTTCACTCTAAGAAACCTCTCTGCTGAGGGAAGATGCAAAGCTCTCTCTACCTGTTAGTCTCATGTCACTGTGGTCATCTTATTTTTGGGCCTGTCATTTTTATCTACCTTAGACCTCCTACTACTTTTCCTGAGGACAAAATACTCGCGCTATTTTACACCATCATTGCTCCTATGTTCAATCCCTTAATCTACAAACTGAGAAATACAGAGATGAAAAACACTACGAGAAAAGTCTGGTGTCAAACATTATATTCCAAGGGAGCACACAATTAATATAAGAAAGCTTATTGACTAAGCAACTTCATGAAAGAAAAAGAACAAATCTGAATGAAAAAGCCAGGAACTATTTCATAGATTATATCCACCACCACTACCCTGAATGGAATAAAAGAGAGATATAGGACTATAGATTAAAGTAAAAACTAAACAAATACTAATCTGTGAATACAAAAACTAACTGCAAACTAAGTTTATTTTGTGGGTTATGCAAAGTGTTATCTGTGTGAAAGAACAAATAGTCCAAAACAAAAAAAAAAAGACATTTTTATACTAATCAATAAATTGTAAAGAGAAAATTTTAATTAAATGTTTGGATTTAGGGGCCACACTACATAGTGACACATCCTCTTTTGCAGTAGAGAGGTTGAAATATATAATTAAAGCAATCAATTTAACATTCTGGTAAAAAAATTCACATATATATCCTCTAGTGTCATTCAGAAATATTTAAAATCGAATCTGTTTTATAGTGGTTCCTGGGGTTGACTCTCCAATGTCCCATCCAAACAAATAATAATACCTAGTGAAGTAAGATTTCAGAATGGGAATCTATAATGCAGAATGCTAAAAACACCTAATGGTATTCCACATATTGGCAAGAATGTAATAACAAAACTTAAGGAACTTTATAATAAAATTTAAGTGTTAACCACTTGTACCTTCTTGAAATTGATAAGAAATTGGCAGTCATTAGATCCAAACAAAAGACCTTTCCTGCTACAATGAGAAAAATAAAAACTGGAAAATACAAGTAAGGTTAGTCCAAAAACTAAGACTAAAAGCAAAATACACTTTGCCTACACACAGTTCATAGCAGGTTATTCATAATTGTCAAACCTGGGAAGCAACCAAGCTGTCCTTCAGTAAGTGAATGGATAAACTATAGTACATACAGACAGTAACATGTTACTTAAATCTAAATAGAAATCAGCTATCAAACTTTGAAAAGACATGCAGGAGACTTAAAGTCATATTGCAGAGTGAAAAAAGTTAATCTGAAAGGTCTACTTACTGTACGATTTCAGCAAGACATTCTGGAAAAGGCAAAAGTATGGAAAATGATCAGTGGATACCGAGGCTCGGATGAATGGCGGAGACTAGGTTTTGGGGGGACAGTGAAACTGTTCTGTATGTTACAATTCTGGATATTGTAATCATACATGTCAAAACCCATAGACTGTATAACACCAAGTGTTGAACCGGTAATGTAAGCTATGAATTTTGGATAATAAAAATGCATCAGTGTAGATTCATTTGACTGTACAAATGGAACGCTCAGGTGGGGGAGGTTGTTCCTATGTGGGGAAAAGGGGGATATGGGATCTCTCTGGACTTTACACTCAGTTTTGCTGTGAACCTGAAACTTCTGTTAAAAATAAAATTTATAAAATAAAAATACATTGTGACACAATACATAAACCAAATCTTTTAAGTACAAAGAAAAAGAGACATCCAAGAAATACTTTAGAAAACTAGAGGAAACTTTTTTAAAAAGTATATTTGTACATTTATAATAGGATATAAATAAGGTCTCTTATGATCTAGACTTAAATAAGAACTGGGACACTTAGACTATTTATTACCAAAGCATTTTACTGCTCAATGTTAAAGGCTCTATTGCTGAACTTCCTACAGATTTTAAAAGAACAATAAGGGAATATTCTGAACATAATATGGCCAACTAATTAAAAATGTATATAGAATGGATAAAATCCTCAAATGATATAAACTACCAAAACACACTTAAAAATAATTAATAGATCCAAATATCCCTTTATATCTTTTTTTTTTTATTGAAGGGTAGTTGAAACACAGTATTACATTAGCTTCAGGTGTACAACACAGTGATTCAATATTTATATACATGATAATTCTAGCTACCAGCTATCAAAATACAAAGTTGTTACAATATTTTAACTATATTCCTTGTGCTATACATTACATCCCGGATACTTATTTATTTTACAATTGGAAGTATGTACTTTTCCTTTTTTTTTTTTTTTTGAGAGGGCATTTCTCATATTTATTGATCAAATGTTTGTTAACAACAATAAAATTCTGTATAGGGGAGTCAATTCTCAATGCACAATCATTAATCTACCCCAAGCCTAATTTTTGTCAGTCTCCAATATTCTGAAGCATAACGAACAAGTTCTTACATGGAGAACAAATTCTTACACAGTGAATAAGTTACATGGTGAACAGTACAAGGGCAGTCATCACAGAAACTTTCGGTTTTGCTCATGCATTATGAAGTATAAACAATCAGTTCAGATATGAATATTCATTTGCTTTTTCTACTTGATTTATATGTGGATACCATATTTCCCTCTTTATTGTTATTATTTTTAATAAAATGCTGAAGTGGTAGGTAGATACAAGATACAGGTAGAAAACATAGCTTAGTGCTGTAAGAGAGCAAATGTAGATGATCAGGTGTGTGCCTGTAGACTATGTGTTAATCCAAGCTAGACAAGGGCAGTAAAACATCCACGGATGCAGATTTCTCTCAGGACAGGGGGGTGAGGTTCTAAGCCTCACCTCTGCTGATTACCAATTTCTCACCTGATGGCCCCCCTGTGACTGTGCCTGTCTTAGATTGTTCCTCCCTTGAGGAATCTTACCCATCTCTGGCTAACCAGTCATCTTCCAGGGCCATACAGGGAAATGTTAAGTTGGTAAGTGAGAGAGAAGCCTTATTGTTTGAAAAGGTTAGCTTTTTACTTCTTTGCATATTTATGCCCTGTGGCTTCTATGCCCAGCATTTGTCTTGAGGTATCTATACCACTTGGAAGAATTATGATACTCGGTAAATTCGATATGAGGCACGAATTCTATTTAAGGGTTGTAATTAGGAAGGAAGAAGAAAAGCTATAGAAGTAGCAGGCGGAAGAAAACGTGGGAGGATTGATTATTTCTTTGACATATTTTCTTGTAGAGTAACTTCAGCATGGATAGGTTTTAAACTACTAATTAAATTGCTCACACACATTAACATAATAGGAGTACAGTTACATAACCAAAGCAGACCTAAAATTACCAGCCATCTCCAGTGAAACCAAGAAAACCAGTTAGGCACCTTTGGCATTTGTGAAAACGTATTTATAAGGTGGATATTGTCCAACTGAACTTGAACAGTATGAGAGAAATACGACAAATTAAAACAACCCATTCCTGGGGACTGTTCAGATCCCATATGTTCTTTTAACAGTAAATAGTCTGTAGTTGTAAGATTTTGGAGCGCTACAATTTGCACTTCTCCTAATTCTTGGTTGAGTTCCAGCTGTATAGATCCAGTCAAATTTGTTGTTTTACTGTATGCACAGGCCAGCTTAGATATCTCCTTCTTCATTCCCATGGTAAGTCCAGGAGCTGGTGGGATGAGTGCATCTACAGCTGTAGCAGTGCGTGGATCTTTGTTGGGGTATTTTGATGATCATCTTCTGGTATGAGTCTTCCAGAGAGTGCTGATGTTGGAAGTTCTTTATCATATCGTTTCTTAGTTCATTTTCAGGGTAGCCCAATTAGGCTTTGATCCTCTGTATAAACACAAACAGACCCTTTGCCTACACTTTTATATGCCGTTTATACCATTGTGTAGAACTCATTGGAGGTCACCACACAGGAACTATTTTTTTGTTTGTTTTTTGTTATCATTAATCTACACTTACATGATGAATATTATGTTTACTAGGCTCTCCCTATACCAAGTCCCCCCGATACACCCCTTTACAGTCACTGTCCATCAGCAGAGCAAAATGTTGTAGAATCACTACTTGTCTTTTCTGTGTTGTGCAGCCCTCCCATTTCTCCCACCCAACTATGTGTGCTCATCTTAATATCCCCATTCTTCCTCCCCCTGCTTATCCCTCCCTACCCACCCATCCTCCCCAGTCCCTTTCCCTTTGGTACCTGTTAGTCCATTCTTGAGTGTTGTGATTCTGCTGCTGTTTTGTTCCTTCAGTTTTTCTTTTGTTCTTATATTCCACAGATGAGTGAAATAATTTGGTATTTCTCTTTCTCTGCCTGGCTTGTTTCACTGAGCAAAATACCGTCCAGCTCCATCCATGTTGATGCAAATGGTAGGATTTGCCCTTTTCTTATGGCTGAGTAGTATTCCATTGTGTTTATGTACCACAACTTCTTTATCCTTTCATCTATCGATGGACATTTAGGTTGCTTCCAATTCTTGGCTATTGTAAATACTGCTGCAATAAACATAGGGGTGCATTCATCTTTCTCGTACTTGATTGCTGCATTCTTATGGTAAATTCCTTGGAGTGCAATTCCTGGGTCTAATGGTATGTCTGTTTTGAGCATTTTGATATACATCCATACTGCTTTCCACAATGGTTGAACTAATTTACATTCCCTCCAGCAGTGTAGTGGGGTTCCCCTTTCTCCACAGCCTCTTCAACATTTGTTGTTGTTTGTCTTTTGGATGGCAGCCATCCTTTCTGGAGTGACATGGTACCTCACTTTAGTTTTAATTTGCATTTCTCTGATAATTAGTGATGTGGAGCATCTTTTCATGTGTTTATTGGCCATCTGTATTTCTTTTTTGGAGAACTGTGTGTTCAGTTCCTCTGCCCATTTTTTAATTGGGTTGTTTGTTTTTTGTTTGTTGAGGTGTGTGAGCTCTTTATATATTCTGGACGTCAAGCCTTTATCAGACCTGTCATTTTCAAATATATTCTGCCATACTGTCGGGTTCCTTTTTGTTCTGTTGATGGTGTCTTTTGCTGTACAGAAGCTTTTCAGCTTAATATAGTCCCACTTGTTTTTTTTTTGCTCTTGTTTTCCTTGCCTGGGGAGATATGTTCAAGAATAGGTCACTCATGTTTATGTCTAAGAGGTTTTTGCTTATGTTTCCTTCCAAGAATTTAATGGTTTCATGACTTACATTCAGGTCTTTGATCCATTTTGAGTTTACTTTTGTATATGGGGTTAGACAATGGTCCAGGTTCATTCTCCTACATGTAGCTGTCCATTTTTTCCAGCACCATCTGTTGAAGTGACGGTCATTTCCCCATTGTATGTCCATGGCTCCTTTATCAAATATTAATTGTCCGTGTATATCTGGGTTAATGTCTGGATTCTCTATTCTGTTCCATTAGTCTGTGCCTCTGTTCTTGTGCCAGTACCAAATTGTCTTGATTACTGCGGCTTTATAGTAGAGCTTGAATTTGGAGAGTGAGATCCCCCTTACTTTATTCTTCTTTCTCAGGATTGCTTTGGCTATTCGGGGTCTTTGGTGCTTCCATATGAATTTTTGAATTATTTGTTCCAGTTCATTGAAGAATGTTGCTGGTAGTTTCATAGGTATTGCATCAAATCTGTATATTGCTTTGGGCAGGATTGCCATTTTGACGATATTAATTCTTCCTTGCCATGAGCATGGGTAGAGTTTCCATCTGTTAGTTTCCCCTTTAATTTCTCTTAAGAGTGACTTGCAGTTTTCAGAGTATAAGTCTTTCACTTCTTTGGTTAGGTTTATTCCTAGGTATTTTATTTTTTTTGATGCAATTGTGAATGGAGTTGTTTCCCTGACTTCTGTTTCTGTTGGTTCATTGTTAGTGTATAAGAAAACCACAGAATTCTTTGAGTTAATTTTGTGTCCTTCAACTTTGCTGTATTCCGATATCACTTCTAGTAGTTTTGGGGTGCAGTCTTTAGGGATTTTTATGTACAGTATCATGTCATCTGCAAATAGTGACAGTTTAACATGTTCTTTACCAATATGGATTCCTTGTACTTTTTTGTTTTGTCTGATTGTCGTGGCTAGGACCTCCACTATTATGTTAAATAACAGTGGGGAGAGTGGGCATCCCTGTCTAGTTCCCGATCTCAGAGGAAATGCTTTCAGCTTCTCACTGTTCAATATAATGTTGGCTGTGGGTTTATCTTAAATGACCTTTATTATGTTGAGGTAGTTTCCCTCTATTCCCATTTTGCTGAGAGTTTTTATCATGAATGGATGTTGAACTTTTTCAAATGGTTTTTCAGCCTCTATGGAGATGATCATGTGGTTTTTGTCTTTCTTTTTGTTACTGTGGTAGATGATGTTGATGAACTTTTGAATGTTGTACCATCCTTGCATCCCTGGGATGAATCCCACTTGGCCATGATGTACGAACCTTTTGATGTATTTTTTAATTCAGTTTGCTAATATTTTGTTGAGTATTTTTGCATCTACGTTCATCAGGGATATTGGTCTACAGTTTTCTTTTTTTGGGGGGTCTTTGCCTGGTTTTGCAATTATTATAATGTTAGCTTCATAGAATGAGGTTGGGAGTATCCCCTCCTCCTCTATTTTTTGGAAAACTTAAAGGGAAATGGGTATTATGTCTTCCCTGTATGTCTGATAAAATTCCGAGGTAAATCCATCTGGCCCGGGGGTTTTGTTCTTTGGTACTTTTTTGATTAACGCTTCAATTTCATTTTTGGTAATTGGTCTGTTTAGATTTTCTTTTTCTTTCTGGGTCAGTTTAGGAAGGTTGTATTTTTTCTAGGAAATTGTCCATTCTCCTTGGTTTCCCAGCTTGTTAGCATATAGGTTTTCATAGCATTCTCTAATAAATCTTTGTATTTCTGTGTGTTCCGTCATGACTTTTCCTTTCTCATTTCTGATACTGTTATTTGTGTTGACTCGCTTTTCCTCTTAATAAGTCTGGCCAGAGGCTTATCTATTTTGTTTATTTTCTCGAAGAACCAGCTCTTGGTTTCATTGATTTTTGATTTTGTTTTATTCTTCTCAATTTTATTTATTTCTTCTCTGATCTTTATTATGACACTCCTTCTACTGACCTTAGGCCTCATTTGTTCTTCTTTTTTCAATTTCGATAATTGTGATATTAGTCCATTCATTTGGGATTGTTCTTCCTTTTTTAAGTGTGCATGGATTGCTATATACTTTCCTCTTGAGACTGATTTTGCTGTGTCCCACAGAAGTTGTGGCTTAGTATTGTTGTTGTCGTTTGTTTCCATAAATTGCTGGATCTCCATTTTGATTTGGTCATTGATCCATTGATTATTAAGGAGCATGTTGTTAAGCCTCCATGTGTTTGTGAGCCTTTTTGCTTTCTTTGTACGGTTTGTTTCTAGTTGTGGTCTGAAAAGTTGGTTGGTAGGATTTCAGTCTTTTGGAATTTTCTGAGGCTCTTTTTTTTTTTTTTAAATAATTATTTTTTATTGAAGGTAGTTGACGCACAGTATTACATTACATTAGTTTCAAGTGTACAACACAGTGGTAGAACATTTATATACATAATTCTAGGTTCCAGCTATCACCCTACCAAGCTGTTACAATATCTTGACTATATTCCTTATGCTATACATTACATCCCAGTTAATTATTTATTTTACCACTGGAAGTCTGTCCTTTTTTTTTTTTTTTTGTGAGGGCATCTCTCATATTTATTGATCAAATGGTTGTTAACGACAATAAAATTCTGTATAGGGGAGTCAATGCTCAATGCACAATCATTAATCCACCCCAAGCCTAATTTTCGTCAGTCTCCAATCTTCTGAGGCATAACAAACAAGTTCTTATACATGTAGAACAAATTCTTACATAATGAATAAGTTACATGGTGAACAGTACAAGGGCAGTCATCACAGAAACTTTCGGTTTTGCTCATGCATTATGAACTCTAAACAGTCAGTTCAAATATGAATACTCATTTGGTTTTTATACTTGATTTATATGTGGATACCACATTTCTCTCTTTATTATTATTATTTTTAATAAAATGCTGAAGTGGTAGGTAGATACAAGATATAGGTAGAAAACATAGTTTAGTGTTGTAAGAGAGCAAATGTAGATGATCAGGGGTGTGCCTGTAGACTATGTGTTAATCCAAGCTAGACCAGGGCAATAAAACATCCACGTATGCAGAAGATTTCTCTCAGAACAGGGGGGGTGAGGTTCTAAGCCTCACCTCTGTTGATCCCCAATTTCTCACCTGATGGCCCCCCTGCGACTGTGCCTGTCTTAGGTTGTTCCTCCCTTGAGGAATCTTACCCGTCTCTGACTAACCAGTCATCTTCCTGGGCCATACAGGGAAATGTGAAGTTGGTAAGTGAGAGGGAAGCCTTATTGTTTTTAAAGGTTAGCTTTTTACTTCTTTGCATATTTATTCCCTGTGGCTTCTATGCCCAGCATTTGTCTTGAGGTATCTATACCACTTGGAAGAATTATGATACTCGGTAAATTCGATATGAGGCACGAATTCTATTTAAGGGTTGTAATTAGGAAGGAAGAAGAAAAGCTATAGAAGTAGCAGGCAGAAGAAAACATGGGAAGATTGATTATTTCTTTGACATACCTTCTTGTAGAGTAACTTCAGCATATATAGGTTTTAAGCTACTACTTAAATTGCACACACACATTAACATAATAGGAGTATAGTTACATAACCAAAGCATATCTGTATATACCAGCCATCTCCAGTGAAACCAAGAAAATCAGTTAGGCACCTTAGGTATTTGTGAAAACTTATCTATGATATGGTGGATATTGTCCAACTGAACTTGAACAGTCTGAGAGAAATCAGACAAATTAAAACAACCCATTCCTGGGGACTGTTCACATGCCATATGTTCTTTTAACAGTAAATAGTCTGTAGTTGTAAGAGTTTGGAGCGCTACAATTTGCACTTCTCCAAATTCTTGGTTGAGTTCCAACAGTATAGATCCAGTCAAATTTGTTGTTTTACTGTATGCACAGGCCAGCTTAGATATCTCCTTGTTCATTCCCATGGCAATTCCAGGAGCTGGTGGGTTGAGTGCATCTACAGCTGTAGCAGTGCGTGGATCTTTGTTGGGGTTTTTTGATGATCATCTTCTGTCATGAGTCTTCCAGAGAATGCAGATGTTGGAAGTTCTTTTTCATATCGTATCTTAGTTCATTTTCGGGGTAGCCCAATTAGGCTTTGATCCTCTGTATAAACACAAACAGACACTTTGCCTACACTTTTATATGCCCTTTATACCCTTGTGTAGAACTCGTTGGAGGTTACCACACAGGAACTGCCCTTTTTTTTTTTTTTTACTTTGTTTTTGGTATCACTAATCTACACTTACATGACGAATATTATGTTTACTAGGCTCTCCCCTATACCAGGTCTCCCCTATAAACCTCTTTACCGTCACTGTCCATCAGCATAGCAAAATGTTGTAGAATAACTACTTGCCTTCTCTGTGTTGTACAGCCCTCCCTTTTCTCCTACCCCCCATGCATGTTAATCTTAATACCCCCCTACTTCTCCTCCCCTCATCCCTCCCTACCCACCCATCCTCCCCAGTCCCTTTCCCTTTGTTACCTGTTCGTCCATTCTTGAGTTCTGTGATTCTGCTGCTGTTTTGTTCCTTCAGTTTTTCCTTTGTTCTTATATTCCACAGATAAGTGAAATCATTTGGTATTTCTCTTTTTCCACTTGGCTTGTTTCACTGAGCATAATACCCTCCAGCTCCATCCATGTTGCTGCAAATGATTGGATTTGCCCTTTTCTTATGGCTGAGTAGTATTCCATTGTGTATATGTACCACATCTTCTTTATCCATTCATCTATTGATGGACATTTAGGTTGCTTCCAATTCTTGGCTATTGTAAATAGTGCTGCAATAAACATAGGGGTGCATCTGTCTTTCTCAAGCTTGATTGCTGCGTTCTTAGGGTAAATTCCTAGGAGTGGAATTCCTGGGTCAAATGGTAAGTCTGTTTTGAACATTTTGATGTACCTCCATACTGCTTTCCACAATGGTTGAACTAACTTACATTCCCACCAGCAGTGTAGTGGGGTTCCCCTTTCTCCACAGCCTCTTCAACATTTGTTGTTGTTTGTCTTTTGGATGGCAGCCATCCTTACTGGTGTGAGGTGATACCTCATTGTAGTTTTAATTTGCATTTCTCTGATAATTAGTGATGTGGAGCATCTTTTCATGTGGCTGTTGGCCATCTGTATTTCTTTTTGGAGAACTGTCTGTTCAGTTCCTCTGCCCATTTTTTAATTGGGTTATTTGTTTTTTGTTTGTTGAGGCGTGTGAGCTCCTTATATATTCTGGACGTCAAGCCTTTATCGGATGTGTCATTTTCAAATATATTCTCCCATACTGTAGAGATCCTTCTTGTTCTATTGATGGTGTCTTTTGCTGTACAGAAGCTTTTCAGCTTAATATAGTCCCACTTACTCATTTTTGCTGTTGTTTTCCTTGCCCGGGGAGATATGTTCAAGAATAGGTCACTCATGTTTATATCTAAGAGGTTTTTGCCTACGTTTTCTTCCAAGAGTTTAATGGTTTCATGGCTTACATTCAGGTCTTTGATCCATTTTGAGTTTACTTTTGTATATGGGGTTAGACAATGGTCCAGTTTCATTCTCCTACATGTAGCTGTCCAGTTTTGCCAGCACCACCTGTTGAAGAGACTGTCATTTCGCCATTGTATGTCCATGGCTCCTTTATCAAATATTAATTGACCATATATGTCTGGGTTAATGTCTGGATTCTCTAGTCTGTTCCATTGGTCTGTGGCTCTGCTCTTGTTCCAGTACCAAATTGTCTTGATTACTATGGCTTTATAGTAGAGCTTGAAGTTGGGGAGTGAGATCCCCCCTACTTTATTCTTCTTTCTCAGGATTGCTTTGGCTATTCGGGGTCTTTGGTGTTTCCATATGAATTTTTGAATTATTTGTTCCAGTTCATTGAAGAATGTTGCTGGTAGTTTCATAGGGATTGCATCAAATCTGTATATTGCTTTGGGCAGGATGACCATTTTAATGATATTAATTCTTCCTAGCCACGAGCATGGGATGAGTTTCCATCTGTTAGTGTCCCCTTTAATTTCTCTTAAGAGTGACTTGTAGTTTTCAGAGTATAAGTCTTTCACTTCTTTGGTTAGGTTTATTCCTAGGTATTTTATTTTTTTTGATGCAATTGTGAATGGAGTTGTTTTCCTGATTTCTCTTTCTGTTGGTTCATTGTTGGTATATAGGAAAGCCACAGATTTCTGTGTGTTGATTTTGTATCCTGCAACTTTGCTGTATTCCGATATCAGTTCTAGTAGTTTTGGGGTGGAGTCTTTAGGGTTTTTTATGTACAGTATCGTGTCATCTGCAAATAGTGACAGTTTAACTTCTTCTTTACCAATCTGGATTCCTTGTATTTCTTCATTTTGTCTGATTGCTGTGGCTAGGACCTCCAGTACTATGGTAATTAACAGTGGAGAGAGTGGGCATCCCTGTCTAGTTCCCAATCTCAGCGGAAATGTTTTCAGCTTCTCTCTGTTTAATATAATGTTGCCTGTGGGTTTATCATAGATGGCCTTTATTATGTTGAGGTACTTGCCTTCTATTCCCATTTTGCTGAGAGTTTTTAACATGAATGGATGTTGAACTTTGTCAAATGCTTTTTTCAGCATCTATGGAGATGATCATGTGGTTTTTGTCTTTCCTTTTGTTGATGTGGTGGATGATGTTGATGGACTTTTGAATGTTGTAACATCCTTGCATCCCTGGGATGAATCCCACTTGGTCATGGTGTATGATCCTTTTGATGTATTTTTGAATTCAGTTTGCTAAGATTTTGTTGAGTATTTTTGCATCTACATTCATCAGGGATATTGGTCTGTAGTTTTCTTTTTTGGTGGGGTCTTTGCCTGCTTTTGGTATTAGGGTGAGGTTAGCTTCATAGAATGAGTTTGGGAGTGTCCCCTCCTCCTCTATTTTTTGGAAAACTTTAAGGAGAATGGGTATTATGTCTTCCCTTTATGTCTGATAAAATTCCGAGGTAAATCCATCTGGCCCCGGGCTTTTGTTCTTTGGTAGTTTTTTGATTACCGCTTCAATTTCGTTGCTGGTAATTGGTCTGTTTAGATTTTCTGTTTCTTCCTGGGTCAATCTTGGAAGGTTATATTTTTCTAGGAAGTTGTCCATTTCTCCTAGGTTTCCCAGCTTGTTAGCATATAGGTTTTCATAGTATTCTCCAATAATTCTTTGCATTTCCGTGGGGTCCGTCGTGATTTTTCCTTTCTCGTTTCTGATACTGTTGATTTGTGTTGACTCTCTTTTCTTCTTAATAAGTCTGGCTAGAGGCTTATCTATTTTGTTTATTTTCTCAAAGAACCAGCTCTTGGTTTCATTGATTTTTGCTATTGTTTTATTCTTCTCAATTTTATTTATTTCCTCTCTGATCTTTATTATGTCCCTCCTTCTGCTGACCTTAGCCCTCAACTGTTCTTCTTTTTCAAATTTCGATAATTGTGACATTAGACCATTCATTTGGGATTGCTCTTCCTTTTTTAAATATGCTTGGATTGCTATATACTTTCCTCTTAAGACTGCTTTTGCTGTGTCCCACAGAAGTTGGGGCTTAGTGTTGTTGTTGTCATTTGTTTCCATATATTGCTGGATCTCCATTTTGATTTGGTCATTGATCCATTGATTATTTAGGAGCGTGTTGTTAAGCCTCCATGTGTTTGTGAGCCTCTTTGCTTTCTTTGTACAGTTTATTTCTAGTTTTATGCCTTTGTGGTCTGAAAAGTTGGTTGGTAGGATTTCAATCTTTTGGAATTTTCTGAGGCTCTTTTTTTGGCCTAGTATGTGGTCTATTCTGGAGAATGTTCCATGTGCACTTGAGAAGAATGTATATCCCGCTGCTTTTGGATGTAGAGTTCTATAGATGTCTATTAGGTCCATCAGCTCTACTGTGTTGTTCAGTGCTTCCGTGTCCTTACTTATTTTCTGCCCAGTGGATCTATCCTTTGGAGTGAGTGGTGTGTTGAAGTCTCCTAGAATGAATGCATTGCAGTCTATGTCCCCCTTTAGTTCTGTTAGTATTTGTTTCACATATGCCGGTGCTCCTGTGTTGGGTGCATATATATTTAGAATGGTTATATCCACTTGTTTGTCTGAGCCCTTTATCATTATGTAGTGTCCTTCTTTATCTCTTGTTACTTTCTTTGTTTTGAAGTCTATTTTGTCTGATATTAATACTGCAACCCCTGCTTTCTTCTCACTGTTGTTTGCTTGAAATATGTTTTTCCATCCCTTGACTTTTAGTCTGTACATGTCTTTGTGTTTGAGGTGAGTTTCTTGTAAGCAGCATATAGATGGGTCTTGCTTTTTTATCCCTTCTGTTAATCTGTGTCTTTTGATTGGTGCATTCAACCCATTAACATTTAGGGTGACTATTGAAAGATATGTACTTATTGCCATTGCAGGCTTTAAATTCGTGGTTACCAAATGTTCAAGGTTAGCCTCTTTAGTATTTTACTGCCTAACTTAGCTCACTTATTGAGCTTTTATATACACTGTCTGGAGATTCTTTTCTTCTCTCCCTTCTTGTTCCTCCTCCTCGATTCTTCATATGTTGGGTGTTTTGTGCTGTGCTCTTTCTAGGAGTGCTCCCATCTAGAGCAGTCCCTGTAAGATGTTCTGTAGAGGTGGTTTGTGGAAAGCAAATTCCCTCAGCTTTTGTTTGTCTGGGAATTGTTTAATCCCACCATCATATTTGAATGATAGTCGTGCTGGATACAGTATCCTTGGTTCAAGGCCCTTCTGTTTCATTGTATTAAATATATCATGCCATTCTCTTCTGGCCTGTAGGGTTTCTGTTGAGAAATCTGACGTTAGCCTGATGGGTTTCCCTTTATAGGTGACCTTTTTCTCTCTTGCTGCCTTTAACACTCTTTCCTTGTCCTTGATCTTTGCCATCTTAATTATTATGTGTCTTGGTGTTGCCCTTCTTGGATACTTTCTGTTGGGGGTTCTGTGTATTTCTGTGGTCTGTTCGATTACTTTTTCCCCCAGTGTGGGGAAGTTTTCAGCAATTATTTCTTCTAAGATACTTTCCATCTCTTTTCCTCTCTCTTCTTCTTCTGGGACCCCTATAATACGGATATTTTTCCTTTTAGATTGGTCACTCAGTTCTCTTAATATTGTTTCATTCCTGGAGATCCTTTTATCTCTCTCTATGTCAGCTTCTATGCGTTCCTGTTCTCTGATTTCAATTCCATCAATGGCCTCTTGCATCCTATCCATTCTGCTTATAAACCCTTCCAGAGTTTGTTTCATTTCTGCGATCTCCTTTCTGGCATCTGTGATCTCCTTCCGGACTTCATCCCATTTCTCTTGCGTATTTCTCTGCATCTCTGCCAGCATGTTTATGATTCTTATTTTGAATTCTTTTTCAGGGAGACTGGTTAGGTCTGTCTCCTTCTCTGGTGTTGTCTCTGTGATCTTTGTCTGCCTGTAGCTTTGCCTTTTCATGGTGATAGGAATAGTCTGCTGAACTGGGACCAGTGACGGCTGGAAGGACTTCTTTTCTTGTTGGTTTGTGGCTCTCCTCTCCTGGGAGAACAGCGACCTCTAGTGGCTTGTGCTGGGCAGCTGCGCGCAGTCAGGGTTTCTGCTTCCTTCCTGGCTGCTATGGAGTTAATCTCCGCTGTTGCTGTGGGCGTGGCCTAGCTCGGGCCGCTACTCCAAAATGGTGGAGTCGTGTTGGAGCAGGAGCTGCTGGGAGGCTATTTATCTCCATAAGGGGCCTCCCTGCTCCCTGCAGCCCAGGGGTTAGGGTGCCCAGAGATCCCGGATTCCCTACCTCTGGATTAAGTGACCCGCCCTGCCTCTTTAAGACTTCCAAAAAGCACCCACCAAAACAAAACAACGCCCACCAAAAAAAAAAAAAAAAAAAAAATTTTTTAATTAAAAAAAAAAAGTTTTTAATTAAAAAAAAAAGTTTTTAATTAAAAAAAAAGTTTTTAATTAAAAAAAAAAAGTGGTCGTTCGTTTTTCTTTATTCTCCGGTGCCAGCCTCAGGCCTCTGCTCACCGGTCTTTCTGCCCTGTTTCCGTAGTATTGGGGTCCCTATCCCTTTAAGACTTCCATAAAGCGCTCGACAAAACAAAACAGCAAAAAAGCAAAAAAAAAATGGTCGCGCGCTTTTCTTATGTCCTCTGTCGCCCAGCCTCCAGTGCCTGCTCACTGTTCTTGCTGTCCTGTTTTCCTAGTATCGAGCGCCCTGCACTCTGGCCCGGATGGCTGGGGCTGGGTGTTCGGCAGTCCTGGGCTCCGTCTCCCTCCTGCTCTGCCTGCTCTTCTCCCGCCGGGAGCTGGGGGGAGGGGCACTCGGCTCCCACCGGGCCGGGGCTTGTATCTTACCCCCTTCGCGAGGCACTGGGTTCTCTCAGGTGCGGATGTGGTCTGGATATTGTCCTGTGTCCTCTGGTCTTTATTCTAGGAAGGGTTGTCTTTGTTATATTTTCATAGATATATGTGGTTTTGGGAGGAGATTTCCGCTCCTCTACTCACGCCGACATCTTCCGCCCCCTCTGATCTGCAATCTCTGAGGCTCTTTTTGTGGCCTAGTATGTGGTCTTTTCTGGAGAATGTTCTATGTGCACCTGAGAAGAATGTATGTGCACCTGAGAAGAATATATGTCCTGTTGCTTTTGGATGTAGTGTTCTATAGTTATCTATTAGTTCCATCTGCTCTACTGTGTTGTTCAGTGCTTTCGTGTCCTTACTTATTTTCTGCCTGGCAGATCTACCCTTTGGGTGAGTGGTGTGTTGAAGACTCATAGAATGAATGTATTGCAGTCTATTTCCCCCTTTAGATCTGTTAGTATTTTTTTCACATATGCTGGGGCTCCTGTGTTGGGTGCATATATATTTAGAATGGTTATATCCTCTTGTTGGACTGAGCCCTTTATCATTATGTAGTGTCCTTCTTTATCTCTTGTTACTTTGTTTTGAAGTCATTTTGTCTGATATTAGTACTACAACCCCTGCTTTCTTCTCACTGTTGTTTGCTTGAAATATGTTTTTCCATCCCTTGACTTTTAGTCTGTACATGTCTTTGGGTTTGAGGTGAGTTTCTTGTAAGCAGCATATAGATGGGTCTTGCTTTTTTATTCATTCTATTACTCTGTGTCTTTTGATTGGTGGATTCAGTCCATTAACATTCAGGGTGACTATTGAAAGATATGTACTTTTTGCCATTGCTGGCTTTAAATTCATGGTTACGAAAGGTTCAAGGTTAGCCTATTTAGTATCTTAATGCCTAACTTAGCTCGCTTAATAAGCTGTTATACACACTGGAGATTCTTTTCTTCTGTCCCTTCTTATTTCTCCTCCTCCATTCTTCATATGTTGGGTGTTTTGTTCTGTGCTCTTTCTAGGAGTGCTCCCATATAGAGCAGTCCCTGTAAGATGCCCTGTAGAGGTGGTTTGTGGGAGGCAAATTCCCTCAACTTTTGCTTGTCTGGGAATTGTTTAATCCCACCATCATATTTGAATGATAATCGTGCTGGATGCAGTATCCTTGGTTCAAGGCCCTTCTGTTTCATCGCATTAAATATATCATGCCACTCCCTTCTGGCCTGTAGGGTTTCTGTCAACAAGTCTGATGTTAGCCTGATGGGTTTTCCTTTATAGGTGACCTTTTTGTCTCTAGCTGCCTTTAAAACTGTTTCCTTGTCCTTGATCTTTGCCATTTTAATTATTATGCGTCTTGGTGTTTTCCTCCTTGGATCCTTTCTGTTGGGGGTTCTGTGTATTTCTGTGGTTTGTTTGATTATTTCCTTCCCCAGTTTGGGGAAGTTTTCAGCAATTAATTCTTCCAAGATACTTTCCATCCCTTTTCCTCTCTCTTCTTCTTCTGGTACCCCTATAATACAGATATTGTTCCTTTTGGATTGGTCACACGTTTCTCTTAATATTGTTTCATTCCTGTAGATCCTTTTATCTCTATGTCAGCTTCTATGCGTACCTGTTCTCTGGTTTCAATTACATCAATGGCCTCTTGCATCCTATCCATTCTGTTTATAAACCCTTCCAAAGTTTGTTTCATTTCTGTAATCTCCTTTCTGGCATCTGTGATCTCCCTCTGGACTTCATCCCATATCTCTTGCATATTTCTCTGCATCTCTGTCAGCATGTTTATGATTATTTTTTTGAATTCTTTTTCAGGAAGACTGGTTAGGTCTGGCTCCTTCTCTGGTGTTGTCTCTGTGATCTTTGTCTGCCTGTAGTTTTGCCTTTTCATGGTGATAGGAATAGTTTGTAGAGCTGAGACGAGTGACGGCTGCAAGAACTTCCCTTCTTGTTGGTTTGTGGCCCTCCTTTCCTGGAAGTACAGCGACCTCTGGTGGCTTGTGCTGGACAGCTGCATGTAGGCAGGGCTTCTGCTTCTTGCCCGGCTGCTATGGAGTTTATCTCTGCTTTTGCTGTGGGCGTGGCCTGGCTCGGGCTGCTGCTTCAAATTGGTGGAGTTGCATTGGAGGCGGAGCAGCTGGGAGGTTTCTTATCTCTGTAAGGGACCTCCTTGCTCCCTGCAGCCCAGGGGATTAGAGTGCCCAGAGATCCCCGGATTCCGTACCTCTGTATTAAGTGTCCCACCCTGCCCCTTTAAGACTTCCAAAAAGCACCCGCTAAAACAAAACAACGACCACACACAAAAAAATAATAAATTTAAAAATTAAAAAAATAAATAAATAAATAAATAATGGCCGATCGTTTTTCTTTATTCTCCGGCACCAGCCTCAGGCATCTGTTCACTGGTCTTGCTGCCCTGTTTCCCTAGTACTGGGGTCCCTATCCCTTTAAGACTTCCAAAAATCGCTCGTCAAAACAAAAGAGAAAAAAAATAATGGCCGCTCGCTTTTCTTAGGTCCTCTGGCTCCAGGCCTCCTGTACCTGCTCATTGTTCTTGTGGCACTGTTTAACTAGTATCCAGGGCACCGTACATGCACTGTGTCTGTGCTCTGGTCCAGATGGCTGGGGCTGGGTATTCAGCAATCCTGGGCTCCTTCTCCCTCCCGCTCTGCCTACTCTTCTCCTGCTGGGAGCTGGGGGAAGGGGCGCTAGCGTTCCAAGGGGCCTGGGCTTGTATCTTACCCCGTTTATGAGGCACTGGGTTCTCACAGGTGTGGATGTTGTTTGGATGATGTCCTGTGTCCTCTTGTCTTTATTCTAGGAAGAGTTGTCTTTGTTATATTTTCATAGATATATGTGGTTTGGGGAGGATATTTCCACTGCTCTACTCATGCCGCCATCTTGGCTCCATCTCCTCCTCTGCCCATTTTTAATTGGGTTACTTGTTTTTTGTTTCTTGAGGTGTCTGAGCTCTTCATATATTCTGGAGGTTAAGCCTTTATCAGGTGTGTCATTTTCAAATATATTCTCCCATTCTGTAGGTTTCCTTATTGTTCTATTGATGGTGTCTTTTGCTGTACAGAAGATTTTCAGTTTAATATCGTCCCACTTGTTCATTTTTGCTGTTGTTTTCCTTGCCCGGGTAGCTATGTTCAAGAAGAGGTCACTCATGCTTATGTCTAAGAGGATTTGTCTACTTTTTTTCCAGTAGTATAATGGTTTCATGGCTTACATTCAGGTCTTTGATCCATTTTGAGTTTACTTTTGTATATGGGGTTAGACAATGGTCCAGGTTCATTCTCCTACATGTAGCTGTCCAATTTTGCCAGCACCATCAGGTGAAAACACTATCAATTCACCATTGTATGTCCATGGTTCCTTTATCAAATATTAATTGACCATATATGTCTGGGTTAATGTCTGGATTGTCTAGTCTGTTCCATTGGTCTGCAGCTCTGTTCTTGTGCCAGTACCAAATTGTCTTGATTACTATGGCTTATAGTAGAGCTTGAAGTTGGGGAGTGAGATTCCCCTTACTTTATTCTTCTTTCTCAGGATTGCTTTGGCTATTCGGGGTCTTTGGTGCTTCCATATGAATTTTTGAATTATATGTTCCAGTTCATTGAAGAATGTTGCTGGTAGTTTCATAGGGATTGCATCAAATCTGTATATTGCTTTGGGCAGGATTGCCATTTTGACGATATTAATTCTTCCTAGCCATGAGCATGGGATGAGTTTCCATCTGTTAGTGGCCCCTTTAATTTCTCTTAAGAGTGACTTGTAATTTTCAGAGTATAAGTCTTTCACTTCTTTGGTTAGATTTATTCCTAGGTATTTTTTTTTTGTGATGCAATTGTGGATGGAGTTGTTTTCCTGATTTCTCTTTCTGTTGGTTCATTGTTAGTGTATAGGAAAGCCACAGATTTCTGTGTGTTGATTTTGTATTATGCAACTTTGCTGTAGTCCGATGTCTGTTCTAGTAGTTTTGGGGTGGAGACTTTTGGGTAATTTTTATGTACAGTATCATGTCATCTGCAAATAGTGACAGTTTAACTTCTTCTTTACCAATATGGACTCCTTGTATTTTTTTGTTTTGTCTGATTGCCGTGGCTCGGTCCTCCAGTACTATGTTAAATAACAGTGGGGGAGTGGGCATCCCTGTGTATTTCCTGATCTCACAGGAAAAGCTTTCAGCTTCTCTCTGTTCAATATAATGTTGGCTGTGGTTTTATCATAAATGACCTTTATTTTGATGAGTTACGTGCCCTCTATTCCAATTTTGCTGACAGTTTTTATCATGATTGGATGTTGAATTTTGTCAAATGCTTTTTCAGCATCTATAGAGATAATCATGTGGTTTTTGTATTTCTTTTTGTTGATGTGGTGGATGATGTTGATGGACTTTTGAATGTTGTACCATCCTTGCATCCCTGGGATGAATCCCACTTGGTCATGGTGTATGATCCTTTTGATGTATTTTTGAATTCAGTTTGCTAATATTTTGTTGAGTATTTTTGCATCTACGTTCATCAGGGATATCGGTCTGTAGTTTTCTTTTTTGTTGGGGTCTTTGCCTGGTTTTGGTATTAGGGTGATGTTAACTTCATAGAATGAGTTTGGGAGTATACCCTCGTCTTCTATTTTTTGGGGAAAACTTTAAGTAGAATGGGTATTAAGTCTTCCCTGTATGTCTGATAAAATTCTGAGGTGAATCCATCTGGCCCGGGGGTTTTGTTCTTTGGTAGTTTTTTGATTACCGCATCAATTTCGTTGCTGGTAATTGGTCTGTTTAGATTTTCTGTTTCTTTCTGGGTCAGTTTTGGAAGGTTTTTTTTTTTTCTAGGAAATTGTCCATTTTCCTAGGTTTCCCAGCTTGCTAGCATATAGGTTTTCATAGTACTCTCTAATAATTCTTTGTATTTCTGTGGGGTCCGTCGTGATCTTTCCTTTCTCGTTTCTGATACTGTTCATTTGTTTTGACTCTCTTTTCCTCTTAATTAGTCTGGCTGGAGGCTTATCTATTTTGTTTATTTTCTCGAAGAACCAGCTCTTGATTTCATTGATTTTTGCCATTGTTTTATTCTTCGCAATTTTATTTATTTCTTCTCTGATCTTTATTATGTCCCTCCTTCTGCTGACCTTAGGCCTCATTTATTCTTTTTCCAATTTTTATAATTGTGACATTAGGCCATTAATTTTGGATTGCTCTTCCTTTTTTAAATATGCCTGGATTGCTACATACTTTCCTCTTAAGACTGCTTTTGCTGTGTCCCACAGTAGTTGGGGCTTTGTTATGTTGTTGTCATTTGTTTCCATGTGTTGCTGTTTCTCCATTTTGATTTTATCATTGATCTATTGATTATTCTGGCGCGTGTTGTTAAGCCTCCATGTGTTTATGAGCCTTTTTGCTGTCTTTGTTCAGTTTATTTCTAGTTTTATACCTTTGTGGTCTGAAAAGTTGGTTGGTAGGATTTCAGTCTTTTGGAATTTACTGAGGCTCTTTTTGTGACCTAGTATGTGATCTATTCTGGAGAATGTTCCATGTGCACTTGAGAAGAATGTGTATCCTGTTGCTTTTGGATGTAGAGTACTGTAGATGTCTATTAGGTCCATCTCTTCTAGTGTGTTGTTCAGTGCCTCTTTGTCCTTACTTATTTTCTGTCTGGTGGATCTGTCCTTTGGAGTGAGTGGTGTGTTGAAGTCTCCTAGAATGAATGCATTGTATTCTATTTCCTCCTTTAGTTGTGTTAGTATCTGTTTCAGGTATATTGGTGCTCCTGTATTGGGTGCATATATATTTATAATGGTTATATCTTTTTGTTGGACCGAGCCCTTTATCATTATGTAATATCCTTCTTTGTCTTTTGTTACTTTCTTTATTTTGAAATCTGTTTTGTCTGATACTAGAATTGCAACATCTTCTTTCTTCTCTCTGTTAATTGCATGTAATATCTTTTTTCATCCCTTGAGTTTAAGTCTGTGCATCTCGTTGGATTTCAGCTGAGTCTCTTGTAAGCAGCATATGGATGGATCTTGTTTTTTTATCCATTCTATTACTGTGTGTCTTTTGATTGGTGCATTCAGTCAATTTAAATTTAGGGTGATTATTGAAACGTATGTACTTATTGTCATTGCAGGCTTTAAGTTTGTGGTTACCAAAGGTTCAGGGTTAGCTTCTTTACTATCTTACTGTCTAACCTAACTTGCTTGTTGAGCTATTATAAATGCTGTCTGATGATTCTTTATTTCTCTCCCTTCTTATTCCTCCTCCTCCATTCTTCATATATTGAGTATTTTTTTCTGTGCTTTTTTAAGGAGTGCTCCCATCTAGAGCAGTCCGTGTATGATGCCCTGTAGAGGTGGCTTTTGGGAGGCAAATTCCTGCAACTTTTGCTTGTCTGGGAATTGTTTAATCCCTCCTTCATATTTAAATGATATTCGTGCTGGATACAGTAGTCTTGGTTCGAGGCCCTTCTGTTTCATTGCATTAAGTATATCATGCCATTCTTTTCTGGCCTGTAGCATTTCTGTTGAGAAGTCTGATGATTTCTGATGTGTTTTCCTTTGTAGGTAACCCTTTTTTCTCTCTGGCTGCCTTTAATACTTTGTCCTTGTCTTTGATCTTTGCCATTTTTAATTATTATGTGTCTTGGTGTTGCCCTCCTTGGTTCCCTTTTCATGGGAGTTCTGTGTACCTCTGCGGTCTGGCAGGCCGTTTTTTCCCCTAGTTTGGGGAAGTTTTCCGCAATTAATTCTTCAAATACACTTTCTATCCCTTTTTCTCTCTCTTCTTCTTCTGGTACCCCTACAATGCGAGTATTGTTCCCTTTTGATTGTTCACTCAACTCTCTTAGAATTCTTTCATTCCTGGAGATCCTTTTATCTCTCTCTGCATCAGCTTCTCTGCATTTCTGTTCTCTGTTTTCTAGTCCATTGATAGACTCTTGCATCTTGTCCATTCTGTTTTGAAGTCCTTCCAGTGCTTGTTTTATTTCTGTATTCTCCTTCCTTAGTTCTTGCTTATTTCTCTGCAAGTCCATCAACATGTTTATGTCTTTTCTTCTGAATTCTTTTTCAGGAAGACTGGTTAAATATGTCTGCCCAGGTCGCTTCTCAGTGGAAGATGTAGCAGATGCCAAAGCTGTCTGGGTTAGTCTTGTCTGGATCATAATTTTTTTATTTTCATGTTGACAGGTGCTAATGACTGTCAGCTAGGAGGTCCGAACTTTTCACTTGCTACTGACCTTTCTTTACTAGGACAACTACAACCCCTTGTGGCTTGTGTTGGGTAATTGCGTGTAGACTGGTTCTTTGTGTCTTGCCCGTCCGGTATAGAGGAATCTCCCTTTCTGAAGGCTTGGTCTGCCTTAGGCTGCATCTCTGCTTTCGCAGTGCCTGGAGGGGTAATGAACGGGGTGACTGTTTGGCTGTTTACCTCCATGAGGGGTCTCAGAGCGGTTGCCCAGGAGGTTAGTGTGCCCTGTTTTCCCTGTTATTTACGGCCATTGGGCTGTGACCTGTGTTGTTTCCTTCCAGCTATTACGACCCTGTCCCTTTAAGACTTTCAAAAAGCACTCACTTTTCTTTGTCACAGGGGCATCAGCTTTGGAACCTGCTCAGAGGTCTTGCTGCCCTGTTTCTGTATTTTCCAGCCCTCCACACATACACTGTGTCTGCGCACTGGTGAGGGGTCTGGGTCTGGGTGTTTAGCAGTCCTGGGCTCCCTCTCCCTCCTGCTGGGAGCTGGGGGGAATTGTGCCCGGGTCCCGCTGGGCCGGGGTTTGTATCTTACCCCTTTCACCAAGTCGCTGGGCTCTTGCACATGTGGATGTAGTCTGGCTGTTGTTCTGTGTCTTCTGGTCTGTCTTTTAGGATTAGTTGTATTTGTTGTATTTTGAAAAATATAGATGTTTTTGGGAGGAGATTCCCACTGTCTTACTCACGCCACCATGTTGGCTCCACCCTTGTCCGAAATTTCACTTCTAACAAAGATTTCTTACTTCAAATTTGGAAAGGAAGACTATCAGAAGCTTCACTTCCAAGGCATAATCTTTTCTCTAGATATTTGTCAAGATGATGTTGAAAGGAATACCATAGGCAAGTAAAAATACAAACTGAAAATGTGATGTACTTAAATTAACTTGGAAGACCTACTTATCCTGTTGTGTAAACCCATCCACACTGCAAATATTCTGTTTTGAAAGTGTGTACATCCCGGCCTATGATAAACTAAATACACACAAAATTTCCTTTATGTTTTTTTTCCTCTCCCTTGATAAATTTTCTTCTCTCAACAAACCTGAAGTATCTTATCTTCCTCCAAATTAAAGACTGCTCTTGGGAGAGTGTCTGATGAAGCTATTTACTTTAGTATTGTAGGGTTTTTTTCACCTTGCTTTAGATTGTATAGCCTTTGGCAAAGATCTTAATCTGTAAGGGAACTGAGTTTTGGAGTCTTACTCAGTAAAATAAACTCATTCTTTCCTTATTCATTTGAAAGAGTGATCCATCACAAAATACGTGTACTTGAAAATATGGCCTGTGATTGTGACCACTCCTTTCCATGTATGGCTTTTTGTATGTATGTTATTGACTCCTTAGACCATCTAGAACAAGGCTATTTATACATTTGGACATACATTTTTAAGATAAATTAAGTATATATACATATGGTTTCCTTCACTTGTTAGTAATTGTGAATTCTCAGTCTCCTTCCTTCCTGGAATGTCATTTCATTTCCAGCTACTTCTACTGTCTCAAAACTTCAGCACATAACTGCTAAGGAATGTCCTCTGATCACCTTCCGTGATTACATTGTGATAAAGGAAATTGTCTCGCCTGTTCTCTAAAGATCTTTTTTAATTGCTTTTCTTAAATATTACATACTATGCCTAAATTAAATTATGTATGTGCTTCCTGTAGCTTCCCTCTTGGTATAAGAAACTTTGAAAACTACACATTCTTAGAATTTTGTTCTCCATAGCTCTAAACCCCATGCCTTGTATACTGTAGGTACTTAGTAAGTGCTGCTAAGTTATACTTTTTTTCTATTACCTCTTAAAATATATTATTTGATTGTTCATATGATTCTGATTACAAAATACTTTCACATCATTAATGTGTTGTGACCTTCTGTATATATGGTCTATGTATGACATATCCCATGCTCTCTATTTATAAATGCAGAAATAAAGAGATCACTTATATATAGCCAAGTATATCAGTTCCAATGCCTCCAGTATAAGATGTGCTATGAATGGCACCACATGACCATGTAAGATTTTGAGACTCTGACACCCATAAAAATAATCATCTTAAGCATTTTACATTTTTTACATGAAACCTTAGCCCCTAAAGAATACAAGGAAACCTTGACATTTTTCCTATCCTTCTGCTACAGATGCACATTTTTGTGCATTTTTCTGAGGATGACAATATGGCTATTTTTTCCAGAGGCAAATAAACACTTTTTATCAGGTTCTCAACACAATTTGACATGAGGATAGATTACAATAATCTGGAAAGAAAACAGCAATAATAAATTAGTACGTTTTTTAATAACTACTTACTTAAACTTTTCAAATAAGTTTAGCCACGTTTATAAGGCTAAATTTGTCAGAACAACAATAAGCAATGCTTTGGGTTGGTAACAGAAGAGCTGAAAGGAAACCATATAGAAAAAGTGGAGAATTAATGAGGGTGTAATACAAAGTGTTAGGTGGATCTTTCTGTCCAAAAGAATCTGTTTTATGGCAGAGGCCACAGTGCAGTGAGAATCATTCCTTTCCTTAAGGACTCAAACTACTCAACCCTCTCTGATTCACTTACACTAGCCTTCTTTCTTTGGGATAAACTCTAGCTCATCTGATTCCTACACAAAATTTGCCATTCTCTGTGGGAAGGTCAACAGATTGTCACAAGATGCTTTATCTCTCAAAAACCCAAATTAAGTGATCAAAACTCCCCTCCCACATACAAGGCACATTAGCTTTCACCTTCATTATAAGTGTTTTTAGTCTCCACATTGTCATCTGTCCTCTGAACCTTCCATGAGGATTGTTTGATTTTTCAAACTAAATCTCAAATATGTTTCAACTGCAAGTTAAATTCTTAGAATATCACTTAAGACCCATGCAAAGAGCAATAGTTCTGTACTGTGATACACTACATTCTATTTAAAGCTGTCATGTGCAGATAGGACAGCTTCTATTCTCTAGAAGCTACTTACATGAAAAGCATTTGTGAACTTTTCTGCATTCTGTCAACTCCAGAAACTATAATAAGCCTTAGGACATGGCATGCCTCCTCCTATCCCCACACAACAGTGATGGTTTTTCACATACCTGGTGCTCATAAAATATTTGTTGAGTTCAAAAGATTGGTTTAGTCAAGCTTATATTTAATTCTATTTATTTACCACACTAATAGTAAACTTTAAGAAATATTATTTATTCAATTCCTTTCCAAAGGTAGTAGGAGTAATATAGTCAAAAGACATATGGAAATATATTTGAAACTCACCTCAGTGTCCCATCAGTAGATGAATGGATAAAGAAGAGGTGGTACACATACACAATGGAATACTATTCAGCCATAAGAAAGAAACAAATCCTACCATTTGCAATAACATGGATGGAGCTGGAGGACATTATGCTCAATGAAATAAGCCAGGCAGAGAAAGACAAGTACCAAATGATTTCCCTCATTTTTGGAGTATAACAATGAAGTAAAATTGAAGGAACCAAACAGCAGCAGACTCACAGACTCTAAGATGGGACTAGTGGTTACCAAAGGGGAGGGGTGGGGGTTGTTGGGAGGGAGGGAGAAGGAGATTGAGGGGTAGTATGTTTAGTACACATGCTGTGAGGGGTCACAGGGAAAACAGTATAGCACAGAGAAGGCATAGTGACTCTGGCATCTTACTACACTGATGGACAGTGACTGCAATGGGGTATGGGTGCCGAATTGATAGTATAGGTAAATGTAGTAACCACATTGTTTTTTCATGTGAATGCTTAATCAGCGTGTATATCAACAATACCTTAATAAAAAATATGAAAAGGCACATGATGGATTATCTTTAAGATGCCTGAGTACAAAGATGTGAGTAGTCACCTACCTGTTAGGGCACTCTAAATCCGTGTCAAGTATTTCCATCTCATTTTGAAAGCAGCCTTCCCATAGAATACTGAGAAAAAATTCCCTTTCTGCATTCTAGAGGGAATATTTTAAGACATAGTGATGTAAGATACTAGTATCCTAGAGAGCAGTAGTCCTTGAAGTTTCTCTTCCTCTGTTAGTCAAAACAACCCAGATATTGTAGCAAATTTAAACTTGTGCTTTGTCCAGTTAGACCATAGACAGGTAAGTCAACCTTCCTCAGACTCAAGAACCAAATACAAACAAAAGTCTGGTGGACTAGGTGCCTCAGGCTGACCACAGACACTAGGGAAAAAGAGGAAAGTACAAATGGATGGCAGAGAGGGTGACAGAGAACAGGAAAAACAAACAATAGTGTGTCTGGTAAAAGAAGAAGTAGATTACTGAAAAACTACTCTGATCCCACTCAGTGCCCTAGGTTGCCCGTTGTGCTTTGAGAGACAACATTTTCTAGCTCTTGTAATTTGTTTGCATGTACAGTCCAGGGAAGGCAGTATGGTGCCTTGAAACCAGAGGTTTAGGCCATGGGCTCTAGCTATCCCCCATCAGGGAACCACAGATTTGTTAGCAAGTGGTCTAAGCATTAACATGTATGCCGAGCACTATTTCTGAATATCTCTAATTTTTTTCAAGTTCCATTTGTTTTGCTAACTAATATCAGTAAGAAGACACTTTTTAAGGAATACATTTTATTGAAATAGCATTACTTCTTCACCAAATATTTACTCACTGCCTTTTGTATACTGAGCTCTTTGTTGGTCACTTTACCTAAGTTATCTTTTCCTTTACATAAGTCACCCATGAGGTAGCATTAACGGTGACACTTCACATGAGAGAACACTAAAACTCATGGAAGTTAAATAGCTTACCCAGGTCGCACACGTTGGTGATATGGACATTGGTACTGCTCCTTTTCTCACACTTGGCTCTCCTTCCACACACTTTGTGATGCTTGTCCAGACTGAAAATCAGGGAGAACAAAAACACGATGATGATGAAAGAAATTTCTAATGGCTAACAATGGTATCTCAGGATGAGGAGTTTAGAATTCATAATAATAACAGGAAATGTCAGGTTTTCCCCATAATAATTTTCACTATGTGGTGTGGAATGTAGCATTAGTAAGCAGGATCCATTCGACCTATGGTGTCCACTTGCTGTTTTGCTGAAAAATATCTATACAGTTCCACAGATAATATCCTACATGCTCATAATGATGTTAGAGATGAGTTGTAAAACTGTCTTAGTAGGTCTTGATTGCTTTTGCCTGACAGGAGTCCATTTTCCTTCTTTGAGAAACCATAAGTTCTCTGCTTTCAGCATATGTGTGAGTGCATCCACCTCCCAAAGGGGAGAACCTGACTCCTGGGTGTTTGATCAGAAAGCATTTCCCTAGCTTGTAATGACTGTGTCAGGGATCTATTAGCAGACGAAATGTGGTCTCAATGCTTTCTTGGACTATGGAGCAAAGTCATTACTTTTTCCCCTGATAGGGTTTCTGAGAGTATAAGCCTGAACTTACCTAAGTGGAGATCACCTGACCGAGAACAGAGTCAGCAAAAGGGAAGGAGAGCTGACAGATACGGAGAAGGGCCCCACTCTCACAGTAAAATTTCAACTGTACAATTCAAACATTATCATTTTATCTTTTATTTTATTTATTTTATATTATTATCTTTTCATACTTATTTAAGTAATACAGTGAATACTTGTAAACTTACTACCATCCCAAGAACTAAAATATTACCAATAATTAAATCTTTTTTAGACCCTTTTCTGTCCTGTCCCCTGCCTTACCCTCAAGGTAACCAATATCATAATTTCTTAAACGTCCAATTATTTTGATTCTAAAAAGATCTTTATCACATGTATGTTTTTTAGTCATTTCTGGTTTTGAATTATAAAGAACCTAGCATGTAATATGCAGACTTCTAGGAACTGCTCTTGTGTTTTCATTCAATATTATGCACTGTTTTATATTGGTTGCTGAATATAGTTGTAGACTCATTGTCACTGCTATAACTTATGCTATTGTGTGATTATTTCAAAATGTATTTATCCATTATCCTGTCAATGAATATTTAACTACTATGAACAGTAACTCTGAACCTTTTTAACATGTCTCCTAGGACACTATAATTGGTAGCTTAGAAGTTGTGGTAATATTCAGCTTTATGAGATAATAGCATAAATTTACAGAAGTATTCTGGAAAATTCAATCTAACTGTGTGCCAAAAAAGAAGAGAACTAGACTATTTGTGAAAAGATTTAATAACCGCCACACAATGAGTGAAGGATTAAGCAAAAGAATGTCCTATTTTCTTTTTCTTGTTTGAATTAAGAACATGGATAAATCTGTAATTCACAAAACAATCTGGGTTTATGTTTTTAATGTAAATTTAAAAACTGTAATTTCTTAGCCACTTCATCTGTGTCATATTTAAAATAAAGATTTCTGAACACTAAAATAGACATGTCCCATGAAGGAAAAAGTTTCTCTGAGTCAAAAAGAGTTTCCTTTTCTCATTAAATATTATTAAAATAGAGATCTGGAAAGTTTGAGGGAATATGATTATGCTTCTATTAATGAGAATATTTATAAAAATAAAGAAATGTGTAAGTATCTATAAAAGTATATTAAAATTTATAATACACTTATAAAAATATTTCCATCTACTCCTGCATACGTTCATATTAATTCAAAATGGCTTGCAGAGGTTAGGAAAGCCATGGTAATGAAGGACATCAGAGTGTTACATAGTATCAGAAAGTTCTTTGTTCTTCAGAATACAGTCTGGTCTCAGAAGCCTAGCCAAATAGAAAAAGATCTTCTATATAGAAAATCATAATAAGATACATAATAAGATGTATCTTCTTTACTCTCTTATTGACTTGTTACAAAATTCTGTAAGTAGAGGAACTTCCAGAACCTTGAGTTCTAAGCACACCTGATGCCTTCCAGTGAAAGACGGCAGGTTATTTAGCCTATAAGAAATTACTTAAAAATGAGGAACTCAAAGACATGGCCTAATTAAAGATAGATTTACCTTCATCCTGTTTCATAATTAAAAATGCAATATGAAGAGGAGGGGAGGAGATGAATTGGTGAAGCACAGAGGATTTTTAGGGTGGTTAAAACTCTCTGTATGATATACAATGATAGACACAAGTCATTATGCATTTGTTCAGACCAAAGAATGTTCAACACCTGGAGAGAACCCCAAAGTAAACTATGGACTTGAGTGATTTCTAGTAGGGGATGCTGATAATGGGAGATGTTACGTATGTGTCAGGGGCAGGGGATAAATGGGGAATCTCTGAACTTTCTTCCGAATTTTGCTATGAACTTAAAACTGCTCTAAAAAATTAAGTCTCTAATAAAAGACCTACCATGACTTATTAGCTGATGTAAATACTGTTATACACATATGCCAGGTGTTCCTCAAAGGTGTAATTAACTGGGGTGATGAGCTATATTGAACCAGCAGCAATGATGTACTCTTTAGATCAGCCTTCCTTACAGGTGCCTTGCAACTCCAGGCCCTGCCTGTGGCTCCTGAAGCAGTGAAGGAAAAGTGGATTCCCTCAGGTTCATAGCCAACTGTAGTCAGTATCTCCTTATGGCATGGTCTCTCGGTCTCCAAGGCTGATGCAATGCTTTAATTATACAGAATACTTGGTGCCAAAACCACTTGTACACTAACAGGCCCTTTGGTTTATCAAATCCCCCATGATGATTTCTTCTAGCAACCAGTGCTTTCTTGGCAAAAAACTTCAGAGCTGAATCCTACTACTGAGCTACAGAAAAAGGGTCCTATTACCAGGCTCCAATTCCCCCAACATAATAAAAGATTCTCTGAAGACATTACATCAGTCCTTTGAAAGGTGTCTCTGTCTCCAGTGCCTTGAGCTACAGCTGAGACCTCTTTCCTATATCCTCATCCATGAGTTCACTCCAACTCTCACTTTACATAGAACATCTTCCTGAGATCCCTCTTCTTCCCCTTCCTGCCATGCAGAGCATGGGCACAGTGCCATCTTCACATTCAAGATTGTGTGTCCCTTTGAAGTTTCCATTGTTTATATACATGGCACCCAAGGGTACCTTTTAAAGTTGTGGACACTTGTTTCTCAAATTTGAGTATGTTGAGGATGCTCTGAAGTGCAGCTTCAGCCTTGGTACTCAGCCAAAATCATTTTGTGAGTGCCATATACTGACTGCCCAAAAAATGAAGCAGTGTCAGCGTTAGCTTGCTGGGGGGATGTAGACGGAAAGTGACCTCAAGCAGGACCGTGGTGAAGCAGCACAAGGGAAAGGGAAAAACAGCAGCGAAAATGGTGCTGGGGATGGCCGTGGAGGGACTGCTGAAAGTGAGCCACAGTCAGGTATGGACTGACCTATTGGCTGCTGGTTTGGCTCATAAAAAGCTTGATGGACAGCCTTTAGAGGTCTTGATGGGGCTATGGAGACAGCTGCATCCTGACCCACGCTATCACCCACTGCCTCCAAAGCAGGTGCGGGCGAATCCTGTGGTGGACCAGAATCTCGCACCTTACGCACTGACTGATTTCCTCCCCAAGTAGGGTGCAGCCTAGGTACCAAGCATACTGGGACACAAGACAATCAGAGGCCATTTGTTAATCTTGCCATTCACTGGTACCCACAATATGTACAGCATGTGTTGGCAGGTGTTGGCAGTGGTGGATATAAGTGCTGACTCAACTTTCCTTTATGGCAACCCAGATAGGTTCCAGGTTCCCTCTGCAGTCATAGAGGGCTATGGAGGGCACACAGAGCAGGTGTGATGAGTGACTCTCACTCTTAGAATTGGACACTTGTCCCCACATCAATTTGAGGTTTATGTATCTCCAAAAGTGGAATGCATTCTATCTGGCAGATGTACTGCATTGTCTAATGACGCGAACAACTCTGGGGGAGTATCGGTTGTGTGTGTAACCTGTGACAATGGTGCAGTGAGGTCATCCCCACCACACACCTCAGGTGTTGCCACAAGCCACCCATACAGTGAACATTAAACAATACCGGCTGCCTGGTGGACAGGAGGAAATCGGCCAAACTCTTTTGCAGTTGGAGGAAGCACACTTCATCCGTCCAACACACAGCCTCTTTCATTCACCAGTGTGGCCTGTGCAGAAGACAGATGTCACTTGGGAAAGGACAGTGGACTCTCTGAAACTAAACAATGTGTCTTCCCAAATTCATGCTGCAGTACCGAACATTACTGACCTGATGGATAAACTGACTGTGACTTTGAGGATTTTTCATTTGTGTTGGATCTGGCTAATGCCTTCTTTTCCACTGATGTTGCACTGGAAAGCCAAGATCAATTTGCCTTCGCATGGGAGGCCAGCAATAGACATCTGTGGTCCTCCCACAGGGATGCATGCACAGCCTTACTTGGTGGGATGGCTTGGTGGTTAGTGATGCGGCCACCTGGCCCCATCCACCCTGAGTTCAAGTGTTCCATTGTATAGATGATGTAATGTAAACATCTTATTCTCTTACAGATCTGCAAGCTGCAACTCACAGCTTGCATCAGGCCTTCCAGGGCTGGGGATGGGCCATCAATGAAGACAAGGAGCAGGGACATATTTAGTCCATCAAGTTCTTGGGTGTTGTCAGGTCGGGTAAGAAAAAAGTATTACCTGAATCAGGGATTGATAAAGTACAACAGTACCCCCACCACCCCAGAAACAGTTAAATAGCTACAAAGAGGTGGGCTTGTTAGGGTATTGGAGAACGTTTATCCCTCACTTAGCCATGCTGTTGAAGCTGCTGCATCACCTTATATAGTGAGGGGAAGTGTGGACTGGATGCCAGATATAGAAAAGGCTTTTGCAGAGAGAAAAAGAGCAGTGGCTCAGGCCCAGATGCTGACAGTCACTCGCCCCTCCATGCCCTTCCTGCGAACGGTGTCTGCCAGTATGGATGGTATGAGTGAGGATAATGGCAGAAGCACGGGGCCCTCAAAGTCCCAATAGGGTTTTGGTCTCCGTTGTGGAAGGGAGCAGAGATTGCTCTTTGCTTTTGAAAGACAGCTGGCAGCAGCAGTTGCTGCCTTCTGGCAACTGAAGGAATCACAGTAACACAGGTTCTACAGGTCATTAGTGTCCTTCCGATTGAGGGGTGGGTGCAAGCCTGGGCCACAGCTCCCCAGACTAGGGTTGCCCAGACACCCACCTTAACCAAGTGGTAAGTTTATTTAGAACAACAGGCTAGATTCTCCAAAAGCCCTCTCTCACAGGAACTGCAAGTCCTGGGAACATTAACCTTTGCAGTCAAACTGGAACCCACCTTACCGATGGTGGAAGAGCCAATGGTAAGCCCCTATGAGGAGGGGACAGGGACACCATCAGCAGAGGCCTGGTATACAGATAGATCCACAAAGGGCCACCCACCGACATGGATGGCCATTGCCATTCAGCCCTTATAGGAAGAGCTCTGGTATGAGTTTGGGGTAGGGCAATACAGCCAATGGGCTAAATTATGGGCAGTGTGGCTTTTTTGACTAAGGAATCAGGTCAGATAACCATCTGCTCTGACAGTTGGGCTGTGTTTGGGGCCTCACTGTTTGATGTCCTCAGTGGGCAGCACAGGACTGGGAAATCGACCATTGCCCACTGTGGAAGGACCGGTGGAACCATGGGTTTAAGGAAGGTGCCCTGATACATCACATGTCAGGACACCACCCAGCACTAAATCCTGGGAATGACGGGACCAGCACCGTGACCAGGGCTCATTTGCTCTGGGAACTGCCCCCTATGGATATGAGACCACGGGTGCATAAGCTAGGACATGTAGGCCCTAGAACCATGTGTAAAGTCACCCAGAGATGGCACTTTACACTGATGTTTGCTGAAGTAGAACAAACGGTGCAAGCGGTTTTGGCTGAAGCATATCTAGGAATACAAATAGTATTTTATTGAAAAAAGTCCTTGTGAAAGCGTATCTCCACAATTCAAGCCTGCGTTGTTCAAGGATCAGCTGTACTTACAGCAAGTGTCTGTGTGTGATGACTAAATGAGAAAAAGCCCTGTGGGCCTTCCCTTCAAATAGGAAGCAATATAGACAGAATTTACAGTTTGTCTTTCACTAACTGTGCTGCCATGGAAACTGAGGGTCGGAAGGCTCAGATACTAAGCCAGTGAGTGGCCTGGTTATGACCTAGAGGTATGTTTGCTGTGTCTGGTTCCAATGACACCCTCTGCAAACAGAAGGCAGGTCTGGAAAGAAAAGGTATGAGTCTAGCAGGAAGCGGAGGGGATGACAGTGGAAGAAACAAAGTGCGGAGAACAGAGAATTGAATTTGAATAAGCAAGAAGGCGTCCTGGTGATGGGAGCTGAATGTTAAAGAGAACTTCAGTTCTATACTGTATCAATAGAGAAATCACTGTAGGCTCCAAGCCAGAGGACAGATGAGCATTAGCTATTACTTACAGCAGGGGCTTTCAATTCTTTTTAAATATGAAGTGAATCACCTCTCTAAGGAAATCTTACCCAGAGGCATAAACAGTGAATGCACCTGACAAATGGGATATCAAAACAATGTGATAGAATTCATTCTTTTGGGTCACAGAGTACCTTGTCCTGCAAAAAATACTCCCTGTTGTGTTTCTAACCATGTACATGTCCACTTACTGTGGAAGCCATGATCACATGTCAGAGTCTGAGATTACCAGTGTATATTCTCCTTACCTCCTGTCCCTCGTGGATGCCCCTACTCTTCTGTCATCCCTCCCTCTGCGATTGTGGACTCCCTCTCTAAGAGCACCACCAGCTCCCCTGAAGGCAGCTCCTTGCAGAGCTTTTCTTTGGTGACGTGGGGATCCACCTCCTCATTGTCATGGCCTGAGATTGCTACATGGCCCCCTGTAAGCTGCTGCACTACAAGATCATCATGAGCCCTCAGGGGTGCTACTGGCTGCTATGAGGGGCCTGGGTTGGGGGTATTTATCCATGCAGGGGTATATCTTCTCTTCATGTATCAAATACCTTCTGTGGCCCCAGTGCCATTGATCACTTTATGTGTGATTTGTGTCCATTGTTGAAACTGGCCTGCATGGACACCCACACCCGGGGCCTCTTGGTCATCCTCAACAGTATGATGAGGTGTATGACCATCTTCCTCATCCTCATCACCTCCTTCATGGCCGTCCTCTGCCCGCTGAAGTCTTTCAGGCCTGAGGGGCGGTGCAAAGCCCTCTTCACCTGTGGTTCCCACCTTACAGTGGTCGTCCTTTTCTTTGTGCCATGCATTTTTATGAACATACAGTCCATGGCCACTTACCCCTAGACAAGGTGATGGCTGTGTGATTCCATCATCACTCCCATGTGAAATCCCTTGATCTACACCTTGAGGAATGCAGAGGTGAAAAATGCCATGAAGAAACCGTGGATGAAACAGGGGACACTGGGTGGTCGGTCACTAGCTTACATGCTAAGAACAAACCTTTTCTAAAAGGACAATGAGGTTTTATCTTTCATTCCAATCCATTGGACACACTGCTGCCAGTGATATTTTTTAAGCATGCAAGTCAGGTACTACAATCAAGTTAGTACCTACCCCTTCGGTATATTTTGTACTCTTTCTCATTTCTCAAAAAGCACTGCCCACTTTTTTTTTTTTACATCTCTTTTGAATAATTCAAGCCTTTTCCAGCTCAGGGGTTTTGTTCCTACTCTGTCACTGTTGGGACTCTAGCCCCGGGATTCTGCTCAGCTGGATCCATCACATTTTTCCATCTTCAGATGGACTTCCACCTTCAGATGGACAGTTTTCTTGATGACTTACTCTAGTTGTTACCCTCAGTTATTCTCTAACTCTTTATTTCTGGATTCTCTTTACATTTCTTCACCCTACCACATATCAAACAAGAAGAAAAGGCTCATGACAGCTTAATATCTTGTTCTCTGTAAGAAATTTATGATGACATTCCTGTACTTTAAATACAAAATTAATTTAATTATACAAGTAAAGAACTCTACCTTTCAATATTTGTAATCTGTTTGGTAATATTCCCAGTGTCAAAAGTAGACCCAAAATCTACATCTTCTTTTACATAGGTAAGAGCTGTTCTCAATATCCATGCTGATATTATATCCTGTGAGTTAGATTCCACAAATTTCTCCTCTTGTCTGTTCTATAAGTCTTTCAAGTTAATTCATGTAAAACAGTTCTACTCATTAAACATATTACTTAGCAGCTCAATGCCTGACTTCTTCTTAACACTCTAACTTCCAAAACACATTTTGATCTTACCACATTTTATAGGAACCTGCTGATACTACTTACAAATATGTGATGATCTCTTTTTAGAATTGAAAAATTAAATAATATTCATGATACAAAAGCATAGCAAAGTCAGAATAAATCAGTGCTTTAATTTTGAAAAATCATAAATTCTGGAGATGGAGAGATCTCTGAAATAAAACATTTATTGAGCAGTAACAGATGCTAGGTAGATAAAGGACTGAGTCCTGGGACAGGAAGTTTGTACTTCAACAGCACCAGGCCAGTTCCCAGAAATAACTTGTCTGCCAGTCTCAAGAAACAAGGCACATTTATGAATGGTCTCAAGGAAAGAAAGTTCTCTGAATCTACATTGGCTATAAATAATGAAGGTTGGCCAATGCAAAGCACAGCAAATCAGGGGATAGGTAGTTAGTTCATAAAGAAGGCTCATGGATTGGTTGTTGATGATGATGGTCAGACACTGGTCACAGGCAAGGGGGATGTGGTGGTCCCGGGGACCACTGGATGATTGTTGAAATGACTTCATCCAAGAATATGGAGGTATGGCCTGCAGTTATTGACTGATGACCTTCTCTTGTCTGTGTCCCTTATTCTTTGGCCCTTGTGTCAATTTAGGATCTTTCAGAATTTTTCCTTATCAGTTTCCTAAAAAGTTATTGCAAACATCAGTTTTCTTGGGAAACATTAGATGAACTTGCTTCCTGTTTTGCTGAGTCTTTTTAAACAATCAGAATAGAACTTTTATACTCTTATGACTATATCTATGAATCTGCCTGCACGCTTTCAGTTATAGGCTAAGAATGAACTGCTGTGAATGCGTTAGTGTGCCCCTGTTCAAACACAACCACCCTCTTTACTTTTGCACTGTACCTCGTCTCGTATTATCTCCTTACATGATGATATTGGTGCAGAAGTCTTCTCTATAGATCTTATTTCATACACCTTTCACTTTCTGCTGGGTCATTCTACATCACAAATAAATAATCTGTTATCTCTTTCATTTTTAATGTAAAATCTTCCCTTGATCCCATTTTCTTTCCTTTCTCTGTGTAGCAAAATTTAAGAGATTCCCAAAATGCCTGTCTCCCATTTATCTTCTTTCATTCTCTTTAAACACTTTTCAGCCACACTTCACCACCTAACACTGAAAATGTTCTTTCAAGGTCTCCAGTGACTTCAGTTTCAGTAAATTTGATAGTCTTCATTCATTTTTCACCTCACAGAGTCCATCAACAACCTTTAAAACAGTTTTCCTTGCATAGTCTGTATACATGAACGACCATAATTCCCAGATTACATCTCTAACTCAGACTTCTTTCCTGAGGCTGAGACCTGGAAACCCAACTTCCTCTATGGCATTCCCACCTGAAGGGCTAAGAGATTTCTTAAACTGAACAAGTCTAAAGCTATATTCCTGGTCTTTTTCATCCACAAACCTACTCCATTCATAACATACTTTATCTCAGCTGTCAGTATATTTGGTCTTTATTGTGTGTGTGTGTGCCTTACTTCCAGTCTATCAGGGAATACTCAACCTTCAATATATATCCAAATTCAACTACTTCTAATCACTTTTGGACTTCTTATCTAGCTCCAAGCCTATCATCTTTCACCTGAATTGTTGCAATTGCCTCATATCCACTCTCCTTGCTTTTCTCTTGGCATCCTCTGTTCTAATACACCATCCTTGGAACAGTGCTCAGAATCACTCTGTAAATCCAGTCAGAGCATAACTCACCTCTGCTCAGTACTCTACAACAGGTGTCATGCCATGCAGGGTAAAGGCTAAATGCTTACAGTTTCTAAAATTTAGGTAGCTGCCGGGTTATCTCTCTGAACTCCCTACTATGACCAAATCTCCACAGATTCCCCTGATTTCTCGGGCACCCTTCTGTCTGCCTTACCTGCTAGCTATGTTCTTGCTGTCAGGCCTTTTCATAGGCTCTTCTCTCTGCCTGGAATACTTGCTCCCAGTCATCTGCATGACTAAGTCACTCTGTGTTCACACAAGGGAAGAACCTGTATTTTCAATAGAGCTGCACTTAGATCTGGACCAGCAGGGCTTCTGTTCTTGGATCCACACTTTGAAGTATTTCTGTGAAATTTCTAAATTCTCCTTCAGTGTCTGGTCCCAGCCAGTACATTCTGGTGGGGTATGCAAGCGCAGAGCAGACTACATAGTTCTTATTGATGTGTTCCTCTTTCAAGGTGCTCTATGACCTTCTATCTCACCTGTGGGGTCAACCAGTTGCTTGTAGAAGTTCTGAAATCTGTACCTTTGAAGTTACTTCAGGTTCTGTGCACGGGGCCTTGGTTCTGGAAGGCAGTGAGTCAGGCACGTGGCTTCCACAGGCAGGTTCATTATTTCTTTCATTGTATTGTCCTAGGGTGTTAACTAGAATGGTGTTTACATGCTGATTTTCGGTAATGCAGGATAAGTTCTTGGATCTGGGCTGTAAGTGATTCCCTGCAGACCTTGGATTGGTCATGTGTGTGGGCTCTTCTCAGCTATCACTTGTCCATTCTCTGACTTCAGTGCTATCACCTGTAGAGCTGCAGGCTAGGGGAGTGGCAGCAGACAGCCTTTACTCTGTGTATTCTGATGACAGCCAGGAAGATCACCCCAGCCCTTGCATGGACTCTATGCTGTGAGTCATGCATATGTTTATCTGCTTCAAAGACTTTCAAGACATTGCTCTGCAGTGCTGACTGGCTTGCTCTTGCCTCCCATGGATGTGGTGGCACTGTGCTCTTTTGTGTCTCAAAGCATGCATGATGAGTGACATGACTTGTATGAATGTGATCACATTGCTTGCTCTTCAGTTAGGTTTTCATTTATCTTCCCTTCTGGTAGCCATGTGTGGAAGGCAGGCTGTGGTCAGGTTGAAAGACATCATACTCCCAGGATGCAGTGGTTATGGCCTGAAGAATTCAAGGGAAGACGTGGCTGGAAGGTGTGCAATTCGAAACTTACGCTATATAATTCCAAACAGTCGATTTAACGTGACTGGGAAATGAGTTATTGTTCACATTTTCTTGCAGACTCTGGTCATCAGATTTGTATTTGTGCGCATTATCAAGGAAATATTGTTGAGACGGTCACTGGAAGCCAGTATTCATGGGCAGTCTGAAAATTATGCAGCATGATGAATAATGATGCAAAACAGCATTAAATACATGATATTAAGGAACATTAGAGGCATTGTTCCAACATACAAAGGTGATGAAGAGAACAAAAAGAGATGGATTCTGAATCTGGACAGGAAGGTAGATGCTTGGACAGGAGGAACAATCTTTCTGTTCTCTTAGTAAACAATAAACAAGTACAATAGTACATCTTTTCTACCCACGATTCTAGAACTCTTCAATAACTCACTATACCTCATGCTGACTTATAAGATTTGTAATACACTCTTTGAATCAAATAGTTTATTATTATCATTTAAATCAGAATATTCTGCTAGGAAGGGCTAAAAACTATTTGGCTGGTTCTTCACATCCACAGGGAGGCTCTGATTGTAGAAACATCAATTCTGTGGTGAATTAATAGTCCCCTCCCCCATACCCCACAAATGACAAAGCGTATTTTCATGGAAATTGATGAACCAATTCTAAATGTGTATGTATGTGTGACTATGTTTGAATAGTCTTTGCAATAAAAACAATGTGAGAGGAATAGAGATAGGCAGCTAGCTGTATTAGATGTCAGAACTTATCGTTTTGTTTTGCTTTCTAAACATTTTGTGATAGACCCAGTAATAATTCTAAAGAACAGAAGAAATGGCCCAGAAATTGCATCATCTATCTTTGGAAATTTAATATAAAGTTTGTGTTTTAATAAATAAGGAAGGTGGAGTTGTAAATTGGTGGCTAGAATGCACTACTGGATAAATTCTGTAAGGGCAAATTGTTACTTATCTCTTCCCTATCTCATCCCCCCATTTCGCACTTCTTGTTGTATCTGCCTCTGTCTCTGCCTCTGTCTTTCTCTCGTTTTCTGATTTGTAAGTTTAAAAAAATTCAGCTTATATTTGCACACATACCATTCTTGTTATATTGACTTCCCTGCCCCATCTTCACGCTATTATTTCACTGCTCTCCCACTTACTTCTTCAAACAGAAACAAGTAATGAAGGAAGCAAAGCAGGGCAAGGAATCAAGCAGAGGATGTTAAATGTGCCTATAGTAGGAACGGGGTTCCAGAACTCATTGCTGGAGTCCCATTGTTGAGTTCCATTTTGAAACTATCATTCCTCTCATTGATTTGAAACTATCATTCCTATCATTGATCTATACATCTTTGTACTTTATACATAAAATTTGTTATCTGTTAAGAAGCAGTTACCGCTACTCTGTTCCCAAAGCATCACATGTCCTTATGGGTTTACGCTGTGCCGTATCTCAGAACTCACCTCTTACCTTGACTAAGTGCAAATGTGTGTTGGTCTAATCCTGAAAGGGAACACTGTATTCTGTCCCAATATACACAGTGTTCCATTCCTGAATAAGAAGGTAAATGGAAGCATCTACAAATAGAAACATCGGAGCAGTTAAAAAAAGAAAAAAGGAAAAAACGTTCTAATTGGTTGGGGACATAAAAGTTTGGCAAACATTTAAGCAAGTCATACCATGGAAAACTGTGTCTTGAAAAATCTTGTGGATGGGAAATTTCCAGACCCTGAGGGGAACTGAGAGGCAATTCTGCAGGCCCGTGACCTCTCAGGGAATCCTCTTAATTCTGGTAGAAACTCAGGGGGGCAACTTTTGCTTCTTTATTTTTTTCCCTGAGACCATGTCGAAGACAGTGCCTGAGAAGCAGTGAGGAACATCCTCTTCCTCACTTGCCAGAGATGCCCTTCCTCTGTCTTAGATGGAGAAGTAAAATTTGGAAGCATTTTTCATTTCGCTTGCCATGGAATGGATTTTTTCCATAGAGAATAGGAGATTGCCACCACCAGGATTTTCAAGGAACTGACACATGGTAAGATCTATAATTCCCATTTTGGCATTTTCAGAGAGGATTTTAAAATTGATACATACTTAAAAGTATGGTGTTGAGGTCCAGGCTTCTAAGTTTAATGTAAGCATGAGTCTATCCTAATACTTGGGCTACTTAAATAAAATTTTGGGCCTCAAATATTTATTTTTAATGGAGATTATACATTATCAAGCCCTAAGGATTGAAAACAAATAATAAATATAGAGTTGACAGGACAACATTTGACACATAATATGTGCTTACTGAGAAGAAGCTGTTAGAAAGTAAAGTTTTTAGAAGGGTTACGATTAACTGTTACTACAATCTAATGAAATTAGATCTATCTTCAGTTTTTCACTTTCAAGTAAAATCCAAATAACCATGAAATGCAACAAGTGCATGTTTTTGTCTTAGTTATCCAATAACATTTTGCTTAGTCTTACTAGTTATATTCTCATTTATCACTCATTTAATGCTGTCTCTATCCTGATGTTATTGATTACAAAAATGCTAATTCAAGTACTGTTTATCATTTATGGAGTTGTTTATATATAATGTAGCCCTTAGTAGTCCCACAACAAAACATTAACACAGCACAGGGAGAGACATTATGGGGAAGAAAGTGTGCCGTGCTCAAGCCACAGAGCAGAGTATTCTGATGTTAAATATGTCCACTTAATTTTCTTTAAGTGCATTTGATATAAACAACATTAGGTTTCTGTTTCATAATTGTTCAAGAATGTTTAAATGACTGAAGTTCTGCACTATTTTAGTGCTATTTGTTGCAGTTTTGTCCTCTCTTAAAATGATCAAAATCACTGAGACAGCATAAAAGAGGTCAGGCATCCATCAGGAAGAACACTGGTGTTTTTTTTCCCAAATTCTTAAAATAGAAATAATAGGATTATAAAGTCTGTGACTTTAGGAGATTCAAAAGAGTAATAGTGAGGGGGGAGAAAAGGATCTGAAATCTCAGGAAAACATATTTCCCAGATTATCAGGAAAAGGAATGTGCTTAACTATACCAACAAAGAATAAATATTTTATTGCTGAAGTAAAAAATAATCCTGGGTCACAAAATACAGTGGATTTAATGAACTTAAAAGAAAAGGTAATTGAGAATGGGCAATCTATTCTTTTAATTTGTGATTATATTTATTTAGAAAAATATATGCAAATGTGACTGATATGCACAAATAGGTATATATAAATGCATATAAAATTTACTGCTTGGAATATAAACACAAAATACTGCTTATAATTGCAAGTTTGAACTGAATAAGCTGTTTCCTGTGGGAATATTTGAAATTCAAAGGCCCTCAAAGTGCACACAGAGGGTGGGTGGACCAGAAGAGATGTGGATCTTTATGGAAAGTTTACAGGAGTAAAAAATTTTAGTGTAAGATTCTATGTTATGTTTGCACCTTAGTTAGTTCCACTTATGAATATTAGTTATACTGTATAAAAAATAAAACTTGCCTCAAACCCCATCTCTTTACCCTGAACTATTTAAATGATAGGAAATGTGGTGTTGTGGGTTTTAAACTTGATTTTTAATTTTAAATTTCTCATAGTTCTATCAAGATCATATTGAAAGCAAAAAATCTCTACCAATATTGTATCTTCCCATCCTGAGTTAAAAATTATATTAAACTGTGTATACAAGTGGTCAGAGTTATTACCATTTTTCTTCTTTTTCTCATTTAACATATTGTAAAAATACTTTGTCTATGTCCTCACATAATTAGTGTTTTATTCACAGCATTTGTGCAACTGATTTGTAGTAGTCTCATTTACATAAATATCTTCCTATTATTGAACATTTAGATATTTCTAAATTTTTACTATTATAAATGTCATGACATCATCTTCCATTATAAAACTTACAGCACCTCATTTCATTTTCAAATTAATTTTTAGGGTTTGGGTTATAGAATACACATATTTTTCTGCTTTTATTTTTTGGAGGTTTTGCTCTATTAAATTTTTTTTTTAATTTAGTTATAATTCATATACAATATTATATTGGTTTCGAGTATACAACATAGTGATTCAACAGTTATTATATACATTATTAAATACTCATCTCACTAATTTAGTTACTGCCAACAGAGAATGACGTTGCAGAACTATTGACTATACTCTCTATTATATACTATCATGCCTGTGACTAATTTATATCATGATTTTGCTCTTCTTTATCTCCTTCACCTATTTCAACCACCCACCCTAACCCCTCCCCTGTGGTAACCACCAGTCATGTCTCAGTGTTTAAGAGTCTACTGCTATTTTGTCCATTTTGTTTTGTTTTTAGATTCCACATATAAGTGAAATCATATGGTATTTGTCTTTCTCCACGTGGCTTATTTCAGGTAGCATTAAACCCTCTAATTCCATCCCTGTTGTCGCAAATGGAAGGATTTCTTTTTTTTATGGTTGAGTAATACTCCATTTTTTATATGTACCACTTTTTCTTTACCTATTCATCTATTGATGGACACTTTACATGTTTATGATTCTGGAAATATTTGCTAAAGTGTTTTAAACAGGGATACCACATATGAAGCAGTTTCATTGTGATTTTAGAGTTAATATAATTTTAAAACCTTGATTTTAGAAACATGTATTTTATTGTTTTGATGGATTCAGTGTTCCAGCTCATTTTGTGTATATAGACACTGTTTAGAAATAATGCTGTTATCAATATTATACATGTTCCTTTAGAGTTCTAATTACATAGCATGTTCATAATAACTGTCTCACTTGGCGCTCTTGGGCCAGTGGCTTCAACAAGTGTTATTATATATCTATTTTATGGGAGAGGATCTTGAGGTTTAGTTGTTTCTTTAAGACACATAACTATTAAGTGATGTAACTGCTAGTATTTTGATACCAAAACTGGATAATTATTATATTATTTTAATTAATTTTTTATTTTGCAATAATTTTAGATTAATAGACAAGTTGCCTAGCTATAGAGAGTTCCTGTATACTCCTGAGTTTTCTCTACTATTATCATCTTACATTATCATGATTATATGTGTTAAAACTATGACATTAACATTAACATATTACTCTTAAGGAGACCCCAGATTTTATTCATATTTTACTGATTTTTCCACTACTGTAATTTTCTGCTCTAAGATTTAATCCAGCACAATGCATGCATTACTACAATTACCTTTTGAATGGCTTAAAATCATAAACCTTGTGATCATAAACTACAGGATATTGTACTCTTCCACTGTGAGAGTTTCAAGACTAATTTTGGAAATTCCTTTTGTGTGAAGAAAGAAAGGGTTTGTTTGTTTATAGCTACTGAACATTTTAATTCTAAAATGGTATTACTCTTAGAAACTCTACAAATAAGGGAAGTGGAGAGTCTAAGACTTATTTAATCACTAGATTAATACAGAGCTGAGGTCTTCCTCTCTGCCTCCTCACCCAATTTGTTTTTTGTACAATGCTACCTGAAAAATAAATACACACTTGTTGGTCTGAGGGCCACAATAATTTATTGAGGATGTTTAAAAGTGTTGCACATTTAAACAATACCATATCTGCTCTGTGACCAAAAATATTTTATATTTTTTAACAAATAAAAGGAGGAGTAAAAGTACTTAATAGCTGTGGTCATGGTAAAGCAGGGATTAGAGTAAAACCATTGTCATTTGTGCTGTGTCAGGGGTTCTGGGGGTTGTTCTCACTATTCATCCTGATTTTTCTCCTACACTTCTAACTGTGTAACTGTATTTATGTATATTTCCTTATCTGATTCTCACAAGTACCCTATTAATAGGCATTATTATTAAACCCTATTACAGAGGAAAAATCTGAGTCTGAAAATTTTAAGTAATTTTTCCATCACTTGATGTAACTGAGTAGAAGAGCTTGGATCCAAACCTGGGTGAACTGGAGCTGATGTTCTTTTTCATTTCATTTCGTTGTTTTTCCTGCTTTGACCCCAGGATAGGCTGATCGCTGCTGGATCATGTACTGATAGTCTTTACTTCTTAGTAAATGGTTATTAACTGATCCAATGACCTTATAGGGCTTGTTTAACACTTGATTTCTTGGTGACAGCTTGTACCTGGATATGGAGTTCTATTTCAGGCATTGTTTAGGAGTGTCTAGTACCCTGGAAACATAATGGAAATCATTATTTTAAAGTAAGCAAAAAGACAGATATTAGTATGCACAATTGTATATTTGTTAGTTTTATTAACATTGTGAATTGTTTTGTTAACTAAGTGGCATTCATAAACATCAGATTAATTCTCACCTGAAAGTCCTATTATTCTTTTATTCACCTATTTAACAAATATAGATTACATGCATATACATGCACAGAAACATCTGCCACTTGACAAATTTATGTTATATGTACAGGTGAGAGCACATTCTTCAAAGCAGTGTCTTGAAATGGAAAATTAAGTCAAAAGATGGAGTAATTATCTGAATGACTCATGGAAAAGCTTTCTGTGGGTAAGGTGGCTGGCTTTCAAATTGAGAAAATAGTAAGTACAATTGGTAAGGACATTTTACCATAAGCAACATTTTTACATTTTACATTTTGACCCTCATAATCCTGTGAGATAAGCAGGTGGGTTTATTGCTTACCTATGTGGTTGCTGTCAATCTGTATCTGTAAGTAACTGGGCCATTACCTTCTGAATCTACATTGTTCGTTCTGTGTCCTTCATCAAGGGACCTCATTCAAACATGAACAAAGGAATCAGAAGGCTTTTCAGAAGGCTTTAACTTCTACAGGTAGATGGAGACAGTAGAAAGGCCAGTTCTGCTCTGAAGTTCTTGCTAGAAAGGGAAAATCCTTGCTCCTATCTCTGTTGATTCAGTGGGAAGGACTTGGATGTTAAGTGTCAGAGGTTCTGTGTTAATTTCCAGATCCAGCATCTGTTATTTGTTTGGCCTTATCTCTATAGGCATGAATTTCCTACCAGTAAAGTAGGGATAATAAGACCTAACGTGGACTGTACCTTAGGTACTAAGCCCTGAACAATTGTTTTCATTGTATTATTTAACTTATTCATTATGACAACACTCTAAAATGGGAATTTATTATAAACATGCTTATTTTAAAATGATGAATGAGGGGGAAAAAAACAACACATACATACTTGTTCTATGTTAGAATAGAGGTAGACACTTTTCCATAGATCTTTCTTTTTTTATAAGGAATGAATTAATTCATCTTAAATGCCCAATTCAATTCAGACTTTTAGAGAAATGGGGGAGTAGCCATGAATTTCGTATGCTTCCTAAACTGGATGTTATTCCTTCTTCTATTTGTACATAAGGCAGTCTCCTGATCAGGGATGGCAGGCAAGTCACCCTTGCCACCACTCTGCTGATGGCAGGCATGACCAATAGATTGCTGTCCTCCTTTCCTCAGAATTTAAATGTGCCTTCAGAATCCTTCTCAACAATTCACTCCAGAAGTTGCTACTAAGTGACAAGAGTTGGCAGTTGAGATAAGCACTATTCATCCCTATCACATGTAGATACTTCCCTTCCCCTATATTGAAGCTTTGGCTATATTAAAATATTTAATAAGTTTTCTTCTCAATTCTGCCTGACCTCCACTATCATCTTCAACAGATTTCTAATGTTGTGTTCTCAATGGCAGTAGAAACACATAAGATAATGTTTCACATGAATGCGCAACCTTCTTGATGACTACGATAATACCAACTGTAAACTGGTCTGAGATGTATTTTTCTTTCTCATGTTTGTAGCTTCCACATGCTCACTGTGATAGCTTTCAGCTTTACCTTGGAGATCATGCAAAATCAAAGTTTTGTAACTGAATTTGTCCTCCTGATGCTTTCCCAGGATCCCAGTGTCCAGAAAATAGTGTTTGTTGTTTTCTTGGTCAGCTACATTGCAACTGTTGGGGGCAACTTGCTCATTGTGGCAACTATCATCAGCAGTCCGACACTCCTTGGCTCCTCCATGTACTACTTCTTGGCTTTCATGTCCTTCCTGGATGCATGCTTCTCCACTGTCATAGCCCCAAAGATGACTGTGGACTCTCTCTATGAAAGGAAAACCATCTCATTTGAAGGCTGCATGACCCAGCTCTTTGCTGAACACTTTTTTGCTTGTGTGGAGGTGATTGTCCTCATGGCCATGGCCTTTGACCGTTACGTGGCCATCTGCAAACCTTTGCACTACTCTTCTGTCATGAACTGGCGGCTCTGTGGCATTCTGATGGCTGTAGCCTGGACAGGGGGCTTCCTACATTCCATGACACAAATTCTCTTTACTTTCCAGCTGCCTTTCTGTGGCCCCAATGTCATTGATCACTTCATGTGTGACTTGTACCCATTATTGGAGCTCGCCTGCACTGATACTCATATCTTTGGCCTCTTGGTAGTCACCAACAGTGGGTTCATTTGCATGATAATCTTCTCTTTGTTGCTTGTCTCCTATGGTGTCATCTTGCTCTCTTTGAGAGCCTATAGTACTGAAGGCCAATGGAAAGCTCTCTCCACCTGCGGATCTCACCTGCTGTGGCTTTGTTCTTTGTCCCATGCATATTTGTATATGCACGACCCTCAACTGCTTCCTCCTTTGACAAAATGGTGGCAGTATTTTACACCATCCTAACTTCGTTACTTAACCCTTTGATTTACACTTTCAGGAATAAGAAAGTGAAAAATGCCATGAGGAAAGTATGGAACAGAAAAATGGTGGTTTCTAATGAAAAATAAAGCATTCAACTTTGAAAAAAATGTTAAAGTTAAGGGAGAAAAAGTCAAATTCTCTAGACAAAAACTATGTGGATGGGCCTTCTTTGACAGAAGGTAATATAACAAAAAATGGAGTAATACTGGGTTAGGAACAGTGTTTTCACTGAGGTCACTTATCAACTCTGATTTGGCAACTCAGTGCCTTCCTATGTAAATTACAAGAGTTGAATTTTGTGTTTACTTAGAATCTAAAAATAAAAAAAAAAGATTGAAAAGAGGAGCTTATCAGACCTCTTGTCATTCATTCCGTGTTTGGAAAATCTTTAGAGAGGGATGGGAAAACATCTTAGAGATTAGAAAAAAACATTCAAATTATTTCAAGAATATGAGAAGATCACTGACCTCAGTGACTGATGAGAAAAAAAATCTGAACTCAGGATCAGAAGAGATAAGGTCATTCTTGAACTTCAACTGTGAGTGTTTTTGTATCAGTGATTATTCTTTGTTTTTAAAAATAGCCACTTGAACATTGGGTTCTATGGCCCCTTCCTGCCCGCCAGCGACTCCATTTTTTGAGAGCACTTATCAGTTTCTGATATACTACATTACTTATTTACCTTTTGGCCTGCCTTTTCTGATAGACTAAGCTATGAGGCAGGGAATTTTTCTCTCTCTTTGGTTCAATAATGTATCAGTAATGTCTGCAACAGCCTGATGTCGAAGCTTAGTAAATATCTGTTGAATACATGAATAAATGAGATACCTTCCCATATTCAAATTTAAACTGCTCTCTAACACTAACACACTAAAATGTCATGTTTGGAGAAGGAATGTAGTTATTGCTGATATTAGCCCTTAGATCTCAAAGATAACTTTAATTCTTGCCTTGGCATAGCACGAAAATAATGCCAGTCTTCTCAATCCATTCTTCTTTTTTTAATTGAAGTATAGTTAATATACAATCTTATACTGATTTCAGGTGTCCAACACAGTGGTTCCAGTTGCCCGTATTATTAAATCCTCACCCCAACTAGTATGGTTACTATCTGTCGACATAGGACGATGTTACAGAATCATTAGCTATATTCTCCATGCTGTACTACCATCCCTATGACCAACTTATATTGAGAGTTTTTGTGCTCCTCTATCCCCCTCACCCTACCTACCAACCCAATTTACCAACCCACCCTAACTCTCTGCCATGGTTACTACAGGTCACTTCTCAGTGTCTTTGAGTCTATTGCTGTTTTATTCATTTTGTTTTGTTTTTTTAGATTCCACATATAGGTGACATCATATAGCATTTGTCTTTTTCTGCCTGGCTTATTTCCCTTAGTGTAATACCCTCTAGCTCCATTCATGTTGTCATAAAAGGCAGGATTTCTTTCTTTTTTATGGCTGAATAATATTCCTTTGTATATTTGTACTACCTCTTATTTATCCACTCATGTGTTGATGGACACTGGTTGCTTTCATATTTTGGCTATTGTAAATAATGTGGCAATAAACCTAGGAGTGCAAGTATCTTTTTGTATTAGACATTTTGTTTTCTTTGAGTAAACTTGTAGGAACAGAGTTACTGGGCAATATGGTATTTCTGTTTTTAGACTTTTGAGGAACCTCCATAGTGTTTTCCACAATGGCTGCACCAACTGACGTTCCCACCAACAGTGTAGGAAGGTTTCCTTTTTTCCACATTCTCGCCAACACTTTTCATTTCTTATCTTTTGGCTAGTGGCCATTCTGACTGGTGTGAGGTGCTGTCTCATTGTGGTTTTGATTTACACTCCCTAATGATTAACAATGTGGAGCATCTTTTCATGTGCCTATTGGTCATCTGTATTATATTGTTGGAAAAATGTCTATTAAAAGTCCTCTGCCCATTTTTCATTTGGGTTATTTTTTGTTGTTGAGTCGTTTGAGTTCTTTATATATTTTGGATGTTAACACCTCTATCCATTCTTCTTATTTTTCATTCTATATCCTTTCTTTTATTTTCTGCAAAAATAAATGTTGTTCTCAGTGATCTTTTACTCCAAAAGTATTTCTGATTCCAATAAAATAATCTATTGCCTCAAGTTTGCATTTTATGAGTTGGGCTTAATATGGCCAGAGTTTATAAATTATTCACTGGAAACCTGATATTAGTAAGATACAAGTAAATGAGCAGAGGTTAGTTTAGGGCCTTAATTCATCTTAAGCTGACATGTGAGACAGAGGTATAACAAACTTAAAATGTTGCAAACCTAATGTTTGCTTGGTGATTTTGTGACAATTTTATGAAATTGTGAATTATATTATAAAAATCAACACCTCCTGGATGAGGTCATACATATGAAAAAGGCAACAACTGACATAAAAAACAGAGCTAATGTCAAAATCACCTTTACAAAAAAGGAAGATGTCCACAGAAGCAAGGTTCCCAGCTTGAAAATAAAGAACAAAGTATGTCAAGGAAGCCAAATTCCTCATTAGGTGTCAATCAGGTAGAGAGAGCCCTAGTGCAAACAAGTGTTTCACTGGTAGGTAAGACTAGTTAGGTGCCTGGCGGGCACACTTCTGGGTTAATGTCTCAGGCCATGGCTACTTGGATTGTACCTTTATCGAGTAAATTTTGCATGGTAATTAGGTTTACTGTAGAGATTTTCCTCTCTGGAGAGAAAGATATTAGCTAGTGACTAGGATAAGAACTTTGGCATTCTTACAATTTTATGTATCTCATTAAATTCACATTCCAGTTTTGCAACTACTAACTAATGAGTATGGACAAGAGGAACCAGTTCATGTGGGAGTGTTCAATGTGTCTACGTCTGAGAATGAACATAAGATTATTTTCCTATAGATCAAAGGCTTGGACTCTGAAGCATGGCAGGTGACCCCACACAATGCCACCTTGAGAGGTTCTGCATGAGCCCATCTCCTTGGACCGAGGAGCCTGATGGACCTTCACACTCTGATAATGAAAGTTTGGAAGATTTATTTTAAGCTCACACCCTTAACTGGAAAACTCTCCCAATGTACAGATCCTATGATGAGACAGGAATTTCCTGGTTTGTAAAAGGCATCAGTCATTAAAGTATTTGCCTTCCTAGCTTTGCCACAAATTTGCATTGCTATAAACTGCTGTGGGTTAGTATTGTTATAGAAACAGAAGGAAAGAAAAGAGAGAAAAGTAGAAATGGAGACAAGATTATGGAAGGGAGAAAGCTTTTTGCCTCGAGTTTTGGGAATGTCCTCAGGGCAGAAGTGTTTATGGTAGGCTACTGATGATCAGGAGAAATTTCTTTTCATATGTTATATTAAAACTTTAAAATAAAATCAAGGGTTCTTGTGACATTAAATACCATTTCAATGCTGGTGACTGTCATATTTATATCTCCACTCCAGATTTCTCATTTGAAAGCCAGTCTTGTATACTGAACTACCTGCTTGATACCTTCCTTTAAATATCTAGTAGGTATCTTCATATTTATTGACTGATAGTTCTTGCCCCAAATGTACTCTACCTATAGCCTTCCCCTGGAAATTTTATCTATCCAGTTTTCAAACATAGAGCCAAAAACATAGAATCAAAAGATTTGATACCACAGCTCACACCTAACCCATTAGAAAAAAAATTGTTTGCCTTCAAAATATACACTGAATAATAGCCAAAGCAATCCTGAGAATGAAGAATAAAGTGGGGGGGATTATGCTCCCTGACTTCAAGCTCCACTACAAAGCCACAGTAATCAAGACAGTTTGGTACTGGCACAAGAACAGACCCATAGGCCAATGGAACAGACTAGAGAGCTCAGATATAAACCCAAGCATATATGGTCAATTAATATACGATAAAGGAGCCATGGATATACAATGGGGAAATGACAGCCTATTCAACAGCTGGTGTTGGCAAAACTGGACAGCTGCATGCAAGAGAATGACACTGGATTATTGTTTAACCCCATACACAAAAGTAAACTCAAAATGGATCAAAGACCTGAATGCAATTCATGAAACCATAAAACTCTTAGAAGAAAATATAGGCAAAAATCTCTTCAATATAAACATGAGCAACTTTTTCCTGAATGCATCTCCATTGGTTCCTGAAGAAAATAAAAAATGAACAAATGGAACTACATCATGCTAAAAAGCTTCTGTATAGGAAAGGACACCATCAACAGAACAAAAAGACATCGTACAGTATGGGAGAATATATTTGTAAATGACCTATCTGACAAGGGGTTTACATCCAAAATATATGAAGAACTCACACACCTCAACACCCCAAAATCAAATAACCCAATAAAAAAAATGGGTGGAAAAAAATGGGTGGAGGGTATGAACAGACACTTCTCCAAAGAAGAAATTCAAATTGTCAATGGGCACATGAAAAGATTCTCCACATTGCTAATCATCAGAGAAATATAAATTAAAACCATAATGAGATATCACCTCACATCAGTTAGGATGGCCAATATCAAAAAGACAAACAACAAATGTTGAGGAGGATGTGGAGAAAGGGGAACCTCCTACACTGATGGAGGGAATGTAAGCTAGTTCAACCATTGTGGAAAGCAGTATGGAGGTTCCTTTAAAATTAAAAATAGAAATACCATTTGACCTGGGATTTCCACTCCTAGGAATTTACCCAAAGAAAACAACTTCTCAGATTCAAAAGACATATGCACCCCTATGTTTATCACAGCACTATTTACAGTAGCCAAGATATGGAAGCAACCTAAGTGTCCATCAGTAGATGAATGGATAAAGAAGATGTGGTACATATACACAATGGAATACTATTCATCCATAAGAAAGAAACAAATCCTACCATTTGCAACAACATGGATTGAGCTAGAGGGTGTTATGCACAGTGAAATAAGTCAGAGAAACACAAGTGCCAAATGATTTCCTTCATTTGTGGAGTATAACAACAAAACAAAACTGAAGGAACAAAACAGCAGCAGACTTACAGACTCCAAGAAAGGACAAGTGGTTACCAAAGGGGATGGGTGTGGGAGGTTGTGTGGGGAGGGAGGGAGAAGGGGATTGTTGGGTATCATGGTGTGTGTAGGGTCACGGGGAAGGCAGTGTAGCCTAGAGAAGACAAATAGGGACTCTGTGGCATCTTACTACACTGATGAACAGTGATGCAATAGTGTATGTGGGTGGACTTGATAATAAGGATGAAAGGTAATGTAATAACCACATTGTTTTTCTTGTGAAACCTTCATAAGAGTGTATATCAATGATACCTTAATAAAAAATACATATGCTGAATATATTTTTGCACTAGTTTTCCTGCTAGCCTGATCTTAGCTGCTGTCATCTCTCACTTAGGTCGCAGCCATAAACTCTAAGAATTCTTCCTACTTCTACTCTTGTTCTGCTAAGTCTATTTTTAGAACAGCTGCCAGAGGTCCCTTTTACAAGTACAGTCAAATCAGAACACTTCTCTCCTTAAAATTCTGTAATAGTTCAGCAAAATCCTTGCAGTGATTTGACATTCTGTGGCCTCTTTGGCTCTCCTGGCACTTACACACTGTTCCCTTGGCCCCAGCCACACTGGCCTCCTACAAGGCTTTCACTTTGTCGCATTTGCCTCACCTGTTTTTCCTGCTTAAAATACTCTTACAGTAAGGTGCTCTGCTTATAGCTTCACTGTATATTGAGTTCTAGTGTCTCTTCACAGAAGCCTCTGTTATGCCCAGAGTAACACAGCATTCCCCTTATCACTCCTGGTCCACTTATCTTACTCTATTTTTTCTTTTTTTTTACAGCATTTGTCATCTTCTTACATACTATAACTTATTTACTGTATTTATTGTTTATTGTCTGTTCCCACTAGAATCTAAGTTCCTGGAAGCCATGGATTTTTGTTCTTTTCAGGAACATATACCAACCAGGTTGCAGAGTGCTTTGAATATAGCAGAACCTCATTACGTGTTTGAAGTCATTGTTAACTGAACCCTTAGAATTTGGTGATTCTAAACCAGGAATCCTAACACCACAGCGTGCTGGTTTCTATAAGAATGCTTCACTTTGTCTTTTCTCTTGAATGATAATTTAAAGATACATATGGGTATACTATAGGTCTTCTGCTGATGAACTTATATACAGTTATAGCTGCATAATTTCAGTGTCAGAATGTGATTACTGATAGGGTAGCTCCAAATGCTGCTACACAGTGACTGAAGGCTAGGAAGCAAGTATATGTGAACTCAAGCAAATTATTAAACTTGCGGTCTGGTTTATATCACAGGCATTTTTTTATTTGGTCAAGATGAGCAAGTCCATGAGAGTCTTCCCTTCTCTGGGCATTAACAGAATTCAGTGTTGCCTTGTATGTCTGAAGATCAGACACTGATGCACAGGTACCCCAGAGTGAGGTGAAAGGGGTGTTAACTAACACTTGCTGTGGCAACCATTTCACAATATATATGTGTACCAAATTATCCCACATACACCTTAAACTTACACAATGTTATATGTCAATTATAGCTCAATAAAGCTGGAACAACAACAAAACAAGATGCAACCCTGATGGGTGATTTCTGAGCTTTATCCTTACATATCTATTTTGATGAGCTTCAAACTCCAGTGTTCTCAGTTCTGATAGCCAGTGTAGACCTATATCCTTAGTGGTGGAAAAATATTAAAAATGTTGGGTAAGGAAATTTCATCTTTGCATGTGACATAGAACATTAGAAATCCAAGTACCCTTCCAAAAGTATAGCACTATTACAAAGAGGAGTGGTGCATATTAGGTGGTCAATAAATATTTGTTGATTTAATAAATAAGTGATAATAAAAATACATAAATGGACTTCTACTCCTGGGAGAGATTCAACAGCTTGTCATGAACTAGAAAAGCCAGATGCAGAAGAGAAATCACCGGTATGAGGTACTGGAGACCGGTTGCATCCAGAATCAAAAGAGACAGAATCCAGAGAAATAAGACCTTTAATAAAGTGAGTTGAATTCTGTGGCTGTTTTTATCCTGGAAACATTTGTTGACTCTGGGCATAGACAGAAAGCTGAGAATCTGGGCTTTTCACTGGTTGTGGGGGACACTTCTGAAGTTGGGGTGAGGACAGAGACAGAGCAGAGCTTTTGGAGGAAATTTTGGAGAGCCTCAACCATGCACTATTTTTGCCCTCAGTAAATTTTTCCAATGCTAGAAGCTGTACAGGGTTTGTTATGGGTTGAATTGTAGCCCCGCAAAAGATGTTGAAGTCCTAATCCCCAGTGGCTATAAATGTGAATTTATTTGGAAAGGTGGATTTTGCAGATAATCAAATTCAGATGAGGTCATTAGGATGGGCCTTAATCCATTGTCACTGATGTTCTTACAAAAAGGGGGAATTTGGATACAGATGTGCACACAGGAAAAATGCCATGTGAACGAGGGCAGAGATTGGGGTGATGCATCTACAAGCCTTGGAGCCCCAAAGATGCCCAGCAAACTATCATAAATGAGGGGAGAGGCTGGGAACAAATCATCCCTCATATGCTTAGAGGGAACCATGTAATAAAACCAAATAATAAAAAGCAGAAGGCAAAGAAATACAGTTTAAACATGAAGAGAACACAAGCAAAAACTAAATCTGGTTCTTAGAAAAAATAATAAAATTGATAAATTTGTACTATGTGGTAGCAGTTGCATGAATGTATACATTTGTCAAAAGTCACCTGTTCATGCAAAAATAGTATATTTTATTGTATGCCAGTTGTACCTTGAGAAGTTGATTTAAAAACAAAAATATGTAAAAACACCTTTTCTTTCCATTTTTTCTCTTGTTATCTGACTTACTGATTTCAAAATAGTTTAGAAATTTTAGAAATTTTGTTAGTAGCTTTCAGTGTAATTATTCATATTGTAATATGCTTTATCAGTATCATTAGGATTTATAATAATTACTATAAAATTAAATACTGCTTAAAATACTCTTATGCTAAGGTGCTTATATCTCATATTTATATTAATTTACATTTAGTTATACAATTAAATATTATATCTAATAATTATAATACCCATTTTCTAGAATAGGAAACTAAGAGAAGTTAAGGAACTTTCCTAAATTCACAGAAACATAAATCATGACTCTAGAATTCAATTACATCACATCTTTTTGAACCTTTGCCTGGACTCAGAGCTTGGTCTGCCATAGAAAGGATTTGACTTAAAGGGCAGAGCATTTGGTAACTTGTACTAGTCTAAAGTGCCTTTAAAAGTGTGTCTTTCCCTTAGAGGAGGGTGCATGGGTGGAGCACTTGAGAACTGAACTGGGAGTGTCCCTTCGGAGGGACTAGGAGGGAAGGAGTGCTCTGAGGAGAGAATCTGTCTGTTGACAGTCTAGTCTGGGATTAATTGGCCCCATGGTTTTCTGTGATCCTGGATTAACTGAGCTAAGTAGCTCGCTGAGCAAATCCTTCAGGGTTGGGTGAAATGGTGGAATCCTTGTCCCTCCAAAGGCTGGGCTTTTGTGAACTTTTATGAGATCCCTATAAATACCTGACAGAGGAAGAAGAAATGTTTAATTCACATGCTTTGCCAGGGAATGTTTGGGTAATGAACTGGCTTTATAGATGTTTCTATTACAGAGTAGTGGGGATATTTCCTTTTTATTCTAGAAAGTTCTAAGAGTTTAATTCTGTGGCTAAATTCTATCGGTATTACAGACCCTCTTGAAGAGTTTAACTCAGGCCCCTTGTAGGAGGTGTTAGCTATCTGTGGCATACAGTCTCTCCTTATAGATTCCCCAGTAAGCACAGTGGAGCTATCTGAAGTACGATTTACATGTTGCAAACACACTGCACATAATTGCCTTCAAGGTAAATCAGATCTGAAAATGAAAATTATGAGTTTCCTATTGTATATCATCTCTTTTGTTAAAAGAAAAGAGGTAAGTTTTCAAGACTGACTGAATGATTTTCTTTTTCTTGCCTCCCATTTGGAACTAGGTTTTAGAGAATTTGCCATCATCCAGTTTTGTCTCCTAAGAAAACTGAAGCTCAAGGAATGAAAGTATTTCCTTCAGTGACGAGAACATTCGGATGTGTCAGGATTCTCCTGCTTTCACTGGCCTGTGCTTCATGCAGCAGCCTCCCAGGCCCAGTTCTAGTTGAGGGGTTAGTATAGTATCCTATGCTTGCAGACTTCTTCTTTGCAAAGCTAAAGGTCAGGAAAAGGTAGGGATGTATACTGATGATATGCAAACAATACTGATGAAGCCATGGTCTTATGATTCTATGATAGTGATTGTCCTGATACTAATGATCTAACATTAGCTCTGCAGGACCCACTGACACCCTGCATACAGCCAAAAGTTGCAGTCTCCTTCTGGGGCTGGAGTGAGGGCTAAGAAGAGAAACGGAGGAATGAGTGACAAAACTCTCCAGGGAAACCTTAGGCAACCTGCTCTTTACTTTAGCGCGGTTCTTTGCTCACCCTTGCGCTTCATCTCTGGCTTTTTCCCACAAAGATTTTCCCTTTGGGCTCTGATTCTTGCCCTCATTCTCTGACCTCTATATCCCCTCCTCATCACTATTCTTTTTCAACCATATTTATAAAATGCTGATTCTCACTAGATCCATCTTGAAGATTGTATCCATTTGATGGCTAAGACATCTACTGAGCAGGTCAGTAGTTTTCTTTTTCCCTTATTTATGGTTCCTTGGCCTTGTGTTTTATGCTGGCTCCACTGAGTGGCTGGAGTCTGATGCTTTGCGTGGTAGTGTGGGTGGAGTGTTGGAGAGAGAGCAGTTGCCATGGAGCGCAAAGGTTTGTGGTCCTGTTCTGGTCCTGCTTCCTCTTTTACTGCTCTCTGCTAAACCCTGACTTCCAGCTTAGTGCACAAATGGAACAACCTGAACTTGCCCTGTTGGATATTATGAAATCAAATGAACAAAAGATGGTACAGAAAAAATTAGAGGACTGTATGATTTGATGATAATCACACACGCACACACACACTTTAACAGTGGAACACCATTAACAAGAAAGTTATTTGGATGGAGAGATCTGCAAGGTTTTGCTGAGGAGATGGCATTGAACCTGGGCTCTCTGTACACAGATAGCAATGGAGATTGAAGGTCATGTCAGAGGAAGGTCATTTACTCACTAAGAAATAAGGAAAATTCAGAGAATGAGACAGTCAGTATATTCATGAGGGACAGCAAGTCTTCGGCGTGGCTGGAGCATGCATGAGCAGAAACACGGGAGGAACAGAGGTAAGCAAGACGATGGCACAGGCTTTGAAAGTCATGGTATTTCAGCTATTGCATTTGAAAACCATAGTAACTAGTTTATTATATTCATGACACATCATATTTTTTAAATGCCCACTTTTCCTTTTCAAAAGAAAGCAAGGAAGTAAAAAAGGGAAAGGATGGAAAGAGTGTGGAGAAGAGCGGTTATCTGAAATTGTGTCCTTTATTTCTTAGAAACATAGAGGGTCTACTTAAAGAATTCTAAGATTGGCCATTTGTAATGCTGATGTTTGTCAAACACCAGCCTGATTTTGTGGTATATATGAGCTAATAATTCTCACAATGAAAACCCACATAAACATCTCACTAAGTCTTATTTTTCTTCCACTAAATGGTGTGAAAACATTATTTAGAATTTAGAGAGTATTAAATATTGTGTGAAAGGAATTATTATGTTCTATATTTGGGAATCTAAAGTGATCCTGTTTTTAGGGTAGTGATAATGCTATGTACGATACTATATTATGATGGATACATGTCATTATACACTTACCCAAATTCATAGAATGCACACCACCAAGAGAAGACCCTGAAGTAAACTATGGACTTTGGGTGGTTCTGCTGTGTCATTGCAGGTTCATCAGTTACAACGTATCCACCACTCCGGTTCTGGATGTTGATGACACATTATGCATATGTGGGGCACAGGCTCTTCAGGAAATTTCTATACCTTTCTCTTTATTTTGCTGTGAACCAAAAATTGCTCTAAAAAGAGTTCAAGTGATCCTATTAAAGCTGAGGGGAAGTTTAATTTTGCAACCTCCTCCCACTTAGATATAATTCTCTGAGAAAGGAAGCAACAAGCCTGATGTCACTATTGAATTGTATTTGGGAGCCTGCAGGACCAGTCTATTTTGTTGGGGCCACGGTGAATCCACTTGTATGCTTTCCACTGTTTCTAAGTTCAGGGGATGCAAAGACACGTGTCTGCAGTGGAACTCTGACTTTTTGAAGGAGGTAAGCACTTCATTACAGATAAGCTCAAAGTCCATGTGGATTAAATTTAGAAAAAGAAAGATGACTAAATTTTGTTAAACAGCTCAGTGATTTTTGTTCTTAGGTGCTGAATAAATCTCAGTAAAATCTGCTCTCATGTTTTGAATGCTCCCAAATTTTACATTTCACCAATACAAATATATTCAAACTTTATAAATTGTTTTCAGTGGCCTTTGGCTAGCAGAAAAACTTAAATTTTCAAGTTTTCTACTACAAATTTAGAATCTGGCTAAGCTAGAGGTTTGTTATTGATCTTCTATTTGCTTGATAAAGCATTTGCCTCATAATCTCCATTAAAACTTTGATTTCTTTTCTTTCATCCCAAATGCTCATTACTTGTATTTTCATACCTGTGTATCCCAAACTTCTTCACACTAAAGGTCTGTTATTTCTCCTTTCCTCTCTTCATGGCTTATCAATCTTGGTAAAATGAAAAATGTTAAATGATATCTACTTTTATTCCCTAAACACAAAAGCTCTGGTCCAGTACAGTAAGTTTCTGAATAACAGATCTGGGAAAGGTTTTGACATCTGAAGATTTACAAAGATTCACAGGGAATTTAAAGGCAGTTGCAGGTAACAGGATGGTGTAGAAACAAGGAAATCAGATTCAGCTCACTGATTTTCCCAAGAAATCACTTCTCTTCTCTCTGCAGATTAATCCTTTGTCAACTGCATCTTACCTACAGCCACTAGCATGGCAATGAATAACAGCGTGACTGAATTCCTTCTGTTTGGGTTGATGCAGGATCCAAGAAAGCAGAAAGCAGTATTTGGGGTCTTTTTGATTCTCTACCTCATGACACTGTTGGGGAACTTTCTCATTGTAGTGACCATTAAAACAAGCAGCACCCTTGAGAACCCCATGTACTTCTTCCTATTCTATCTGTCTTTTGCTGATGCTTGCTTCTCTACAACCACTGCCCCAAGACTGATTGTGGATGCCCTTTCTGTGAAGAAGACCATTTCCTATAATGAGTGCATGACTCAGGTCTTTGCAGCCCATTTCTTTGGCTGTATGGAGATATTTGTTCTCATCCTCATGGCGTTTGATCGCTATGTAGCCATTTGTAAGCCCTTGCAATATACAGCCATTATGAGCCGGCAAGTCTGTGGTGTGTTGGTGATTCTGGCCTGGGTGGGATCTTGCATCCACTCTTCAGCACAGATTTTCTTGGCATTGAGATTGCCCTTCTGTGGCCCCAATGTGATCGACCACTATTTCTGTGACTTGCAGCCCTTGTTGAAACTTGCCTGCATGGACACTTATGTGATAAATTTGCTAGTTGTTACTAATAGTGGAGTCATATGCATGGTGAGTTTCATAATTCTGCTTATCTCTTATGTTGTCATTTTGTACTCTCTGAGGAACCATAGTGCAGAAGGAAGACGAAAAGCCCTTTCCACATGCACTTCCCACTTTATTGTGGTTGTCATATTTTTTGGTCCATGTATATTCATATACACACGCCCACCAACAACATTTCCAATAGACAAGATGGTTGCTGTGTTTTATACAATTGGGACACCCTTGCTCAACCCTCTGATTTATACACTGAGGAATGCAGAAGTGAAAAATGCCATGAGAAAGTTATGGTGTAGCAAAGTATGACTTGAGTTGATAAATGATACAGGGGGATTCTAATATGTACTTCCTTAACAGCTTAGTTTTGTCTCATGGACAGGAAGGACAAAAGATTCTTCTTAGGATATGTCAATTAAGAAATCTGTGGAGACACCTATATGCCTTATTCTGAGAGGATTGCATTAGAATATGATTACTTAAATCCCATAGCATAATGAATGGCCAATGATGACTCTTACTTGAATTCTGTCAACACCTGCCCATTTTCATATGATAAATTTAGCTTCATAAACAAGTTTTCCTTCAGAAATAAATGTACTGCCTAATGACAGAATGATTTTCCCTGTGTGTGTGTGCATGAGTGCACCAATTCTTTTTCTAGATTTTATTCTAGTGGTTATGAATGTGATTATAAGACCTAATCCATGTGGAACTGGATACTTACAGACAAAGGTTGCTGTCTTGACAACCTAAAAATTAGAGAAGATGCTCTGAGAAAGTGCTTCTCTTGTAAATACTAGCATTTCACTGGGTCAATGTGAGGTACCTACACTGATAGACTCCCAGGCTCCAATACAATCTGCAGGTATCAGCTGAAGACTTAAAGTGTCACTGGAAAATGTCTCAAAATTCTGTGAGTGGTGAATGAGGGAGGAGTGTTATATTCGGTCCTGACAGGCAATATCAGCTTGTCAGCTGCTCGTTGGGTCTTTCACATTGCTCTTCCCAAAGGAGAGGGAAGAGGCAGTAAGAGAGCTTGGCAGGAGGGATACACAGGAGAGAGGGTCAAGGATGAAAGGGAGGATAGAGAACATGCATGACGGAGAGAGAAGAAAGGGGAAGGAAAGTGGTAACTTTAACCAGGCTGGAGGGGAGAGGTGTTATCTCTTTTATATTTTGAGAATCATGTTGGAGTATATGAACAATTTTAGGAAAAGAAATGAGGTTTCAGGATATCCTTATGTCACCGAACTAGTGTGGCCTAGATTCCCTGGCTGTCATGGTTATTTGAGGACACATTTTTTCATTGTTGTTATTCCTAATAGTATCTCAAAATTCAAAATTTCTGGGACAACATTGGATTAAAAAGTCAGCCCTAGTGCTTCTCAATTTTGCTCTTTTCGTTTTATATGAGAATAATTCAAAATATATACTTTCATTTTTAAAGATAACCTAATCTTTATGTATAATATTTATCCCCAACCTTCACCACATAATCTCTTAATCAAGTACTATTATGCTATTTCAGTACCTGAGTTTATAGCTCCCATCAAATTAGCAACAAGAAGTATTGTGTAAAGTGATATAGGCTGTTGAAAAAAATACAACAAACTTTACAAGTATGTGAAGCATTTCTGTCAACTAAAGGCAAAATGTTTTCATGTCACACCGAAGACTCCCAATAATTCCTATTAGTAAGTAGTGGTAGAATAAATATTTAACTTCCAAAGAGGGCATATGTCAGAGCTCTCAGTACCATATTAACAAGTGGCAATTCACAGTGGAAATGAATACTCTCAAGTTTCCTAATTTTATGTCTTACAGTTACGCTTTTTACCTAATTTAATGTCTCTACAGTTTCTGAATCTGTTCCTGTGAAGATTATATTTAAGTGTAATTTGTTCTCAAGTATAGACACAATGAAATAAGACATAATAAATTTAAAGACATAATAAAAATAAAATTCTAATTTTTGTCTTTTTTTGCTCCTTGTGAGAAAATGTTTATCTGTGTCTGACTGAAAATTCAAGGATCGTCTTCTCATTATTAGACAATATAGAGTCCAGATTCCCTGAGATGTTCAACAAGGGCTCTATTAGAGAAGGTGGAACAATACTCAGGGACAGAAAGGTCTTACTTGACCTGGTAATTTAACAAGCTTACTATCTGTGGGCCTGGCAGATATTGAAAGCTTTTAATTTCCTTTTCTTCTGAGGACTTTTGTAGACTCACTAGTTCTAGTATCCCTGGTGTACAAAGAAAATATCTATTCCTTATGATCACTGCTGATTTTCTGTTTAGCCCTTAGGAAGCCAGGGATTACCTTCAAAAGTCTGTAGCCTTCCAAGTGACCCTCATGGGCTGGCCCCTGGAAGACCTGCCATATACCCCAACCTTCCTTCAGTCCACAGAAATATCCATACATCTCTACTCTGAGGAATACTATTAATGTAAGAACACTATTTTAATGCAGGCTGAGGTCAACCAGTGACCTTTGCCTGACTCTACCAGTTAGTCATCCAGTTTCTCTTCCTGCCTAGACTTTTCTTGTCTCAGTCCCTTGGGCCCTTCTATATGGAAGGTCACATGCTATGTTCTCAGAATAGCACTCTGACATCCCCATTGGCTATCTCTTCTTATATATCTAGTAAGAACTTCAATGATTGAGGTATTGAATCTGAGCTCCTTTACATAATATGGCTGCCAGTATGTATTTCTCTATCACCATTTTCCATAGCTTTCTGACTTACAATATGTATTTTATAAATCTTAAATTTCTTGAGACGAATGATAAGGACAGCTATCATTATTGAATCCTATCCTGTATCTGTTAGCTATTGCTATGCAGATAACTGCAACTTAATGTCATGAAAGATTTTTTTCTTTTATCTATACATCAGCTGGATTGTACTTCTATTCTCAGCTGAGCTCATTTATACACCTGGGGTCAGCTCCAGGCTGGGTAGGTGGCTCTATGATTTTGGCTGAGATCTTTCAAATGTTTTGGGTTCAGCTAACTCCAGTCTGATCTAATGTGATCTTGACTGGGACAGTGGTGCCCTCTTTCTGGTGACTTGTTTCCCAGCATGCTATCTGGGTTTGTTCCAATGGCGGAGGTTTATTAGAGAGCAGATGGGAGTGCACAAAGCCTCCTGAGGCCTAAGGTCAGGACTAGCATTGTTTATGTTTACCACATTCTATGAGCTAAGCGTGTAACAGGGACTGCCCAGAGTCAGACACAAAGTCACAAGAAAAATGGTGTCCATACATGGAGGCAAATAATTGTGTCTGCCGTGGAATAAATCTACTAGAGGTTTACTCTGGGCCTGATACTTTTCAAAGTATTTTGTATAGTTTATATATTTAATCCTTAGCAGTATACATAAAATAGTACTTCATGCTGTATGTTTTTGTTCATGCTGGACCCATTGCCTAGAATGCCCTGTACTTTGGCTAACTTGGAAACATCTTAGTCATCTTTTCAGACTCAGGTTCAATGTCATCTCATCCAAAAAGCTTTTTGTTGACCCAATGTCTCAGACAAAGGCCCTTTACCTACACTCCCTTCGTACTTAAAAATTCCTTTGTCCTTATATGCATATTACATTGGATTTAATTAATTTGTGTATCTCTTCCATTGATTTTACAAATTTCGTCCCCAGGAAATTGGCAGAGAGGAATTCATAAGCCTAAAGCCGGACTAGGTTTGGAACTAGGTTTAGCAAATGCTATCTTGAGAAGGTTACTTATCTCTTTGTATGTCGGGTGGCTCATGTGCAAAACAGGAGCACAGTAGTAGTAAATCTATAGATTTGTGGTAAACATTAAGTAAGGTAACATTTATAAAATACTTAGAAAAGTGCCTAGGATATGATAAGTGCACAATAGATTATCAGTCACTATTACAATTTTTATTTGCATCATTGTAATACAAATTGTCAATGATGTTTAAACAAACTGAAACTTTTAAAACTCTTTGAGAGACTATAAAAATGTTAAAGAGCAGGATCATCTTTATATAACAACCAAGGTGATGCTTTGAAAATATACTTAGAGGAATTAGTTGAAAGAGCTCAAACTTTGGAATGAGAAGGATATGTATTTGGCACTTCATGGACAAATTATACTAAAGACTAAGTAATTCACAGAAAATGTTTCATTTGCTCCACTGCATTTCCCAGCATCCTTCTTAATTATCTTAGAATTCATCTATCTGGCCTCTATAGATGTGATGCCGGGATTATTGTTCACAGAGTCAAAGAAAGAACTGTGCAAACACTCAAGGCAGGAGAGCAAGTGAGAGACTTTTATTTGGAGATAAAGCGAGAGGACAGACAGAGCTCCTGGCTCAGGCCAGGAGGGGACAAGAGAGTCCCTGGGTGGTGCATTGTCTAGGGGTTTTATAGGCGGTTGAGGGACAAAGGGCTAGGGATGTACATCTGCTAAGTGGTCCCAAAATGTTCCTCCCAGGGAGCATATCACTTAAGACTGCCTGCTTTGCTCGGAAGGTGGGCTGAGTTATTGTCTGTTAAAGAGTATGTTAAGAAAGTTACTTTTTAACTAATTGGGTTTTAAAATACAATTTTATTTTCAAAATGGAATCCTTCCTGTTTCTATTACATTGTTTTGGGCTTGCTTGCTACATTGCCCAGGTTGCAAATCATTTGTTTAGTGCTAGAGGAAGAAAAGCAGCACCTGGGTAAAGTCAGGAAAAGAAGCTGGGCCCCCCAGCAGACCAAAGCAAATCCCACAATGGATTATCTTGCTTTGTTTTTTCCAGAGGCCCTCACCCTACTCTGTCTACGCCCGTGGTCTCTGTCTCAGATGTTTGAGACATACCTTAGAATTTGAAGTCCAAGAAATGTGAGTGGAGGCTGTGTGTGCTGCATCGGGGCTGAGACAAGTTACAAGATGATGGTGTTTTGTTGGCCTGTCCCGGAGTAACTGTGTAAAGCAGAGGCCCAAATTGCAAGGAACATGTAAGGTGAATGAGAAATAGACGTTTTTCTCTTCTCCACTGTGTCTTGTGGCGTTTCACTCCACACATACACAACTTAGTATTCTTAGCCTTGAGCAACGGACTTGGCTTACACAGGACTTCAGGATTGTTGTTTTTCTCTGCGTAGCTCCTTCTGCTCCAGGACTCTGCTTCAGCCACCCTGAACTCTGATCTCTGTACCCTCACCTCAGAGAGAACTGGGATGCCATGCTAGTGTTCTCCCTTCCCCCGCCATGGTCCCGAACGTGCTCCAGTGGGAGCCTGCAGCTATGCTGGACTCACTTGATTTGTTTCCTTTCTTTAAGAGATCCCACTACTATATTCATTGCCTCTTGTCCAATATTGAAAACAACTGTTTCATATATTTTGTCCAGGCTTTAGTTTCTTACAGCTATAGGGAAGCCCAGTTACTCCATTACATCAAGACATTTTAAACACTGTGCTTTCTTAAAAAAATATGTATCAGGTCTGTTTTATATTATTAAAAATGATTATTAATTACATAAAATGAAAGCTGGTGCATTTTCCTTACTTAAAAAATGAAAACATTATAAGAGAATACTTCATCAACTTTAAACATCACTTTTACTAACACTGCCTTCTCTCCAGCAAGATTTAAAAAATATTTTTAGCTTATTCTGAATCATTTTCATCTTTGCTTTGAATGTATCCCATTCTATTGATTTTGTGAGATAGGTTCTAGCATTTCCTCAAATTGATAATCAGTTACCTTAATATGATTTATCTGCATATTTATTAAAATTTCAACCTCTTTACATACTAAATTACCAAATATAAATAGTTGAAATAAATTCTAGTAACATATTTGTCTATTCTGTGGACATAGCCTCTTTTAAAAATTTCTATAGCTTTATGGTGTGTGTGCTCTTGATCCTTCTTCCTCCCAGCCCCCACCAAAAAACTCTGACTATTCTCATATCTATATATATAACCATGTAGAGTTCAGAATCATTTTCTCAGTTTCTATAAGTCATCCAAAGATTTAGATTGGGTTTTCACTTGATTTGTCTATTAACTGGAGAAAATTAACAACTTTAACATATGGAATCTGAAACTAATGTAATACTGTATGTCAACTATATTCCAATAAAAATTTTTTAGTGGTGTCTTCTCATCATGAATTTTATAACTCATTTTAGCTGTATGTCTTCTCTGAAGATTGTTATTGTGAAGCAGAGTTATTTATAATTGTTTGTTGTACTTATACTTGAAAACATTATGCTGATTTCTGATTAAACTCTTTTAATAAACATTATGTCAGTTTATTTCCTTGGCTTTTCTAAATAGGTGAACATGCTTGTCAATAGTGAGTTATCTTGCTTTGTTTTCAGTTTTGATTAACTTTTTTCATTTTTACTGCCATTTCACTGGTTGGCACAGAGTTTCCAATGTAACAACAAAGGGCTGAATTCACCGGAAAATCTGCAAATATTTGGTCTCCAAATTCTTCTTTAGTGAGCTAAAAATAAAATGAAATTTTTAACTTAATGAAAGAGTGTGTTCCAGAAACCTAGAGATTTCGCTTTATTCAACTTTTTAAAAATCTTCCTGTCTCTATAGGCATATGAGGCTGAGAACTTGGCTTTAGGACCCTTTCTAAGATTTATAATAATAGCAGTTATAAAAGGTGGCCTTATTTTATCCTGAATTTAATAGATATATTTTACAATTTACTGTAGCATATTCTCTAGATTTCTAGACTATACTCTTTCATCAAGTTAAAGTTTTTATTTTACTTTTAGTTTGCTGTGCTTTAATTATTATTCAGACTAAATTTAATCAAATCTCATTTTGGCATCTGGGAAATGGCCTTTTTTAAAAAAATGTAATTTTATTAACAGAAAATCCTGACAACAGAAACCAGTAAATCACAGGTAATTAAGAAGGAAAAGTATATTAAAAATTTCCAGGCCTTACCTGCTAAAATGTATTCAACAAGAAATAGAGGCACCGTACTATATGTGAACTAATTTTAATCATCTATAAAAAAAGATGTGAACAAACTGGCACACAAACTGGGGATCATCAGTCATAGGATGGCATAGTTACAAAAGCCCCCATCAACACAATGAGAAACATAAAACTGAAGCTGGCATCGCACTGTTTCTTTGATTGACCTTCACCAAGTTATAAATGTCACATATTACACAAATGGTAAGTCAGGGATCTTACTCCAAGCTCTTTCCAGTATTTGCATTATATGATCATAATAAAATTATTGTAAGACCATCCCAAGTTTTATTGAAAGACTCAAGTAATCACACTATTATGCATTTTTTTCTTCTGTACTGACACATGGAAAAAAATAAAGAAATGTTAACAGTATTTTACTCTGATATATTTAAAAATGGTATTGTGAAGTTTCTTCTACAATAGAAAAAGGACAAATAGAAGCTCACTACAAAAGCTTTTCACAGCATGTTGTCCAAATCCTCTACAGCACAAAAGTTAGAGTCTGTATGTGTTCCTAAAGAATTCTTGACGGGGTTATTTTTAAAAGGCAGAAGCAACATTCATGCTCTTGGGACTTCAGGGAGGGCTAGATGTCTCAGCACTATGTGATCTGACCCCTGTGTACATTTATGACCTTGCTTCTCCTCACTCTTTACCCGGATCACTATGTTCCATCCACTCTGGTCTTTCATAGCTCCGTGAAGACACCATGGTAGTTCCTGCATTAGAGTTCCCTCTCTGGAGTCTTCATCCTATTAGTCCTCATGTGGATGCTTCCACCTGATCATTTTTGTCAATAACTGGTGCACATCATTATTAAACACATTGATTAATATTCATCATCACTTTTGCTACAGAATTCAAAGCCATCTGAAATGGTGTCTGCTAATAAAATCCCTCTCTAACTACTCAATATCGAATACCCTCCATAAAATAATTGCAGCCCTCTAATTCCATGAACTCCATTCTAATGATCATATTCTACCTTTTTGTTTGTCCGTTTGTATATTTTTAATTACTTATTGATTGTCACCTTTCTTCCCCCTAAACATCTGAATTTAGCTATTTGGAAAAAAAAAGGTCTTGTATTCCAGTCAACAGGTATTTTTTGAAAACCTAATAGGTGTCAAGCATAAATTTTAAAAAAGGCCTTCCCTCACAGATGTCCAGTCTAGAGAGAGAGAAAAGGAAAGTAACTAAAGTCAAGTGATAATTATGCAAAAATAATTATACTTTTGATCACTGTTTCTAAGAAAATAAGTTGTTGACACAGAGAATAATGGTAGGAGCAGAGTCATGAGGGCATGCTCTCCGAGGTAAAGACACTTAAGCTCTTACAGCAAGACTCTAAACTAGCGGGAAACAGCCACCTGAAGAGGATGAGTGCTTGTTTTCAGATGGAAAAGCATAATCACTGAGGTGAGAAAAGGCTTGCCTCACTCTAAGGGCAGAAGAAAAGGCCCAACATGGCTGCTGCCTAGTGAGGGAAGAAGTGAGGTGTGCAGGAGGTGGTTGGAGAATTAGAGGCAGTGGAACGAGCAATCAGGGAATTCTAAGACAAGGCAAGGTGTTCCTGAAGGCAAGGAGGAGCCAAGGGGCAGTAGAAAGGAGTGAATTATTATATCCTTAAACTGTGAATGCTCTAAATCATAAACCAGACTTACACTTTTAAGAAATCCCTCTGGCTGCCAGTGGAGAATGGGGTTTTATTTCTTACACGTTTCTGAAGGATGCTTCTTATTGGAAATGCATGATGTTCTTAGCATGACAGCCATTTGCAAACAGAAGTCCCTTGTTTCATCTACGGTTTCCTCATGGCATTTTTCACCTCTGCATTCCTCAAGGTGTAGATCAAGGGATTTCACATGGGGTGATGATGGAATCACACAACCATCACCTTGTCTATGGGGGAGGTGGCCACAGGCCATATGTTCAGAAAAATGCATGGCACAAAGAACAGGATGACCACAGTAAGGTGGGAGCTACAGGAGAAGAGGTCTTTGCACCACCCCTCAGGCCTGCAAGACTTCAGGGAGCAGAGGATGGCCACGTAGGAGGCAATGAGGATGAGGAAGATGGTCACACACCTCACTCCACTGTTGAGACCAAGAGGTCCAGGGTGTGGGTGTACATGCAGGCCAGTTTCAACAATGGAAGGAAATCACACATAAAGTGATCAATGACATTGGGGCTACAGAGGGTATTTGATACATGAAAAGAAGATGTACCGCTGCATTCATAAATGCTCCCACCCAGGCCCCCCATAGCAGCCAGTAGTTCCCCGGGGTCTCATGGTGGTCCTGTAGTGCAGCAGCTTACAGATGGCCACGTAGTGGTCACAGGCCATGACAATGAGGAGGAGGATCCCCACGTTGACAAAGAAAAGCTCTGTGAGGAGCTGAGTCATGCAGCCTTCAGGGGAGCTGGTGTTGCTCTCAGAAAGGGAGTCCACAATTGCCGAGGGAGGGGTGACAGAAGAGTAGGGGCATCCACGAGGGACAGGACGTAAGGAGAAAATACACTGGTGATCTCAGACTCCGACATGTGATCATGGCTTCCACAATGACTAGGTTTCCCAAAACTGTGGACATATACATGGTTCAAAACACAGCAGAGAATGTTTTCCAAAGCTCAGTATTCTTCATAATGCCCAGAAGATTAAATTCAGTTAGATTGTCTGGATTCTCCATTTACTGTAGGATAATGTAGCACATCACTCCAAGCTGGAAAATCTACAAAAGAATATTATTTTTCCAGTTTTATTGAGCAATAATCGATATACATCACTGTGTAAGTCTAAGGCATACAGCACGAAGCTTTGATTTATGCATATTGGGATGTAATGACCATAGTAGGTCCAGCCAAGATCCACCATCTCATACTGATATAATAAAAAGAAAGAATAAAACAAAGAAGAGAAAAGATCTCCTTGTAATGAGAACTCACAGGATTTATTCTCTTAACAACATTCCTATATATTGTATAGCAGTGTTAGCAATAATGATGGTGCTGTACATTACATCAGTGGTACTTATTTATCTTACAACTGGAAATTTGTACCTTTTGACCACCTTCATCCAATTTCCCTCCCCCCCCCTCTGCTTCTGGTAACCAGAAATCTGATCTCTTTTTCTCTTTCTCTATGAGTTTTGGGTTTTTTAAATTTGGTTTTTAGATTTTTACATAGATTTCACACATAAGATCATTAATTAGTAACTGCTGAGTGTGCTGGACATATTTTTTTGCATTTTGTCTCACAAGCTCTTGACCTGTTTTTTCTCCAACCTTTGGTACAGCAACCGGCTGCTAACAATATAATCTGACAACAGCTGAATCCTACTGATCCCCACAGTCTCTCAGGTACTGTATCTCTTGCTTTCTGTCCTGACCCCTGCTTCTTGAGACATTTAGAAGACTTGTCTCATCATGCTGGTGCTTACACACACCTGGAAATATGAAAGAATGTTCATACCTTAAGGAAACCCTAGATCATTAGAAAATAGGAGCCGGTGGATAAATGACGACCAGTTCAACACAATCTTAGATCAACCTTCTTTCCTTCCTGGTTTCACTTCCCCCATTTTCTTCTGCCACTCTGTTTTCCAAAATATACTACCTACATACAAGCACTTCCCTCAGCCTCTGCTTTTAGTGAACCTCAAGTGAGGCAGTTGACCTTCACTTATCATTAGGCACACCCAGGAACTAAGAACTTGGAACCTTTCATATAAATTCTCATTCATTTATTTCATATATTTATTGAGCTCCTGGAATGTGCAAGTTGAAAAGTCTCCAAGACAGGTCATATCCCAAGGACTCTCCTCTTATTAAGAATTATAATCTTTCCATCTACATTTCTTCCTCTCAAATTGGATGATTATTATTATATATTACTCATATTCAGTGAGTCCCTACTATGTCTCAGTCACTGCAAATGTACTGTTTTCTTCACTGTGACAGTAAGATACTGAGTTTAAAGGGGTGAAAAAAATAACACCAAATTTCCACAACTAGTAAACATTGAAACGAAATTTAAATTCAGCATTTCCTGGATGAAAATCAATACTAATAACAAGCTATATTGCTTCTCTGGTGTTAATATCAGGTGCCTGATATGAAAGAGACACTGTACTTCATGATGTAATTTCATTTTCATAACAATCAGTGGGACAGATGTTGTCTGTGTTCATTTCATTAGATAATTCTACAAATAAGATGCAACAAATTCAATGACATTTCTACAATAAAGAACATGTTCTAATTATATGGTATAATATAACCCTGACACTAAAAGTTACAATCTGTGACTAAGCTTCTAAAATTCTAATTATTTTCCAGATATGCTGATTAAAGAAACTAAAACCTTAAATCTCTTTCTGTGACCCAGGAAGATCCTGAACCAAATTAGCTGATGCCATCTCTGTACATGAGCCTGAATCAGTATAAATTTTTCCTTCCATCTTTTTCTCGTGAAGGGGTACTCCCAAATGAAACAAAGAATTCTAAAGATAAAAATATTAATAAACAACGTTTATTTTGCACTCACTGTGTACCAGCAAGGCACTTGATCTGTTACATGCATTATTGCAAATATTTTTTATATCACATAATATGTGTATTATCACAAATTCCACACTGAGAATGAAGAAACAGGTTTGGATTAAGCACGTCATCCATGAGCGGGGATTACAAATCTAGGTAATCCCATTTCTAAGTACAAGTTCTTGACCATTACACTATACCTCTAAAGAAGTGAACTAGCTTAATACAATTGTTACTGCAGCCAAATGACAGTAAAAGAACTGCTTCAGCCGCAAACTTCTCTTTGCTACAGATACTTAAGCAGAGGCTGTTTGCCACTTGGTGGGAATATATTAGAGACCATTGCTTTAAATGGGAATATAAACTACATGTTCTCTAAAACTCCTCTAACCACCCAAAGACACATTCTTAGCATTATCCCTTCTACTAAATAAAGTATACAGCTGCCGGGACCCAGTTTGTAATCCACAAAATGAACAAATCCCCAACTCTCTCTTCTCTAGCCACAACTACAAAAGGTCTTTAAAAGCTCTACTGAAGTAGAAGGAACAGTTTCTTAGAAATCAGGATAACCGGGTTTTATTCCAGGTGGTCCCTTTGGCTCCTAAGGTACATTGTTACATTGCTCCCCACTCTGGGCCTCAGAGAGGAGAATGAGGCAGTCGTGGGAGACTAAGGTTCAAAGAAGCCATTTCAGAGGCTCTGCCACTCTCAAACACAGCAGCTTGGCTCTTATCTACATTAAATGTTTACACTTATAAGAAAGAACTCCGTTGAGCCATCTCATGACTTAAAATATTTGAAAACATAATGCACTAGAATAGATAATAATGCCCCTTCTGTCTTAAAATCTATGAATTCATCACAGTTCTTTTTTAAATCTAGTACACACCTCAGTCTGATATTCAAGACCCTCTCCCACAGTAATCAACCTCATCTTTTTTTTTTTGTTTGTTTTGTAATTTGTTTTTTTTTTGTTTGTTTTAATAATTATTTTTTTATTGAAGGGTAGTTGACGCACAGTATTACATTACATTAGTTTCAAGTGTACAACACAGTGGTAGAACATTTATATACATAATTCGAGGTTCCAGCTATCACCCTACCAAGCTGTTACATTATCCTGACTATATTCCTTATGCTATACATTACATCCCGGTTACTTATTTATTTTACCATTGGAAGTCTGTACTTTTTTTTTTTTTTTTTTTTTTTGTGAGGGCATCTCTCATATTTATTGATCAAATGACTGTTAACGACAATAAAATTCTGTATAGGGGAGTCAATGCTCAATGCACAATCATTAATCCACCCCAAGCCTAATTTTCGTCAGTCTCCAATCTTCTGAGGCATAACAAACAAGTTCTTACATGGAGAACAAATTCTTACATAATGAATAAGTTACATAGTGAACAGTACAAGGGCAGTCATCACAGAAACTTTCAGTTTTGCTCATGCATTATGAACTCTAAACAGTCAGTTCAAATATGAATACTCATTTGGTTTTTATACTTGATTTATGTGTGGATACTACATTTCTCTCTTTATTATTATTATTTTTAATAAAATGCTGAAGTGGTAGGTAGATACAAAATAAAGGTAGAAAACATAGTTTAGTGTTGTAAGAGAGCAAATGTAGATGATCAGTTGTGTGCCTGTAGACCATGTGTTAATCCAAGCTAGACAAGGGCAATAAAACATCCACGTATGCAGAAGATTTCTCTCAGAACAGGGGGGGTGAGGTTTTAAGCCTCACCTCTGTTGATCCCCAATTTCTCACCTGATGGCCCCCCTGCGACTGTGCCTGTCTTAGGTTGTTCCTCCCTTGAGGAATCTTACCCGTCTCTGGCTAACCAGTCATCTTCCGGGGCCATACAGGGAAATGTGAAGTTGGTAAGTGAGAGAGAAGCCTTATTGTTTGAAAAGGTTAGCTTTTTACATCTTTGCATATTTATGCCCTGTGGCTTCTATGCCCAGCATTTGTCTTGAGGTATCTTTACCACTTGGAAGAATTATGATACTCGATAAATTTGATACGAGGCACGAATTCTATTTAAGGGTTGTAATTAGAAAGGAAGAAGAAAAGCTGTAGAAGTAGCAGGCGGAAGAAAACATGGGAAGATTGATTATTTCTTTGGCATATCTTCTTGTAGAGTAACTTCAGCATGAATAGGTTTTAAGCTACTACTTAAATTGCGCACACACATTAACATAATAGGAGTATAGTTACATAACCAAAGCATATCTGTAATTACCAGCCATCTCCAGTGAAACCAAGAAAACCATTAAGGCACCTTAGGCATTTGTGAAAACTTATCTATGATATGGTGGATATTGTCCAACTGAACTTGAACAGTCTGAGAGAAATCAGACAAATTAAAACAACCCATTCCTGGGGAATGTTCACATCCCTTATGTTCTTTTAACAGTAAATAGTCTGTAGTTGTAAGATTTTGGAGCGCTACAATTTGCACTTCTCCTAATTCTTGGTTGAGTTCCAACAGTATAGATCCAGTCAAATTTGTTGTTTTACTGTATGCACAGGCCAGCTTAGATATCTCCTTCCTCATTCCCATGGCAAGTCCAGGAACGGGTGGGATGAGTGCATCTACAGCTGTAGCAGTGCGTGGATCTTTGTTGGGGTTTTTTGCTGATCATCTTCTGTCATGAGTCTTCCAGAGAGTGCTGATGTTGGAAGTTCTTTTTCATATCGTATCTTAGTTTATTTTTGGGGTAGCCCAATTAGGCTTTGATCCTCTGTATAAACACAAACAGACCCTTTGTCTACACTTTTATATGCCGTTTATACCCTTGTGTAGAACTCGTTGGAGGTTACCACACAGGAACTGCCCTTTTTTTTTTCTTTGTTTTTGGTGTCACTAATCTACACTTACATGACGAATATTATGCTTACTAGGCTCTCCCCTCTACCAGGTCTCCCCTATAAACCCCTTTACAGTCATTGTCCATCAGCATAGCAAAATGTTGTAGAATCACTACTTGCCTTCTCTGTGTTGTACAGCCCTCCCTTTTCTCCTACCCCCCCTTGCATGTTAATCTTAATACCCCCCTACTTCTCCCCCCCTTATCCCTCCCTACCCACCCATCCTCCCCAGTCCCTTTCCCTTTGGTACCTGTTAGTCCATTCTTGAGTTCTGTGATTCTGCTGCTGTTTTGTTCCTTCAGTTTTTCCTTTGTTCTTTTATTCCACAGATAAGTGAAATCATTTGGTATTTCTCTTTCTCCGCTTGGCTTGTTTCACTTAGCATAATACCCTCCAGCTCCATCCATGTTGCTGCAAATGATTGGATTTGCCCTTTTCTTATGGCTGAGTAGTATTCCATTGTGTATATGTACCACATCTTCTTTATCCAGTCATCTATTGATGGACATTTAGGTTGCTTCCAATTCTTGGCTATTGTAAATAGTGCTGCAATAAACATAGGGGTGCATCTGTCTTTCTCAAACTTGATTGCTGCGTTCTTAGGGTAAATTCCTAGGAGTGCAATTCCTGGGTCAAATGGTAAGTCTGTTTTGAGCATTTTGATGTACCTCCATACTGCTTTCCAAAATGGTTGAACTAACTTACATTCCCACCAGCAGTGTAGGAGGGTTCCCCTTTCTCCACAGCCTCGCCAACATTTGTTGTTGTTTGTCTTTTGGATGGCAGCCATCCTTACTGGTGTGAGGTGATACCTCATTGTAGTTTTAATTTGCATTTCTCTGATAATTAGCGATGTGGAGCATCTTTTCATGTGTCTGGTGGCCATCTGTATTTCTTTTTTGGAGAACTGTGTGTTCAGTTCCTCTGCCCATTTTTTAATTTGGTTATTTGTTTTTTGTTTGTTGAGGCGTGTGAGCTCCTTATATATTCTGGACGTCAAGCCTTTATCGGATGTGTCATTTTCAAATATATTCTCCCATACTGTAGGGATCCTTCTTGTTCTATTGATGGTGTCTTTTGCTGTACAGAAGCTTTTCACCTTAATATAGTACCACTTGTTCATTTTTGCTGTTGTTTGCCTTGCCCGGGGAGATATGTTCAAGAAGAGGTCACTCATGTTTATGTCTAAGAGGTTTTTGCCTATGTTTTCTTCCAAGAGTTTAATGGTTTCATGGCTTACATTCAGGTCTTTGATCCATTTTGAGTTTACTTTTGTATATGGGGTTAGACAATGGTCCAGTTTCATTCTCCTACATGTAGCTGTCCAGTTTTGCCAGCATCACCTGTTGAAGAGACTGTCATTTCGCCATTGTATGTCCATGGCTCCTTTATCAAATATTAATTGACCATATATGTCTGGGTTAATGTCTGGATTCTCTAGTCTGTTCCATTGGTCTGTGGCTCTGCTCTTGTGCCAGTACCAAATTGTCTTGATTACTATGGCTTTATAGTAGAGCTTGAAGTTGGGGAGTGAGATCCCCCCTACTTTATTCTTCTTTCTCAGGATTGCTTTGGCTATTCGGGGTCTTTTGTGTTTCCATATGAATTTTTGAATTATTTGTTCCAGTTCATTGAAGAATGTTGCTGGTAGTTTCATAGGGATTGCATCAAATCTGTATATTGCTTTGGGCAGGATGGCCATTTTGACGATATTAATTCTTCCTAGCCACGAGCATGGGATGAGTTTCCATCTGTTAGTGTCCCCTTTAATTTTCTCTTAAGAGTGACTTGTAGTTTTCAGAGTATAAGTCTTTCACTTCTTTGGTTAGGTTTATTCCTAGGTATTTTATTTTTTTTGATGCAATTGTGAACGGAGTTGTTTTAATGATTTCTCTTTCTGTTGGTTCATTGTTAGTATACAGGAAAGCCACAGATTTCTGTGTGTTTATTTTGTATCCTGCAACTTTGCTGTATTCCGATATCAGTTCTAGTAGTTTTGGGGTGGAGTCTTTAGGGTTTTTTATGTACAGTATCATGTCATCTGCAAATAGTGACAGTTTAACTTCTTCTTTACCAATCTGGATTCCTTGTATTTCTTTATTTTGTCTGATTGCCATGGCTAGGACCTCCAGTACTATGTTAAATAACAGTGGAGAGAGTGGGCATCCCTGTCTAGTTCCCGATCTCAGAGGAAATGCTTTCAGCTTCTTGCTGTTCAATATAATGTTGGCTGTGGGTTTATCATAGATGGCCTTTATTATGTTGAGGTACTTGCCCTCTATTCCCATTTTGCTGAGAGTTTTTAACATGAATGGATGTTGAACTTTGTCAAATGCTTTTTCAGCATCTATGGAGATGATCATGTGGTTTTTGTCTTTCTTTTTGTTGATGTGGTGGATGATGTTGATGGACTTTCGAATGTTGTACCATCCTTGCATCCCTGGGATGAATCCCACTTGGTCATGGTGTATGATCCTTTTGATGTATTTTTGAATTCGGTTTGCTAATATTTTGTTGAGTATTTTTGCATCTACGTTCATCAGGGATATTGGTCTGTAGTTTTCTTTTTTGGTGGGGTCTTTGCCTGGTTTTGGTATTAGGGTGATGTTAGCTTCATAGAATGAGTTTGGGAGTATCCCCTCCTCCTCTATTTTTTGGAAAACTCTAAGGAGAATGGGTATTATGTCTTCCCTGTATGTCTGATAAAATTCCGAGGTAAATCCATCTGGCCCGGGAGTTTTGTTCTTTGGTAGTTTTTTGATTACTGCTTCAATTTCGTTGCTGGTAATTGGTCTGTTTAGATTTTCTGTTTCTTCCTGGGTCAATCTTGGGAGGTTATATTTTTCTAGGAAGTGGTCCATTTCTCCTAGGTTTCCCAGCTTGTTAGCATATAGGTTTTCATAGTATTCTCCAATAATTCTTTGCATTTCTGTGGGGTCCATCGTGATTTTTCCTTTCTCGTTTCTGATACTGTTGATTTGTGTTGACTCTCTTTTCTTCTTAATAAGTCTGGCTAGAGGCTTATCTATTTTGTTTATTTTCTCAAAGCACCAGCTCTTGGTTTCATTGATTTTTGCTATTGTTTTATTCTTCTCAATTTTATTTATTTCTTCTCTGATCTTTATTATGTCCCTCCTTCTTCTGACCTTTGGCCTCATCTGTTCTTCTTTTTCCAATTTCGATAATTGTGACATTAGACCATTCATTTGGGATTGCTCTTACTTTTTTAAATATGCTTGGATTGCTATATACTTTCCTCTTAAGACTGCTTTTGCTGCGTCCCACAGAAGTTGGGGCTTAGTGTTGTTGTTGTCATTTGTTTCCATATATTGCTGGATCTCCATTTTGATTTGGTCATTGATCCATTGATTATTTAGGAGCATGTTGTTAAGCCTCCATGTGTTTGTGAGCCTCTTTGCTTTCTTTGTACAGTTTATTTCTAGTTTTATGCCTTTGTGGTCTGAAAAGTTGGTTGGTAGGATTTCAATCTTTTGGAATTTTCTGAGGCTCTTTTTGTGGCCTAGTATGTGGTCTATTCTGGAGAATGTTCCATGTGCAGTTGAGAAGAATGTATATCCCGCTGCTTTTGGATGTAGAGTTCTATAGATGTCTATTAGGTCCATCTGCTCTACTGTGTTGTTCAGTGCTTCCGTGTCCTTACTTATTTTCTGCCCAGTGGATCTATCCTTTGGGGTGAGTGGTGTGTTGAAGTCTCCTAGAATGAATGCATTGCAGTCTATATCCCCCTTTAGTTCTGTTAGTATTTGTTTCACATATGCTGGTGCTCCTGTGTTGGGTGCATATACATTTAGAATGGTTATATCCCCTTGTTGGACTGAGCCCTTTATCATTATGTAGTGTCCTTCTTTATCTCTTTTTTTCTTTCTTTGTTTTGAAGTCTATTTTTTCTGATATTAGTACTGCAAACCCTGCTTTCTTCTCGCCCTTGTTTGCTTGAAATATGTTTTTCCATCCCTTGACTTTTAGTCTGTACAAGTCTTTGGGTTTGAGGTGAGTTTCTTGTAAGCAGCATATAGATGGGTCTTGCTTTTTTATCCATTCTGTTACTCTGTGTCTTTTGATTGGTGCATTCAACCCATTAACATTTAGGGTGACTATTGAAAGATATGTACTTATTGCCATTGCAGGCTTTAAATTCGTGGTTACCAAAGGTTCAAGGTTAGCCTCTTTAGTATCTTACTGCCTAACTTAGCTCGCTTATTGAGCTGTTATATACACTGTCTGGAGATTCTTTTCTTCTCTCCCTTCTTGTTCCTCCTCCTCGATTCTTCATATGTTGGGTGTTTTGTGCTGTGCTCTTTCTAGGAGTGCTCCCATCTAGAGCAGTCCCTGTAAGATGTTCTGTAGTGGTGGTTTGTGGGAAGCAAATTCCCTCAGCTTTTATTTGTCTCGGAATTTTTTAATCCCACCGTCATACTTGAATGATAGTCGTGCTGGATACAGTATCCTTGGTTCAAGGCCCTTCTGTTTCATTGTATTAAATATATCATGCCATTCTCTTCTGGCATGTAAAGTTTCTGTTGAGAAATCTGACGTTAGCCTGATGGGTTTCCCTTTTTAGGTGAGCTTTTTCTCTCTAGCTGCCTTTAACACTCTTTCCTTGTCCTTGATCTTTGCCATTTTAATTATTATGTGTCTTGGTGTTGCCCTTCTTGGATCCTTTCTGTTGGGGGTTCTGTGTATTTCTGTGGTCTGTTCGATTACTTCCTCCCCCAGTGTGGGGAAGTTTTCAGCAATTATTTCTTCTAAGATACTTTCCACCCCTTTTCCTCTCTCTTCTTCTTCTGGGACCCCTATAATGCGGATATTGTTCCTTTTGGATTGGTGACACAGTTCTCTTAATATTGTTTCATTCCTGGAGATCCTTTTGTCTCTCTCTATGTCAGCTTCTATGTGTTCCTGTTCTCTGATTTCAATTCCATCAATGGCCTCTTGCATTCTATCCATTCTGTTTATAAACCCTTCCAGAATTTGTTTCATTTCTGCGATCTCCTTTCTGGCATCTGTGATCTCCTTCCGGACTTCATCCCATTTCTCTTGCGTATTTCTCTGCATCTCTGTCAGCATGTTTATGATTCTTATTTTGAATTCTTTGTCAGGAAGACTGGTTAGGTCTGTCACCTTCTCTGGTGTTGTCTCTGTGATCTTTGTCTGCCTGTAGCTTTGCCTTTTCATGGTGATAGGAATAGTCTGCAGAACTGGGACGAGTGACGGCTGGAAGGACTTCCCTTCTTGTTGGTTTGTGGCCCTCCTCTCCTGGGAGAACAGCGGCCTCTAGTGGCTTGTGCTGCGCAGCTGCGTGCAGACAGGGTTTCTGCTTCCTGCCCTGCTGCTATGGAGTTAATCTCCGCTGTTGCCGTGGGCGTGGCCTGGCTCGGGCAGCTACTCCAAAATGGTGGAGTCGCGTTGGAGCAGGAGCTGCTGGGAGGCTATTTATCTCCGTAAGGGGCCTGCCTGCTCCCTGCAGCCCAGGGGTTAGGGTGCCCAGAGATCCCGGATTCCCTACCTCTGGATTAAGTGACCCGCCCTGCCCCTTTAAGACTTCCAAAAAGCACCCGCCAAAACAAAACAACGACCACCAAAAAAAAAAAATAAGAAAAAAAAATTTTTTAATTAAAAAAAAAAAAAGTTTTTAATAAAAAAAAAAAAAAAAATGGGGTGGTCGTTCGTTTTTCTTTATTCTCCGGTGCCAGCCTCAGGCCTCTGCTCACCGGTCTTTCTGCCCTGTTTCCCTAGTATTGGGGTCCCTATCTCTTTAAGACTTCCAAAAAGCGCTCGCCAAAACAAAACAGCAAAAAAGCAAAAAAAAAATTGTCGCGCGCTTTTCTTATGTCCTCTGTCGCCCTGCCTCCAGTGCTTGCTCACTGTTCTTGCTGCCCTGTTTCCCTAGTATTGGGGTCCCTATCTCTTTAAGACTTCCAAAAAGCGCTCGCCAAAACAAAACAGCAAAAAAGCAAAAAAAAAAAAAATGGTCGCGCGCTTTTCTTATGCCCTCTGTCGCCCAGCCTCCAGTGCCTGCTCACTGTTCTTGCTGCCCTGTTTTCCTAGTATCGAGCGCCCTGCACTCTGGCCCGGATGGCTGGGGCTGGGTGTTCGGCAGCCCTGGGCTCTGTCTCCCTCCCGCTCTGCCTGCTCTTCTCCCGCCGGGAGCTGGGGGGAGGGGCGCTCGGCTCCCGCGGGGCCGGGGCTTGTATCTTACCCCCTTCGCGAGGCGCTGGGTTCTCTCAGGTGCGGATGTGGTCTGGATATTGTCCTGTGTCCTCTGGTCTTTATTCTAGGAAGGGTTGTCTTTGTTATATTTTCATAGATATATGTTGTTTTGGGAGGAGATTTCCGCTGCTCTACTCACGCCGCCATCTTCCGCCCCCGATCTGTCCAACCTCATCTTTTTATATGTCTTCCTTCCACTGCAGTCAAGCCCATCCCTTATTGCCAGACACATGCCTGTCTGTTTAGTACAGTGGGAAAGGCCATGGATTTAGGGTGAACAGGTTTAGCTCTCCATCCCAGTCAGGTCACTTACTGACTATATAATCTTCAAATCCTGCAAACATAAAACAATGCAACAGCAATTAAAGTTAGTATGTGTCAAGTAGTTATTACCAGAGGGCACTGTACTAAAAGCTTCATGATTTTCTCTTTCAATTCCCACCAAAGTCATATGAGACAGGCACTAGTATTTATCCTGTTTTTCTGATGCAGTGGATAAGAGTTGGAGAATATGTGCAACTTAGTCAAAGCTTTTTGGTGGTTATGTGATCAACTTCATATGCAGGCTGCTAAACACTATGTTCTACAATCCCTCTTAGGAATTTTATGCCCTTCTTCACAACACTTTAGTGAGGATCAAAGAAGTAAGAGGCATGAGAATGCTTGGAAAACACTATTCAAATATGCACATGATTATTTCCCATTCTGACTGCCTCCTGCTTCTGCACAAGCCATCTGTTATCAATAAATCCATTACCACTCCTCCTCCATGCCTTATTTTTCTCCCCAATGCCCCCTCCAATGCCATCATCCTGGATATTTTGTGACATACACCTGTATAGGCTGCATCTAAGCAATAATTCAATTATCTTCTAAGCTAATTGATTAAAATTTCATGTTGATTTTATCTCCATATGTGAATAGGGATAAGCTTAAGGATAGCTAATCTATTCTCTTTTACCAAATTTCCAATGTTGTCCTGTGTACACACTAGTCACTTAATTCAATTTAATTAAATCCATGAGCTTTAGTTCATGCAAAGAAAACAGTGCTGAAGCATGGGGACCAGGCCACAGCGGTGCCACCCCACCTCCAGAAGTGAGAGAGTGCCTTTGTCAGAGCCTGGCTGCTATTCCTCTGGCATTCAACCTCAAATTTCCCATTCACCATCTTCCTTCTTTACCATTTCTTCTCCTATACATGCTTTAGCCAAACTCAAGAGCTGAACCATACCTTGGACTTCCAGTTCAGTGTTGAGTCACTGCCATCGGATCCTCTTTGAAATAATGCCTTTTTCTTTCCAGTGTTCCTGTGAAATACCATTGCTCAAAAGACTATTCATATAAAGAAGTGAAGAGTTACATTTCTCCAATCATCAAATTATTACCTTCACAGAACACATTGCATTTCCTGTTTAGTAGTATGTCCAGTAGCATGAAGGATACAGGACATGCCCTAAGCATAAAGAGGGAGACATAATGAGCACTCCTGAAACATGAACATGTAAGTTCCAGAAAGGAAAATATCAGTATGATCCATAGATTCCAAAGAAGATGAAATGGACTAAACTTTAACATGAGGATTTAGAAAATTCTAGATTTCTAGTTTAGAAAGTGAACAAGAAGGATAACAATAAAAGAATACATGGAAAAAGAAAGGAAAATCATAGTATATACATCATTGAAATATATTGATTTTGACATCACAAAAACCTAGGTTTAATTGTGGACCTCTCAGGGATGTAATTAACCAGAAGTTATACATTCTTTCTAAATCTCAGTTACTTTTTTCAAGTTGTATTAAATATAATAAGTTCCTAGTACTACAGTTTGCATTTTAATATTTAAACTTATTATTATAATGTGATAACATATTAACAAAATAATCGTTTAAATGTTTATTAAGTATTATAATGTTTAGCATATTTTTGGTGTCTCATAAAAGTCATATACATCCCTACTTACCCTAGGTATGAGGTGCCTTAAGTAGAGGTATCTAGCTAGACTGGAGTTCAATTAGGAATAGGAATGAAGAGCTATAATCTTTAAAAAAAGTATGTAAAATTCCTGATTTCCAACACTGCAGTCAGTTCTTACTTCTGAGTACATACAATATGCCAAACAACCTCCCTGAACATCAGTTTCGCTCCCTATAAAATAGAAAAATAGTATTACCTATCCCAAAAGGTTGATCTAAGGATTAAATGATTTTATAATGTAAAGTGCTTGGATCAGTATCTTCATTTCTTCTCCCAGGAAGAGAATGGTACTGACCACAAACTATTTAAAAACAGATCCCCTGCCTTTGAATCATGTGTTCACATATGGTTCTATTAAATGCTACTGGATTCTATTAGAAGCACACATATGCCTCTATTCACTGCTCAATGGGCCAGCAGGTTATCCACTTAATGACTCTTCAAGACAGGATCCATGTATTTTAATTGACTTAAAATAATTTCAAAACCATTTTCTAAAACTGCCTGCAGTTCTAATAAAACGTAGAATAGTTTAAATAAAAATAATTTTTATGAATTGTAAAAAGTAATACATGACCCTTAAAAAATATCTTCTAGAGATAGAGTGATGAAAAGTTTAAAGTCAAAGGACCACTCCAACTCCAAGCCCTCACTGGACCTTCTATTAAGTTTAATGCTCTTCAGATGTGCATTTGTTTGATGGCATACTGCATGTGTACAGTCATTTATGTGTCAGATTCTATATAAAAGTATATAAAATAATTCTTAAAATTGTAGTCTAATAGTTTGTATGGGCATTATGTGTTAGTATTTATTAATTTTCTTTCATTTTAGTTGCTACATATTATTTCCTTTTATGGTTGCACCATAGTTCATTTAATCAGTCCATTTTGGCCTGACATTTATGCTATTTCTAATATTCTACCTTATACACCATCATACAATGAATATCACCTTACAGACATCTTTGCTTAATGGTTTGAATATTTCTGTTGGAGAAATTCTTAGAAAGATCATCACCATGTCAAAAAAATATGCAAGTGTTTAACTTTGATAGATGTAGCATTGTTTTCCCAAAGCCCAGAACCAATTTTATTCCCAGTCAATGGTGTATCAAAGAGTAATTTTCCCCACAGCCTTATTAACACTAAGTAGTATTAATCTTGATTAGATTAGCCAACTGGTAAGATAAAAAATATCTCATTTTAATTTACATTTGATTACACATTCATAGAATTTCATTGATGACATAAATAATAGATGTAATATTAGTCCCCAAACAAAACCAAATGCAATGTAAAACCTGTACAAAAATATATAGTCTATACACAGATATCCATGTTAAAATAATAATAATAATAAATTATTTAACATGTGCTATGTACCAGATATTTTTCTAGTAATTTATACCTCTTTCCTCATTTAATCCTCACATCTGGCTGTTTAGACATGCTGCATGGCTGAGAAAAAGAATAATAATTCATTTGCTTAAGGCTATACAGTTAGTAAGTAATAGAGCCTGTATTTAAATACAAGAACCCAAATTTACAGCTGACGTATTTCTTGTGTCTGAATTTCACATGGAGCTAAATAAATTTTTCAGCACAAATCCTGACAGCTCATGTATTTCTTTGTCTGAATTTCATATGGAGCTAAATACATTTTTCAATAAAAATCCTGGACAACAAGTGGCAGCAATGTATTTAGGGTGTGCCCCTGAGTCGTTATTTTTAAAGAGTAATCAGTGGCTCTATGCCCCTCAGAATATTTGTTCCCCAAGCACATGCATCATCAATAGAATGCCATCTAAATAAGACTTAAAAGGGATTATTTCTGTGGGTAAGTCTTCTTAATTCACCTTGCTTTCCTTGAGTGATGAGTGGGGATAGAATTACCTACAGTAGCATCTTTATAGGATGGAAATGACTATATCATTTTCGATACAGAAATTAAAGTTTTCTTGGACTGCTTCTGGAGGAATGGTGCTGAATCTGTGAACAACCTGTGTTGAATTCTCCACCAATCTCTCAGCAAATCATCAGCATCACCTTTAGCACTGACAGCAATACCACCCCTGTGGGCAGAGCTGATCACAATAAATGTGTGTGTGTGTTTATAAAGATAGAGGGTATTTTTTTTTTTACATTTTTTCTAGCTAACTTTATTTTGAGAATACAGCACATAGGACATATACAAAATATGTTATTTAACTATTTATGTTATTCGTAAGATTGTCCACAATAGGGTTAAGTTTGGAGGGAGTCAAAAATTACATGTGGATTTTTGACTGCACGGACAGGGTCAATTCCACTAAACCCCATGTTGCTAAATGGTCAACTGTATGAGTATTCAATTGGTCTGGCAGTTGGGCCTCTTTTCAACCATTTGTATTTTCTTATTTTCCTATGACTGACATAACTTGCTTTCCTAATTAAACATATATTTTTTTGAGAGGGCATCTCTCATATTTATTGATCAAATAGTTGTTAACAGTTAACAAAAATAAAATTTTGTACGGGGTACTCAATGCACAATCATTAATCAACCCCAAGACTAATTCTCATCAGTCTCCGATCTTCTGAAGCACAACAAACAAGTTCTTACATGGTGAACAAATTCTTACATAGTGAATAAGTTCTTACATGGTGAACAGTACAAGGGCAGTCATCACAGAAACTTTCGGTTTTGATCATGCATTATGATCTATAAACCATCAGGTCAAATATGAATATTCGTTTGATTTTTATACTTGATTTATATGTGAATCCCACATTTCGCCTTTATTATTATTATTATTATTATTTTTAATAAAATTCTGAAGTGGTAGGTAGATGCAAGATAAAGGTGGAAAACATAGTTTAGTGCTGTAAGAAAGCAAATGTAGATGATCAGGTGTGTGTCTATAGACTAAGTATTAATCCAAGCTAGACAAGGGCAACAAAACATCCACAGATACAGATGATTTCTCTCAAAACAGGGGTGGGGGTGAGGTTCTAAGCCTCACCTCTGTTGATCCCCAATTTCTCACCTGATGGCCCCCCTGTGACTGTGCCTGTCTTAGGTTGTTCCTCCCTTGAGGAATCAAACCCATCTCTGGCTAACCAGTCATCTTCCTGGGAAATACAGGGAAATGTAAAGTTGGTAAGTGAGAGAGAAGCAATATTGTTTGAAGAGGTTGGCTTTTTACTTCTTTGCAGATTTATGCCTTGTGGGTTTTATGCCCAACATTTGTCTTGAGGTATCTTTACCACTTGGAAGAATTATGATACTCGGTAAATTCGATATGAGGCACGAATTCTATTTAAAGGTTGTAATTAGGAAGGAAGAAGAAAAGATATAGAAGTAGCAGATGGAAGAAAACATAGGAAGATTGATTATTTCTTTGACATATCTTCTTGTAGAGTAACTTCAGCATGTATAGGTTTTAAGCTACTACTTAAATTGCACACACACTTTAACATAATAGGAATACAGTTATATCACCAAAGCAGACCTACAATTACCAGCCATATCCAGTGAAACCAAGAAAATCAGGCACCCTAAGCATTTGTGAAAACTTATCTATGATATGATGAATATTGTCTAACTGAATTTGAATAGTTTGAAAAAAATCAAACAATTTAAAACAACACATTCCTGGGAACTGTTCACATCCCATATGTTCTTTTAACAGTAGATAGTATGTAGTCGCAAGATTTTGGAGCACTGCAACTTGCACTTCTCCTAATTCTTGGTTGAGTTCCAACCGTATAGATCCAGTCAAATTTGTTATTTTACTGTATGCACAGGCCATCTTAGATATCTCCTTCATTCCAATCTCAATTCCAGGAATCAGTGGGATGAATGCAGCTACAACTGCAACAGTGCCAGGATCTTTGTTGAGGTTTTTTGATGATCATCTTCTGGTATGACTCTTCCAGAGAGTGCTGATGTTGGGTAGCCAAATTAGGCTTTGATCCTCTGTATAATCACAAGCAGATGATGGGTATTTTTTTTTCTGGAGAAAGAAAAATTTATTGAATTTATTGAAAGTGAAAATGTGCGCCTGTACATACATTCCTTCATCAATTTTTTTTAATGGGTAATTTTCCCTACAGTGTTAAAGTAGTTGAAAAACATACTGAAAATTAAAAATAGATCTGTCAAAACTCACAATACTATTTTAAGTTTAACTATAATATTTATAACCACACCAGAATTTATTACTCTTTTACATTCCTGGCCTTAGTGAAAGCAAACATCAGTAATATTTTTAAAGTACAGGTTTTAGTGTATTCTGCTTACAATGCAGAGTTGCCCTGTTTTACAAATTTTCACAAGCCAGTACCTATCTTAAATAATTTTTAATTACTTTAAGCAAAATTCATGACTCACTTGTGGAAGACCACACATGATGATGATTTTTAAAATATGAATTGTTAATATTACATGCTGCTGAAAATCACTGAAGATGGAATTTCAGCAGCACTTAAATCGCCAGAACATTTGGGAGTCAAGTCAGTGGCTGCTTGTTAACATCAGATGTATTCGTTGAAAACACTTTTCCACCAATTAAAATCTGAAGACATTTGAACTTTTTATCCATGTTGAAAGTGAAACAAGGGTATCAATAACATCCTAATATTTTTAAGTATGCCTATTCCCATAATAATTGATAATGTAATCCAGTGATTCATATATTTCTAATTTCTTAACTTTTTTATATTCTAATTCAGTGGGTGTACTTGTTTGTTTTGCTGATATACCAAGCATACTTGAGAAGTTTCTTTTCCTTTGTTGTAAGCAAGGGGATAGGACTTCAGATAAGCACAAAGCTTTATATATTACCAGGTTTTCTCATAGGAGAATGTTGTGATTTACTTCACTCGATTCAAATATCATCTCACACTGATAAGTTGCATAAAAATGTGTGATCTGTTTGCACCAAGATGCTTTTGATTTTAGCACAACATATTTCCTCATTTATTTGATTTATATGTAGTAGCATTTGATGAATGTTCATTTGTGTTAGGAACGGCCCTGATTGTATCTAACCTCATGTCCATTGGGAATCTTTTTTTTTTTTCAGCAAATGTATTTCCTTTTTTCTTTTTAAGTGTATATTTTTCATTGAAGTATAGTCAATATACAATTTTACACTGGTTTCAAGTATACAACACAGTGATTCAACAGTTACTAACATTAAATCCTCCCCTCAACTGGTGCAGTAACTGTCTGTCAACATAGAAAGATGTTACACATACATTGGGTATCTTTCTGTGTTTACAATGTTTTTAGAACAGACATGAGAATAGCCCATCTGCTCATTGATTTGTTTGTTTTGTTTTGTTTTCCTTTTTTTATTATTTTATTTTTTATTGAAGGGTAGTTGACACACAGTATTACATTAGTTTCAGGTGTACAACACAGTGATTCAACATTTATATACATGACTATTCTAGCTACCATGTATCACCATACCAAGTTGTTACAATATTTTGACTATATTCCTTATGCTATATATTACATCCCGGTTACTTATTTATTTTACAATTGGAAGTGTGTACTTTTTTTTTTTGAGAGGGCAACTCTCATATTTATTGATCAAACGGTTGTTGACAACAATAAAATTCTGTATAGGGGAGTCAATGCTCAATGCACAATCATTAATCCACCCCAAGCCTAATTTTCATCAGTCTCCAATCTTCTGAAGCATACAAACAAGTTCTTACATGGAGAATAAATTCTTACATATTGAATAAATTACATGGTGAGCAGTACAAGGGCAGTCATCACAGCAACTTTTGGTTTTGCTCATGCATAATGAACTATAAACAGTCAGTTCAAATATGTATACTCATTTGATTTTTATACTTGATTTATACGTGGATACCACATTTCTCTCTTTATTATTATTTTTAATAAAATGCTGAAGTGGTAGGTAGATACAAGATAAAGGTAGAAAACATAGTTTAGTATTGTAAGAGAGCAAATGTAGACCATCAGGTGTGTGCCAGTAGACTATGTGTTAATCCAAGCTAGACAAGGGCAATAAAACATCCACGTATGCAGAAGATTTCTCTCAGAACAGGGGGGGTGAGGTTCTAAGCCTCACCTCTGTTGATCCCCAATTTCTCACCTGATGGTCTCCCTGCGACTGTGCCTGTCTAAGGTTGTTCCTCCCTTGAGGAATCTTACCCGTCTCTGGCTAACCAGTCATCTTCCGGGGCCATACAGGAAAATGTAAAGTTGGAAAGTGAGAGAGAAGCCTTATTGTTTGAAAAAGTTAGCTTTTTACTTATTTGAATATTCATGCCCTGTGGCTTCTATGCCCAGCATTTGTCTTGAGTTATCTTTACCACTTGGAAGAATTATGAAACTCGGTAAATTCGATAAGAGGCATGAATTCTATTTAAGGGTTGTAATTAGGAAGGAAAAAGAAAAGCTATAGAAGTAGCAGGTGGAAGAAAACATGGGAAGATTGATTATTTCTTTGACATATCTTCTTGTAGAGTAACTTCAGCATGTATAGGTTTTAAGCTACTAATTAAATTGTGCATATACATTAACATAATAGGAGTACAGTTACATAACCAAAGCATACCTGTGATTACCAGTCATCTCCAGTGAAACCAAGAAAACCAGTTAGGCACCTTAGGCATTTGTGAAAAATTATCTATAACATGTTGGATATTGCCCAACTTAACTTGAACAGTCTGAGAGAAATCAGACAAATTAAAACAACCTAACCAGGGTACTGTACACATCCCATATGTTCTTTTAACAGTAGATAGTCTGTAGTTATAAGATTTTGGAGTGCTACAATTTGCAAGTCTCCTAATTCTTGGATGAATTCCAACAGTAGAGATCCAGTCAAATTTGTGGTTTTACTGTATGCACAGGCCAGCTTAGATATCTCCTTCTTCATTCCAATGGGAAGTCCAGGAACCGGTGGGATGAGTGCATCTACAGCTGAAGCAGCGCGTGGATATTTGTTGAGGTTTTTTGATGATCATCTTCTGGCATGAGTCTTCCCGAGAGTGCTGATGTTGGAAGTTCTTTTTCATATTCTATCTCAGTCCATTTTCGGGGTAACCAAATTAGGGTTTGATCATCTGTATAAACACAAACAGACCTCTTGCCTACACTTTTATATGCCATTTATTCCATTGTGTAGAACTCAATGGAGGTCACCACACAGGAACTGCTTTTTTTTTTGCCATTAATCTACACTTATATGACGAATATTATGTTTACTAGGCTCTCCACTATACAAAGTCCCCCCAATAAACCCCTTTACAGTCACTGTAAATCAGCATAGCAAAATGTTGTAGAATCACTACTTGTCTTCTCTGTGTTGTACAGCCCTCCCCTTTCTCCTACCACCCCATGATTGTTAATCTTAATACCCCCTTCATATTCCCCCCCCCCATTATCCCTCAAAACAAACCCATCCTCCCCTGTCACTTTCCGTTTGGTAACTTAGTCCATTCTTGAGTTCTGAGAATCTGGTGCTGTTTTGTTCCTTCAGTTTTACCTTTGTTCTTATACTCCACAGATGAGTGAAATCATTTGGTATTTCTCTTTCTCCGCTTGGCTTATTTCACTGAGCATAATACCCTCCAGCTCCATCCATGTTGCTGCAAATGGTAGGATCTGCCCTCTTCTTATGGCTGAGTAGTATTCCATTGTGTATATGAACCACATCTTCTTTATCCATTCATCTACCGATGGACATTTAGGTTGCTTCCAATTCTTGGCTATTGTAAATAGTGCTGCGATAAACATAGGGGTGCATCTGTCTTTCTCAAACTGGATTGCTACATTCTTAGGGTAAATTCCTAGGAGTAGAATTCCTGGGTCAAATGGTAAGTCTGTTTTGAGCATTTTGATGTACCTCTATATTGCTTTCCACAATGGTGGAACTAATTTACATTCCCACCAGCAGTGTAGGAGTGTTCCCCTTTCTGCACAGCCTCGCCAACATTTTTTGTTGTTTGTCTTTTGGATGGCAGCCATCCTTACTGGTGTGAGGTGATACCTCATTGTAGTTTTAATTTGCATTTCTCTGATAATTAGCGATGTGGAGCATCTTTTCATGTGTCTGGTGGCCATCTGTATTTCTTTTTTGGAGAACTGTGTGTTCAGTTCCTCTGCCCATTTTTTAATTGGGTTATTTGTTTATTGTTTGTTGAGGCATGTGAGCTCTTTATATATTTTGGACGTCAAGCCTTTAACGGACCTGTCATTTTCAAATATATTCTCCCATACTGTAGGGTTCCTTTTTGTTCTATTGATGGTATCTTTTGCTGTACAGAAGCTTTTCAGCCTAATATAGTCCCACTTACTCATTTTTGCTGTTGTTTTCCTTGCCTGGGGAGATATGTTCAAGAAGAGGTCACTCATTTTTATGTCTAAGAGGTTTTTGCCTATATTTTTTTTTCCAAGAGTTTAATGGTTCCATGACTTACATTCAGGTCTTTGATCCATTTTGAGTTTACTTTTTTATATGGGGTTAGACAATGGTCCAGTTTCATTCTCCTACATGTAGCTGTCCAGTTTTGAAATCACCATTTGCTGAAGAGACTGTCATTTCACCATTGTATGTCCATGGATTCTTTATCAAATATTAATTGACCATATATGTCTGGGTTAATGTCTGGATTCTCTAGTCTGTTCCATTGATCTGTGGCTCTGCTCTTGTGCCAGTACCAAATTGTCTTGATTACTATGGCTTTATAATAGAGCTCGAAGTTGGGGATTGAGATCCCCCCTACTTTATTCTTCTTTCTCAGTATTGCTTTTGATATTCGGGGTCTTTGGTGATTCCATATGAAGATTTGAATTATTTGTTCCTGTTCATTGAAGAGTGTTGCTGGTATTTTCATAGGGATTGCATCAAATCTGTGTATTGCTTTGGGAAGGATGGCCATTTTGCCGATATTAATTCTTCCTAGCCACGAGCATGGGATGAGTTTCCATTTGTTAGTGTCCCCTTTAATTTCTCTTCAGAGTGACTTGTAATTTTCAGAGTATAAGTCTTTCACTTTTTGGTTAGGTTTATTCCTAGGTATTTTATTTTTTTTGATGCAGTTGTGAATGGAGTTGTTTTCCTGATATCTCTTTCTCTTGGTTTACTGTTACTGTATAGGAAAGCCACAGATATCTCTGTGTTAATTTTGTATACTGCTACTTTGCTGTATTCCAATATCAGTTCTAGTAGTTTTGGGGTGGAGTCTTTAGGGTTTTTATGAACAGTCTCATGTCATCTGCAAATAGTGACAGTTTTTACTTCTTCTTTGCCAATCTGGATTGCTTGTATTTTTTTGTTTTGTCTGATTGCCATGGCTAGGACCTCCAGTACTATGTTAAATTACAGTGCAGAGAGTCGGCATCCCTGTCTAGTTCCCGATCTCAGAGGAAATGCTTTCAGCTTCTCGCTGTTCAATATAATGTTGCCTGTGGGTTTTTCATAGATGGCCTTTATTATTTTGAGGTACTTGCCTTCTATTCCCATTTTGCTGAGAGTTTTTATCATGAATGGATGTTGAACTTTGTCAAATGCTTTTTCAGCATCTATGGAGATGATCATGTGGTTTTTGTCTTTCTTTTTGTTGATGTGGTAGATGATGTTGATGGACTTTCGAATGTTGTGCCATCCTTGCATCCCTGGGATGAATCCCACTTGGTCATGGTGTACGATCCTTTTGATATATTTTTGAATTCGGTTTGCTAAAATTTTGTTGAGTATTTTTGCATCTATGTTCATCAAGGATATTGGTCTGTAGTTTTCTTTTTTGGTGGGGTCTTTGCCTGGTTTTGGTATTAGGGTGATGTTAGCTTCATAGAATGAGTTGGGAGTATCCCCTCCTCTTCTATTTTTTGGAAAACTTTAAGGAGGATGGGTATTATGTCTTCCCTGTATGCCTGATAAAATTCCAAGGTAAATCCATCTGGCCCGGGGGTTTTGTTCTTTGGTAGTTTTTGATTACCACTTCAATTTCATTGCTGGTTACTGGACTGTTTAGATTTTCTGTTTCTTTCTGGGTCAGTCTTGGAAGGTTGTATTTTTATAGGAAGTTGTCCATTTCTCCCTGGTTTCCCACCTTGTTAGCTTATAGGTTTTCATAGTACTCTCTAATAATTCTTTGTATTTCTGTGGGGTCCGTCGTGAATTTTCCTTTCTCGTTTTTGATTCTGTTGATGTGTGTTGACTCCCTTTTCCTCTTAATAAGTCTGGCTACAGGCTTATCTATTTTGCTTATTTTCTCAAAGTACCAGCTCTTGGTTTCATTGATTTTTGCTATTGTTTATTCCTCTCAATTTTATTTATTTCTTCTCTGATCTTTATTATGTCCCTCCTTCTGCTGACCTTAGGCCTCATTTGTTCTTCTTTTTCCAATTTCGATAATTGTGACATTAGACCATTCATTTGGGATTGTTCTTCCTTTTGTAAATATACCTCGATTACTGTATACTTTCTTCTTAAGACTGCTTTTGCTGTTTCCCACAGTAGTTGGTGCTTTGTGTTGTTGTTTTCATTTGTTTCCATATATTGCTGGATCTCCATTTTGATTTGGTCATTGATCCATTGATTATTTAGGAGCATGTTGTTAAGCCTCCATGTGTTTGTGAGCCTTTTTGCTTTCTTTGTACAGTTTATTTCTAGGTTTATGCCTTTGTGTTCTGAAAAGTTGGTTGGTAGGATTTCAATCTTTTGAAATTTACTAAGGCTCTTTTTGTGGCCTAGTATGTGGTCTATTCTGGAGAATGTTCCATGTGTACTTGAGAAGAATGTGTATCCTGTTGCTTTTGGATGTAGAGTTCTGTAGATATCTATTAGGTCAATCTTTTCTAGTGTGTTGTTCAGTACCTCTGGGTCCTTACTTATTTTCTGTCTGTTGGTTCTGTCCTTTGGAGTGAGTGGTGTGTTGAAGTCTCCCAGAATGAATGCATTGCATTCTATTTCCTCCTTTATTTCTGTTAGTATTTGTTTCAGATATATTGTTTCTCCTGTATTGGGTGCATATATATTTATATTGTTTATATCCTCTTGTAGGACTGAGCCCTTTATCATTATGTAATGTCCTTCTTTGTCTTTTGTTTCTTTCTTTATTTTGAAGTCTGTTTTGTCTGATACCAGAATTGCAACACCTGCTTTCTTCTCTCTGTTGTTTGCATGTAATATCTTTTTCCATCCCTTGACTTTAAGTCTGTGCATGTCTTTGGGTTTGAGTTGAGTCTCTTGTAAGCTGCATATGGATGAATCATGCTTTTCTATCCATTCAATTACTGTGTGTCTTTTGATTTGTGCATTCAGTCCATTTACAATTAGGGTGATTATTGAAAGTTATGTACTTATTGCCATTGCACACTTTAAGTTTGTGGTTACCAAAGGTTCAGTGTTAGCTTCTTTACTATCCTACTGTCTAACTTAAGTGGCTTGTTGTGCTTTTATAAACACCGTCTGATGATTCTTTATTTCTCTCCCTTCTTATTCCTTCCTCCTTCCTTCTTCATTTATTGGTTGTTTTGTTCTGTGCTCTTTTTATGAGTGCTCCCATCTAGATAAGTCCCTGTAGTATGCCCTGTGGAAGTGGTTTGTGGGAGGCAAATTCCCTCAACTTTTGCTTGTCAGGGAATTGTTTAATCCCTCCTTCATATTTAAATGATAACCGTGGTGGATAAAATAGTCTCGGTTCGAGGCCCTTCTGTTTCATTGCATTAAGTATATCATTCCATTCTCTTCTGGCCTGTAGGGTTTCTGTTGAGAAGTCTGATGATAGCCTGATGGATTTTCCTTTGTAGGTAACCTTTTTTTTCTCTGTCTGCCTTTAACACTTTGTCCTTGTCTTTGATCTTTGCCATTTTAATTATTATGTGTCTTGGTTTTGCCCTCCTTGGTTCCCTTGTCATGGGAGTTCTGTGTACCTCTATGGTCTGAGAGGCCATTTCTTCCCTTAGTTTGGGGAAGTTTTTGGCAATTATTTCTTCAAAGACACTTTCTATCCCTTTTTCTCTCTTCTTCTTCTTCTGGTATCCCTATAATGCGGATATTGTTCTGTTTCTTTTGGTCACTCAGCTCTCTTAGAATTCTTTCATTCCTGGAGATACTTTTATCTCTCTCTGCTTCAGCTTCTCTGTGTTCCTGTTCTCTGTTTTCTAGTTCATTAATGGTCTCTTGCATCTCGTCCATTCTGTTTTGAAGTCCTTCCAGAGCTTGTTTTATTTCTGTATTCTCCTTCCTTAGTTCTTGCATATTTCTCTGCAAGTCCATCAGCATGGTTTTGACTTTTGTTTTGAATTCTTTTTCAGGAAGACTTGCTAAATCTATCTCCCCCGGTTCCTTCTCAGGGGAAGATATAGTAGATGCCGATGCTGTCTGGGTTTGTCTTTTCTGGATCATATTTTTTTGCCTTTTCATTTTTACAGGTGCTATTGACTGTCAGCTGAGAGGGCCAAACTTTTCACTTGCTACTGGCCTTTCTTTACTGGGACATCTGAGGCCCTAGTGGCTTGTGTTGGGTAATTGTCTGTAGACTGGGTCTTTGTGTTTTACCCGGCCGATATGGAGGAATCTCCCTTTCTGAGGGCATGGTCTGCCCTAAGCTGCTTCTCTGCTTTTGCAGCGCCCAGAGGGGTGATGGACTGGGGGGCTGTATGGCTGTTTACCTCCGTGAGTGGTCTCAGAGCTATTGCCCAGTGAGTTAGTGCATCCGGTTTTCCCTGTAATTTCCAGCCACTGGGCTGTGACCTGTGATGTTTCCATCCTTATGTTACATCCCTGTCCCTTTAAGACTTTCAAAAAGCACTTGCTTTTCTTTGTCACAGGGGCATCAGCTTCAGAACCCGCTCAGAGGTCTTGCTGCCCTGATTCCCTAGTTTCCATTCTTCCATGCATGAACTGTGTCTGCGCTCTGGTGCGGGTGTCTGTGGCTGGGTGTTTAGCAGTCCTGAGCTCCCTCTCCCTCCCACTGGGAGCTGGGTGAGGTGTGCTCATATCCCGCCGGGCCGGGCGTTGTATCTTATCCCTTTCACCAGGCGCTGGGCTCTCGCACGTGTGGATGTAGTCTGGCTGTTGTCCTGTGTCTTCTAGTCTCTCTTTTAGGATTAGTTGTATTTGTTGTATTTTCAAAAATATATATCTTTTTGGGAGGAGATTCCCACTGTCCTACTCACGCTGCCATGTTGGCTCCACCCTCAAGGGGTATTTTTTTATTAAATTATCATTGATATACAATTTTATGAAGGTTTCACATGAACATTGTGGTATGTTTTTAAATCCCAGTTCATCTTTACATTAAAAATGAAAGCCAGAAATCTGAAGTATCATTAACTAATTAAAACACAATGAAATATGCCACTGAAGTTCTTTCTCAAAGGCGATTAGTAGAAAAATTAATGTAAAAAGAAGTTTGTTAAAAGAACAAAGTAGGAACATGTTTCTGCACACACGCTCACATACACACACAGAGATGCATAAAAGAACGGAAATAATAAATCTCTCTAAAACCAACCTAGAAATACAAGCTGTTCTTGTTTCTCCTCTTCCTCAGAGCACATCTCTGAAACACAAACACATCCTTTTATTTGCTAATATTTATGATCTGGATAGAAGCCAAAAAGCAGTCACTTAAATTTTGATAATTTGCCAAAAGAGATTAAGTAAATCTAGCTAAACATTGTCAATAGCTCAAAGCTTTTCATCCTGAAGCCACAATTTATGTATATAGAAAAAAAAACAGGGTTGTAGGGAGAGGCTTAAAGATGGTGGTGAGAGAGGTGAGTCAGAAACCTCCTCCCCAAACCACATATAATATGAAAATGTAACAACTACATCAAATCCTGAAAGAGCAACAGGAAAGAGGGTGACAGAAGACTATCTACACCTGGGGAAACCAGCAGATCTCAAGGAAAAGGGTAACATACCAAAGCTATGATCCAGAGGGGCCCCACTCCAGCTCACTGGTGGGAGGAAGACAAAAAGACCTCAACACCTTACTTTTAAGTATATATTTCATTTTAAAATCCTCTCTGAAAATGGCAAAATGTGAATTATAGATCTTACCAAGTGTCAGTCCCTTGAAAATCCTGGTGGTGGCAATCTCCTATTCTCTGAAAAAAAATCCATTCCATGGCAAGCGAAATGCAAAATACTTGCAAATTTTACTTCTCCATCTACGACAGAGGGGAAGAGCATCTCTGGCAGGTGAGGAAGAGGATGTTCCTCACTGCTTCTCAGGCACTGTCTTCGACATGGTCTTGGGGAAAAAAAATAAAGAAGGAAAAGTTGCTCCCCTGAGTTCCTACCAAAATTAAGAGGATTCCCTGAGAGGTCATGGGCCTGCAGAATTGCCTCTCAGTTCCCCTCTGGGTCTGGAAATTTCTCATCCACAAGATTTTTTAAAGACACAATTATCCATGGTATGACTTCCTAGAGTGTTTGCAAAACTTTTATGTCCCCAACCAATTAGAAGGTTTTTTTTCTTTTTTCTTTTTTTAACTGCTCCTGTGTTTCTATTAGAAGATGCTTTCATTTCCCTTCCTATTCATGAACGGAACACTGTGTATATTGGGACAGAATACAGTGTTCTCTTTCAGGATTAGAACAACACACATTTGCACTTAGTCAATGTAAGAAGTGAGTTCTGAGATAAGGCACAGCGTAAACCCATAAGGATATGTAATGCTTTGGGGACAAAGTAGCGATAACTGCTTCTTAACAGATAACAAATTTTATGTATAAAGTGAAAAGATGTATAGATCAATCCAGAATGTTATTTTTCTCTTTCGTAGTACCTGGTTGTGACATGTTATTACTTTAAAACTAAAAGCACAATTTCTAGAGATTAAAGGAAGTTTCTTCTTTTCATTTTTTGGAAGGAATGGCAGGTCTGTTTATTCTGATGGAATGTAGCATGGGATTGAAGCTTGAGGAAAAGTTTGGACTTGGCTCATGCAGAAGGTCCATATGAAGGATGCTGTCACTCTGTACATGCGTATATCCTACTTATTTTTTATGTCTCTTCACACTCCACAGAAAGAAGCAGAATCGAAGTGATTCATCAGAAAATGGAATGCCCAGAAGCACCTTTACTTTGTTGCCTATGTAAGGTGTTAAGGGACAAGTGTTATTTTCTTCACACTGAAATTGTAGGCAACTTTCTTCATACAGAAAAACCATCTGACCATGCTCCTGAGAGGAATGGTAGTTTCAAAATGGGACTCAACAATGGGACTCCAGTAATGAGTTCTGGAAACCCGTTCCTACTATAGCCACATTTAACATCCTCTGCTCGATTCCTTGCCCTGCTTGCTTCTTTCATTACTTGTTTCTGTTTGAAGAAGTAAGTGGGACAACATTGAAATAATAGCATGAAGATGGGGCAGGGAAGTTAATATAACAAGAATGGTATGTGTGCAAATATAAGATGAATTTTTTTAACCTCACAAATCAGAAAATGAGAGAAAGACAGAGGCAGAGAAAGAGGCAGATACAACAAGAAGTGTGAAATGAAGGGGATGAGATAGGGAAGAGATAAGTAACAATATGTCCCTACAGAATTTATTGAGTAGTGCATTCTAGCCACCAATTTACAATTCCACCTTACTTATTTATTAAAATACAAACTTTATATTAAATTTCCAAAGATAGATTATTTAATTTCTGTGCCATTTCTTCTGTTCTTTAGAATTATTACTGGGCCTACCACAAAATGTTTAGAAAGCAAAACAAAATGATAAGTTCTGACATTTAATACAGCTAGCTGCCTATCTCTATTCCTCTCACATTGTTTTTATTGCCAAGACTATTCGAACATAGTCACACATACATACACATTTAGAACTGGTTCAACAATTTCCATGAAAATAGGCTTTGTCATTTGTTGGGGAGGGAGAAGGGGGCTGTTTATTCACCATAGAATTGATGTCTCTACAATCAGAACCTCCCTGTGGATGTGAAGAACCAGACAAATATTTTTTACGCCTTCCTAGCAAAATATTCTGATGCAAATAATAATAATAAACTATTTGATTCAAAGAGTATATTAAAAATCTCATAAGTAAGCATGAGCTATACTGAGTTATTGAAGAGTTCTAGAATCATGGGTAGAAAGTTGTAGTATTGTATTTGTTTATTGTTTACTAACAGCATGGAAAGATTGTTCCTCCTGTCCAAGCATCTGTCTTCCTGTACAGATTCAGAATCCATCTCCTTTGTTCTCTTCAGAACCTTTGTATGTTGGAATAATGCCTCTGATGTTCCTTAATATCATGTATTTAATACTGTTTTGCATCATTACTCATCATGCTGCATTATTTATCAGACTGCCCATGAATATTGGCTCCCAGTGACCGTCTCAACAGTATTTCCTTGATAATGCGCACAAATACAAATCTGATGACCAGAGTCTGTAAGAAAATGTGCACAGTAACTCATTTCCCAGCTATGTTAAATCAACTGTTTGGAATTATATAGTATAAGTTTCAAATTACACACCTTCCAGCCATGTCTTCCCTTGAATTCTTCAAGCCATAATCACTGCATCCTGGGAGCATGATGTCTTTCAATTTGACCACAGCCTACCTTCCACACATGGCTACCAGCAGGGAAGATAAATGAAAAACTAACTGAAGAGCAAGCAACGTGATCCCATTCATACAAGTCATGTCACTCATCATGCATGCTTTGAAACATAAAAGAGCACAATGCTACCACATCCACGGGAGGCAAGAGCAAGCCAGTCAGCACTGTGGAGCAATGTCTTGAAAGTCTTTGAAGCAGATAAACATATGCATGACACACGGCATAGAGCCCATGCAAGGGGGCTGGGGTGATCTTCTTGGGTGTCATCAGGATACACAGGGTAAAGGCTGCATGCTGCCACTCCCCTAGCCTGCAGCTCTACAAATGATAACACTGAAGTCAGAGAATGGACAAGTGATAGCTGAGAAGAGCCCACACACATGACCAATCCAATCTCTGCAGGGAATAACTTACAGCCCAGATCCTTGAACTTATTCTGCATTACCCAAAATCAGCATGTAAACACCATTCTAGTTAACACCCTAGGACAATACCATGAAAGAAATAATGAACCAGCCTGTGGAAGCCATGCGCCTGACACACTGCCCTCCAGAACCAAGACCCCGTGCACAGAACCTGGGGTAACTTCAAAGGTACAGATTCCAGAACTTCTACAAACAACTGGTTGACCCCACAGGTGAGATAGAAGATCATAGAGCACCTCGAAAGGGGAAAACAGGAATGAGACCCATGCAGACTGTTCTAGGCTTGTCTGCCTCACCAGAATGTACTGGCTAGGACCAGACACTGAAGGAGAATTTGGAAATTTCACAGAAATACTTCAAAGTGTGGATCCAAGAACAGAAGACCTGATTATCCAGATCTAAGTGCAGCTCTATAGAAAATACAGGTTCTTCCCTTGTGTGAACACAGAGTGACTCAGTTATGCAGATGACTGGGAGCAAGTATTCCAGGCAGAGAGAACAGCCTATGTAAAGGCCCAACAGCAAGAACATATATGGCAGATAAGGCAGACAAAAGGGTGCCTGAGTAATCAGGGGAGTCTGTGGAGATTTGGTCAGAGGAGGGAGTTCAGAGAGATAACGGGGCAGCTACCTAAATTTTAGAAACTGTAAGCATTTAGCCTTTACTCTGCGTGACATGAGAGCTGTTGTAGAGTACTGAGCAGAGGTGTGTTATGGTCCAACTGGAATTACAGGGTGATTCTGAGCACTGTTCCAAGGATGGTGTATTAGAACAGAAGAAACCAAGAGGCAAGGAGAGTGGGTATGAAGCAATTGCAACAATTCAGGTGAAAGAAGATGGGCTTGGAGCTAGATAATAAGTCCAAAAGTGATTAGAAGTAGTTGAATTTGGGATATATATTGAAGGTTGACTATTTCCTGATAGACTGGATGTAAGGCACACACACACAATAAAGACCAAATATACTGACAGCTGAGATAAATTATCTTATGAATGGAGTATGTTTGTGGTTGAGAAAGACCAGGAATATAGCTTTAGACTTGTTCAGTTTAAGAAATCTCTTAGCCGTTCAGGTGGGAATGCCATAGAGGAAGTTGGTATTCCAGGTCTCAGCCTCAGGAAAAAAGTCTGAGTTAGAGATGTAATCTGGGAATTATGGTCATTCACGTATACAGACTACACAAGGAAAACTGTTTTAAATGTTGTTGATGGACTCTGTGAGGTGAAAAATAAATGAAGACTATCAAATTTAGTGAAATTGAAGTCATGGCGACCTTGAAAGAACATTTTCAGTGTTAGGTGGTGAAGTGTGGCTGAAAAGTGTTTAAAGAGAATGAAAGAAGATAAATGAGAGACGGGCATTTTGGGAATCTCTTAAATTTTGCTACACAAAGAAAAGAGGAAAAACGGGATCAAGGGAAGATTTTACATTAAAAATGAAAGAGATAACAGATTATTTCTTTGTGATGTAGAATGACCCAGCAGATCCAAAAGAAGACTTTTACACCAATATCATCATGTAAGGAGATAATAAGAGATGAAGTACAGCGCAAAAGTAAAGAGGGTGGGGGCGGAGCCAAGATGGCGGCATGAGTAGAGGAGCAGAACTCTTCTCCCAAAACCACATATATTTTTGAAAATACAACAAAGACTACACTTCCTAAAAGAGAGACCAGAAGACACAGGAAAACAGCCAGACTACATCCACACCTGTGAGAATCCAGTGCCTCACAAAGGGGGTAAAATACAAGCCCCAGCCTCATGGGACCCGAGCGCCCCACACCCCAGCTCCTGGCGGGAGGAGAGGAGTCAGAGCAGGGAGGGAGAGGGAACCCAGGACTGCTAAATAGCCAGCCCTAGCTGTCCGCATCAGAGCGCAGACAGTGCATGCATGGAGTGCTGGAAACTATAGTAATAGGACAGTAATACCTGAGAGAAGGTCCCCGCAGCCAGCAACACGGGGAGAAAGAAAGGCGAGTGCTTTTTGGAAGTGTTAAAATGACAGGGACCCCACAGCTGGACAGAAGCATTCCGGAACACTGAGCCCAGCAGCAGGGAACTCCGGACATCCTAAACCCCTGGATAAAAGAGCAGCTCAGAGGCCCCTCATGGAGATAAACAACCTCCCAGCCATTTCCCCTCTGACACAGCTCCACCATATCAGAGCAGCGGCCCGTGGCAGGCCACGCCCACAGCAACAGCTGAGATAAACTTCATAGCTCCTGGGCAAGAATCAGAAGCCCCATCTGCACACAGCTGCCCAGCACAAGCCACTGGAGGTCGCTGTTCTCCCAGGAGAGGAAGGCCACAAACCAAAAAGAAGGGATGTTCTCCCAGCCGTCACTCATGCCAGCTCCATAAACTATATCTGTCATCATGAAAAGGCAAAATTTGACGCAGACAAAGATCACAGAGAAAACACCGAGAAGGAGACAGACGTAACCGGTCTTCCTGAAAAATAATTCAAAATAAAAATCATAAACATGCTGATGGAGATGCAGATAAATATACAAGAGCTAAGGGATGAAGTTCAGAGGGAGATTACAGATGTCCAGAGGGAGATTACTGAATTGAAACAAACTCTGGAAGGATTTATAAGCAGAATGGATAAGATGCAAGAGGCCATTAATGGAATAGAAACCAGAGAACAGGAACACATAGAAGCTGACACAGAGAGAGTTAAAAGGATCTCCAGGAATGAAACAATATTAAGAGAACTGTGTGACCAATTCAAAAGGAACAATATCTGCATTATAGGGGTACCAGAAGAAAAAGAGAGAGAAAAATGAATATAAAGTGTCTTTGAAGAAATAATTGCTGAAATCTTCCCCTAACTCGAGGAGGAAATAATTGATCAGACCACGGAAGTACACAGAACTCCCAACAGAAAGGACCCAAGGAGAAAAACACCAAGACACATAACAATTAAAATGGCAAAGATCAAGGACAAGGACAGATTTTAAAGGCAGCTAGAGAGAAGAAAAGGTCACCTATAAAGGAAAACCCATCAGGCTAACATCAGACTTCTCAACAGAAATGTTACAGACCAGAAGAGAATGGCATGATATATTTAATGCAATGAAACAGAAGGGCCTTGAACCAAGAATACTGTAGCCAGCATGACTATAATTTAAAAATGAAGGAGGGATTAAACAATTCCAAGGCAAGCAAAAGTTGAGGGAATTTGCCTCCCACAAACCACCTCAACAGAGTATTCCAGAGGGACTAATCTAGACGGGAGCACTCCTAAGACTAAACAGATGTCACGAGAGAAAATAAAATCATAGCAAAGAAAGCAGACCAACCAAATAATAACTAAAGGCAAAAAATAAAATCAACTACCCAGAAAAAGCAGTTAAAGGAAACACGAAAGAGCACAGAATAAAACAACCAACATATAAAGAATGGAGGAGGAGGAATAACAAGGCAGAGAAGAAAAGAATCTCCAGACAGTGTATATAACAGCTCAATAAGCGAGCTGAGTTAGGCAGTAAGATACTAAAGAAGCTAATCTTGAACCTTTCGTAACCACGAATATAAAGCCTGTAATGGCAATAAGTACATATCTTTCAATAGTCACCTTAAATGTAAATGGACTGAACGCACCAATCAAAACACACAGAGTAACAGAATGGATAAAAAAGCAAGACTCATCTATATGCTGCTTACAAGAAACTCACCTCAAACCCAAAGACATGCACAGACTAAAAGTCAAGGGATGGAAAAACATATTTCAGGCAAACAACAGAGAGAAGAAAGCAGGGGTTGCAGTATGAGTATCAGAAAAAATAGACTTCAAAACAAATAAAGTAACAAGAGATAAAGAAGGACATAACATAATGTTAAAGGGCTCTGTCCAACAAGAGGATATAACCATTTTAAATATATATGCACCCAACACTGGAGCACCAGCATATGTCAAACAAATACTAACAGAACTAAAGGGGAAAATAGACTGCAATGCATTCATTCTAGGAGACTTCAACACAACACTCACCCCAAAGGATAGATCCACCGGGCAGAAAATAAGTAAGGACACGGAGGCACTGAAACAACACACTAGAAAAGATGGACCTAATAGACATCTATAGAACACTGCATCCAAAAGCAACAGGATACAAGTTCTTCTCTAGTGCACATGGAACATTCTCAAGAATAGACCACATACTAGGTCACAAAAAGAGCCTCAGTAAATTCAAAAGATTGAAATTCTACCAAAAAACTTTTCAGACCACAAAAGTATAAAACTTGAAATAAATTCTACAAAGAAAACAAAAAGGCTCACAAACATATGGAGGATTAACAACATGCACCTAAATAATCAAAGGATCAACGAACAAATTAAAATAGAGATCAAGGAATATATGGAAACAAATGACAACAACAAAACAAAGCCCCAACTTCTGTGGGATACAGCAAAAGCAGTCTTAAGAGGAAAGTATATAATAATCCAGGCACACTTTAAGAAGGAAGAACAATCCCAAAAGAATGGTCTAATATCACAATTATCAAAACTGGACAAAGAAGAACAAATGAGGCCTCAGGTCAGCAGAAGGAGGGACATAATAAAGATCAGAGAAGAAATAAACAAAATTGAGAAGAATAAAACAATAGGAAAAATAAATGAAACCAAGAAGTGGTTCTTTGATAAAATAAACAAAATAGATAAGCCTGTAGCCAAACTTATTAATTGAAAAAGAGAATCAACACACATTAACAGAATCAGAAATGAGAATGGAAAAATCATGACAGACTCCACAGAAATTCAAAAAATTATTAAAGACTACTATGAAAACCTATATGCTAACAAGCTGGAAAACCTAGAAGAAATGTACAACTTCTTAGAAAAATACAACCTTCCAAGACTAACCAAGGAAGAAACACAAAAGTTAAGCAGACCAATTACAAGCAAAGAAATTGAAGCAGTAATAAAAAAAACTACCCAAAAACAAAACCCCTGGGACAGACGGATTTACCTCCGAATATAATCAGACATACAGAGAAGACATAATACCCATTCTCCTTAAAGTTTTCCAAAAAATAGAAGAGGAGGGAATACTCCCAAACTCATTCTATGAAGCCAACATCACCCTAATACCAAAACCAGGCAAAGACCCCACCAAAAAGAAAATTACAGACCAATATCCTGATGAATATAGATGCAACAATACTCAATAAAATATTAGCAAACCGAATTCAAAAATATATCAAAAGGATCACACACCATGACCAAGTGGGATTCATCCCAGGGATGCAAGGACGGTACAACATTCGAAAATCCATTAACATCATCCACCACATCAACAAAAAGGACAAAACCACATGATCATCTCCATAGATGCTGTAAAACCATCTGACAAAATTCAACATCCATTCATGATAAAAACTCTCAGCAAAATGGGTATAGAGGCCAATACCTCAACATAATAAAGGCCAGATATGATAAACCCACAGCCAAAATCATACAGAACAGTGAGAAGCTGAAAGCTTTTCCTCTGAGATTAGGAACAAGACAGGGATGCACACTCTCCCCACTGTTATTTAACATATTACTGGAGGTCCTAGCCATGGCAATTAGACAAAATAAAGAAATACAAGGAATACAGATTGGTAAAGAAGTGAAACTGTCACTACTTGCAGATGACATGATATTGTACATAAAAAACCCTAAAGACTCCACTCCAAAACTACTAGAACTGATATCGGAATACAGCAAAGTTGCAGGATACAAAATTAACACACAGAAATCTGTAGCTTTCCTATACACTAACAATGAACCAATAGAAAGAAAAATCAGGAGAACAATTCTATTCACAATTGCATCAAAAAGAATAAAATACCTAGGAATAAACCTAATGAAAGAAGTGAAAGACCTATACCCTGAACACTACAATACACTCTTAAGAGAAAAATTAAAGAGGACACCAAGAAATGGAAACTCATCTCATGCTCTTGGCTACGAAGAATTAATATCGTCATAATGGCCATCCTTCCCAAAGCAATATACAGATTTGATGCAATTCCTATCAAATTACCAGCAACATTCTTCAATGAACTGGAACAAATAGTTCAAAAATTTATACAGAAACACCAAAGACCCCGATTAACCAAAGCAATCCTGAGAAAGAAGAATAAAGTGGGGGGGATCTCACTCCCAAACTTCAAGCTCTACTACAAAGCCATAGTAACCAAGACAATTTGTACTGGCAGAAGAACAGAGCCACAGACCAGTGGAACAGATTAGAGACTCCAGACATTAACCCAAAAAAATATGGTCAATTAATATTCGATAAAGGAGCCATGCACATACAATGGGGAGATGACAGTCTCTTCAGCAGATGGTGCTAGCAAAACTGCTCCCCTACATGTAAGAGAATGAAACTGGACCATTGTCTAACCCCACACAAAAAAATAAATTCTAAATGGATCAAAGACCTGAATGTAAGCCATGAAACCATAAGACTCTTAGAAAAAAACATAGGCAAAAATCTCTTGGACATAAACATTAGCGACTTCTTCATGAACATATCTCCCCGGGCAAGGAAAACAAAAGCAAAAATGAACACGTGGGACTATATCAAGCTGAAAAGCTTCTGTACAGCAAAAGACACCATCAATAGAACAAAAAGGTACCCTACAGTATGGGAGAATATATTTGAAAATGACAAATCTGATAAAGGCTTGACATCCAAAATATATAAAGAGCTCACTCACCGAAACAAACAAAAAGCAAATAATCCAATTAAAAAATGGGTAGAGGAACTGAACAGACAGTTCTCCAAAAAAGAAATTCAGATGGCCAAAATACACAGGAAAAGATGCTCCACATCACTAGTTATCAGAGAAATGCTAATTAAAACCACAATGAGATATCACCTCACACCAGTAAGGATGGCTACAATCCAAAAGACAAACAACAACAAATGTTGGCGAGTTTGTGGAGAAAGGGGAACCCTCTTACACTGCTGATGGGAATATAAATTAGTTCAACCATTGTGGAAAGCAGTACGGAGGTTCCTCAAAATGCTCAAAATAGACTTACCATTTGACCCAGGAATTCCACTTCTAGGAATCTACCCTAAGAATGCAGCACTCCAGTTTGAAAAACACAGATGCACCCCTATTAAAGGAAACAACCTAAGTGTCCATCAGTAGATGAATGGATAAAGAAGATGTGGTACATATACACAATGGAATATTATTCAGCCATAAGAAGAAAACAAATCCTTCCATTTGCAACAACATGGATGGAGCTAGAGGGTATTATGCTCAGTGAAATAAGCCAAGCACAGAAAGACAAATGCCCAATGATTTCACTCATCTGTGGAGTTTAAGAACAAAGGAAAAACTGAAGGAACAAAACAGCAGCAGAATCACAGAGCCAAAGAATGCACTAACAGTTACCAAATGGAAAGAGACTGGGGAGAATGGGAGGGTAGGGAAGGATTAGGGTGGGGAAGAAGAAAGGGGGTATTATGATGAGAATATAAAATGTGGGGGTTGGGGGAAGGGGAGGGCTGTGCAACACAGAGAACACAAGTAGTAATTCTACAACATTTTGCTATGTTGATGGACAGTGACTGTAATGGGGTTTTTAGGGGGGACTTGGTGTAGGGAAGAGCCTAGTAAACATAATATTCTTCATGTAATTGTAGATTAATGTTAATAAAAAAGGGGGGGATTATTCCCTGATAGGATAAAATTAACTGCAAGTCAACGATTAATGCATGCTTTACATATCCTTAATGTTGATCTTTTAAAGGTTGTCAGATGATCAGCTATGGAAGTACATTTTTCTGATAATATTCCCTTCTCTTAAAAAAAAAGCAGTTCCTGTGTGGTGGTCTCTAATAGGTTCTTCACAATGGTATAAAGTTCATATCAAATTGTGTGCAAAGGGTTTGTTTGTGTTTATACAGAGGATCAAAGCCTAATTTGGCTACCCAGAAAGTGAATTAAGATACGATATGAAGAAGAACTTCTAACATCAACAACATCCTCTGGAAGAGTCATTCCAGAAGATGATCATCAAAAAACTTCAACATGGATGGAGCTAGAGGATACTATGCTCAGTGAAATAAGCCAGGTGAGAAATACAAGTTCAAATGATGTCACTGATATGTGGAGTATAAGAACAAAGGAAAACGGAAAGAAAAAATCAGCAGCAGAATCACAGAACTTAAGAATGGACTAACAGGTACCAAAGGGAAAGGGACTGGGGAGGATGGGTGGGTAGGGAGGGATAAGGGGGGTGTGAAGAAGGGGGTTATTAAGATTAGCATGCATGGCAGGGGAGAAAGGGCAGGGCTGGGCTGTGCAACACAGAGCTGAGAAGTAGTGATTTTATAGCATCTTACTACATTATGGACAGTGACTGTGAAGGGGTATGTGGGGGTACTTGGTGAAGTGGGGAGCCTAGTAAACATAATGTTCTTCATGTAACTGTAGATTAGTGATACTAAAAAAAAAATTAAAGAAAAAAAATTCAACAAAGATCCTAGCGCTGTTGCAGTTGTATCTGCATTCATCACACCATTTCCTGGACTTGCCATTGGAATGAAGAAGGAGATATCTAAGCTGGCCTGTGTATATAGTGAAACAACAAATTTGACTGGATCTATATTGTCGGAACTCAACCAAGAATTAGGAGAAGTGCAAGTCGCAATGCTCCAAAATCGTGTGACTATAGACTATCTAATGTTAAAAGAACATATGGGATGTGAACAGTTCCCAGGAATGTGTTGTTTTAATTTGTCTGATTTTACTCAAACTATTCAAATTCAGTTAGATAACATCCATCATATTATTGATAAGTTTTCACAAATGCCTAGGGTACCTAACTGGTTTTTCTTGGTTTCACTAGATATGGCTGGTAATTTTAGGTCTGCTTTTGTTATGTATCTATATTCCTATTCTGGTAATGTGTGTACACAATGTAATCAGTAGTTTGTTAAAACCTATACATGCTTATGTTACTCTACAAGAAGTTATGTCAAAGAAATAATCAATCTTCCCATGTTTTCTTACTTCTGCTTCTTCTATACCTTTTCTTCTTCCTTCCTAATTACAACCCTTTAGTAGAATTCGTGTCTCATATCGAAAATTACTGAGTACCATAGGTCTTCCAGGTGGTAAAGATAACTCAAGACAATTGCTGGGCATAGAAGCCACAGGGCATAAATCTGCAAAGAAGTAAAAAGCTAACCTTTTCAAAGAATACTGCTTCTCTCTCATCAACTTTACATTTCCCTGTACAGCCCCAGAAGATGGCTGGGTAGCCATAGATGGGTTAGATTCCTCAAGGGAGGAACAACCTAAGAGAGGCACAGTCACAGGGGGGCCATCAGGTGAGAAATTGGGGATCAACAGAGGTGAGGCTTAGAACCTCAGCCCACCCTGTCTTATTTTTGTAGATAATTATTTTTTATTGAAGGGTAGTTGACACACAGAATTACATTAGTTTCAGGTGTACAACACAGTGATTGAACATTTATATTCATGAAAATTCTAGGTACCAGCTATCACCATACCAAGTTGTTACAATATTTTGACTATATTCCTTATGCTATACATTACATCCCGGTTACTTATTTATTTTACAATTGGAAGTGTGTACTTTTTTTGTGTGTGAGGGCAACTCTCATATTTATTGATCAAATGGTTGTTAACAACAATAAATTTCTGTATAGGGGAGTCAATGCTCAATGCACAGTCATTAATCCACCCCAAGCCTAATTTTCTTCAGTCTCCGATCTTCTGAAGCATAACGAACAAGTTCTTACATGGAGAACAAATTCTTACATAGTGAATAAGTTACATGGTGAACAGTACAAGGGCAGTCAACACAGCAACTTTCGGTTTCTCTCATGCATTATGAACTATAAACAGTCAGTTCAAATATGAATATTCATTTGATTTTTATACTTGACTTATGTGTGGATACCACATTTCTCTCTTTATTACTACTGTTTTTAATACAAAGCTGAAGTGGTAGGTAGATACAAGACAAAGGTAGAAAATATAGTTTAGTGTTGTAAGAGAGCAAACGTAGATGATCAGGTGTGTGCCTGTAGACTGTGTGTTAATCCACGCTAGACAAGGGCAATAAAACATCCATGTATGCAGAAGATTTCTCTCAGAACAGGGGGGGTGAGGTTCTAAGCCTCACATCTGTTAATCCCCAATTTCTCAATTGATGGCCCCCTTGCGACTGTGCCTGTCTTAGGTTGTTCCTCCCTTGAGGAATCTTACCCGTCTCTGGCTAAACAGTCATCTTCCGGGGACATACAGAGAAATGTAAAGTTGGTAAGTGAGAGAGAAGCCGTATTGTTTGAAAAGGTTAGCTTTTTACTTCTTTGCTTATTTATGCCCTGTGGCTACTATGCCCAGTATTTGTCTTGAGGTATCTTTACCACTTGGAAGAATTATGATACTTGGTGAATTCGATATGAGGCACGAATTCTATTTAAGGGTTGTAATTAGGAAGGAAGAAGAAAAGCTATAGAAGTAGCAGGTGGAAGAAAACATGGGAAGATTGATTATTTCTTTGACATATCTTCTTGTAGAGTAACTTCAGCATGTATAGGTTTTAAACTACTAATTAAATTTCACGCACACATTTACATAATAGGAGTACAGTTACGTAACCAAAGCATATCTGTAATTACCAGCCATCTCCAGTGAAACCAAGAAAACCAGTTAGGCACCTTAGGCATCTGTGAAAACTTATCTATAATATTGTGGATATTGTCCAGCTGAACTTGAACAGTCTGAGAGAAATCAGACAAATTAAAACAACCCATTTCTGGGGACTGTTCACATCCCATATGTTCTTTTAACAGTAGATAGACTGTAGTGGCAAGATTTTGGAGCACTACAATTTGCACTTCTCCTAATTTTGGTTGAGTTCCAACAGTGTAGATCCAGTCAAATTTGTTGTTTTGCTGTATGCACAGGCCAGCTTAGATATCTCCTTCTTCATTCCCATGGCAAGTCCAGGAGCTGGTGGGATGAGTGCATCTACACCTGTAGCAGCGCGTGGATCTTTGTTGGGGTTTTTTGCTGATCATCTTCTGGCATGAGTCTTCCCAAGAGTGCTGATGTTGGAATTTCTTTTTCATATCGTATCTTAGTTCATTTTCGGGGTAGCCCAATTAGGCTTTGATCCTCTGTATAAACACAAACAGACCCTTTGCCTACACTTTTATATGCCCTTTATACCATTGAGTAGAACTCATTGGAGGTCACTACACAGGAACTGCTTTTATTTTTGTTATCATTAATCTATACTTACATGACGAATATTATGTTTACTAGGCTTTCCCCTATACCAGGTCTCCCCTATAATCCCCTTTACAGTCACCGTCCATCAGCATAGCAAAATGTTGTATAATCACTACTTGTCTTCTCTGTGTTGTACAGCCCTCCCCTTTTCCCCACACCCCCATGCATGCTAATCTTAAAACACCCTTCTTCTACCCCCCCCTTATCCCTCCCTACCCACCCATCCTCCCCAGTCCCTTTCCCTATGGTACCTGTTAGTCCATTCTTGAGTTCTGTGATTCTGCTGCTGTTTTGTTCCTTTAGTTTTTCCTTTGTTCTTATACTCCACAGATGAGTGAAATCATTTGGTATTTCTCTTTCTCCCCGTGGCTTGTTTCACTGAGCATAATACCCTCCAGCTCCATCCATGTTGCTGCAATTGTTAGGATTTGCCCTTTTCTTATGGCTGAGTAGTATTCCATTGTGTATATGTACCACATCTTCTTTATTCATTCATCTACCGATGGACATTTAGTTTGCTTCCAATTCTTGGCTATTGTAAATAGTGCTGCGATAAACATAGGGGTGCATTGGTCTTTCTCAAACTTGATTGCTGCATTCTTAGGATAAATTCCTAGAAGTGCAATTCCTGGGTCAAATGGTAAGTCTGTTTTGAGCATTTTGATGTACCTTCATACTGTGTTCCACAATGGTTGAATTAATTTATATTCCCACCAGCAGTGTAGGAGGGTTCCCCTTTCTCCAAAGCCTCGCCAACATTTGTTGTTGTTTGTCTTTTGGATGGCAGCCATCCTTACTGGTGTGAGGTGATATGTCATTGTAGTTTTAGTTTGCACTTCTCTGATAATTAGTGATGTGGAGCATCTTTTCATGTGTCTGTTGGCCATCTGTGTTTCTTTTTTGGAGAACTGTCTGTTCAGGTCCTCTGCCCAATTTTTAATTGGGTTGTTTGTTTTTTGTTTGTTGAGGTGTGTGAACTCTTTATATATTCTGGACGTCAAGCCTTTATCGGATCTGTCATTTTCAAATATACTCTCCCATATTGTAGGGTTCCTTTTTGTTCTACTAATTGTGTCTTTTGCTCTACAGAAGCATTTCAGCTAAATATAGTCCCACTTGTTCCTTTTTGCTGCTGTTTTCCTTGCCCGGGGAGATATGTTCAAGAAGTAGTCACTCATGTTTATGTCTAAGAGGTTTTTGCCTGTTTTTTTCCAAGAGTTTAATGGTTTCTTGAGTTACATTCAGCTCTTTGATCCATTTTGAGTTTACTTTTGTATTTGGCATTAGACAATGGTCCATTTTCATTCTCCTACATGTAGCTGTCCAGTTTTGCCAGCACCGTCTGTTGAAGAGACTGTCATTTCGCCATTGTATGTCCATGGCTCCTTTATCAAATATTAATTGACCATATATATCTGGGTTAATGTCTGGATTCTCTAGTCTGTTCCATTGGTCTGTGGCTCTGCTCTTGTGCCAGTACCAAATTGTCTTGATTACTATGGCTTTATAGTAGATCTTGAAGTTGGAGAGTGAGATTCCCCCTACTTTATTCTTCTTTCTCATGATTGCTTTGGCTATTCGGTGTCTTTGGTGATTCCATATGAAGGTTTGAATTATTTGTTCCAGTTCATTGAAGAATGTTGCTGGTAGTTTCATAGGGATTGCATCGAATCTGTTTATTGCTTTGGGCAGGATAGCCATTTTGACGATATTAATTCTTCCTAGCCATGAGCATGGGATGCGTTCCCATCTGTTAGTGTTCCCTTTAATTTCTCTTAGGAGTGACTTGTGGTTTTCAGAGTATAAGTCTTTCACTTCTTTGGTTAGGTTTATTCCTAGGTATTTTTTTCTTAATGCAATTGTGAATGGAGTTGTTTTCCTGATTTCTCTTTCTGTTGGTTCATTTTTAGTGTATAGGAAAGCCACAGATTTCTGTATGTTGATATTGTATCCTGCATCTTTGCTGTATTGCGATATCAGTTCTAGTAGTTTTGGGGTTGAGTCTTTAGGGTTTTTTATGTACAGTATCATGTCACCTGCAAATAGTGACAGTTTAACTTCTTCTTTACCAATCTGGATTCCTTGTATTTTTTTGTTTTTTCTGATTGCCATGGCTAGGACCTCCAGTGCTATGTTAAATAACAGTGGGGAGAGTGGGCATCCCTGTCTAGTTCCCGATCTCAGAGGAAAAGCTTTCAGCTTCTCGCTGTTCAGTATAATGTAGGCTGTGGGTTTATCATAGTTAGACTTTATTATGTTGAGCTACTTGCACTCTATTCCCATTTTGCTGAGAGTTTTTATCATGAATGGATGTTGAACTTTGTCAAATGCTTTTTCAGCATCTATGGAGATGATCTTGTGGTTTTTGTCTTTCTTTTTGTTGATGTGGTGGATGATGCTGATGGACTTTCGAATGTTGTGCCATCCTTGCATCCCTGGGATGAATCCCACTTGGTCATGGTGTACGATCCTTTTGATGTATTTTTCCATTCGGTTTGCTAATATTTTCTTGAGTATGTTTGCATCTACGTTCATTAGGGATATTGGTCTGTAGTATTCTTTTTTTTGGTGGGGTCTTTGCCTGGTTTTGGTATTAGGGTGATGTTAGCTTCATAGAATGAGTTTGGGAGTATCCCTTCCTCTTCTGTTTTTTGGAAAGCTTTAAGGAGAATTGGTATTATGTCTTCCCTGTATGTCTGATAAAATTCCAAAGTGAATCCATCTGTCCCGGGGGTTTTGTTCTTTGGTAGGTTTTTGATTACTGCTTCAATTTCATTTCTGGTCATTGGTCACTTTAGATTATCTGTTTCTTTCTGGGACAGTCTTGGAAGGTTGTATTTTTCTAGGAAGTTGTCCATTTCTCCTAGGTTTCCCAGCTTGACAGCTTATACGTTTTCATAGTATTCTCTAATAATTCTTTGTATTTCTGTGGGGTCTGTCAGGATTTTTCCTTTCTGGTTTCTGATGCTGTTGATTTGTGTTGACTCTCTTTTCCTCTTAATAAGTCTGGCTAGAGGCTTATCTATTTTGTTTATTTTCTCTAAGAACCAGCATTTGTTTTCATTGATTTTTGCTATTGTTTTATTCTTCTCAATTTTATTTATTGATTCTCTGATCTTTATTATGTCCCTCCTTCTGCTGTCCTTAGGCCTCATTCGATCTTCTTTTTCCAATTTCGATAATTGTGACATTAGACCTTTCATTTGTGATTGTTCTTCCTATTTTAAATATGCTTGGATTGTTATATACTTTCCTCTTAAGTCTGCTTTTGCTGTATCCCACAGAAGTTGGGGATTAGTGTTGTTGTTGCCGTTTGTTTCCATATATTGCTGGATCTCCATTTTGATTTGGTCATTGATCCATTGATTATTTAGGAACGTGTTGTTAAGCCTCCATGTGTTTGTGAGCCTTTTTGCTTTCTTTTTAAAGTTTATTTCTAGTTTTATGCCTTTGTGGTCTGAAAAGTTAGTTGGTAGGATTTCAATCTTTTGGAATTTACTGAGGCTCTTTTTGTGGCCTAGTATGTGGTCTATTCTGGAGAATGTTCCATGTGTACCTGAGAAGAATGTGTATCCTGTTGTTTTTCGATGTAGAGTTCTGTAGATGTCTATTAGGTCCATCTGTTCTAGTGTTTTGTTCAGTGCTTGTGTGTCCTTACTTATTTTCTGTCTGTTGGATCTGTCCTTTGGAGTGAGTGGTGTGTTGAAGTCTCCTAGAATGAATGCATTGCATTCTATTTCCTCCTTTAGTTCTTTTAGTATTTGTTTCAGGTATGTTCGTGCTCCTGTATTGGGTTCATATATATTTATGATGTTTATATCCTCTTGTTGGGCTGAGCCCTTTATCACTATGTAATGTCCTTCTTTGTCTTTTGTTACTTTCTTTAATTTGAAGTCTGTTTTGTCTGATACCAGAATTGCAACACCTGCTTTCTTCTCTCTGTTGTTTGCTTGAAATATCTTTTTCCATCCCTTAACTTTAAGTCTGCGCATGTCTTTGAGTTTGTGGTGAGTCTCTTGTAAGCAGCATATAGTTGGATCCTGCTTTTTATCCATTCTATTACTCTGTGTCTTTTGATTGGTGCATTCAGTCCATTTACATTTAGGGTGATTATTGAAAGGTATGAACTTATAGCCATTGCAGGCTTTAAGTTTGTGGTTAACAAATGTTCAGGGTTAGCTTCTTTACTATCTTACTGTTTTACTTAACTCACTTGTTGAGCTATTATAAACACGGTCTGATGATTCTTTATTTCTCTCCCTTCTTATTCCTCCTTCTCCCTTCTTCATATGTTGGGTGTTTTGTTCTGTGCTCTTTTTTTGAGTGCTCCCATCTAGAGCAATCCCTGTAGGATGCCCTGTAGAGGTGGTTTGTGGGAGGCAAATTCCCTCAACTTTTGCTTGTCTGGGAATTGTTTAGTTCCTCCTTCATATTTAAATGATATTCGTGCTGGATACAGTAGTCTTCGTTCGAGGCCCTTCTGTTTTATTGCATTAAGTATGTCATGCCATGTAGGATTTCTGTTGAGATTTCTGATGATAGCCTGATGTGTTTTCCTTTGTAGGTAACTTTTTTTTCTCTCTGGCTGACTTCAATACTTTGTCCTTGTGCTTGATCTTTGCCATTTTAATTATTATGCGTCTTGGTGTTGCCCTCTTTGGATCCCTTGTCATGGGAGTTCTGTGTACCTCTGTGGTCTGAGAGGCCATTTCTTCCCCTAGTTTGGGGAAGTTTTTGGCAATTATTTCTTCAAAGACCCTTTCTAACCCTTTTTCTCTCTCATCTTCTTCTGGTACCCCTTTAATGTATATATTGTTCCTTTTCGTTTGGTCACTCAGCTCTCTTAAAATTCTTTCATTCCTGGAGATCCTTTCATCTCTCTCTGTATCAGCTTCTCTGCTTTCCTGTTCTCTGTTTTCTAATCCATTAATGGTCTCTTGCATCTCGTCCATTCTGTTTTGAAGTCCTTCCAGAGCTTGTTTTATTTCTGTATTCTCCTTCCTTAGTTCTTGCATATTTCTTTGCAAGTCCATCAGCATGGTTTTGACTTTTGTTTTGAATTCTTTTTCAGGAAGACTGGTTAAATCTATCTCCCCAGTTTCCTTCTTAGGGAATGATGTAGCATATCCCAAAGCTGTCTGTGTTAATCTTGTCCGGATCATATTTTTTTGTCTTTTCATGTTGACAGGTGCTATTGACTGTCAGCTGGGAGGGCCAGACTTTTCACTTGCTGTTGGCCTTTCTTTACTGGGACAACTGCGACCCCTAGTAGCTTGTGTTGGGTAATTGCATGTAGGCTGTTTGTTTGTGTCTTGCCCGGCCGATATGGAAGTATCTCCCTTTCTGTGGGCGGGGTTTGCCTTAGGCTGTTTCTATGCTTTCGCAGCACCCAGAGGTGTAATGGACGGGGGGGCTATTTGGCTGTTTATCTCCGTGAGGGGTCTCAGAGGTGTTACCCAGGGGCTTAGTGCGCCTGGTTTTCCCTGTAATTTCCAGCCACTGGGCTGTGGCCTGTGTTGTTTCCGTCTAGCTGTTAAGTCCCTGACCCTTTAAGACTTTCAAAAAGCATTCACTTTTCTTTGTCACTGGCATCAGCTTCAGAACCCGCTCAGAGTTCTTGCTGCCCTGATTCCCTAGTTTCCATCCTTCCACACATGAACTGTGTCTTCGCTCTGATGCGGATATCTGGGGCTGGGTGTTTATCAGTGCTGGGCTTCCTCTCCCTCCCGCTAGGAGGTTGGGGGAGGTGTGCTCGTGTCCCGCCAGGCCGGGGGTTGTATCTTACCCCTTTCACCAGGCACTGGGCTCTCGCCCGTGCGGATGTAGTCTGGCTGTTGTCCTGTGTCTTCTGGTCTCTCTTTTAGGATTAGTTGTATTTGTTCTATTTTCATAAATATATATGTTTTTGGGAGGAGATTCCCACTGTCCTACTCATGCGTCCATGTTGGCTCCGCCCCTGTCACCACCCCCGTTTTGAGAGAAATCTTCTGCATCCGTGGATGTTTTGTTGCCCTTGTCTAGCTTGGATTAATACTTAGTCTATAGGCACACACCTGATCATCTACATTTGCTCTCTTTCAGCAGTAAATTGTTTTTACCTTTATCTTGCATCTACGAACCACTTCATTTTATTAAGAAAATAAATAAATAAGGGAAACATGTGGGATCCACATATAAATCAAGTATAAAAATCAAATGAATAATCATATCTGACTTGATTGTTTATAGTTTATGATGAGTGATCAAAACCGAAAGTCTCTGTGATATGATTGCCCTTGCACTGGTCACCATGTAAGAACATATTCTCTATGTAAGAACTTGTTCAACATGTAAGAACTTGTTCATTATGCTTCAGAAGATTGGAGACTATTGAGAATTAGGCTTGGGGTGGATTAATGTTTGTGCATTGAGTCCCCTATACATAATTTTTTTGTTGTTAACAACCATTTGATCACTAAAAATGAATGATGCCCTCTCAAAAAAAAAAAAGTAAAGGGGGTGGTTGTGTTTGAACAGGAGCACACTAACGCATTCACAGCAGTTCATTCTTAGCCTATAACTGAAAGGATGCAGGCAGATTGGTAGATATAGTCATAAGAGTCTGAAAGTTCTATTCTGATGGTTTGAAAAGATGCAGCAAAACAGGACGCAAGTTCATCTAATGTTTCCCAAGAAGAATTATGCTTGCAATTACTTTTTATGAAACTGATAAGGAAAAATTCTGAAAGATCCTAAATTGAAACAAGGGCCAGAGAATGAGGGATACAAACAAGAGAAGGTCATCAGTCAATAACTGCACTCCATAGCTAACCAGAAGCTCCATATTCTTGGATGAAGTCATTTCAACAATCATCTAGTGGTCCCCGGGACTACCACATCCCCCCTGCCTGTGACCAGTGTCTGACCATCATCAACAACCAATCCATGAGCGTTCTTTCTGGACTAACCACCTATCCCCAGATTTGCCCTGCTTTGTGTTAGCCCACCTTCATTATTTATAGCCAATGTAGATTTAGAGAACTTTCTTTCCTTTAGACTGTTCATAAATGTGCCTTGTTTCTTGAGACTGGCAGACAAGTTGTTTCTGGCAACTGGCCTGCTGTTGGTGAAGCACAAACTTCCTGTCCCAGGACTCAGTCCTTTATCTACCTAGCATCTGTTACTGCTCAATAAATGTTTTATTTCAGAGATCTCTCCATCTCCAGCATTTATGATTTTTCAAAATTAAAGCATTGATTTATTCTGATTTTGCTATACTTTTGTATCATGAATACTACTTAACTTTTCAGTTCTTAAAAGAGATTATCACATACTTTTTAAGTAGTATCAGCAGGTTCCTATAAAAAGTGGTAAGACCAAAATGTGTTTTGGAAGTTAGGATGTTAAGAAGAAGTCAGGCATTGAGCTGCTAAGTAATATGTTAAATGAGGAGAACTGTTTTACATGAATTAACTTGAAAGACTTAAAGAACAGACAAGAGGAGAAATTTGTGGAATCTAACTCACAGGAAGTAATTTCAGCATGGACAGTGAGAACAGCTCTTACCTATGTAATAGAAGATGTAGATTTTGGATCTACTTTTGACACTGGGAATATTACCAAACAGATTACAAATATTGAAAGATAGGGTTCTTTACTTGTATAATTAAATTAATTTTGTAAATAAAGTAGAGGAATGTGATCTTAAATTTCTTACAGAGAACAAGATATTATGCTGTCATTAGCCTTTTCTTCTTGTTTGCTATGTGGTAGGGTCAAGTAATGTAAAGTGAATCCAGGAATAAAGAGTTACAGAATAACTGAGGGGAACAACTAGAGTAAGTCATCAAGAAAACTGTGTCCAATGGAAGTGGGAGTCCATCTGAAGATGGAAAAATGTGATGGATCCAGCCGAGAAGAATCCCGGAGCTAGAGTCCCAACAGTGACAGAGTAGGAGCCAAAGCCTGGAGCTGAGAAAGGCTTGAATTATTCAAAAGACATGTAAAAAAAAAAAAAGTGGGCAGTGCTTTTTGTGAAATGAGAAAGAGTACAAAATATACCAAAGGGGTAGGCTGTAACTTGATTGTAGTACCTGATTTGCATGCTTAAAAAATATCACTGGCAGCAGTATGTCCAGTGGATTTGATGAATGGGAAAGATAAAACCTCATTGTCCTTCTAGGAAACATTTGTTCTTAGCATGTAAGCTAGTGACTGACCACCCAGGGTCCCCTGTTTCATTCACAGTTTCCTCATGGCATTTTTCACCTCTGCATTCCTCAAGGTGTAAATCAAGGGATTTCACATGGGGGTGATGATGGAATCACACAGTCATCACCTTGTCTAGGGGTAAGTGGCCATGGGCCGTATGTTCAGAAAAATGCATGGCACAAAGAACAGGACGAACCCAGTAAGGTGGGAGCCACAGGCAGAGAGGGCTTTACATCGCCCCTCATGCCTGCAAGACTTCAGCAGGCAGAGGATGGCCACATAGAAGGCAATGAGGATGAGGAAGATGGTCACATACCTCACCCCACTGTTGAGGATGACCAAGAGGCTCTGGGTGTGGGTGTCCATGCAGGCCAGTTTCAACATTGGAAACAATCACACATAAAGTGATCAATGGCATTAGGGCCACAGAGGGTATTTGATACATGAAGAGAAGTTGTACCGCTGCATGGATAAATGCTCCCACCCAGGTCCCTCATAGCAGCCAGTAGCTCCCCGGAGAGCTCATGATGGTACTGTAGTGTAGTGACTTACAGGTGGACACATAGCGGTCACAGGCCATGACAATGAGGAGGAAGATCCCCACATCGCCAAAGAAAAGCTCTGCGAGGAGCTGAGCCATGCAGCCTTCAGGGGAGCTGGTGTTGCTCTCAGAGAGTGAGTCCACAATCGCAGAGAGAGGGGTGACAGTAGAGTAGGGGCATCCACAAAGGACAAGGACGTAAGGAGAATATACACTGGTGATCTCAGACTCCGACATGTGATCATGGATTCCACAATGAGTGGGCATGTACATGGTTAGAAACACAACAGGGAGTATTTTTTGCAGGTCAAGGTTCTCTGTGACCCAAAAGAATGAATTCTATCACATTGTTTTGATATCCCATTTGTCAGGTGCATTCAATGTTTATGCCTCTGGTAAGATTTCCTTAGAGAGGTGATTCACTTCATATTTAAAAAGAATTGAAAGCCCCTGCTGTAAGTAATAGCTAATGCTCATCTGTCCTCTGGCTTGGAGCCTACAGTGATTTCTCTATTGATACAGTATAGAACTGAAGTTCTCTTTAACATTCAGCTCCCATCACCAGGCCACCTCCTTGCTTATTCAAATTAATTTCTCTGTTCTCCACACTTTGTTTCTTCCACTGTCATCCCATCCACTTCCTGTTAGACTCACACCTTTTCTTTCCACATCTGCCTTCTGTTTGCAGAGGGTGTCATTGGATCCAGACACAGCAAACATACCTCTAGGTAAGAGCAAGGCTACTCACTGGATTAGCATCTGAGCCTTCCAACCCTCAATTTCCATGGCAGCACAATTAGTAAATACAAACCATATATTCTGTCTGTATTGCTTCCTATTTGAAAGGAAGGCCCACAGGGCTTTTTCTCATTTAGTCATCACACACAGACACATGCTGTAAGTACAGCTGACCCTTGAACCACACAGGCTTGAATTGTGGAGATACGCTTGGATTTTATTCAATAATAAACTATTTGTATTCCTAGGTATGCTTCAGCCAAAACCGCTTGCACCGCTTGTTCTACTTCAGCAAACATCAGTGTAAAGTGCCATCTCTGGGTGACTTTACACATGGTTCTAGGGCCTACATGTCCTAGCTTATGCACCCGTGGTCTCATATCCATAGGGGGCAGTTTGCAGAGCATACGAGCCCTGGTCAGGGTGCTGGTCCCATCATTTCCAGGGTTTAGTGCTGGGTGGTGTCCTGACATGTGATGTATCAGGGCACCTTCCTTTAACACACAGTTCCACCGGTCCTTCCACAGTGGGCAGTGGTTGATTCCCCAGTCCTGTGCTGCCCACTGAGGACATCAGACAGTAAGGCCCCAAACACAGCCCACTGTCAGTGCAGACGGTTATCTGACCAGATTCCCTAGTCAAAAGAGGCCACACTGCCCATAATTTAGCCCATTGGCTGGAGTGTCCTACCCCAGGCTCATATCAGAGCTCTTCCTGTAAGGGATGAATGGCTATGGCCACCCATGTTAGTGGGTGGCCCTTTGTGGATCCATCTGTATACCAGGCCTCCACTGGTGGCATCCCTGTCCCCTCCTCATAGGGGCTTACCATTGGCTCTTCCACGCTCGGTAAAGTGGGTGCTGGTTTGACTGCAAAGGTTAATGGTCCCAGGACTTGATGCAATTCCTGTGAGAGAGGGCTTTTGGAAAATCTAGGCTGTTGTTCTAAATAGACTTCCCACTTGGTCAGGGTGGGTGTCTGGGCAACCCCAGTCTGGGAGCTGTGGCCTAGGCTTGCACCCACCCCTCAATCGGAAGGGCAGTAATGACCTGTACAGCTTGTGTTCCTGTGATTCCTTCAGTCGCCAGTAAGGCAGCATGTTCTGCTGACCCACTGTTTTTCCAAAACAAAAGAGCAATCTCTGCTCCCTTCCACAACTGATACCAAAACCCTATTGGGACTTTGAGGGCCCCGTGCTTCTGCCATAATCCCCACCCATACCATACGTGCTGGCAGACACCATCAACAGGAAGCGCATGAACGGGCGAGTGACTCTCAGCCTGTGGGCCTGAGCCACTGCTCTTTTTGTCTCTGCAAAAGCCTTTTCTATATCTGGCATCCAGTCCATGCTTCTCCTTGCTTTATGAGGTGATGCAGCAGCTTCAACAGCATGGCTAAGTGAGGGATAAACGTTCTCCAATACCCTAACGAGCCCACCTCTTTGTAGCTATTTAACTGTTTCTGGGGTGGTGGGGGTACTGTTGTATTTTATTAATCCCTGATTCAGGTAATACTTTTTCCTTACCCGAGCTGACAACACCCAAGAACTTGATGGACTAAACAGATCCCTGCTCCTTGTCTTCATTGATGGCCCATCCCCAGCCCTGGAAGGCCTCGTGCAAGCTGTGAGCTGCAGCCTGTAGATTTGGAAGAGAATAATATGTTAACATTATATCATCTATACAATGGAACACTTGAACTGAGGGTGGATGGGGCCAGGTGGCCACGTCACTAGCTACCAAGCCATCCCACCAAGTAAGACTGTGCAGGCATCCCTGTGGGAGAACCACAAATGTCCACTGGTGGCCCTCCCATGTGAAGGCGAATTGATCTCAGCTTTCTGCTGCAACATCAATGGAAAAGAAGGCATTAGCCAGATCCGACACAAAGTGATAAGTCCTCAAAGTCACAGTCCGTTTATCCATCAGGTCAGTAATGTTTGGTGCTGCAGCATGCAGTGGGGGAGACACATTGTTTAGTTCCAGAGAGTCCAGTGTCCTTCTCCAAGTGCCATCTGGCTTCTTCACAGGCCACACTGGTGAATGAAAGAGGCTGTGTGTTGGATGGATGATGTGTGCTTCCTCCAACTGCAAAACAGTTTGGCTGGTTTCCTCCTGTCCACCAGGCAGCCGGTATTGTTTAATGTTCACTGTATGGGTGGCTTGTGGCAACACCTGAGGTGTGTGGTGGGGATGACCTCACTGCACCATTGTCACAGGTTACACACACAACCAATACTCCCCCAGAGTTGTTTGCATCGTTAGACCAGGCAGTATATCTGCCCGATAGAATGCATTCCACTATTGGAGATGCATAAACTGAATATTGATGTGGGGACAAGTGTCCAATTCTCAGAGTGAGAGTCACTCGTCACACCTGCTCTGTGTGCACCATAGCCCTCTATGACTGCTGAGGAATGCTGGAACCTATCTGAGTTGCCATAAAAGAAAGTTGAGTCAGCACTTATATCCACTACTGCCAACACCTGCCAACACATGCTGTACATATTGTGGGCACCACTGAATGGCAAGATTAACAAATGGCCTCTGGTCGTCCAGTGTCCTAGTATGCTGGGTACCTCGGCTGCACTCTAGTCAGGGAGAAAATCAGTCAGTGCATAAGGTGCAAGTTCCTGGTCCAGCACAGTATTCTCCTGCACCTGCTTTGGGGTCAGTTGGTGATAGCGTGGGTCAGGATGCTGCTCTCTCCATAGCCCCATCAATACCTCTAAAGGCTGTCCATCAAGCTTTTCATGAGCCAAACCAGCAGCCAAAAAGTCAGTCCATACCTGTCTGTGGCTCACTTTCAGCAGTTCCTCCACGGCCATCCACAGCACCATTTTTGCTGCTGTTGTTTTTCCTTTTCCCTTGTGCTGCTTCACCACGGTTCTGCTTGAGGTCACTTTCCTTCTACATCCCCCAAGCAAGCTAACGGTGACACTGCTTTATTTATTGGGAAGTCAGTATATGGCACTCACAAGGCAGCAGAAGTTCCAAGGTTACGTGCAAGACCATTGGCTAGAACAAGATGTTTCATATGAGACGTTAACAGTTCTTCATCTGGACTGCGGTAATGGGGAGCCAGCATCACCTGCCTCATAGCCATTTCACTGAGCACACGCACAAGCTCCAGTTACGTGCTCCATTTTGTTATGTGTTCCAGCATGTCCCTCCCCCGGGGTATCCCACACCTCCTTTGCTACTGCCATTAACAAATTTATCAGGATCTTATTGCCAGCATGTGCATCTGTGCACCTAGCGCCCTGCAGTACATGCTGCAGAGAGGGCACAGCTGTTGTGCTGGCATGTTGCAACACCTCAGAAGGTGAGGGCTCCGTATTCTCAGTGTCCTCATCCCCCAGCTGCAACAGCCAAGCAGGCACAGATTTCCCCAAATGTTGCTTTCACTGCTTGGCCAAATCCCACAATTCCATGACCCTATATGTCGTGTAACTCATTTGCCAGGTAGCTATCTGGGAGCCACCTGACTTCCCTCTGTGGCTAAAGGTGCTGGTATCCCCACGCATTGCTGCACAGAGGGTGAGCATGCAAACCCAATGGTGATGTTATGCACTCGGGGATGTCGGCCCACGATGATGGGCAAGAACTCACGCATCCCTGTAACATGTTAGGCAGCCCACCAGCTGTTGTTCCATGTATTCTTCCTTCCCTTGGAGAGTCTGCACTCACTGCTGCAACTCCGCAGTTTGACAAGCAGCCTGGTGGACAACTGTCAAGAATATCCACTTGCCCAGCTGATTCCCAATGGGCTGGAGGAAGTATGGACTCTGGTGACTCCAATGCAGTCCACATAGCCTCTGGGGTCGGCTGTCCAGACTTTCAATTTTCTAGTGCCACCCAAGCAGTCAAGCACAAAGAGGCTGGGGCCACATCTTCTCCACCCACCCCTCTGTGTCCAGGAAAGCAGAAGGACCATTGTTCTTGTGACCACCTACCTCATCCTGCTCACAGCACCAAGTGTCAGGGTCTGGGGACTGCTGTTGAGGTCTTAGGGTGAGGCAAAGAGCAAAGAAGGAGGCCAGAGTCGTCATGGAGGGTGCTCAAAAGAAGCCACTTTATTCTGCATAAAGCTGTATTTTTTATATTGCTATAATGCTGATTCATGATTGCGTAAGTATTGAAGACACACATGCATGTGGCCTTCACAGCCAGGTGTCTGGCCTTCAAGGCCCTTTTCTTGCTCCTTACTCTTGGGTACAACACACCGTGTTTTCAATGTTTCATGGTCAAAGCTAGACATATCTGGCTCCATTACAAGGCTGGACATATGTGGGGTGAAGCAGTGGACAGCTGTCCTCATAGAACATAGGGAAAGTGGGGTGGCTGTCTTCCATACGGTGTTGAATGGCATTTGCTTCCATTCTTAGAACCCACAGGCCAAGCCAGTACTAAAGTGATAAAGAGCGTGATGACAACTCTAAGGCTCATCAACGTCCACTCCAGTCTGAGAGCACATTTCATGGTGGATTTTTATGACCTAATGGCAGGGTGGGGATGGGGGTAGGAGGAGCTCTGATTCTGTGTTCCCAGAGGCCTGGGTCCCCACACAATGTACCTCAATGAGCCGACTCAAAATATCTCTCATGAGCTAACTTTCCCATACACCACTGATATTACAGTCACCTCCCTACACACTCCCCAGCACCCTTCTCTGACGCCACACAGCAGGAATAGGAATTTTAGCAGTTTTTAGTTCTTTAGTCTTTTCCTAGTATCTGGGAACCATAGGTCAGTTTCTAATGTAACATGCCCTGCTGAGAAGCAATCCAGAGAGATCGTTTGGGGTACTGGAAGGAATACCCAGAACATCGACCATCCATCTGCAGGTGGTTCCACAAACAGATTATTTTTTCTCCCTAAAAGATTGTGCATTTTTAACTTGACCCATTTATGCTTCCTCTCCTTCCTTTCTATCTTATCCTGGAAACTTTCCTCATCATCTCATCAGAGGAAGTTAAAAAAACACCTTTCAATGGTCATCATGCTCTACAAATGCCCAAACCGAACAAAAAGTAAAAATGTTTCTAAAAGATAAATTTCATATTCTTCAAGAGATTTGAATATTATAGAATTAAATCCTACAATTTAAATAGTATTGAGCTGTGCTAGCCTTATCAGATACTGTTATTAATTAGCCTGGGTCAAGAAAAAAATGGATTGCATCTTTATCATGAAGTGTTAGGGTAAAAAAATGAAAATGTACAATTTCATTTTTCTTGTGATCCTATTTATGTTTGTTCTTGAAGTGATTTACTGCCAATTGCAGCAGTGGCCATCACATTTATGCTCACATTTTGGAAAACAGTTTAGTATCATAATTGTTAATAATATAAGAATATTTATCTGCTTAATATTTCATATCCAAATGAAAATCAAGTGGAAAAACAAGGAGACACATTCCAAGTCACACTTAGAATGTTCACACATATTTGAGAATAAATATTCATATGTTAACAATGAATATAAATTCCATGAGTAATTTGTAATAGTACCATTATGTAGAGCGGACATGGGGGTAACCTATGCATTCATATCCTTGAAAGGCAGAGATACCGGAAATGACACTGATGTAGGCACTTGGTTCTTCAGCATTTCAAACACTAGACTGTAAGCTGTTAAATGATTTTGGCTGAGTACCAAGGCCGAAGCTGCACTTCAGAGCATCCTCAACATACTCAAATTTGAGAAACAAGTGTCTACACATTTAAAAGGTACCCTTGGGTGCCATATATACAAACAATGGAAACTTCAAAGGGACACACAGTCTTGAATGTGAAGATGGCACTGTGCCCATGCTCTGCATGTCAGGAAGGGGAAGAAGAGGGATCTCAGGAAGATGTTCTATGTAAAGTGAGAGTTGGCATGAACGCATGGATGGGGAGAAAGGAAAGAGGTCTCAGTTGCAGCTCAAGGCACTGGAGAAAGAGACACCATTGAAAGGACTGATGTAATGTCTTCAGAGAATCTTTTATTATGTTGGGGGAATTGGAGCCTGCTAATAGGAGCCATTTTCTGTAGCTCAGTAGTAGGATTCAGCTCTGAAGTTTCTTGCCAAGAAAGCACTGGTTTCTAGAAGAAATCATCACAGGGGAATTGATAAACCAAAGGGCCTGTTAGTGTACAAGTGGTTTTGGCACCAAGTATTCTGTATAATTAAAGCATTGCATCAGCCTTGGAGACCGAGAGACCATGCCATAAGGAGATACTGACTACAGTTGGCTATGAACCTGAGGGAATCCACTTTTCCTTCACTGCTTCAGGAGCCACAGGCAGGGCCTGGAGTGGCAAGGTATCTGTAAGGAAGGCTGATCTAAAGAGTACATCATTGCTGCTGGCTCAGTATAGCTCATCACCCCAGGAAATTACACCGTTGAGGAACACCTGGCATATGTGTATAACAGTATTTACATCAGCTAATAAGTCATGGTAGGTTTTTTTATTAGAGACTTAATTTTTTGAGCAGTTTTAAGTTCATAGCAAAATTGGGAAGAAAGTCCAGAGATTCCCCATTTACCCCCTGCCCCTGACACATACATAACCTCTCCCATTATCAACATCCCCTACTAGAAAGGTACATTTGTTACAACTGATGAACTTATATGGACACATCATAATCACCCAAGTCCATAGTTTACTTTGGGGTTCTCTCCAGGTGTTGAACATTCTTTGGGCTTGATAAATGCATAATGACTTGTGTCTATCATTGTATATCATACAGAGAGTTTTAACCACCCTAAAAATCCTCTGTGCTTCACCAATTCATCTCCTCCCCTCCTCTTCATATTGGGTTTTTAAATTATGAAACAGGATGAAGGTAAATCTATCTTTAATTAGGCCATGTCTTTGAGTTCCTCATTTTTAAGGAATTTCTTATAGGCCAAATAACCTGCAGTCTTTCACCGGAATGTGTCAGGCCTGCTTAGTACTCATGGGTCTGGAAGTTCCTCTACTTACAGAATTCTGTAACAAGTCATTAAGAGAGTAAAGATGATACATGTTATTATGTATCTTATTATGATTTCCTATATAGAAGATCTTTTTCTATTTGGCTAGGCTTTGAGACCAGACTGTATTCTGAAGAACAAAGAACTTTCTGATACTATGTAATACTCTGAGGTCCTTCATTACCATGGCTTTCCTAACCTCTGCAAGCCATTTTGAATTAATATGTAGATATGCAGGAGTAGATGGAAATATTTTTATAAGTGTATTGTAAATTTTAATATACTTTTATAGATACTAATAAATTTTCATCTTTTTAAAATACTATCATTCATGGAAGCATAATCATATTCCCTCAAATTAAACTTTCCAGATCACTATATTAATAATATTTAATGAGAAAGGGAAACTCTTTTCTTTTTTTTTTTCCTGGATAATTATTTTTTATTGAACTGTAGTTGACACACAGTATTACATTAGTTTCAGGTGTACAACACAGTGATTGAACATTTATATACATGATAATTCTAGGTACCAGCTATCACCATATCAAGTTGTTACAATATTTTGACTATATTTCTTATGCTATACATTACATCCCACTTTCTTATTTATTTTACAAGTTTAAGTGGGTACATTTTTCTTTTTTTTTTTGTGAGGGCATCTCTCATATTTATTGATCAAATGGTTGTTAACCACAATAAAATTCTGTATAGGGGGGTCAATGCTAATGCACTATCACTAATCCACCCCAAGCCTAATTTTCATCAGTCTCCAATCTTCTGAAGCATAATGAACAAGTTCTTACATGGAGAACAAATTCTTACATAGTGAATAAGTTACATGGTGAACATTTCAAGGGCAGTCATCACAGAAGCTTTCGGTTTTGCTCATGCATTATGAACTATAAACAGTTCAAATATGAATATTCATTGGATTTATATACTTGATTTATATGTGGATACCACATTTCTCTCTTTAATATTATTATTTTTAATAAAATGCTGAAGTGGTAGGTAGATACAAGATAAAGGTAGAAAACATAGTTTAGTGTTGTAAGAGAGCAAATTTAGATGATCAGGTGTGTGCCTGTAGACTATGTGTTAATCCAAGCTAGACAAGGGACATAAAACATCCACGTATGCAGAAAATTTCTCTCAGAACGGGGGGGTGGGGTTCTAAGCCTCACCCCTGTTGATCCCCAATTTCTCACCTGATGGCCCCCCTGCGATTGTGCCTGTCTTAGGTTGTTCCTCCCTTGAGGAATCTTACCCGTCTCTGGCTAACCAGTCATCTTCCTGGGCCATACAGGGAAATGTAAAGTTAGTAAGTGAGAGAGAAGCCTTATTGTTTGAAAAGGTTAGCTTTTTACTTATTTTCAGATTTATGCCCTGTGGCTTCTATGCCCAGCATTTGTCTTGAGGTATCTTTACCACTTGGAAGAATTATGATACTCAGTAAATTTGATATGAGGCACGAATTCTATTTAAGAGTTCTAATTAGGAAGGAAGAAGAAAAGCTATAGAAGTAGCAGGCGGAAGAAACATGGGAAGATTGATTATTTCTTTGGCATATCTTCTTGTAGAGTAACTTCAGCATGTATAGGTTTTAAGCTACTAATTAAATTGCGCACACACTTTAACATAATAGGAGTACAGTTACGTAACCAAAGCATACCTGTAATTAACAGAAATCTCCAGTGAAACCAAGAAAACCAGTTAGGCACCTTAGGCATCTGTGAAAACTTATCTATAATATTGTGGATATTGTCCAACTGAACGTGAACAGTCTGAGAGAAATCAGACAAATTAAAACAACCCATTCGTGGGGACTGTTCACATCCCATATGTTCTTTTAACAGTAAATAGTCTGTAGTTGTAAGATTTTGGAGGGCTACAATTTGCAATTCTCCTAATTCTTGGTTGTGTTCCAACAATATAGATCCAGTCAAATTTGTTGTTTTGCTGTATGCACAGGCCAGCTTAGATATATCCTTCTTCATTCCCATGGCAAGTCCAGGAGCTGGTGGGATGAGTGCATCTACACCTGTAGCAGCGTGTGGATCTTTGTTGGGGTTTTTTGCTGATCATCTTCTGGCATGAGTCTTCCCAAGAGTGCTGATGTTGGAATTTCTTTTTCATATCGTATCTTAGTTCATTTTCGGGGTAGCCCAATTAGGCTTTGATCCTCTGTATAAACACAAACAGACCCTTTGCCTACACTTTTATATGCCCTTTATACCATTGAGTAGAACTCATTGGAGGTCACTACACAGGAACTGCTTTTATTTTTGTTATCATTAATCTATACTTACATGACGAATATTATGTTTACTAGGCTTTCCCCTATACCAGGTCTCCCCTATAATCCCCTTTACAGTCACCGTCCATCAGCATAGCAAAATGTTGTATAATCACTACTTGTCTTCTCTGTGTTGTACAGCCCTCCCCTTTCCCCCACACCCCCATGCATGCTAATCTTAAAACACCCTTCTTCTACCCCCCCCTTATCCCTCCCTACCCACCCATCCTCCCCAGTCCCTTTCCCTATGGTACCTGTTAGTCCATTCTTGAGTTCTGTGATTCTGCTACTGTTTTGTTCCTTCAGTTTTTCCTTTGTTCTTATACTCCACAGATGAGTGAAATCATTTGGTATTTCTCTTTCTCTGCTTGGCTTGTTTCACTGAGCATAATACTCTCCAGCTCCATCCATGTTGCTGCAAATGGTAGGATTTGCCCTTTTCTTATGGCTGAGTAGTATTCCATTGTGTATATGTACCACATCTTCTTTATCCATTCATCTATCAATGGACTTTTAGGTTGATTCCAATTCTTGGCTATTGTAAATAGTGCTGCGATAAACATAGGGGTGCTTTGATCTTTCTCATAGTTGATTACAGCTTTCTTAGGACAAATTCCTAGGAGTGCAATCCTGGGTCAAATGGTATGTCTGTTTTGAGCATTTTGATGTACCTCCATGCTGCTTTCCACAATTGTTTTACTAATTTACATTCCCACCAGAAGTGAAGGAGGGTTCCCCTTTCTCCACAGCCTCGCCAACATTTGTTGTTGCTTGTCTTTTGGATGGCAGCCATCCTTACTGGTGTGAGGTGATACCTCATTGAAGTTTATTTTGCATTTATCTGATAATTAGCGATGTGGAGCATCTTTTCATGTGTCTGTTGGCCATCTGTATTTCTTTTTTGGAGAACCGTCTGTTCAGTTTCTCTGCCCATTTTTTAATTGGGTGATTTGTTTTTTGTATGTTGAGGTGTGTGAGCTCTTTATATATTCTGGACGTCAAGCCTTTAAAGGATCTGTCATTTTCAAATATATTCTCCCATACTGTAGGGTGCCTTTTTGTTCTATTGATGGTGTATTTTGCTGTTCAGAAGCTTCTCAGCTTAATATAGTCCCACTTGTTCATTTTTGCTGTTGTTTTCCTTGGCCGGGGAGATATGTTCAAGAAGAGGTCACTCATGTATATGTCTTAGCGGTTATTGCCTATGTTTCTTTCCAAGAGTTTAATGGTTTCTTGACTTACATTCAGGTCTTTGATCCATTTTGAGTTTACTTTTGTATGTGGGGTTAGACAGTGGTCCAGTTTCATTCTCCTACATGTAGCTGTCCAGTTTTGCCAGCACCATCTGTTGAAGAGACTGTCATTTCACCATTGTATGTCCATGGCTCCTTTATCAAATATTTATTGACCATATATGTCTGGGTTAATTTCTGGATTGTCTATTCTGTTCCATTGGTCTGTGGCTCTGTTCTTGTGCCAGTACAAAATTGTCTTGATTACTATGGCTTTATAATAGTGCTTGAAGTTGGGGAGTGAGATCCCCCCTACTTTATTTTTCTTTCTCAGGATTGCTTTGGCTATTCGGGGTCTTTGGTGGTTCCATAAGAATTTTTGAATTATTTGTTCCAGTTCATTGAAGAATGTTGCTGGTAGTTTCATAGGGATTGCATCAAATCTGTATATTGCTTTGTCCGGATGGCCATTTTGACGGTATTAATTCTTTCTAGCCATGAGCATGGGATGCGTTTCCATCTGTTAGTGTCCCCTTTAATTTCTTTTAAGAGTGACTTGTAGTTTTCAGAGTATAAGTCTTTCACTTCTTTGGTTAGGTTTATTCCTAGGTAGTTTATTTTTTTGATTCAATTGTGAATAGAGTTGTTTTCCTAATTTCTCTTTCTGTTGGTTCATTTCTGGTGTATTGGAAAGCCACAGATTTCTGTGTGTTGGTTTTGTATCCTGCCACTTTGCTGTATTCCGATATGAGTCCTAGTAGTTATGCGGTGGAGTCTTTAGGGTTTTTTATGTACAGTAACATGTCATCTGCAAATAGTGACAGTTTAACTTCTTCTTTACCAATCTGGATTCCTTGTGTTTTTTTGTTTTGTCTGATTGCCGTGCTAGGACCTCCAGTGCTATGTTAAATAACAGTGGGGAGAGTGGGCATCCCTGTCTAGTTCCCGATCTCAGAGGAAAAGCTTTCAGCTTCTCGCTGTTCAATATAATGTTGGCTGTGGCTTTTTCATTGATGGCCTTTATTATGTTGAGGTAATTGCCCTCTATTCCCATTTTGCTGAGAGTTTCTATCATGAACGCATGTTGATTTTTCAGCATCTATGGAGATGATCATGTGGTTTTTGTCTTTCTTTTTGTTGATGTGGTGGATGATGTTGAAGGACTTTTGAATGTTGTGCCATCCTTGCATCAATTGGATGAATGCCAATTGATCATGTTGTACGATCCTTTTGATGCATTTTTGAATTCGGTTGGCTAATAATTTGTTGAGTATTTTTTGCATCTATGTTCATCGGGATATTGGTCTGTAGTTTTCTTTTTTTGGGGGGTCTTTGCCTGCTTTTGGTATTAGGGTGAGGTTAGATTCATAGAATGAGTTTGGGAGTATCCCCTCTTCTTCTATTTTTTGGAAAACTTTAAGGATAATGGGTATTATGTCTTCCCTGTATGTCTGTTAAAATTCCGAGGTAAATCCATCTGGCCCGGGGATTTTGTTCTTCGGTAGTTTTTTGATTACCGCTTCAGTTTCGTTGCTGGTAATTCGTCTGTTTAGATTTTCTGTCTCTTTCTGGATCAGTCTTGGAAGGTTTAATTTTTCTAGGAAGTTGTCCATTTCTCCGCGGTTTCCCAGCTTGTTAGCATATAGGTTTTCATAGTATTCTCTAATAGTTCTTTGCATTTCTCTGGGTTTCGTCGTGATTTTTCCTTTCTTGTTTCTGATACTGTTGATTTGTGTTGACTCTCTTTTCCTCTTAATAAGTCTGTCTAGAGGCTTATCTATTTTGTTTATTTTCTCGAAGAACCAGTTCTTGGTTTCATTGATTTTTGCTATTGTTTTATTCTTCTCAATTTTATTTATTGATTCTCTGATCTTTATTATGTCCCCCCTTCTGCTGACCTTAGGCCTCATTTGTTCTTCTTTTTCCAATTTCTGTAATTGTGACATTAGACCTTTCATTTGAGATTGTTCTTCCTTTTTTAAATATGCTTGGATTGCTATGTACTTTCCTCTTAAGCCTGCTTTTGCTGTGTCCCACAGAAGTTGGGGCTTGGTGTTGTTGTTGTTGTTTGTTTCTATATATTGCTGGATCTCCATTTTGATTTGGTCATTGTTCCATTTATTATTTAAGAGCGTGTTGTTAAGCCTCCATGTGTTTGTGTGCCGTTTGGTTTTTTTGCACAGTTTATTTCTAGTTTTATGCCTTTGTGGTCTGAAAAGTAGGTTGGTAGGATTTCAATCTTTTGGAATTTACTGAGGCTCTATTTGTGGCCTAGTATGTTGTCTATTCTGGAGAATGTTCCATGTGCACTTGAGAAGAATGTGTATCCTGTTGCTTTTAGACGTAGAGTTCTGTATATGTCTACTAGGTCCATCTGTTCTAGTGAGTTGTTCAGTGCCTCTGTGTTCTTACTTATTTTCTGTCTGGTGGATCTGTCCTTTGTAGTGAGTGGTGTGTTGAAGTCTCCCAGAATGAATACATTGCAATCTATTTCCCCCTTTAGTTCTGTTAGTATTTGTTTCAGCTATGTTGGTTGTCCTGTACTGTGTGCATATATATTTATAATGGTTATATCCTCTTGTTGGACTGAGCCCTTCATCATTATGTAATGTCCTTCTTTGTCTTTTGTTACTTTCTTTATTTTGAAGTCTGTTTTTTCTGATACCAGAATTGTAACACCTGCTGTCTTCTCTTTGCTGTTTGCCTGAAATATCTTTTACATCAATTGAATTTAAGTTTGTGCATGTTTTTGGGTCTGAGGTGAGTCTCTTGTAAGCAGCATATGGATGGATCTTGCTTTTTATCCATTCTATTACTCTGTGTCTTTTGATTGGTGCATTCAGTCCATTTACATTTAGGGTTATTATTGAAAGGTATGAACTTATTGCCATTGCAGGCTTTAAGTCTGTGGTTACCAAAGGTTCAGGATTAGCTTCTTTACTATGTCACTGTCTAACTTAACTCGCTTTTTGAGCTGTTATAAATGCAGTCTGATGATTCTTTATTTCTCTCCCTTCTTATTCCTCCTCCACCCTTCTTCATATGTTAGGTGTTTTGTTCTGTGCTCTTTTTAGGAGTGCTCCCATCTAGAGCAGTCCCAGTAGGATGTCCTGAAGAGGTGGTTTGGTGGAGTCAAATTCCCTCAACTTTTGCTTGTCTGGGAATTGTTTAATCCCTCCTTCATATTTAAATGACATTTGTGCTGGATACAGTAGTCTTGGTTTGAGGCCCTTCTGCTTCATTGCTTTAGGTATATCATGTCATTCTCTTCTGGCCTGTAGGGTTTCTGTTGAGAAGTCTGAAGATATCCTGATGGGTTTTCCTTTGTAGGTAACCTTTTTTTTTTCTCTCTGCCTTTAATAATTTGTCCTTGTCTTTGATCTTTGCCATTTTAATTATTATGTGTCTTGGTGTTGTCCTCCTTGGATCCCTTGTCATGGGAGTTCTGTGTACCTCTGTGGTCTGAGAGGCCATTTCTTCCCCTAGTTTGAGGAAGTTTTTTGCAATTATTTGTTCAAAGACACTTTCTATCCCTTTTTCTCTCTCTTCTTCTGGTATTCCTATAATGCGTATATTGTTCCTTTTCGATTGGTCACTGAGCTCTCTTAAAATTCTTTCATTCGTGGAGATCCTTTTATCTCTCTCTGCATCAGCTTCTCTGCATTCCTGTTCTCTGTTTTCTAGACCATTAATGGTCTCTTGCATCTCGTCCATTCTGTTTTGAAGTCCTTCCAGAGCTTGTTTTATTTCTGTATTCTCCTTGCTTAGTTCTTGCATATTTCTCTGCAAGTCCATCAGCATGGTTATGACTTTTGTTTTGAATTCTTTTTCAGGAAGACTGGCTAAATCTGTCTCCCCAGGTTCCTTCTCAGGGGAAGATGTAGCAGATGCCGAAGCTGTCTGTGTCAGTCCCGTCTGGATCATATTTTTTTCCTTTCATGTTGACAGGTGCTATTGACTGTCAGCTGGGAGAGCCAAACTTTTCACTTGCTACTGGACTTTCTTTACTGGGACAACTGTGACCCCTAGTAGCTTGTGTTGGGTAATTGCGTGTAGGCTGGGTCTTTGTGTCTTACCTGGCGGAAGTGTATTAATTTTCCTTTTTGCCTTTCTGTGGGCATCTATTACCTTAGTCTGTTTTACCTGCTTTCGCAGTGCCCGGAGGGGTAATGGACGGGGGTTGCTGTTTGGCTGTTTACCTCTGCTTGGGATCTCAGAGCTGTTGCCCAGGGGGTTAGTGCGCCCGGGTTTCCCTGAAATTTCCAGCCACTGGGCTGTGACCTGTGTTGTTTCCGTCTAGCTGTAAAATCCCTGTCCCTTTAAGACTTTCAAAAAGCTCTGGCTTTTCTTTGTCACAGGGTGCATCAGCTTCGGCACCCACTCAGAGCTCTTGCTGCCCTGTTTCCCTAGTTTCCAGCCCTCCACACATGCACTGTGTCTGTGCTCTCATGCGGGTGGCTGGGGCTGGGTGTTTAGCAGTCCTGGGCTCCCTCTCCCTCCTGCCGGGTGCTCGGCGGAGGTGTGCTTGGTTCCCACCACGCCGGGGCTTTTATCTTACCCCTTTCAGCAGGCGCTGGGATCTCGCATGTGTCGATGTTATCAGGCTGTTGTCCTGTGTCTTCTGATCTCTCTTTTATGATTAGTTGTATTTGTTGTATTTTCAAAAATATATATGTTTTTGGGAGGAGATTCCCACTGTCCTACTCATGCTGCCATATTTTCCCTGCCCCCGGGAAACTCTTTTTGTCTCAAAGAAACTCTTTCCTTCACGGGACATGTCTATTTTAGTGTTCAGAAATTTTTATTTTAAATATGACACAGATGTACTTGCGAAGAAATTACAGTTTTTAAATCGATAAGAAAAACATAAACCCAGATTGTTTTGTGAATTACAGATTTCTTCATGTTCTTAATTAAAACAACAAGAAAATAGGACATTCTTTTGCTTAATCCTTCACTCATTGTGTGGCAGTTTTTAGATCTTTTCACACATAGTCTAGTTCTCTTCTTTTTTGGCCCATTGTTAGATTGACTTTTCTGGAATCCTTGTGGAAATTTATGCTATTATCCCATAAACGTGGATATTAGCATAACTTGTAACTTACCAATTACAATGTCCTGGGAGACATGCTTAAGAATGTTCAGAGTTACTGTTAATAGCAGTTAAACATTCATTGACAGGATAATGGATAAATACATTTTGAAATAATCACACAATAGCATAAGTTGTAGTAGTGACAATGAGTCTACAACTATATTCAGCAACCAATATAAAACTTAGTGCATAATATTGAATGAAAACACAAGAGCAGTTCCTAGAAGTCTGCATATTGCATGCTAAGTTCTTTAAAATTCAAAACCAGGAATGACTAAAAAACAAGCATGTGATAAAGGTCTTTTTAGAATCAAGATAATTGGGCATTAAAAAAATTATGATATTGGTTACCTTGAGGGTAAGGCAGGGGACAAGACAGAGAAGGGTCTAAAATAGATTTAATTATTGGTAATATTTTAGTTCTTGGGATGGTAGTAAGTTTACAAGTATTCACTGCATTACTTAAATAGGTATGAAAATATAATAATATAAAATAAATAAAATAAAATAAAAGATAAAATGATAATGGGTGAATTTTACAGTTGAAATTTTACTGTGAGATTGGGTTCCTTCTGCTTATCTGTCGGCTCTGCTTCCCTTGTGATGACTCCGTTTTTGGTCAGGTGATCTCCACTTAAGGTAAGTTCAGGCTTATACTCTCAGAAATCCTATTAGGAGAAAATGGAATGACTTTCCTCCATAGTCCAAGAAAGCATTGGGTCCACATTTCATCTGCTAATAGATCCCTGACTCAGTCATTACAAGCCAGGGAAATGCTTTCTAATCAACCACCCAGGAGTCAGGTTCTCACCCTTGGGAGGTGGACACACTCACACTTATATGCTGAAAATGGAGAACTTATGGTTTCTCAAAGAAGGAAAGTGGACTTCTGTCAGGCAAAAATGATCAAGACCCACTAAGACAGTTTTACAACTCATCTTTAACATCATTATGAGCATGTGGGATATTATCTGCCAAACCATATAGATATTTTTCAGCAAAACAGCAAGGGTTCACCATAGGTCGAATGCATCCTGCTTACTAATGCTACATTCCACCCAACGTCATGAAAATTATTAATGGGAGAACCTGACATTTCCTGTCCTTAATATGAGTTCTAAACTCCTCAACCTGAGATAACATTGTTAGCCATTAGAAATTTCTTTTCACCAACATCGTTTATTTGTTCTCCCTTATTTTCAGTACAGAATAGACTCACAAAGTGTGTGGAAGGAGAGCCAAGTGTGAGAAAAGGAGCAGTGAAAATGTCCACATCATCAATGGGTGTGACCTGGGTAAGCTATTAAACTTCCATGAGTTTTAGTGTTCTCTCATATGAAGTGTCACTGTTAATGCTACCTCATTGATGAGCTGATAAATGAGAAGATACAACTTGAGTAAAGTGGCCAAAAAAGGGCTTAGTATACAAAAGGCATTGAATAAGTATTTGGTGAATACTATTTCAATAAAATGTATTCCTTAAAAGTGTCTTCTGAGCAATACTATTTCAATAAAATGTATTCCTTAAAAAGTGATATCTGAGGGGCAGAGCCAACATGGTGGCGTGAGTAGGACATTGGGAATCTCCTCCCAAAAACATATATATTTTTGAAAAAACAAAAAATACAACTAATCCTAAAAGAGAGACCAGAAGACACAGGACAACAGCCAGACTACATCCACACGTGCGAGAGCCCAGCGCCTGGTGGAAGGGGTAAGATACAAACCCCCAGTGTGGTGGGACCAGAGGACGCTTCCCCCCAGCTCCCGGCAGGAGGGAGAGGGAGCCCAGGACTGCTAAACACCCAGCCCCAGCCACCCGCACCAGAGCGCAGACACAGTGCATGTGTGGAGGGCTGGAAACTAGGGAAACAGGGCAGCAAGAGCACTGAGTGGTTTCCGAAGCTGATGCCCCTTGACAAAGAAAAGCGAGTGCTTTTTGAAAGTCTTAAATTGACAGGGACATAACAGCTGAACGGAAATAACACAGGTCACAGCCCAGTGGCTGGAAATTACAGGGAAAACAGGGCACACTAACCAGCTAGGCAACAGCTCTGAGACACCTCATGGAGGTAAACAGCCAAACAGTCCCCCTGTCCATTACCCCTCCAGGTGCTGCGAAAGCAGAGAAGCAGCCTAAGGCAGACCATGCCCACAGAAAGTGAAATTCCTCCATTCCGGCCAGGCAAGACACAAAGAATGAGTCTACACGAAATTACCCAACACAAGCCACTAGGGGTCGCAGTTGTCCCAGTAAAGAAAGGCCAGTAGCAAGTGAGAAGTTTGGCCCTCACAGCTGACAGTCAATAGCACCTGTCAACATGAAAAGGCAAAAAAATATGATCCAGACAAGACTAACCCAGACAGCTTCGGCATCTGCTACATCTTCCCCTGAGAATGAACCTGGGGAGATAGATTTAGCCAGTCTTCCTGAAAAAGAATTCAAAACAAAAGTCATAACCACCCTGATGGACCTGCAGAGAAATATGCAAGAAGTAAGGAAGGAGAGTACAGAAATAAAACAAGCTCTGGAAGGACTTCAAAACAGAATGGACAAGATGCAAGAGACCATTAATGGACCAGAAAACAGAGAACAGGAATGCAGAGAAGCTGATGCAGAGAGATAAAAGAATCTCCCGGAATGAAAGAGTTCTAAGAGAGTTGAGTGACCAATCGAAATGGAACAATATCTGCATTATAGGGGTACCAGAAGAAGAAGAGAGAGGAAAAGGGATAGAAATTGTCTTTGAAGAGATTGCTGAAAATTTCCCAAACTAGGAGAGGAAATGGCCTCTCAGACCACAAAGTACACAGAACTCAAATGACAAGGGATCCAAGGAGTGCAACACCAAGACACATAATAATTAAAATGGCAAAGATCAAAGACAAGGACAAACAATTAAAGGCAGCCAGAGAGAAAAAAAAGGTTACCTACAAAGGAAAATCCATCAGTCTATCATCAGACTTCTCAGAAGAATTCCTATAGGCCAGAAGAGAATGGCAAGATATACTTAAAGCAATGAAACAGAAGGGCCTCAAACCAAGACTACTGTATCCAGCACAATTATCATTTAAATATGAGGGAGGGATTAACAAATCCCACAAAAGCAAATTTGAGGGAATTTGCCTCCCACAAACCACCTCTGCAGGGCATCTTACAGGGACTGCTCTAGATGGGCGCATTCTTAAAAAGAGCACAGAACTAAACACCGAATATATGAAGAAAGGAGGAGGAGGAATAAGAAGGGAGAGAAATAAAGAATCATCAGACAGTGTTTATAATAGCTCAACAAGCAAGTTAATTTAGACATTAAGATAGTAAAGAAGCTAACCCTGAACCTTTGGTAACCACAAACTTAAAGTCTGCAATGGAAATTAGTATATACCTTTCAATAATCACCCAAAATGTAAATGGACTGAATGCACCAATCAAAAGACACAGAGTAATAGAATGGATAAAAAAGCAAGATCCATCCATATGCTGCTTACAAGAGACTCACCTCAAAACCAAAGAAATGCACAGACTGAAAGTAAAGCGATGGAAAAAGATATTTCATGCAAACAACAGAGAGAAAAAAGCAGGTGTTGCAATTCTAGTATCATAAAAACAGACCTCAAAATAAAGAAAGTAACAAAAGATAAAGAAGGACATTACATAATGATAAAGGGCTCAGTCCAACAAGAGGATGTAACCACTATAAATATATATGCAACCAATATAGGAGCACCAATATTTCTGAAATAATTACTAAAAGAACTAAAGGAAGAAAAAGAATGCAATGCATTCATTCTAGGAGACTTTAACACACCACTCACTCCAAAGGACAGATACACCAGACAGAAAATAAGTAAGGACACCGAGGCACTGAACAACACACAAAAACAGATGGACCTAATAGATATCTACAGAACTCTACATCCAAAAGCAACAGGATACACATTCTTCTCAAGTGCACATGGAACATTCTCCAGAATAGACCACATACTAGGCCACAAAAAGAGCCTCAGTAAATTTCAAAAGATTGAAATCCTACCAACCAACTTTTCAGACCACAAAGGCATAAAACTACAAATAAACTGTTCAAAAAAAGCAAAAAGCTCACAAACACATGGAGGCTTAACAACACGCTCCTAAATAATCAATGGATCTAAGACCAAATCAAAATGGAGATACAGCAATATATGGAAACAAATGACAACAACAACATAAAGCCCCAACTACTGTGGGATACAGCAAAAACAGTCTTAAGAGGAAAGTATATCGCAATCCAGGCATGTTTAAAGAAGAACAATCCCAAATGAATGGTCTAATGTCACAATTACAGAAATTGGAAAAAGAAGAACAAATGAGGCCTAAGGTCAGCAGAAGGAGGGACATAATAAAGATCAGAGAAGAAATAAATAAAACTGAGAAGAATAAAACAATAGCAAAAATCAATGAAATCAAGAGTTGGTTCTTTGAGAAAATAAACGAAATAGATAATCCTCTAGCCAGACTTATTAAGAGGAAAAGAGAGTCAACACAAATCAACAGAATCAGAAACGAGAAAGGAAAAATCACAATGTACTCTACAGAAATACAAAGAATTATTAGAGAGTACTATGAAAACCTATATGCTGGCAAGCTGGGAAACCTAGGAGAAATGGACAACTTCCTAGAAAAATACAACCTTCCAAGACTGACCCAGAAAGAAACAGAAAATCTAAACAGTCCAATTACCAGCAACGAAATTGAAGTGGTAATCAAAAACCTACCAAAGAACAAAACCGCCGGGCCAGACGAATTCACCTTAGAATATTATCAGACATAAGGGGAAGACATAATACCCATTCTACTTAAAATTTTCCAAAAAATAGAAGAGGAGGGGATACTCCCAAACTCATTCTATGAAGACAACATCACCCTAATACCAAAACCAGGCAAAACCCCACCAAAAAAGAAAACTACAGACCAATATCGCTGATAAACGTAGATGCAAAAATATTCAACAATATATTAGCAAACTGAATTCAAAAATACATCAAAAGGATCGTACACCATGACCAAGTGGGATTCATCCCAGGGAAGCAAGGATTGTACAATATTTGAAAGTCCTCCAACATCATCGACCACATCAACAAAAAGAAAGACATAAAACACATGATCATCTCCATAGATGCTAAACAAGCATTTGACAAAATTCAACATCAACTCATGATAAAAACTCTCAGCAAAATGGGAATAGAGGGCAAGTACCTCAACATAATAAAGTCCAACTATGATAAACCCACAGCCTACATTATATTGAACAGCGAGAAGCTGAAAGCTTTTCCTCTGAGATCGGGAACTAGACAGGGATGCCCACTCTCCCCACTGTTATTAAACATAGTACTGGAGGTCCTAGCCACGATAATCAGACAAAACAAAAAAATACAAGGAATCCATATTGGTAAAGAAGAAGTTAAACTGTCACTATTTGCAGATGACATGATACTGTACATAAAAAACCCTAAAGACTCCACCCCAAAACTACTAGAACTGATATCGTAATACAGCAAAGTTGCAGGATACAATATCAACATAAGGAAATCTGTAGCTTTCCTATACACTAACAATGAACCAACAGAAAGACAAATCAGGAAAACAACTCCATTCTCAATTGCATCAAAAAAAATAAAATACCTTGGAATAAACCTAACCAAAGAAGTGAAGGACTTATACTCTGAAAACTACAAGTCACACTTAAGAGAATTTAAAGGGGACCCTAACATATGGAAACTCAACCCATGCTCATGGCTAGGAAGAATTAATGTCGTCAAAATGGCCATCCTGTCCAAAACAATGTACAGATTTGATGCAATATCTATCAAACTACTAGCAACATTCTTCAATGGACTGGAACAAATAATTCAAAAATTCATATGGAAACACCAAAGAACCCGAATAGCCAAAGCAATCCTGAGAAAGAAGAATCAAGTAGGGGGGATCTCATTCCCCAACTTCAAGCTCTACTATAAAGCCATAGTAATCAAGACAATTTGGTACTGGTACAGGAACAGAGCCACAGACTAGTGGAACAGACTAGAGAATCCAGACATTAACCCAGACACATATGGTCAATTAATATTTGATAAAGGAGCCATGGACATACAATGGCGAAATGACAGTCCCTTCAACAGATGGTGCTGGAAAAACTGGACAGCTACATGTAGGGGAAGGAAACTGGACCATTGTCTAACCCCATACACAAAAGTAATTTCAAATGTATCAAAGACCTGAAAGTAAGTCATGAAAGCATTAAACTCTTGGAATAAAACATAGGCAGAAACCTCTTAGACATAAACATGAGTGACCTCTTCTTGAACATATCTCCCCAGGCAAGGAAAACAACAGCAAAAATGAATAAGTGGGACTATATTAGGCTGAAAAGCTTCTGTACAGCAAAAGACACCATCAATAGAACAAAAAGGAACCCTACAGTATGGGAGAATATATTTGAAAATGACAGTTCTGATAAAGGCTTGACATCCAGAATATATAAAGAGCTCACCCACCTCAACAAACAGAAAACAAATTACCCAATTAAAAAATGGGCAGGGAAACTGAACAGACAGTTCTCCAAAAAAGAAATACAGATGGCCAACAGACACATGAAAAGATGCTCCACATCACTAACTATCAGAGAAATGCAAGTTAAAACTACAATGAGGTATCACCTCACACCACACCAGTAAGGATGGCTGCCGTCCAAAAGACAAACAACAACAGATGTTGGCGAGGCTGTGGAGAAAGGGGCACCCTCCTACGCTGCTGGTGGGAATGTAAATTAGTTCAACCTTGTGGATAGCACTATGGAGGTTCATCAAAATGCTCAAAACATTCAAACCATTTGACCCAGGAGTTGCACTCCTAGGAATTTACCCTAAGAAATCTGCAATCAAGTATGAGAAAGACCAATGCACCCCTATGTTTATCGCAGCACTATTTACAATAGCCAAGAATTGGAAGCAACCTAAATGTCCATCGGTAGATGAATGGATAAACAAGATGTGGTACATATACACAATGGAATACTACTCAGCCATAAGAAAAGGGCAAATCCTACCATTAGCAGCAATATGGATGGAGCTGGAGGGTATTATGCTCAGTGAAATAAGCCAAGTGGAGAAAGAGTAATACCAAATGATTTCAGTCATTTGTGGAGTATAAGAACAAAGGAAAAACTAAAGGAACAAAACAGCAGCAGAATCAGAGAACCCAAGAAAGGACTAACAGGTACCAAAGGGAAAGGGACTGGGGAGGATGGGTGGGTAGGGACTGATAAAGTGGGGGAAGAAGAAGGGGGGTATTAAGATTAGCCTGCATAATGGGGGGTGGGAGAAAGGGGAGGGCTGTACAACTCAGAGAAGACAAGTAGTGATTCTACAACATTTTGCTATGCTGATGGAGGGTGACTGTAAAGGGTTTATTGGTGAGACCTGGTATAGGGGAGAGCCTAGTAAATATAATATTCTTCATGTAATTGTAGATTACTGATAACAAAAAAAAGAAAAAGAAAAGGAGAATTACTCCATGATAGGATAAAACTAACTGTAAATCAATGATTAATGCATGCTTTAAATATCCTTAATTTTGATCACTTAAAGGGTGTCAGATGATTGCCTATGGAGGTACATTTTTCTGATAATATTCCTTTCTCTTAAAAAAAGAAAAGGCAGTTCCTGGGTGGTGACCTACAAGGAGTTCTACACAATGGTATAAAGGGCATATCAAAGTGTTGGCAAAGGGTCTTTTTGTGTTTCTACAGAGGATCAAAACCTAATTGCGCTACCCAGAAAATGAACTAAGATACGATATTAAAAAGAACTTCCAACATCAGCACTCTCTGGAAGAGTCATACCAGAAGATGATCATCAAAAAACCTCAGCAAAGATCCACGCACTGCTACAGCTGTAGATGCACTCATCCCACCAGTTCCTGGACTTGCCATGGGAATGAAGAAAGGATATCTAAGCTGGCCTGTGCATACAGTAAAACAACTAATTTGACTGGATCTATACTGTTGGAACTCAACCAAGAATTAAGAGAAGTGCAAGTTGTAGGGCTCCAAAAATCTTACAACTACAGACTATCTACTGTTAAAAGAACCTATGGGATGTGAACAGTTCCCAGGAATGGGTTGTTTTAAATCGTCTGATTTCTCTCAGACTGTTCACATACAGTTGGACAATATCCATCATATCATAGATAAATTTCTTACAAATGCCTAGGATGCCTAACTGGTTTTATTGGTTTCTCTGGAGATGGCTGGTAATTACAGGTATGCTTTGGTTATGTAACTATCCTCCTATTATGTTAATGTGTGTGCACAATTTAAGTAGTAGCACAATTTAACCTATACATGCTGAAGTTACTCTACAAGAAGATATGTCAAAGAAATAATCAATCTTCCCATGTTTCTTCTGCCTACTACTCCTATAGCTTTTCTTCTTCCTTCCTAATTACAACCCTTAAATAGAATTCATGCCTCAAATCGAATTTACTGAGTATCATAATTCCTCCAAGTGGTAAAGATACCTCAAGACAAATGCTGGGCATAGAAGCCACAGGGCATAAATCTGAAAAGAAGTAAAAAGCTAACCTTTTCAAACAATAAGACTTCTCCCTCACTTACCAACTTTACATTTCCCTGTATGGCCCCAGAAGATGACTGGTTAGCCAGAGACGGGTAAGATTCCTCAAGGGAGGAACAACCTAAGACAGGCACAGTCACAGGGGGCCATCTGGTGAGAAAATGGGGAGCAGCAGAGGTGAGGCTTAGAACCTCCCCCCTCATGTTCTGAGAGAAATCTTCTGCATACATGGATGTTTATTGCCCTCGTCTAGCTTGGATTAACACATAGTCTACAGGCACACACCTGATCATCTACATTTGCTCTCTTACAACACTAAACTCTGTTTTCTACCTTTATCTCGTATCTACCTACCACTTCAGCATTTTATTGAAAATAATAATAATAGAGAAATGTGGTATCCACATATAAATCAAGTTTAAAAATCAAATGAATATTCATATTTGAACTGACTGTTTATAGTTCATAATGCATGAACAAAACCGAAAGCTTCTGTGATGGCTGCCCTTGCACTGTTCACCATGTAACTTATTCACTATGTAAGAATTTGTACTCCATGTAAGAATTTGTTCGTTATGCATCAGAAGATTGGAGATTGATGAAAATTAGGCTTGGGGTGGATTAATGATTGTGCATTGAGTATTGACCCCCCTATACAGAAATTTATTGTTGTTAACAACCATTTGATCAATAAATATGAGAGATGCCCTCACAAAAAAAAAAAAAAAAGAAAAAGTACACACTTCCAATTGTAAAATAAATAAGTAACCAGAATGTAATGTATAGCATAAGGAATATACTCAAAATATTGTAGCAACTTGGTATGGTGATAGCTGGTACCTAGAATTATCATGTATATAAATGTTGAATCACTGTGTTGTACACCTGAAACTAATGTAATGTAATACTGTGTGTTAACTACCCTTCAATAAAAAAAAAAAAAGAAATCACAGCTAAAATGTCCAAGTGAGGAATATTTATTTTTCTTAAAATATTACCTAAAAATCACATTCACCATGAATTAATTCCTTTATTTTTGCTACATAAACATTTCACACTCACCCACTTCTCCTCACTCATAAAAGCATGCAGCTGAATCATAATGTGACTGAGTTCATTCTGCTTAGGTTGACCCAGGATCCTGTTAGGAAGAAAATAGCATGTGCCGCCTTCTTGCTTTTCTATTTGGGGGTGTTGCTGGGTAACTTGCTGACTATGACTACCATCAAGACCAGCCAGACACTTGGGAGCCCGAGGTACTTCCTTTTCCACTTATCTTTATCTAACACCTGCTCCTCTACCTCCATTGCCTGTAGAATGACTGTGATTGCCCTTTTGAAGAAGAAGACTATGTCTTTCAATGAATGCATGATACAAGTCTTTTCATTCCAATTTTTGAGCTGCCTAGAGATCCTCATCCTAATCCTCATGGCTGTCGACCACTATGTGGCCATCTGTAAGCCCCTGCACTATGACCTTCATGAGTTGACTGGTCTGTGGTGTTTTGGTGACTGTGGCTTGGGTGGGGTCCTGTGTGCATTCTTTAGCTCTGTTTTTTCTGGCCTTGAGTTACCTTTCTGTGGTCCCAATGTGAATGATAACTATTTTTATGACTTGCAGCCCTTGTTGAAACTTGCCTGTAGAGACACATATATGGTTAATCTCTTGGTGTCCAACAGTGGGGACATCTGTACAGTCAGCCCTGTTGTGCTGGTGCTCTCCTAGGCTATCACCTTGCCTGCTCTGAGGAACCACAGTGCTGAAGGGAGGAGAAAAGCCCTCTCCACCTGCATCTCCCACATCACTGAGCTCACCTTGTTCTTTGGTCCTTGCATGTTTATGTACACGTGGCCTGCAACCACATTTTCCATGGACAAGATGATAGCTGTGTTTTATACACTTGCAACACTTTTGCTCAACCCTCTGATTTATATACTGAGGAATGCAGAATGAAAAACGCCACGAAGAAATTATGGAGCAAGAACTTAGTCTCAGAAGACAAAAGATGAATGAAAGTTTCAAATTTTTCTTCAAAGTTTGGACTGACCTAGAAGTTTCTAGGACATACTATTGTCTTACCATGTTGCTAAAGTAATCCTATCCTGAGACATGGGGGTTAGTTTCCTTCCTAAAAGTAAGCAACATTACTAGACAGTTACTAGTTAGTGTTGAATCAGTTCTACATAGAGGAAGAGACAGGATCAGGTATAAACTGGTACTTATGGTCAGTTGCCTGAAATATTCACTGTTGTGTCTCTGCCTCTCTTGCCTGCCTAGGGGACTGTGGTTTTGATCTATGTTCTTCATAATGTTGACTTCAAGTGTTCTCTGCTTACAGTTACACTTCTATGTGCCTATATCCACAGGCTGACAGGTTTTCCTTCCAAACAGTTGATTTATTAGACACTGTGGTCACATCTTGTCTGATCATAGACCTTCAACTTTGTTGTTCTTCCTGCCAGCAGAAGGCACCAAATACAAATAAGTGAAAATTCTTCATGTTTTAAGGGAAGACATACCATCTAGGTAATCTCCCTTATATTTCTTGAGTTTATATTTTGAATTTTATCATAGTTTACCTAGATTCTTCTGGAATAGTGACAGACATGGTGAGAAAATTCACTGTTCTAAAGGAGTCTTTTTATCACAGGAAAGTTTTGATAATTGGGGTTGTACTCATACTGTTATTCTGTATATAAGAGCTACTTTTTGCTTCTAAAACAATCTCATGATTTTGGGGAAGTATTAAGTTTTATCCTGAATCATACCAATTATAATAATTTATGTATAATGCTGAGTTATTATGATTGAAGCACAGGCAACCCAAATTAAGGTAGACCTACTCATATGGGCTAGGAATAAAAAGTGCAAGCAGCTGATGGTAGGGAATTAGAAAATAATAACTGCTTAAAGAAAGAATGTTGTAACACATAACAGAGAATTTAGGCTTTGAAACAAAAATACATCACAGATATGAATTATTTTGTTGAGTTTTAATGCAATCCAGAAAAGAGATTAACTTGTGAGAGACTGAGATACTTGGATGAAAATTATATTTATGCATTGGAGGCGTATATCACCTTTTGTGACCAACCATCACCTTACCAGTCTCTAATCATCACTAAGTATCTTCTGATGTCAATTTTTTTCTTATTTGTATTGTTATCCATTTAAAAAGTCAAAATGAGTATTTTTGTTTACTTGGAACTTATGTTTCTATTTACACTACTAAATTATATAAGATTACTAAATTTGTATTAAATTTATCTTATCATGAACTTTAGAAGTTATTTAGCTGGAGGAAAAGATAATTTATTTCTCCTTGTGGTAATGGAAACCTGTGAATTCCACAGTGAATTCCAGGGATATATTACATCACCTTTTTTCAGATTCTGTGAATTTCAAGGTGAATCCATCTTAAGCAGTCTATCATTGTTTACAGGTTGATCCTGATCTTGCAAAGTTTGCATATTAGTAGATTCCCATTGGCAGAGTTTTAGTTCAAGTCTTTTATTTCAACACAAGGAAAACATGAAAAGAAGTATGTATTGGATCCAGTTTAGGTGCCTCCCTTCTGGACATGCTTTTAATTGAGAGCTTGCATGGCCACTATTGTCACATCTTCAGCAGGTAGAGATTGTGATCTAATTCTAGTCCTGGATTTTATAATTTAGTAGAACTGCAAAGATGCCTGAATCTGCCACCTCACCAGGATTTTGTTTTTAAAATCAATGTTCTGATAGGGAAAGAGTGGGACTCTGAGATCCCAAATATGCTAAAATAGACACAGTTGTGTGGGAATGGGTAAGAACCATGCACACATAAATTATCTTGCCCCCTCTTGGTTGTCATAAGTAACTTTCTTTCCCTTCAACAAGAGGAAATAACAGTCTTCCCTGGCCTAGACACCTTACTATTACTGCATTTGAGGAAGGCACCTTGCAACAGTATCTGTTCTCCTCAAGAGCTTCCTCCCTCACCCCTTGCTGCTTCCAAACAGCTCACCAGACCCCAGTCATAGGAAAGTCAGAGCAGGAAAGTTATAGTCTTGGGCAGAAGGAAATGAGATGTGTGAGAATATCAGGACTGGGTACTGTGTGCAGGTGTGAATGGGGGGAGAACTGCACTTCATTATGGGAGGTGTTAACACAGAGGAACAAAATGTAAATCAGGTGTTGAAGTCTATCATGATGGGCTTTTCTCATAGATGCTCATCATTAGAAATGCTTAATGTTTGCTTTAATCATACATATATGAATATAAAAATTGCTATATTTATATATAATGAATGTATATGTATATATATATAATATATAAGGAACATATATAATATATTCATATATATTCATATTAATATAATAATAAAATGAATATAAATAAGAATATATATACATATTGTTAAATATTTATTAGATCTGTGTGAAATAACTACAAAGACTGAGCTGCTTAAAGTATGAAAGAACTAATCCTTTATTTTTCTCCTTAGGTGCTGGCATATCTGCGAAACCTGTACTATTCTTGGGTGTGGTAGTTTAGGAGTGAATATGATTTGAACTCACTTCATATTTAGAGGGCACTAGGTAAACTGCTTGGAGAAATTACACCCCAAAATTCAACTTGGAGAACTTTTGAAATATGTCATCAGTATGTCCTTATTCAAATGGAGATAAAATAAGCCCAACTCAAAGAGTTGTGGGCTGACTGATATGACACCTGTGTATTAAGTGTAAGTTCTATTAATTTATTTAGTATTTATTAGGTTTATGTTCTTTAGCATTCTTAGAACACTTTTTATAAGCATTTTAAGCACTTATCTACATGCATTGCAGAATGGTATAACTTCTATTCACTGACGTAATACTTGCAGTTTGCAAGTATTTTCTTAATGGCAATATTACAAAGTATTCCTGTATCTATTTAACATGTTGTACACCTTAAATTTATATGAAATGTTAAGAAGGAAGACACAGACCCAATACTGTGTCACTAAGCCAAGTCACCAAACCAGGGCCTAATGATAAACACAATCGGAGTTTCAAGCTCCCCCAGAAATGTAGTCAGGAATATTCTGGCCAGCATCAGTGATAAGATCACCTGCACAGGAGCTTCTCCATCTTCTCTAAAAGAAGAGGATGCGATCTGCATTATAATCCCCTGCTCTTCCTCATAAGAGGAAGTGACCTTGCCTGAAACAATCCCTTCTTTTCCTTTGCTAATGACCTTTCTCCCTTCCTCCTTTCTATAAAAACCTTCCATTCTGTCCAGTTTCCCAGAACATCTCTATTTGCAGGATGAATTGCTGACCAATTCATGAATCCCTTGATAAAGCAAATTATATGTTCAAATTTATTTGGATGAATTCTGTTTCTTAACAAATGTTATACATCAGATATATTTCAGTTAAAATAAGGAATAGATTCTTTTTAAAAGGACTTTCTTGAAGATAAATCTCAATTCAAACTTTAGAGGAACTAAGGTAACCTTGAAAGACAGTGGAAAAACCACAATCTCCGATGTGAGATTCCTTAAATAAATTTATTGGCTTTAAATAAATTTGCTTATGTTTCATATAATAAAAAAAAAAAACTTTCCACTTAAAAAAAATATATATGTAATCTGGAGATTGAAGATATTTTTGACATAAGGCATTCACCCATGACTTAACCCGTAAGGGGGTTGCCCAGAGGATAGGCCCAGGTGAGTGTCCCCAGGTGTTCCAGTGGATAGCATCTCTATCTATAGGCTGAGACCTACATAAACAGGTCTTTCCAGAGGTAACCAAACTAATATAAGGTCTTTATGGTAAGCCCTAGTCCAACATGACTGCTGTCCTTATAAAAAGGGGAAATCTGAACACACACAGACACACACACAGGGAGAACACCATGTAAAGCTGAAGACAGAGATCGGGAGTGACCATCTACAAATCAGAGGAGGTGAATGGCTGTTAGTAAACCACCAGAAGCTAGGAGAGGGGCGCAGAACAGATCGTCCTGAGCTCTCAGAGGAGCGAGCCCTTCTAGCACCATGGTCTCAGGCCTTTAGCCTCCAGAACCGTAAAACCAAACATTTATGGTGCTCAAACCACCCAGTTTGTTGTCCTTTGTTACAGCAGCATTAGGAAGCTAATATGCATGTTCTAGAAACATCTGGAGCTGGCCGTCTAGGCACATACAGGTCAGGAGCTGCAGTGGTTTTCTAGTGTTGCTGTAATAAACAAAACCTATTAGCGAAAAATATCACAGGTTTATTATCTCACAGTTCTGTAGGTTGAAAGTCCCACAGAGGTCTCGCCGGGCTAACAATCAAGGTGTCAGCAGTGCTGTGTTCCTTTCTGGAGGCTGCAAGGGAGAAGCTGTTTCCTTGGCTTTTCTAACTCCTAGAGGGTGCCCACATTCCTTGGCTTTGACCTCTCAGTTCCTTCTTCATGCAACCAATGTTGCAGTTTTGACTATGCTTTCATTGTCACATCTTCCTCTGACTTTCTTTTCTGCCCTTCACCCCTTCTACTTTGAAGGACCCTTGTGATTACATTGGGCTCACCTGAATAATATTGGATAGTATCCCTATTTTAAAGTCCGCCTTAATTGTCACTCCATTTGCCATGTAAATTAGTATTTTCATAGGTCCCAGAGATTAGAGTGTAGACATCCTTAGGGGCCATTATTCCGCCTACCACAGTAGACATCAGTAAATGCAATGGAGATACAGGAAGTTTCTTGGCATAGTGTTGAGGAAGACTCACAGTAATATTAGAATCTAAAGCCAGAGAGCCCACAAGCTGACTGTTAATGTTTTCTGGGAGGGCCCAGAACACACCCCTTTTACTAATGCAATAGCTATGTACTGGTAAGGGGAGCACAAACATTTTTGAGAAGTTTAGTAGAAGTTAGAGGTAAAGATGCTTCCCCAGACCTTTGCTCCCTGGTATTATCGGGAATAGTGGGATTTCACAATGGCAGATGGTGGCAGTTGATACCTATTAGAGATAAGGTAGAAATAATTAGATTGACAACAAAATCAAAGTATAACCAGGTGCCTTTACTTATTTGGCTCTTTGACAATGGCAAATACATCATGGTGTTTCTAAGGGCAAGATGGACAGAAGCCAATTGGATGGATAAACAAGCAACTGGATAAAATGGATAAACAAGGACATTGCAGGACTTGTTTAATAATAGCAAGAAAAAGAGCTGATGAGAACTGTAATGTCAGTCACCACATTGAAAAATTGTGGCTCCTGACCCAAGTCTAGAATTAACTGAATTTTCAGAGTCCAATAATTTGATGTTATTTTAAGTCTCTGAGGAAGTGTTAGAGTAGGTAAATCACCAGATATGAGCATGGAGAGGGAGGTGAACTTCGGCTGACTGTTTACATTCCACACATTCTGTGTAAGGTCTTATTGTTGATTGAGGATGTGTTGAGTGAGGGTAGATAACAGGCCGAAACTGACTGATTCCAACATGGAGGAGAAGTTGACCTAAACTTCACCCCAATATATGTTGTACACTGTGTAACATAGCACAAATCACAATTCCCCTTGCCATAAGAGTTCTGGTGACAATCAAACATTACCAAAACTCCCCTATCTGGCATGAGAATGGAGCAAGCTTGAACTCTGAAAAGACCCCTCCTATTCCCTTAGTTCCCCACTTAGTGAATGTTCATCTCCCTTTACACAGGAAGCTCCATAAAGCGTCCTCAAGTGAGTCCTACTGGGGCTGCCCAAGCTCAACCCTCAGATGTGTACTTTTGTTTTTCCCTATACAACTACTTTCCAATAAATTTCTAAAGCTCAGTTCTTTTTGTGTCAATTCTTGAATTCTTTCTCAAGGCAAGGCCAAGAACCCATCTCTGATAACAGGACTACTGTGCTGAAAATATATAAGTATCTCTTTGAATCCTTCTCCCAAATGGCCTGTACCACCAGGGCAAACTGTGTAATATGTGGGTAAACCTGTGCCATGATGTGGGTAAAATTGCAGTATTTCCAGAATCTCTCACTGGGCCTTATTCCATCTCCATTCCAGGAGATGTTTACAAGTGAGTGGAGAGAGGTGTTAGGGGTGTATTGTGTATTTTCCTTGGTTCTTGTCCCCTCTGCAACAAAGAATTGAAGGCCTAGACACAATAGTGAAGCAGGGTAAAAGTTTTATTTAATGTTACTTAAAGAGAGAAAAAGTACAGGTGACCTCAGGGAGGAGAGTCTCCCTAAAGGGTTTAAGTTTCATTGAAAGAGAGAAAGTCTATGTACTTAGAAAGTCTGGGTGACCTCAGAGAGAGGTATGTGCTGAAAGATATGGAAAAAGTCAAAGTTATGCACTCACAAAGTGTGGGCAATGTCAGAGAGAGGAGCACCCTGAAACGTTGGGGGTTCCCCTTTTGTAGAATTTTTCAGGAATGTGACAAAGGGCTGGGAGTGCAGACTTGTTAAGTGGTTTCAAGATGTTTATCTTTGATGAGACATTAAGTTTCTTATCAGTCTTCAGGGTAATTCTGCAAAATTAGTTTAACACAAGAAATTTACTGCTCTGGTTCCCTCCCAGGTTAGTAGCTTTCTGGTCTGGGAGCCTATCAGTCAAGACTGCCTGCCCTGCCTCGAAGGTGGGCTGAGTTATTGTCTGTTTGGTAAAGAGTATGTTAAGTTACTTCTTAATCTCTTGGTAAAACCCAAGGGCTTTTAGCCTTAAGAGGAATCTTCCTGTCTTTATAATGCTGTTTATAGCTGGGCTTTTAGCAGGCCAAAGAAAATCTTAGGATGGCATGATCTGATTGACACATGAAGACATGGTCTGTGCACAGATCCTTTTCCTTATCTGGGGAATATTCAAACATTCCAGACCAAGTTGGTCCTGGCCTTTTGAGCTTTAACTCATTAATTCACTAGCTTTGGGTATTTTCTATTTTTCTACTTTTAACTGGTTAACTCTTAATCCTTTCTAGTGTGATCTACTGATCTTATTCTCTTTCCACCCTGCTCATATCTGTTTTCCTGTCCAGCAGAAGTAGTCCAGCTCCATATCAATAGGGGTGGCAGGAGAGGTGAGAGTGTGCTTGGGACTGGAGAGGTTTATTGGGTGCCTCCCAGCCAGGACGGTGGGAGATGAATGGAGCCAGGATTCATTAAGCAGTAAAAGACCTCTTTTTCCTTCAACTGATTTCAGTTTCAGTGGTTTGTGGTTTATTTGCCCTGGGCTGGGAACACATTTTTCCCCTTTAGTTACACCTCGCATAATTGGCAGGATCTCTGGACCTGAAATCTATTTTCCTGCACGTGATGCTTGGGCAAGCTGCCTGTAGAGATGGTGGGGAGATACCCCCAAACCCCCCTGTGGGTGGTAGGGAGCCCCCAGTAGCTGGTATAGTGGGGAACTAACACGTTGATGGTGGGGTTCACCTGGGAAGATCCCATCCATGGGTCTTCCACTTGGCGAGCCTCTAGTGGTGAACTGGCCTAGGGTAAAGTGCTCCCCAGACACATGGACACTTCCCTAGAAATGGGGTGGGTGGAGGCACTGGCAGCTGTGGAGTTAACCCTCCTTGAGAGAGAAGACTGCTTAGGGGCCCTGAGTGGTTGTGTGGCAGTCGTAATTGTGGGATTTTTATTTCTCAAGATACTGGAAAGGGTTACCAAGGAAAGAGACACACTTCGGGTCTATTGGAGGAGCTGGGTGATGAGCTATAGGATGCCTTTAAGAAAGAGAGACAGTGATTGGGATCTGAGGTTGCTTTGCTGAAGGACATGTTAGCAGGGAGGGAGAAGGCAGCCAGGAGAGTCATGCTGCAGGAGGTCACAGGGGAGAGGAAGGAAGGAGTGGGGACCTCAGGCCTGGACACGGTTATTACATTTTTACAATTGTATTTGATATACTTGAGTTATTTGTGTATGTGTGTCTCTGTGGGCCTAGACTACATAGGAAAAACAATTTGTTCTAACAGTCCTCAGCTATTTTAAAGAAAACTCACAAAATCTATCACCTTTATTCTAGTATTCTTTGCTAAAGTTCAGGTAAATTGATAACAAATCCTGAAGATACATTTAAATTTATCTTAGGTAATAAATTAAACTTATAGATAGTAAACCCAGAAGGTAAGTAATTATTGTGATTGTTTCAGATTTCTATTGCTGCATATCAAATCACCATAAAGTTAATTCCCTAAAAGAACGACCACGTGTAATCTCAGTGTGCTTCCTGCCAGGAGTTTGAGTGGCTGGTTTCTGTCACTGATAAGGCTGACATCGAGGATCCACTGGGCTGGGCTCCCAGGTATTTCTGGGGAAGAGTTTCTTCCAGGTTCCCATTCAGGTCAGTTCCTTGTGATTATAGGACTGAGGCCTGAATTTCCTTGCTGCCCATCACCTCATGGTCTCTCAGGAACTGAACGTCCTTGCATGTGGCCCCTCGGTGTTCAAAGACAGGGATGGTGCATTTAAGTCTTCTTCTACTTTGAATCTCTCTACTTACTCATCTGTTAATAACCAGAAAAAAGAATCCTCTGTCTTTAAAGAGTTTATGGGATTAGGTAGGGTCTATACATATAAAGGTCAACCGTTTGGTAATATTAATTATATTTTGAAATCCTTTTTCACACGTAATTCAACCTAGATGTGATATATTATTATATTTACACTCCCAGAGGTTATGGAAGGAAATCTTGAGGGGAATTTTGAAACTGTGTCTGCCACAGTGATAATGGAGTTTGGAAAAATCATAGCTTTAACACAGGAATCAGAGAATTTAAAACTCAATATTTCTAAAATGAGAATAATTCTACCCCTTCTATTAAATATGCTACCTTTGCACCCTCCTTCAAAATGTTATCTGTGAGAAAACATGACATTCCCTTAGGCATGGAAAAGAGTCTTGGGGGAAACAGAAGTGACATTTTCTATTAATTTAAACAGTCACTGGATCCAATGAAATATATGATGATCAACAAATATCTTACAAATCACTTTAATATAACAAGTTATCTACATGCATGAACATACAAATTCCATGATTGGGGCCCTAAGTGGGAAACTGAAATTCCAATTTCACATAGTTTTGCATTGTGAGCTATTGTTTTATTTTATCCTTATATATCATGTATTTCAGCCTGGAGGTTGTAATCTGAATGCTTTGTCTTTTTAATATTTCCAAGTTCTCTTCACTAACTTTCTTGGAAATTGCTTCAATGTTTCTGATAACAACAAATAAAATAGCAACAATACTAATTATAACACTAACAGAGAATACGTATTACTTATGTATGGTAAATATTCATTCTTACTGTATTTTTAGGTGAAGAATCTGAATTCCAGTGAAATAACATCTTACCCAAAGTCACATAGCTGGTTAAAGGCACATCTGGGATTCAAACTCAGATATCCTGGCTTCACCATCTGAGGTGGTGAACATTAAATCATCTTGGACCTCTGGTAAATGCATCTCGCATAAAATAGCCTCTTTTTCTTTTGAATACTTAGGATGTATATCTAATTAGTTTTGGCTCTGTTGCTGTGTTGCAGCTTTTAGTCACCTTCCTCTTACCATTCACACCCATTTGCTCACTCACACACACAATTTGAGAATAACCATTCCTCCTTGTAGTTGTTTCTGACATCAAAAGCACAGAAACTAAGTTTAGGCAGTGAAACAAAACTTTCAGTAATTCAAGAAAAATTTGAAAGTAATTCCTGTAAATTGTATGCTACTTTTCCATCATTAAATATTAAAGTGAAGATTATCTTAATAATTAATTTTGTTATTGCTATTGAAGTCCTACTATGAGTGGACTTATAATTTGGAGAAAAATGTATAGCTTGAAAATTAACTGCATGATTAAAAATATAAACATGATTTTGAAATATTCAGGACATTCTTAATATCTCATTATAAAGTTAAAATCCAGATACATTTATTAGGTGCTTACTACTTGTAAAGTGTTAGTGAAGCATCTTAGCCAGGGTTAAATTCTAACATATTAGTTACCAGCTGGGTAGCCTTGTCATATGACCTCTTTGTGTCTCTGGAAATATTAATAGGATCATCTTATGTAAGTTTTTTATGTGTCTTACATGTGAACGTCCTTTTAAAGTCCTTACTACAATTACTAGCACAATATAATGACTGTTTTCAATTAATTGATATCATTCTTTCCACGATTAAAATTTAAATTATTAGATAGAAGGGCTTATCCTGAGTACACTGAGTTAACAGTCTGAGAAAATAAAAGAACTTCAAAATTGTAAAAACTCACACAAAATTACCAAAACACAAAATGAAAGAACCTGTCACTGTCTATGAAAGGGGAACCAATTAATCTAGGTAAATTTGATATTGGTGAAACAGGGACCATGGGCTTAGACAGAGTAGGGTGAGGGCCTCCGGAAAAAACAAAGCAAGATAATCCATTGTGAGATCTACTTTGGCCTGCTGGGGGGCCCGGCTTGGCTTTCTGACTTTACCCAGGTGCTGCTTCTCTTCCTCCAGCCCTAAACAAATGATTTGCAACTTGGGCAATGTAGCGAGCAAGCCCAAAACAACGTAGTAAAAACAGGAAGGATTCTATCTTGAAAATAGATCATTTTAAAACCCAATTTGATAAAAAGTTAAGTTTCTTAACAAACAGACAATAACTCAGCCCACCTTGGGAGCAAAGCAGCAGCCTTGAGTGATAGGCTCCCAGACCAGGAAGCTGCTATCCTGGGAGGAAATCAGAGCCGTAAATTTCTTGTAAATAACCAGGAAGACTTATAAGAAACTTAATGTCTCTTCAAATATAAACATTTTGGGACCGCCTAACAGGTGTACCTTTCTAGCCCTTTGTCCCTCACCTGCCTGTGAAACCCCTAGACAGCGCACCACCCTGGACTCTCTCGTTCCCTCCTGGCCTGAGCTGGGAGCTCGGTCTTCTCGCTTTCTCTAAATGAAAGCCGCTGCCTTCCGCGAACAAGAACCCTGGCATCACTGGGAGTCTAATGGGATGACCTGGGGCATGAAATTTGGTTGTAGGACAAGTAACATAATGAGGATACACTTTTTGGAAATGAAGAAATTTAAATTTTTCCTATTTATGTTAGAAAAAACTGAATACCTTCAATATTAACAAATAATTTGCTTTGGTAATGGAAGCAGAGAAAGACTCAATAAATATAATGAATGTTATAGTTTATTCCCTGTGTAGAAAATAATCAGGCTACTTGTAAAACATTTTGGTCACTGACCATAAAACCTACATTTGATATTTAGCATCATTTATTTGAAGCCATCTAAAAGAATCTATTTTTAAAAGGACAGTTGAAAAACCAAAGCTAAATAGTAAATTAAAATCACCGCAGTTGATCTTTACTAGCCTTGCCAAGATTTAGCAGAGGGATTGCCAGACGTTGGACCAGTCCCTCCAGTGCCTTTATATATTCTTCCTGTTTTCGTGCAGCTTCTCCAAGGGACCCGAATGCCGTGCATTGTGGGGACTGGACCCCGCTGCTCCTGAGTGCATTGAACGGTGAAAGGACAAGCGAGGAAGGCTCAGGTGCATTTGACGTTTCCCCTGCAGTGCTGGGATAGAATTCTCCTTCCCATTCGGGGTATGCATAAAGTAAGCTCTTACGACCTATTTATTTTAGACACAATTTGAAAGCTAGAAACAAAGCATGAGATTTCTGTCCTTTATTTTTTCCCCTAAGAGATCTATTGATTACTTTGTAGAACAGATTTTTTTTCATTTGTTGTCGTGAGTTCCAGAAGACAAAGATATCCCTTCAAATACTGATTGGATTTGACTATTAATAAGTGAGTTTTTTTTTTCCTTTTTCCTTCTTTTTTCTTCCTTTCTTTCTTGTTTTTTCATGCTGGGTTTATGTAACTTCATCTCTTTGAATAGCTGTGTAACCATTTTTCCTCACTTCTCTGTTTTCTAAGATAATTATTTTTTCTGTGAACATTTATTCTAAAAATATATCTGCTTGGTGACTATTTATTTCTCTTAGGACTTTTACAGCTTCAATTCATGTCACAATTTGGCATTTTAATAGTTTACAAAAACCTTGAAGATGTCTATTCCAATAGGAAATAGAAAAGGTGAATGCTGCATTGAAATCCTGGTTTCAAATTTGGGTTTGCTAGATGCTATGCTTGTTCAGGAGGCTAAGAGAAATTGTGGAATGCTTTGTACTCTACTTTGCATAGAAAAATAATGATTGAAAAAAACTATAAAAGTTCAAAATAATCAAATAATTGAATAAGGCAAACAAGCAGAATAAAGATAGGAAAATGGTGAAAATTAATTAATAATTTTGATAAATGATTTATTTAATTGGTTGATTTATTAAAAATTAGTTATTTGCAGCTAAGAAGAATCCATAAAAATATGAGTCCTCATATTCTTGAGGATATGATGCCTACAGAACTTGAGGGACTTTTTCCTAAGTCACGTATCAGAGAATGGCAGATCAGGATCAGAACCTCATTCCTTGCCATATTGCATCAAAGGTCTGTAATGCTTTGCAATGACTCCTAATGTTTGAAATGAATATGGGTAGTACAGAAGGAAACTTTAGTGGATACAGTTGGAAAAGTACAAATTTTATAATTAATGGCTATTTCCTTTACAAAGCCAGATGATACACATGATTAAAATCAAAAGAGAACTACAACATGACCTAAGTAAAATATAGGGATAAAATAATTATTTTCTTTAAATATAGGATTCAATTACTCCCAATTATAAAAAAGAGATTTTCCTTTGTAGGGTACTGGAGATCTTTACAAATAAATTTTTACCTTGATTTCAGTTTTCCAAACTGTAAAATGTGAAATCCTATTTTCTACCCTATGGCCTGGTATTAGTTTGGGATTTTCAGTAGTGGTTAGTTGTAAAAATACTCTGTAACTTCTGAAGAAATCTGTATTTGGTGGCATGTTAGACTCACTGAAGGAAATTTATTCCTTGAGTCCTTCTTATAGATGGGAAAACATTTATACAATAAAAATCATTTTAAATTAACAATGAAAGAGTTAATATTTAGTTAATTCTTAGAATGTATGAAATGCTGTATCTGTATGTAAATGTTTTATATGGATCTTTTGATTTGATTCTCACAGGTACCCTAAGGGGTAGATATTATTATCACTATTGTAACAATGAAAGCCCCAAGGCTCAGAGAGCATGTAACTTATTTAGGTTATTCAGCTGTTAAGTAGTGGGCATTTATTGGAACCCATTTAGTTTCATTCAAGCAGTCTCACACCCCATGAGAATCGGTTTTTCTTTTGGATAATAAAGCCAATTTTATTTTAGTCAGTCTTGTTTCCTAAGAAATATTTTCTGTGAGACAAAAACTAGGATGATCCTTACCATTAGGGTCTGAGTTATTTTTCTTTTTCCTTTTTATACCGCTTTTTAGAAGGCAGGGTGAACATTAGTGTCCTGATATCCCTTCAGGATGCTGTCCCGTGTAGATTTTCTTAATGAACTTTTTGCAACAGAAATGATGATTTCAGAGAATCAGAAGTTTTAAATCTGGTAGGATTTTACTGAGTCCATGCACATCAGAGGCTGTGAACCTTGCTGTAGCACAGCCTGTTTACTTGGCATCCTCTGTTATGAATTTGTTTACTTCCATTAAAACTAAATAACAGCTAGTACTGTTAGCTCAGCAAAGCAAAGAGCCATGAAAAAGAGCAAATTATGAACTTGAGTTCTCAGTAATAGCAGCTGCTAGATTTATCAGATCACCTTAGAATTTATTTAAATCCATTCAGGACTGTAAATGTATAACTAGGTGTTGTATTTTGATGTGAAACCAAATCCAGATATGGGTATAAAAAGAGATGCAGTTATTGGGATAAATGCAGATGCAGATACAAATGTGTTTCCCATGTCTTTATGTCAAATAGCAACCTATGGAGTAATGGGGGAAGACAGAAATGTTTTCTGTCTACTAATGCTTACATTTTTATGACAGTTGACGGCACACAGTGCTTGGGGAATAGAATCTGTGCCTGCATTTTTCTAAATGTAGTAATTGAGGAAATAGTGTGGTAACAAGTGAAGACCAAGTTATCTGAGTGTACTGAATTTCACTAAAGGATCATGGTTTATTTTTATTTTGCTTAACTTCATTCAGTATGTATTGTGTTCTTCTTAAACCATATTATAAAATAATAAGTTTTTAAATTAATTATTTAAGTATGGAATACTGAAATATAACCTGTTTAATAAAGAAATCAAAATATTGTATAGATCTAAAATCCCCTTTGACCATCATTCCCTTTATTTCTGAGAGGTAAATCTTTCCTTCCTCACCTTTTCCTATGAATTTACAAACACACAAGTTCTCATAGAAACCACATGGTGTTCTGTGGGTGTTATTTTCTTAAACATTAAAGTTGCACTTTGTTATTTTTTGCTCAGGTATATGCCCTAGTGATTTTTATCATTGCAGAAGTGGCTTATGGATCCAACATTTAAATTTCTCTTTTGTTCCATAATAAGAACATACCACACCTTATTTTCATTCTATTGTAGGTATTTAGATCACTTCTATTTTCCGCATTTGAATGTGTCTGCAGTGCATATCCTTTTGAATACTTTCTGGGGTAGTTTTGCTGGGACATTTTTTATATGGACAGCCATTTAGATTTTTGATGTTAAATTTATTTTTATGACATTGATAAATAAAAATAGTATTTCATTGTTTAATTTGCACTTCCATGATTCTAATGATGTTAAATATTTTTTCATTTTTTAAAATTGAAGTATAGTTGAAATATAATCTGATATCAGTTTGAAATATACAACACACTAGTTTAAAAAATTACCCATATTCTTATATACTCACCCCAACTAGTGCACTTACTATCTGTCCAACATAGGAAGATGTTACAGAATCATTGGCTGTATTCTCCATGCTGTACTATGAAGTTGAGTATTTTTACATATGCTTTTGACCAGTTGTAATTTCCTTTCTGTGTATTCCCTACTCAAGTGTTTTGCTGTTAAAAAATTGTGTTACTTATCTATACATTATTGATCTATAGGATTTATAAACATTTACTTCCATATTGCCACTTTTTAAAATATTTGGTTCATTTGGAATTTTGTCAGACAGAAATTTTAAGTGTATATTTTTTATTTATTTGTTTTTTGTAAAATATTCCTATTTAAGATATAAACTGAATCATTTCTCAAATATTTTTTCTAGTTTTTCTTGATACACTCGTATCTTTCAACCATCTGGAATATAATTTTTTGTGCCTTGTAATGGGTATTTCTTTTCTTCCAGATGAAGATTCAAAGTCAGTTACCAGAAAGTCCACTATTTCACATCAATTTAAAATTTCAGCTTAAACACAGAATATATTCCAATATACTCATGTGTTTATTTACTGACTATCCTCAAGGCCAGCAACCTCTTTTTCCCATCAACTCATTAATTTCCAAAACTTTACTGTGTTTTTTTCAGTCTGTCTGATGGGCCTAATTTTATTTCATTTTTTTGATTTTATTATTAAAGTATAGTTGATATATGTATAATATTATATGTGCCTCAAGTGTACAGCACAGTGATTTGACAGTTACATACATTACTCACTCCTCACCCAATTAGTGCAGTTACTATTTGTCATCATAAAAAGATGTTACAGAACCATTGACTATATTCTCTATGCTGTACTTTATCTCCACTAATATATACTATGACTGAGATTTTGTGCTTTATCACCTTCACCTATTTCACCCACCAGCCCCAACCCTTCCTCCATCATAACCACCTTACTTCACAGTGTCTATGAGTCCACTGCTGTTTGGTTTATTTTGTTTTATTTTCTTTTAGATTTCACATACAAGTGAAACCATAAGGTATTTGTCTTATCCAGCTGGTGTATTTCACTTAGTATAATACACTTCAATTCTGAAAATGGATGTCTCTCCTCTTTGTTCTTCCTTTTAAATAGTTGGCTTACTTACTCTAAATATGAACTGTTTCTGAAATTTGAAATCAGTTTTTTGGATTTCATGAAACCTTTAGTCAGAATTTTCATTTTAATTTTTGAATGTTTTGATTAATTTGGTAAGAATTGACATCTGTCTTATATTGCTTCTCTTTAACTATAAACATGGTATATCTTTTTACTTGTTTCAATCCTTTTATGTTTTTTAGTACAATTCTAATGTCAATGAGGGAACTCTATTTTAAGAACAGAATAAGAAACTAATCATCAAAGTACCTTTAACACTTTCTTTTAAAGAAATCACACCATAGCTCAGAACCACTGAAATTGACATTGTGTTTGTGTGACAGAGGTATTTCCAGAGATTTTGCAAGATATTAGACCACAGGTGTGTGTTAACTTGAAGTTCATGGATGGAACTCAAATCAAAAGTTCATGAACTCCCTAAAATCCTATAGATATATGCCAAATGGGTGTTTTTCTAAGACTATTTCATAAGAACTCACATGAAATAAAGGTCATTGTTCAATTGCTATTATAACACTTCACAAACAGGCTGCCAAATTTTATCAGGGTGTTGGGTTTATTTTTTTATAAAACTGAGCCTTGAATTTAGAAGTTTTGTGATACGTTTTAGATCAGGTTGCCAAAAAGAAGTAAGAGATATAGTGTTAATATTTTACACCAAAGAAACATGTTATTTTTAACTAAAATATTCCAGGATATGAACCCATGAGCAAACGGTGAGGCTGGTAGGAAAGAAAGTGGTGCAATTCAAAGAGATACAAGGCACTGACAAAGAGCAAGTGAGAAAGAATTTTTAGGTGCAGTTTGGTACGTCAAGGGTGCAGTCCTAAAAGGAAGTTCCAGAAAATGTGATTAAAGGGCAAAAATGAGGGAAAATCCTCGGTTAGACTGGAGAGCAAACTGTGAAATAACATCAATTCCAGAAAACCATAAATGTCCCAGAAGCCCATACAATGGAGCAACCCTTTCCCCAATTATCTGATTGTTGCTATTTCTTTCCACTAGCTAAAAAAAAAATGTTCATGACATGGTTCTGAAGCCACTTTATGAAATTGTCAACCAGAGGTCCGGAATTTAAAATTACCAGTTCACTGAAGCCTGATGACATTATGGGACTTTCAGGATTCAGCACAGATTTAGTCACCTGGAAGGACTGAGAATAATAGTGATCTCCCTGGCCTCGGAGAACAGAGAAATGCGCTGCTGCTTTATACAAGCCAAGAATCAAAAATCACTCTGAAGTGTAATACTGAAATTGCATCTCAAAATTAACCTGAAACACAACGTTTAACCTTTTAAGTTTTCATTCTGTTGCACGTGGTAAGTCTGAGGCTTTGGGATTGATCAAAATTCCAATTAAATGGTGTTATATGTGCTATTTTTCTGACTATATGACTTCTTTAATGAATTGTACTCTTCTTGTGAGTAGAAAGTGTACATACTCAGTACACTGCTGTACCCTTAGCACTAATTAGAGCGATTGTTTCATAAACAATAATTATCTTTAGTGAATAAACAAGTAACCTTAAAAAAACAATAATTTTAAAAAGTTGATGTTTCAGGTATATAAACTGCCACTTCTAAATGATCAAGCCACAGAAGCAATGGGACATGAGAACATCACAGAATTTATCCTCCTGGGACTCTCTAGAGATGAGGATGCAGAGGTTGCCTGCTTTGTGCTTTTCTCACTTTGCTATATTGCAATTCTCTCAGGAAACCTGCTCATTCTTCTCACCATCAGGGGCAGCCGCCTCAGGGAGCAGCCCATGTACTTTTTCCTCAGCTGCCTGTCCTTCATGGATGTCTGCTTCACCTCCACGGTGGCCCCCAAACTGATCACAGACTCGCTGGCTCAGAGGAAGACCATCTCCTACAACAGCTGCATGGCCCAGATGTTTTATGCCCACTTTTTTGGTGCCACGGAGATCTTCATCTTGGTGGCCATGGCCTATGACCGCTATGCAGCCATCTGCAGACCCCTCCGCTATACGGCCATCATGAGCACACGGGTGTGCTATGCCCTCGTGGTGGCCTCCATTCTCGCGGCATTTATCCACTCAATCCTGCATGTATTGGTCATCACGGTGCTTCCCTTCTGTGGCCCCAATCAGATAGACCACTATTTCTGTGACGTATTCCCCTTGCTGAAGCTGGCCTGCACAGACACTAGCCTTCTGGTCATTGCGATCATCGCCACAACGGGGATGCTGTCCATCTTGACCTTTGTTGCCTTGGTGATTTCCTACATCATCGTCCTGTCCACCCTGAGGACCCGCTCATCCGAGGGCCGCCGCAAAGCCCTCTCTACCTGCGGGTCTCACGTCACTGTCGTGTTCATGTTCTTCCTGCCCCTCATCTTCACCTATGCTCCCATGGCTGATTCGGTCAGTAATGACAAGGTTTTTGCCCTATTTTACACCATGATTGCCCCCATGTTCAACCCTCTCATCTACACACTGAGAAACACAGACATGAAGAATGCCATGAGGAGAGTGTGGTGCCGACACAGACTGTTTGAAGGGAAATGAACTGCTGGTGGTCCAGCCCTTTGCTGGATCTGTTCTATCCTCAGAATCATCAATGCGAACAATAAAGCCAGTGCAGTCGGGATGTGCTGTCATCCAAGGTTACAAGCCTTGAGGAGGAAGCTCTCTCAGCCGTGCTTTTCCTGTTACGCTACTGCCCTGAGGCTGAAGCCAAAGGGAGGGGACCAGACAACCTGCAGGTCCCTTCCAGCTCTGACCTTCTGCCACTTAGGTCTGGCATTCTGGAACATTCTATACTTCATGATCACAGGCAGAGTGTGTATTAAAGAACTTTTATCAGAGGATATTGTAAATACTGCATAGTTGTGTAATTGTACTCTTCTTTAGGACATAGATACCTTGACTGAGACACCTCTCCAGATAAAAAGAGGTGCTAAGCCCTCTATTTTTCGGAGGTATCCATTGTAGTTAAAAAATTAAGCAATGCAAAAATTTACAACTGTTTTGTCAATTTTAACACTTTCACTAACAAATCATGCTTCTAAAATAATGCAGCACATGCCATTAGACTGTCCACACTAAGAGAAACCGTTATGAAGTATTCTTAGTAACCTATTGGTGGTACAGTCCGGGAATTAGAAGTTTCAGATTGGTTGATAAACACCCATTTCAAATTCTATAAATGTAATTCAACGACTGTACTTATAACTTCATTTTAAATTCTTCATGAGTATACAAACTGATGCTTTTGGTAAATAGTTTACCTAGAAAATATTTCACCATATGAAAGGACCTGAGCTCACAAAAACACACAGCTGAACATATGGGTGTTCTGTTTGCATTTAATTAATACTCAAAGCACTTTATGCAGAAGGCATATTTTGAGGGTTTCTTCCACCATTCAAACTAAAAACAGGTTCATCAACTGGGATCATCTTTGGTACATTGAGGAGTTCCCTTATTTGTACAAGGATACTTAAGTAAAAGGACACCTGAGAACTGAGGCCTAGAGAGAGTTTTCACCAACTTTTCACATATGAGACACACAGATCCAATATTTTTCTGGTGCTCCATCCTCTTGACCGCACCACTAAGAAACTGAAATGCATGCACTTCGAGTATTACTGGTGACAGGAATCCAAGTTTTAAGGTGGGCAGTGCCTTTACAGAAATTAGCCAAGGTTGATGAAGGTTTCAGCAGTATTTTTTCTCTTCCAAAATGACCCTAACAGTGTACTGCCTAGAAAATTAAGGAACTTAGAACCTAAGGAGAGGCAGAAAAGTAATGAAGTACACTGAAAACAATATAAGAAAGATGATAGCAGATCAAGTCATGGTTGTGTTTGATGTTGATCTGGTGGCAAATACCTCCTTGTAGGATTGTCCACTTCTGGAAGATGGAATTGAACAGGAATGTGTAGAGCTGCTTAGGCTGATGTCTAATTGTGCTGTTACTGCTGTGTATATAAGCCACATCTTTTGGTAATGAATTAAATGTGCTTATTGTGTCATGTTTACTATGTGTTTTCCCCCAGAAGAAGATGGGACTTTCAGAAGTGTCTTTGAACATGCCTCACATTTATCTTCTGTAAACTCTCTTCTTATAATTTATCAACAAAGGAGGGGTAAAAGGAATCCTCCCAGGCATGGGTAACATTATGCCCCTCCCTTCCTATGTGTTCTCCATGGACAAAGTAGCAGGAGACAGGCTGGCTGCAGAGTTAGGTATTTCTGCTTTGACATTTGTGTGTATAATGAAGGTTATATGCTGTCTCTCATGTCCACTCTCTCTAGCTTGGCCTTTTACACTCTTCCATTAAAAGTAACATGCACTAAAGTTATTAGAAGTTCTATCAATTTAAGAATATGCCTCTGCAAGGAAGGCAGTACAGCACAGAGAAGGCAAGTAGTGATTCTATAGCATCTTAATATGCTGATGGACAGTGACTGTAATGGAGTATGTGGTCTGGACTCGATAGTGGGGGGAATCTAGTAACCATAATATTACTCAGGTTATTTTATATTAATTACACCAAAATAAAAATAATTGAAACTAACAATAAAAAAAGAAATCATAAGAAAAAAAAAAGAATATGCCTCAGAATCGACACTTCTGCAACTTGATCTTGCTGTTCTTGGGTCAGCCAGATGAATAGTGCCATGTGACAAGCCATCTTACCTCTTGGGGCTCATACAATAAGCATTTAATTCTCACTCATGTGTCCATGGGCAGCTGGTGTCAGCCTATATACATTGGGCTTGATTGGCCTTAATTCCAGACCTCGAGGTGGGCTCAGAAATATGCCATGTAGCTCTTATTATTCTTGTCTATAAAGTGGCAGTGTTATCTTAGTCTTTGCTGAAATTGTAGTGTTTGACCAAAGATTGCCTGTTATGCAAGCTCAGCATCATCTCTCTCTCTCTCCATTGTGGATTGAGTTTTTACACTAAAGTGTAAACAGTATTTTGATGATCTGAATCAAGTGATGAAGTTACACCATAGCTCATAATGAAACAGAACCAGCTGGTCCCCATGAAAGAAGTGGACACACCAGGATGCTGTAAAACTGAGGGGTTCCCAGGCAGGTCCCATAAAAATGATGAAGTTCTGGAGACTCTGACAGGTGGTAAATGTTTTAATCTCCTGGATATGCTTAAATGAAAAAGGGCAGCGTATGGAGGCTTGTGAAAGCAATCTTTATATATTCAATTGAGCACTGCATGGTAGCATGTAAGAAAAAGGTAGTTGCTACTCAATGGACAAAAGGAAAACCATTGGTTAGAATTTAGAGACATTGTTTCCACACTGAATTAAGTTAATTCATTCATCTGGAAAATCAGGAGGATTGCCATTTATTTTCATCCACAAGGCTCTAATCCAAGTCACATCTTCCATCTTACAACAGTAAGGTAGTAAAAGTAAAAAACAACAAAACTGCATGGCTGGCAGCCGATTTGGTGATCTCACACCTGTGACATGAGGTGGTGCTGTTGACAGAGTCACCCCAGACTCATGTCCTGAACTGGGTGAATTTTGATTTCTCCCGATTCTTGGTCACCTCCCGCCAAGGAACCAGAAGGAGGTTCCCTGCAGCTCTGACTGGGATAGTTCTGAGGAGCTTTGTGAGCAGGAATATGTTTACACAGTCCCTGGAGGAACCTTGGGTACTACTTCATATATTCTACTTCTTGCTCTTTGAGATGAATGAATCTGTCAGCTTTTACCTTCTTAGGGACTGTAAACTTTCTATAGCACTAATATCTCCTGATAGTTAAGACTTTAATGCAAAGACATAAAAGAAAGTGTATTGTGGAGAATGATTATCAACTGGGTAACATCCATCTATTCCATTATTTTATAAATCCAGGTCAGGGTGCTTTTCCTCTGTGTCGGTTAGCAGAACAGATGGGGCTATACATCACAGGTAGGGCTCTTTAGGTTTCCTGGGATTGTAGGCCCCTTGCACTCTATGAACATCAAGTATCTGGTCCCACAGCTCCCAGATCTGTGTTCCCAGATGTGACACTGTTTGCATAAAAATTATCAGAGGAACCTGTTAAAAACACAGAGATTTGTATATCTCTTAATGCTGCCCTACTAGATCAGAAAGTTTCAGAATAGATACTGTTGTGCTTCAAAAATCCTTCATGATGAGATAAATTTGAGTAGCACTGACATAGTCATCATTTTATGATTGAGCAAGTGCAACCCCATAGAGATCCAGTGTGCTTCGAAGCTGGATCAATAAACAAATATTTGTGTGATTCCAGGGCTAGGGTTTCTTAACTATAACTTGTAGTCCAGATGTCTTGCTGTCTTTGACCTTTATCTTTAATGTGACCTCATCAAAATCAACATCAAAGGTCTTTCTTTCAAAGCACTAACTATGTGCTGTCCTTAACATAATTTGTGTATATGAACAGACACATTCCATAGCCATAAACACATACCCAGGGATAGGCAGTAACTTGAATAATCAGATTGTTGAAAAGACAATGAAACAATGGTAGAGAGATGATCAGGGATGTGTTTATTTATTAAAGGAAGAAAAGCCCAGCTTGTTGGATGTGAAGGATGAATGTATCTTTAGTTTAATGTCATTTCACATAGGAAAGACATATTTGCTTGTTTGGAATGACAGTCTCAGGAATCCACAGCTGGAAATCAGGTCATGTTAGTAAAAGAAGCAAATGGCTCACTGTACTGAGTGAAGCTTATTAGGGAAAATAGTTTCCCTACCATGCATTTCAGCTAATTGTGATTACTGTGTAGACAGACTCAGAGTGACCTATTCCTCATGGATGTCTTTGTTTTCACTCATTTTCTTTAGTTTTTTCTAGTAGTCACTTACATTAGTAGGGACTGCTGCCTACAGATTACAAGGAGAGATTAGACTCAGCAGGAGCACATTAGTGGGATGCTACAAATAAAGTGGGCATCTTAGAGGTAATCCTTCTCCTAATCCCTTATCACTTTTTATATAAAACGCAAAAAAGAAGTCCTAGAGAAAAGGAAAGCTTTTCCCAAGAGGATAACTGGTCATCTGTTTTTTTAAGCCTGTGGTTTTTCTCTTTCACATCCTGCACTCAGCTTCTTGCCATTCCAACCTACTGGGCTCAGTTTTCACTGTATGCTTTAGCTGACAACAGAATGCTTCAGGGGGGCGGAGCCAACATGGCGGCGTGAGTAGGACAGTGGGAATCTCCTCCCAAAAACATATATACTTTTGAAAATACAACAAACACAACTAGCCCTAAAAGAGAGACCAGAAGATGCAGGAGAGTGGCCAGACTGCAGCTACACCAGTGAGAACCCAGCGACTGGTGAAAGGGGTAAGATACAAGCCCAAGCCCGGCGGGACCCGAGCGCACCTCCCCCCAGTTCCCGGCGGGAGAAGAATAGGCAGAGCGGGAGGGAGACGGAGCCCAGGACTGCTGAACACCCAGCCCCAGCCACCCCCAACAGAGCACAGACACGGTGCGTGGGCTGAGGGCCCTGGATACTGGGGGAACACGGAGTAAGACCTCTGAGCGGGTGCCAAAGCTGATGCCCCTGTGACAAAGAAAAGCGGGGGCTTTTGAAAGTCTTAAAGGGACAGGGACTTAACAGCTTGACGGAAACAACCCAGGTCACAGTACAGCAGCTGGAAATTACAGGGAAAACTGGGCGCACTAACCCCCTGGGCAACAGCTCTGAGACCCCTCACGGAGGTAAACAGTCAAGCAGCCCCCCCATCCATTACCCCACCGGGCGCTGCGAAAGCAGAGAAGCAGCCTGAGACAAACTCCGCCCACAGAAAGGGAAATTCCTCCCTCCCGGCCAGGCAAGACACAAAGACCCAGTCTACACGCAATTACCCAACACAAGCCACTAGGGGTCGCAGTTGTCCCAGTAAAGAAAGGCCAGTAGCAAGTGAAAATTTTGGCCCTCCCAGCTGACAGTCAATAGCACCTGTCAACATGAAAAGGCAAAAAAATATGATCCAGACAAGACTAACCCAGACAGCTTAGGCATCTGCTACATCTTCCCCTGAGAAGGAATCTAAGGAGATAGATTTAGCCAGTCTTCCTGAAAAAGAATTCAAAACAAAAGTCATAACCATGCTGATGGACTTGCAGAGAAATATGCAAGAACTAAGGAAGGAGAATTCAGAAATAAAACAAGCTCTGGAAGGACTTCAAAACAGAATGGACGAGATGCAAGAGACCATTAATGGAATAGAAAACAGAGAACAGGAACGCAGAGAAGCTGATGCAGAGAGAGATAAAAAGATCTCCAGGAATGAACGAATTTTAAGACAGCTGAGTGACCAAACGAAAAGGATCAATATAAGAATTATAGGTATTCCAGAAGAAGTAGAGAGAGAAAAGGGGATAGAAAATGTCTTTGAAGAAATAATTGCTGAAAACTTCCTCAAACTAGGGGAAGAAATGGCCTCTCAGACCACAGAGGTACACGGAATTCCCATGACAAGGGATCCAAGGAGGGCAACACCAAGACACATAATAATTAAAATGGCAAAGATCAAAGACAAGGACAAAGTATTAAAGGCAGCCAGAGAGGAAAAAAAAGGTTACCTACAAAGGAAAACCCATCAGGCTATCATCAGACTTCTCAACAGAAACCTTACAGGCCAGAAGAGAATGGCATGATATACTTAATGCAATGAAACAGAAGGGCCTCGAACCAAGGATACTGTATCCAGCACGATTATCATTTAAATATGAAGGAGGGATTAAAAAATTCCCAGACAAGCAAAAGTTGAGGGAATTTGCCTCCCACAAACTAACTCTACAGGGTATCTTAGAGGGACTACTCTAGATGGGAGCACTCCTTAAAAGAGCACAGAACAAAACACCTAACATATAAAGAATGGAAGAGGAGAGAAAAGAAGGGAAAGAAATAATCATCAGACTGTGTATATAACAGCTCAATAAGTGAGTGAGGGCAGACAGGAAGGTAGTAAACAAGCTAATCTTGAACATTTGATTACCACAAATCTAATGCCTGCAATGGCAATAAGTACATATCTCTCAATAGTCGCCATAAACGTAAATGGACTTAATGCACCAATCAAAAGACACAGAGTAACAGAAAGGATAAAAAAGCAAGACCCATCTATATGCTGCTGACAAGAGACTCACGTCAAACCCAAAGACATGCACAGAATAAAGTCAAGGGTCGGAGAAAGACATTTCTTTCAAACAACAGAGAGAAAAAAGCAGGTGTTGCAATACTAGTATCAGACAAAATAGACTTCAAAAAAAGAAAGTAAAAAGAGATAAAGAAGGACATTACATAATAATAAAGGGCTCAGTCCAACAAGAGGATATAACCATTATAAATATATATGCACCCAATACAGGAGCACCAACATAAATAAAACAAATACTAACACAACTAAAGGAGGAAATAGAATGCAATGAATTCATTTTGGGAGACTTTAACACACCACGCACTCCAAAGGACAGATCCACCAGACAGAAAATAAGTAAGGACACAGGGAAACTGAACAACACACTAGAACAGATGGACCTAATAGACATCTATAGAACTCTACATCCAAAAGCAACAGGATACACATTCTTCTCAAGTGCACATGGAACATTCCCAAGAATAGACCACATACTAGGCCACAAAAGGAGCCTCAGTAAATTCCAACGATTGAAATCCTACCAACCAACTTTTCAGACCACAAAGCCATTAAACTAGAAATAAACTGTTCAAAGAAAGCAAAAAGGCTCACAAACACATGGAGGCTAAACAACACGCTCCAAAATAATCAATGGATCAATGACCAAATCAAAATGGAGATCCAGCAATATATGAAAACAAATGACAACAACAAAACTAAGCCAAAACTTCTGAGGGACACAGCAAAAGCAGTCTTAAGAGGAAAGAATATAGCAATCCAAGCATATTTAAAAAAGGAAGAACAAGCCCAAATGAACGGTCTAATGTCACAATTATCGAAATTGGAAAAAGAAGAACACATGAGGCCTAAGGTCAACAGAAGGAGGGACATAATAAAGATCAGAGAAGAAATAAATAAAATTGAGAAGAATAAAACAATAGCAAAAATCAATGAAAGCAAGAGCTGGTGCTTCGAGAAAATAAACAAAATAGATAAGCCTCTAGCCAGACTTATTAAGAGGAAAAGAGAGTCAACACAAATCAACAGTATCAGAAACGAGAAAGGAAAAATCACGACGGACCCCGCAGAAATACAAAGAATTATTAGAGACTACTATGAAAACCTATATGCTAACAAGCTGGGAAACCTAGGAGAAATGGACAACTTGCTAGAAAAATACAACCTTCCAAGACTGACCCAAAAAGAAACAGAAAATCTAAACAGACCAATTACCAGCAACGAAATTGAAGCGGTAATCAAAAAACTACCAAAGAACAAAACCCCCGGGCCAGATGGATTTACCTCGGAATTTTATCAGACATACAGGGAAGACATAATACCCATTCTCCTTAAAGTTTTCCAAGAAATAGAAGAGGAGGGGATACTCCCAAACTCATTCTATGAAGCTAACATCACCCTAATACCAAAACCAGGCAAAGACCCCACCAAAAAAGAAAACTACAGACCAATATCCCTGATGAACGTAGACGCAAAAATACTCAACAAAATTTTAGCAAACCGAATTCAAAAATACATCTAAACGATCATACACCATGACCAAGTGGGATTCATCCCAGGGATGCAAGGATGGCACAACATTCGAAAGTCCATCAATATCATCCACCACATCAACAAAAAGAAAGACAAAAACCACATGATCATCTCCATAGATGCTGAAAAAGCATTTGACAAAGTTCAACATCCATTCATGATAAAAACTCTCAGCAACATGGGAATAGAGGGCAAGTACCTCAACATAATAACAGCCATCTATGAAAAACCCACAGCCAACATTATATTGAAGAGCGAGAAGCTGAAAGCATTTCCACTGAGATCGGGAACTAGACAGGGATGCCCACTCTCCCCACAGTTATTTAACATAGTACTGGAGGTCCTAGCCACAGCAATCAGACAAAACAAAAAAATACAAGGAATCCAGATTGGCAAAGAAGAAGTTAAACTGTCACTATTTGCAGATGACATGATACTGTACATAAAAAACACTAAAGACTCCACCCCAGAACTACTAGAACTGATATCGGAATACAGGAAAGTAGTAGGATACAAAATCAACACACAGAAATCTGTGGCTTTCCTATACACCAACAATGAACCAACAGAAAGAGAAATCAGGAAACAACTCCATTCACAATTGCATCAAAAAAATAAAATACCTAGGAGTAAACCTAACCAAAGAAGTGAAAGACTTATACTCTGAAAACTACAAGTCACTATTAAGAGAAATTAAAGGGGACACTAACAGAAGGAAACTCATCCCATGCTCGTGGCTAGGAGGAATTAATATCGTCAAAAGGCCATCCTGCTCAAAGCAAGATACAGATTTGATGCAATCCCTATGAAACTACCAGCAACATTCTTCAATGAACTGGAACAAATAATTCAAAAATTCATATGGAACCACCAATGACCCCGAATAGCCAAAGCATTCCTGAGAAAGAAGAATAAAGTAGGGGGGATCTCACTCCCCAACTTCAAGCTCTATTATAAAGCCATAGTAATCAAGACAATTTGGTACTGGCACAAGAACAGAGCCACAGACCAATGGAACAGATTAGACAATACAGACATTAACCCAGACATATATGGTCAATTAATATTTGATAAAGGAGCCATGGACATACAATGGCGAAATGACAGTCTCTTCAACAGATGGTGCTGGCAAAACTGGACAGCTACATGTAGGAGAATGAAACTGAACCATTGTCTAACCCCATATACAAAAGTAAACTCAAAATGGATCAAAGACCTGAATGTAAGTCACGAAACCATTAAACTCTTAGAAGAAAACATAGGTAAAAACCTCTTAGACATAAACATGAGTGATCTCTTCTTGAACATATCTCCCCGGGCAAGGAAAACAACAGCAAAAACGAACAAGTGGGACTATATTAAGCTGAAAAGCTTCTGTACAGCAAAAGACACCATCCATACAACAAAAAGGAACCCTACAGTATGGGAGAATATATTTGAAAATGACACGTCCGATAAAGGCTTGATGTCCAGAATATATAAAAAGCTCACATGCCTCAACAAACAAAAAACAAATAACCCAATTAAAAAATGGGCAGAGGAACTGAACAGATGGTTCTCGAAAAAAGAAATACAGATGGCCAACAGACACATGAAAAGATGCTCCACATTGCTAATTATCAGCGAAATGCAAATTAAAACTACAATGAGGTATCACCTCACACCAGTAAGGATGGCTGCCATCCAAAAGACAAACAACAACAAATGTTGGCAAGGCTGTGGAGAAAGGGGAACCCTTCTACACTGCTGGTGGGAATGTAAATTAGTTCAACCATTGTGGAAAGCAGTATGGAGGTACATCAAAATGCTCAAAACAGACATACCATTTGACCCAGGAATTCCACTCCTAGGAATTTACCCTAAGAATGCAGCAATCAAGTATGAGAAAGACCAATGAACCCCTATGTTTATCACAGCACTATTTACAATAGCCAAGAATTGGAAGCAACCTTAATGTCCATCTATAGATGAATGGATAAAGAAGAAGTGGTACATAAACACAATGGAATACTACTCAGCCATAAGAAAAGGGCAAATCCTACCATTTGCATCAACATGGATGGAGCTGGACGGTATTTTGCTCAGTGAAACAAGCCAGGCAGAGAAAGAGAAATACCAAATTATTTCACTCATCTGTGGAATATAAGAACAAAAGAAAAACTGAAGGAACAAAACAGCAGCAGAATCACAGAACTCAAGAATGGACTAACAGGTACCAAAGGGAAAGGGAATGGGGAGGATGGGTGGGTAGGGAGGGATAAGGGGTGGGAGAAAAAAGGGGGTATTAAGATTAGCATCCATAGGTGGGTGGGAGAAAGGGGAGGGCTGTACAACACAGAGAAGACAAGTAGTGATTCTACAATATTTTGCTATGCTGATGGACAGTGACTGTAAAGGCGTATATAGGGGGGACCTGGTATAGTGGAGAGGCTAGTAAACAAAGTATTCGTCATGTAAGTGTACATTAATGATAAAAAAAAAAGAAAAAAGAAAATCAGTTCCTGTGTGGTGACCTCCAATGAGTTCTACACAATGGTATAAAGGGCATATAAAAGTGTATTCAAAGGGTCTGTTTGTGTTTATGCAGAGGATCAAAACTTGGTTTGGCTACCTCGAAAATGAACTAAGATACGATATGAAAAAGAACTTCCAACATCAGCATTCTCGGAAGACTCATGACAGAAGATGATCAGCAAAAAAAAAACCCCAACAAAGATCCATGCACTGCCACAGGTGTAGATGCACTCATCCCACCAGTTCCTGGACTTCCCAAGGGAAGGATGAAGGAGATATCTAAGCTGGCCTGTGCATACAGTAAAACAACAAATTTGACTGGATCTATACTGTTGGAACTCAACCAAGAATTAGGAGACGTGCAAATTGTAGCACTCCAAAATCTTACAACCACAGACTATTTACTGTTAAAAGAACATATGGGATGTGAACAGTCCCCAGGAATGGGTTGTTTTAATTTATCTGAATTCTCTCAGACTGTTCAAGTTCAATTGGACAATATCCACCATATCATAGATAAGTTTTCACAAATGCCTAAGGTGCCTAACTGGTTTTCTTGGTTTCACTGGAGATGGCTGGTTAATTACAGGTATGCTTTGGTTACATAACTGTACTCCTATTATGTTAATGTGTGCGCACAATTTAATTAGTAGTTTAAAACCTATCCATGCTGAATTTACTCTACAAGAAGATATGTCAAAGAAATAATCAATCTTCCCAGGTTTTCTTCCACCTGCTACTTCTATAGCTTTTCTTCTTCCTACCTAATTACAACCCTTAAATAGAATTTGTGCCACATGTCGAATTTACCGAGTATCATAATTCATCCAAGTGGTAAAGACACCTCAAGACAAATGCTGGGCATAGAAGCCACAGGGCATAAATATGCAAAGAAGTAAAACACTAACCTTTTCAAACAATAAGGCTTCTCTCTCACTTACCAACTTAACATTTCCCTGTATGGCCCCGGAAGATGACTAGTTAGCCAGAGATGGGTAAGATTCCTCAAGGGAGGTTCAACCTAAGACAGGCACAGTCGCAGGGGGCCATCAGGTGAGAAAATGGAGATCAACAGAGGTGAGGCTTAGAACCTCCCCCCTCATGTTCTGAGAGAAATCTTCTGCATATATGGATGTTTTATTGCCCTCGTCTAGCTCGGATTAACACATAGTCTACAGGCACACACCTGATCATCTACATTTGCTCTCTTACAACACTAAACTCTGTTTTCTACCTTTATCTCGTATCTACCTACCACTTCAGCATTTTATTAAAAATAATAATAATAAAGAGAGAAATGTGGTATCCACATATAAATCAAGTTTAAAAATCAAATGAATATTCATATTTGAACTGACTGTTTATATTTCATAATGCATGAACAAAACCGAAAGCTTCTGTGATGGCTGCCCTTGTAATGTTCACCATGTAACTTATTCACTATTTAAGAATTTGTTCTCCATGTAAGAACTTGTTTGTTATGCATCAGAAGATTGGAGACTTACGAAAATTAGGCTTGGGGTAGATTAATGATTGTGCATTGAGTATTGTCCCCCCTATACAGAATTTTATTGTGGTTAACAACCATTTGATCAATAAATATGAGAGATGCCCTCACACACAAAAAAATTATATATGTATATATATATATATATATATATATATATATATATATATATATATATATATATATATATATATATATATATATATATATATATATATGTAAACACACTTCCAATTGTAAAATAAATAAGTAACCTGGATGTAATGTATAGCATAAGGAATATAGTCAAAATATTGTGACAACTTGGTATGGTGATAGCTGGTACCTAGAAGGCTTCAAGAGGCTGAATAAACATAGGATTTCCTTTGTGTGTATGTATATACATATATAACTTTTTCCCTCCCTTGGTGATTTTTCTTCTCAATAGAAATGAAATATCCTTCTTGCAGATCAAAAACAATTCTTCAAAAGTGTGTGATAAAATGTTCTGGATTCATGGTATGGCCCTAAATGCAAGAATTGATGGATTTTAAACTTATCAAACAAAAAATTTTTCATATTTTAAAAACAAATATAAAAGGTCATCTGCAAATTACAACTCATTTTTATTTTGTGATCTGGTTCTCATCATGGAGGGAGACATTGGGATAATGGCTATCCCCCAGGTCATTAACATTTTGCATCATTCTCTTTAAATAGGCCTTACTAATTAGACATAGAGAAAAAAGAGTTTGTTATTACCAAAGATACTATGAAATGGCAGATTTCAGCAGGTGAGAGACGGAGCCGAGAACAACAGAGCCTGGACCCGTATGGGCCTTTGAGTTTTGGGTGCCAGGGCTTCTCCTACGCAAAAAGCAATTCCTAGAGCATCAGTCTACATTTTGGAAGGCTGTACCCACGTAATGAGAAGAGATAGAAAAATAACGCAAAACTCAAGCCCTGGACAATAGGGGTGAGATTTTTTTCTCCTAAAATTTATATAAGAAGTTTGTAGAAAAATGGAATTCATCAACTTCCTGTATTTTAAATGCCTATAATATGGTTACAAGACACGGTTTTCAGAAATAAGGTGATGAGATGATGTTATTCATATGATGTTAAGAAAATAAACTGCATCTATACATAGTCATGAGATAAGGTAACATGATTGTGAAAAAGAAAGTATCAATGATTTCCAAAGAAACTGAGGTATTATCATTTGTGAAATACTCAGAGAGTGGAAGGAGGAATTCTTGATTTAAGAAGAGCTCCTCTAGGAGTTTATGGTGTGGACAATAGAGGCGCAGTTTCTTCTAGATGAGAACCAAGCAACATAATTCACAATTGTCAAAAACTGCGATGATTGGGCTCTCTGGAAATGAAGAGCTCATGCAGTGGAGAACAGTAAACTTTTCAAAATTCAGAAATAAAAACAAAGAGAATGAACAAGTAAGAAGCACAGGAGGATGTGCTTGAGGATGAAATGAAGTTATTGTTGTTACTATTATGACCACTACTATTATCGTCTGATTTTGTGCTGTATAAGGGAAGGACACCGGTATTGCTGCTCTCTCGACTCTAACACACAGACCTGGGGAAACCCAGCCCTGCAGTTTCCCAAAAGCTGGAGAGCCAGGCCCAGTGCAGAGCAAAGGGACAGAGGAGAACACACACCTGGTTCGGCAGGAGGTGTGAGCACTACATTTGACAGACCTGGAGGGGATGTGGCCTCTGAAGGACAGAATTCCTAAGAATCACCTATGACACTGTGTAATCCCATGCTGAGCTATCATAATTCAAGGAATTGGATACATCTGTGGCATGGTTTGAAGAATAACCTAGAAACCCCAGGTTTTTCAGATCAAAACTATTCCTTATAAATGACCTACTGAATTTCAAAACTGAAGTGTTCTCCATTAAAATTAAATATTGTCCTCTTCCTTAGCCCATTTAAAGTATCTTTCAGGAATGACTTACTCCAGGAATATTTAGTGCATCCTAAGTGGAAGAATTAATATGAAGCAGCAAGACATTAAAACATTAAAACGATGAATGAAGCAATGGTGGGATTATGGGCAGAGTCCTTCCTTTTTGTTTTTCTTTATTTTGTTTGCTTTCTTGCCTTTTTCATTTTCGTTTCCTTTTTTTAGTTAGCAACGAAATGTTTAAAATACTAATTAAAGTATTTCTTGGTTTATACTCAACACTGAGTTTGAATGTGGAGAAAGTAATAGAGATTTCATTTCGTCTCTGTTCTGATCTAACAGGTCCTGATGTGTCCCCACCCGTTTCTCTTATAGGTTTATCTTTTTTCTTATCTCTTTCTCAGGCACCAGTATCTCAGAATCAGATTTGTGTGATTTTGGTCCTCTCTCTACTACATGACACCACATCCTGACTGACTAAGAGCTTGAACACTCAGGGAAAATTCAGAAGAGAAAATGTGGGCACATTTACACTTCTGTGTCAAAAATAGGACAGACTTTTCCTAAAAGGTAATTAATTGTACCATGTTACCAAAAACAGAAGTTGTTCCAAATGGGGCACAATGCCTTAAACAGAACAGGAACTCGTAAATTTTTAGAACAAACAGAAGAGAAAACCTCAGTAAAAGGTGAGGGAAGCGAGACTTCTGCTTAACGTGTGACATACAGAGTTTGCTTTCTCTCTCTGGTCTTTGTTTCTTCATCTCACGTGAACAAATGGACTATGATGCTGAGGGAATGAGGGGGACATGAGCACGTCAATATCTTCAAGTATGCATGCCAAGCATCTGTAAGCACCCAGTTTCCGTTTTCAGCTATCGTGAGCATGCACGTGCTTTGAGTTAGAAGTAAATGTTGTTGGTCTTTGTTATGTTTTTCTTTCAGATTATCAAATCGTCTCCTGGAACACTGGGCTGCTAATTCTATGGAAAAAATAAACAACGTAACTGAATTCATTTGCTTGGGTCTTTCTCAGAACCCAGTGGCTGAAGAAGTTTGTTCTGTGGTGTTTTCTTTCTTCTATACAATCATTCTCCTGGGAAACCTCCTCATCATTCTGACAGTGTATGCGGGTGACCTTCACAAGTCTCCGATGTATTTCTTTCTCAGCTACTTGTCTTTTGTGGATATTAGTTACTCTTCCATCATAGCTCCTAAGATGATTGTTGACCTACTAGCCAAGAGAAAGACTATCTCTTATGTGGGGTGCATGTTTCAACTCTTTGGGGCTCATTTCTTTGGGGGCACTGAGATCTTCATCCTTACTGTAATGGCCTATGATCGTTATGTGGCTATCTGTAAACCCCTGCACTACATGGCCATCATGGACCGTGACAGATGCACTAAGATGTTGCTGGGGATCTGGGTAGGTGGGTTCCTACACTCCGCTGTCCAGGTGGCTCTGGTAGTCCAGCTGCCCTTCTGTGGACCCAGAGAGATCGATCACTACTTTTGTGACGTGCACCCTGTGCTGAAACTTGCCTGCGCAGATACATACCTTGTGGGTGCTGTTGTGACAGCCAACAGTGGTACCATCGCTCTGGGGAGCTTTGTTATCCTGCTGATCTCCTACAGCATCATCCTGGTGTCCCTTAGAAAGCAGTCAGCAGAAGGCAGGCGCAAAGCTCTCTCCACCTGCAGCTCCCACGTCGCTGTGGTCATCATCTTCTTTGGTCCCTGTACTTTCATGTATATGCGCGCTGATACTACCTTTAAAGAAGATAAGATGGTGGCTGTATTTTACACAATTATCACCCCCATGTTAAATCCCCTGATTTATACACTGAGAAACGCAGAAGTAAAGAATGCAATGAAGAAACTGTGGGACAGGAAGGTTTTCTGGGAGGCTAACAGAAAATAGTTGTAAAAGTAACAATTTAAGCTGGATCTGTACAACGAAGAGAGTAATAGAAACCATACAGGGTTTCCTTGGAGGAACACACAAAAGAATAACACATTCTATGGAAAGAAGGTATTATTTATCTAATTATAATTATTTATTATAAAACATGTGATAATAATTGATTATACTGGTTCTAATGTTTCATATTCAACTAAAAAATTCAGCATGATCATAGTTGCATTCAATACGTTTATATTATGTGAACAGAAAAAGCATTCAGGGAATATGACAGCTCTCGGAGCTAAAGCATTGTGATGTCAGTCTTCCAAAACACAGTGAAACCTAAGCCAAGTAGGGTGGAATGGCAAGAAGGTGAGAGCAGGATGTGAAAGAGAAAAATCACAGTCTGAAAAAAACAGATGACCTGTTCTCATCCCCTTGGGAAAAGCTTTTCTTTTCTCTAAGACGTATTTTTTTCTTTTTAAATAAAAATGATAAGGAATTAGGAGAAGGATTACCTCTAAAATGCCTACTTTAATTGTAACATCCCACTAATGTGCTCCTCCTGAGTCTAATCTCTTCTTGTAGTCTGTAGGCAGCAGTCCCTACTAGTGTAAATGAGTACTAGAAAAAACTAAAGAAAATGAGTGAAAACAGACATCCATGAGGAATCGGTCACTCTGAGTCTGACTACACGGTAAGCACAATTAGCTGAAATGCATGGTAGGGAAACTATTTTCCCTAATAAGCTTAACTCAGTACAGTGAGCCATTTGCTTCTTTTACTAACATGACCTGATTTTCAGCTGTGGATTCTAGAGACACTCATTCCAAACAAGCAAATATGTCTTTCCTATATGAAATGACACTTAAACTAATGACATCCTTCACATCCGGCAAGCTGCGCTTTTCTTCCTTTAGCAAATAAACACATCCCTGATCATCTCTCTGCCATTGTTTCATTGTCTTTACCACAATCTGATTATTCAAGTTACTGCCTATCCCTGGGTATGTGTTAATGGCTATGGAATGTGTCTGTTTATATACACAAATTATGTTAAGGACGGTGCATAGTTAGTGCTTTAAAAGAAAGACCTTTGATGTTGATTTTGATGAGGTCACATTAAAGATAAAGGTCAAACACAGCAAGACATCTGGACTACAAGTTACAATTAAGAAACCCTAGGCATTGGATCACACAAATATTTGTTTATTGATCCAGCTTCGAAGCACACTGGATCTCTATGGGGCTGCACTTGCTCAATCATAAAATGATGACTATGTCAGTGCTACTCAAATTTATCTCATCATGAAGGATTTTTGAAGCACAACAGTATCTATTCTGAAACATTCTGATCTAGTAGGGCAGCATTAAAAGATATGGAAATCTCTGTGTTTTTAACAGGTTCCTCTGATAATTTTTATACAAACAGTAGCACATCAGGAAACTCAGCTCTGGGAGCAGTGAGACTAGATGCTTGATGTTAATGGAGTGCAAGGGACCTATGAGTCCATGAAACCTAAAGAGCCCTACCTCTGATGTATAGCCCCATCTGTTCTGCTAACCGACACAGAGGAAAGGCACCCTGACCTGGCTTTATAAAATAATGGAATAGATGAATGTTACCCACTTGATAATCATTCCCCAAAATACACTTTCTTTTATGTCTTTGCATTAAAGTCTTGACTATCCAGGGATATTAGTGATATAGAAGGTCAGCAGTCCCTAAGGTAAATGCTGACAGAATCATTCATCTCAAAGAGCAAGAAGTGGAATATATGAAGTAGTACCCAAGGTTCCTCCAGGGACTGTGTAAACATATTCCTGTTCACAAAGCTCCTTAGAACAATCCCAGTCAGATTAGCAGAAAACCTCCCCCTGGTTCCTTGGCGGAAGGTGACCAAGAATGAGGAGAAGTCAAAATTCACCCAGTTCAGGACATAAGTCTGGGGTGACTCTGTCAACAGCACCACTTCATGTCATAGGTGTGAGATCACCAATTTGGCTGACATCCATGTAGTTTTATCGTTTTTTACTTTTACTACCTCACTGTTTGAAGATGGAAGATGTGGCTTGGATTAGAGCCTTGTGGATGAAAATAAATGACAACCCTCCTCATTTTCCAGATAAATGAATTTACTTAATTCTGTGTTGAAACAATGTCTCTGAATTCTAACCAATGGTTTTCCTTTTGTCCCTTGAGTAACAACTACATATTTCAATCATTCTTCCATGCATTGTGCAACTGAATATATAAAGATAGCTTCCACAAGCCTCCATATGCCCCCTTTTCTCATTTAAGCATATCCAGAAATTTAAAACATTTACCACCTGCCAGAGTCTCCAGAAGTTCATCATTTTTATGGGACCTATGTGGGAACCCCTCAGCTTTACAGTGTCCTGGTGTACCCACTTTTTTCATGGGGACCAATTTTTCTGTTTCATTATGAGCTATGATGTAACTTCATCACTTCATTCAGATCATCAAAATACTGTTTACATTTTAGTGTAAAAACTCAATCCACAATGTAGAGAGAGAGAGAGATGATGCTGAGCTTGCATAACAGGCAATCTTTGGTCAAACACTACAATTTGAGCAAAGACTAAGACAACACTGCCACTTTATACACGAGAATAATAAGAGCTACATGGCATATTTCTGAGCCCACCTCGAGGTCTGGAATTAAGGCCAATCAAGCCCAATGTATATAGGCTGACACCAGTTGCTCATGGACACATGAGTGAGAATTAAATGCTTATTGTATGAGCCCCAAGAGGTAAGATGGCTTGTTACACGGCACTATTGATCTGGCTGACCCAAGAACAGCAAGGTCAAGTTGCAGAAGTGTGGATTCTGAGGCATATTCTTTTTTTTTATGATGTCTTTTTTATTTTCAGTTTTAATTATTTTTATTTTGGTATAATTAATATAAAATCACCTGAGCAATATTATGGTAACTAGATTCCCCCTTACTATCAAGTCCACACCACATACTCCATTACAGTCACTGTCCATCAGCATATTAAGATGCTATAGAATCACTACTTGCCTTCTCTGAGCTGTACTGCCTTCCCCTCTGAGGTACATTCTTAAACTGATAAAACTTCTAATACCTTTAGTGCACATTACTTGGAATGGAAGAGTGTAAAAGGCCAAGCTAGAGAGAGTGGACATGAGAGACAGCACATAACCTTCATTATGCACATAAATGTCGAAGCATCAATACCTAACTATGCAGCCATCCCATCTCCCACTATTTCGTCCATAGAGAACACAGGAAGGGAGGGGCAGAATGTTACCCATGCCTAGGAGGATTCTTTTTGCTCCTCCTTTGTTGATAAATTATAAGAAGAGAGTTTACAGAAGATAAATGTGAGGTATGTTCAAAGAGACTTCTGAAAGACCTATCTTCTTCTAGGAGAAACCACATAGTAAACATGACACAATAAGCACATTTAATTCATTACCAAAAAATGTGGCTTACATACACAGCAGTAATTGCACAATTAGACATCAGCCTAAGCAGCTCTAGACATTTCTGTTCAGTTTCATCTTCCAGAAGTGGACAATCCTACCAGGAGGTACTGGCCACCAGATCAACATCAAACACAACCATGACTTGATCTGCTATCGTCTTTCTTATCTCGTTTTAAGTGTACTTCATTATTTTCCTGCCACTCCTGAGGTTCTATGTTCCTTAATCTTCTAGGCAGTACACTGTTAGGGTCATTTTGGAAGAGAAAAAATACTGCTGAAACCTTCATCAACCTTGGCTAATTTCTGTAAATGCACTGCCCACCTTAAAACTTGGATTCCTGTCACCAGTAATACTCGTAGTACATGCATTTCAATTTCTTAGTGGTGCGGTCAAGAGGATGGAGCACCAGAAAAATATTGGATCTGTGTGTCTCATATGTGAAAAGTTGGTGAAAACTCTCTCTAGGCCTTAGTTCTCACTTATCCTTTTACTTAAGTATTCTTATGCAAATAAGGGAACCCTCAATGTACCAAAGATGATCCCATTTTATGAACCAGGTTTTAGTTTGAATGGTGGAAGAAACCCTCAAAAATATGCCTTCTGCATAAAGTACATTGAGTAATAATTAAATTCAGCCAGAATGCCCTTGTCTTCAGCTGTGTTTCATGAGCTCAGGTTCTTTCATAGGGTGGAATATTTTCTAGGTTACCTATTTACCAAAAGCATCAGTTTGTATACTCATGAAGAATTTAAAATGAAGTTATAAGTACAGTCTTTGAATCACATTTATAGAATTTAAGAGGGTGTTCATCATACAATCTGAAACTTCTAATTCCTGGACTGTACCAGCAACGGGTTACCAAGAATTCTTCATAACAGTTTCTCTAAGTATAGCATGGACAGTCTAAGGACATGTGCTGCATTATTTTAGAAGCATGATTTGTTAGTGCAAGTGTTAAAATTGACAACAACATTTGTAAATTTTTGCATTGCTTTATTTTTTAACTGCAATGGAAACCTCAGAAAATAGAGGGCTTAGCACTTCTTTTTATCTGTGAGAGATGTCTCAGTCAAGGTATCTGTGTCCTAAAGCAGGGCACAATTGCACAACTATGCAGTCTTTACAATGTCCTCTGATAAAATTACTGTAATACCCACTCTGCCTGTGATCATGAAGCACAGAATGTTCCAGAATGCCAGACCTAAGTGGCAGAAGGTCAGAGCTGGAAGGGACCTGCAGGTTGTGTGGTCACCTTCCCTTGGCTACAGCCTCAGGGCAGTAGCATAACGGGAAATGCACGGCTGAGTGGGCTTCCTCCTCAAGGCTTGCAAACTTGGATGACAGCACATCACCCCTGCACTGGCTTTATTGTTCGCATTGACGATTCTGAGGAAAGAACAGATCCAGCAAAGGGCTGGACAACCAGCGGTTCATTTCTCTTCAAACAGTCTGTGTCGGCACCACACTCTCCTCATGGCATTCTTCATGTCTGTGTTTCTCAGTGTGTAGATGAGAGGGTTGAACATGGGGGCAATCATGGTGTAAAATAGGGAAAACACCTTGTCATTACTGACCGAATCAGCCATGGGAGCATAGGTGAAGATGAGGGGCAGGAAGAACATGAACACGACAGTGACGTGAGACCCACAGGTAGAGAGGGCTTTGCGGCGGCCCTCGGACGAGCGGGTCCTCAGTGTGGACAGGACGATGATGTAGGAAATCACCAAGGCAACAAAGGTCAAAATGGACAGCACCCCAGTGGTGGAGATGATCGCAATGACCAGAAGGCTAGTGTCGGTGCAGGCCAGCTTCAGCAAGGGGAATACGTCACAGAAATAGTGGTCTATCTGATTGGGGCCACAGAAGGGAAGCACCGTGATGACCAATACATGCAGGATTGAGTGGAAAAATGCCGCGAGAATGGAGGCCACCACAAGGGCATAGCACACCCGTGTGCTCATGATGGCCGTATAGCGGAGGGGTCTGCAGATGGCTGCATAGCGGTCGTAGGCCATGGCCACCAAGATGAAGATCTCCACGGCACCAAAAAAGTGGGCATAAAACATCTGGGCCATGCAGCTGTTGTAGGAGATGGTCTTCCTCTGAGCCAGTGAGTCTGTGATCAGTTTGGGGGCCACCGTGGAGGTGAAGCAGACATCCATGAAGGACAGGCAGCTGAGGAAAAAGTACATGGGCTGCTCCCTGAGGCGGCTGCCCCTGATGGTGAAAAGAATGAGCAGGTTTCCTGAGAGAATCGCAATATAGCAAAGTGAGAAAAGCACAAAGCAGGCAACCTCTGCATCCTTATCTCTAGAGAGTCCCAGGAGGATAAATTCTGTGATGTTCTCATGTCCCATTGCTTCTGCAGCTTGATCATTTTTAAGTGGCACTTAATAAACCTGAAATATCAACTTTTTAAACTTATTGTTTTTAATGTCATTTGTTTATTCAATAAAGATTATTATTGTTCATGATACAATCAGTGCTAAGGGCACAGCAGTGTACAGAGTATGTACAGTTTCTACTCACAAATAGAGTTCAATTCATTAAAGAAGTCATATAGTCAGAAAAATAGCACTTATAACACCAGTTAATTGAAATTTTGATCAATCCCAAAGCCTCAGACTTACCATGAGCAACAGGATGAAAACGTAAAAGGTTAAACGTTGTGTTTCAGGTTAATTTTGAGATCCAATTTCTGTATTACACCTCGGAGTGATTTTTATTCTTTGGCTTGTATAAAACAGCAGTGCATTTCTCTGTTCTCCAAGGCCAGGGAGATCACTATTATTCTCAGTCCTTCCCAGTGACTAAATCTCTGCTGAATCCTGAAAGTCCCATAATGTCATCATGCTTCAGTGACCTCGTAATTTTAACTACGAGACATCTGGGTGAGCATTTTAGAAAGTGGCTTCAGATCCTTTTCATGAACATTTTTTTTAAAACTAGTGGAGAGAAAGAACAACAATCAGATTATTGGTGATAGGGTTGTTCCATTTTATGGGCTTCTGGGATATTTATGGTTTCCTGGAATTGATGTTACTTCCCAGTTCACTTTCCAGTCTAACCCAGGAGTTCCCCTTATTTTTGCCCTTTCATCACACTTTCTGGCACTCCTTTTCAGTACTGCATCTTTTGAGTGCAAATTGTACCTGTACATTCTTTTTCACTTCCTTCGTTTCATCACCTTGCATCTCTTTGAATTGCACCACTTTCTTTCCTTGCCAGCCTTACTACACACTCATGGGCTCATGTCCTGGAATATTTTACTTTAAAAGAACATGTCTCTTTGGTGCAAAATGTTACACTACATCTCTTACTTTCTTTTGGCAACTTAATAAAAAATGTATCACAAAACTCAAGGCTCAATTTTGTAAAAAAAAGTAAACCCTATACCCTGATGAAATTTGGCAACCTCTTTGTGAAGGGTTATAATAGCCATTGAAAAATGATCTTCATTTAATATTCTTTAGAATTTGTCTTAGAAAAATGGTCATTTAGCATACATTTAATAGGATTTTAGGGAACTCACAGACTTTTGATATGAGTTCCATCCATGAACCTCAAGTCAACACCTTGTGGTCTAATTTCTTGCAAAATCTCTGGAAATATCAGTGTCACACAAACAAGATGTCAACTGCAATTTCTCTGAGCTTTGTTGTGATTTCTTTAAAATAAAGAGTTAAAGATACTTTTCACTGTGCATTACCTATTCTTTCCTTAAAATAGAATTCCCTCATTAACTGTAAAATTGTATTAAAATATATAGAAAGATTGAAACAAGTAAAAAGATATACCATGTTTATGCTTAAAGAGGATCAGTATGAAAAAAGATGTCAATTCTTAACAAATTAATCAATACATTCAAAAGTAAAACAAAAATTCAGACTAAAGTTTTCATGTATTTGAAAAACTGATTCCAAATTTCAGAAACAGTTATCCAGAAGAGTTAAGCCAACTATTTAAAAGGAAAAACAAAGAGGACATACATCCATTTTCAGAATTGAAAAATATATCATGAAGTTTTGGCAATTAAAAAGTTGGTGGTAAAGAAAGATTGCTTGTCTTGAAGACAGACAATAAATAAACATAAATATATTTGAATTTATTCTGTGTTCAAGCTGAAATTTTAAATTGTGAAATAGTGGAGTTTCTAAGTAACTGGTATTAGGACGTGACATCTGCTTCTGGAGGAAAAGAATACTGCTCACAAAGGCACAAACATTTATATTCCACATGGTTAAAAGATACAAGTGTATTAAACAAAACTAGAAAAAAATTGAGAAATAAGTAGAATGGGTTTATATCTGAAGCCAGAGCATTTTAAAGCAAAGCACAAAAAATTAATTCATAAAAAAACACTTAAAATTACTGTTTCACAGAATTCTATAAGAACAAATATTTTTAAAGTGAAAATTGGAGTATTTGTAAATCCTGCTAATGAATGATACACAGATAAGTAACTCAATATTCTAAGAGCAAAATATTTGAGTAAGCAATACACAGGAAGGAAATTACAAGTGGTCAAAAGCATATGTAAAAGTACTCAATCTTATTAGAATCAGGAAAATGAAAATTAAACAACAATGAAATACTATTCCCACTCATCAGGGTCATAAAAATAAAATTTGAAGTGCAGTCCATATAAAATTGCAATGAGTGTCACAGCGAAACTACCCCAGAAAGCATTCAGAAGGATATCACTGCAGATAGACACATTTGACTGGGGGAAATAGAAGAGATCCAAATACCTACACTAGGATGAAAATGAGGAGTGCTATGTTCTTATTATGGAAAAGCAAAACAGAAATTTAAATGTTGGCTCCATAAGCCACATCTACCATGATAAAAAAAATCACTAAGGTATATTTTTGAGCCAAAAATAATTAAATGCCCAAAGAGAGTCACAGTATGATAACTTGTATGTTAAAAAAAGTGACACCCATAGAACACCGTGCAGTTTCTATGAGAACCTCTGTGCTTGTAAATATAGGAAAAGATGAGGAAGAGAAGACTGGCTTCTCAGAAATGAAGGGAGTGATGGTCAAAGGGGATTTTAGGGCAAAGCAATATTTTGATTTCTTTGTTAAAGAGATTACATTTCAGTATTATTTCCATAATTTAATAAATTAATAAGTTAATTCATAAATTAATAATTAATTTTAAAAGACTCATTTTATGATATGCTTTAAGAACAAAATACACAATGAATGAAGTTAAACAAAATAAAAAGTAAACTATGATCCTTTAGTGAAATTCAGTAAACTCGATAACTTGGTCTTCACTAGTTACCACACTGTTTCCTCAATTACTACATTTAGAAAAATGTAGACACCTGTATCTGAATTTGGTTTCATATCAACATACAACATCTAGTTATACTTTTACAATCCTGAATGGATTTAAATAAATTCCAAGATTATCTCTTAAATCTAGCAGCTGCTATTACTGAGAAATCAGGTTCTTAATTTGCTCTTTTTCCCCGCTCCTTGTTTTGAAGAACTAACACTACTAGCTCTTATTTAATTTTAATGGAAGGAAACAATAGATTCATAACAGAGGACACCAAGTAGTCAGGGTGGGCTACAGCAAGGTTCACAGCCTCTGACGTGCATGGACTCAATAACATGCTACCAGATTTAAAACTTCTGGTTCCCTGAGATCATCATCTCTGCTGCAAAAAGTTCATTAAGGATATCTACATGGTTCAGCATCCTAATGGGATGTCAGGACACTAATGTTCACCCTGCCTTACAATAACCTCTAAAAGGGGGTAAAAAATTAAAAAGCAAAAATATAATCTGTCTTTATAATTAGGAAAAATTGAATCTACTACATCAAGAAAATAATTATTTTGTCCTTATCTTTTACTTAGGTGATTTTGTCATTTTAATTTTAATAATGTATGTTCGAAATAGCTTTGTTAAAGAAATAGCAGTTAATTATTTAATTTGAACTTTTCCAACTGTAGCCTCTACAATTTCCCATTATGTTACTATTCATTTCAAATATCAGGGATTATTGCAAAGTATAACAAACCTATGATGCAATCCAGCAAGGAATGGAGTTGCCAGTGCAGATCTGCCTGCCATTCTCTGATACGCAGTCTAGGAAAAAGTCTCTCGAATTCCATAGGTATATATTTCCTCTTAAGAAAATGAGGAATCATAGTTTTCATGGATTCTTCTGAGCTGCCAAGAACTAATTTTATAAAATCCAGTGATTTAATAAGTCATTTATCAGCTTATCAAAATCATCAATTAATTTTCCATCCTTTTCTTATCTTCTACTCATTGCTTGTCTTATGTAATTGATTTTTTCAAACTTTTATAGCTTTTTAATAATTGTTTTTCTATACAAAGTAGAGTACAAAAGACTCCACAATTTCTCTTAGCCTCCTGAACTAGCATCTAGCAATCTCAAGTTTGAGACCAGGATTTCAAGGTAGCATTCTCATGTTCCAATTTCTTATGGAACAGAACTCTTAAAGTTGTTGTATAAACTATAAAAATGCCAAATTGTGACATCAATTGAAGCTGTAAAATTTCTAAGAGAAACAGTCACTAAGCAGATATATTTTTAGAATACATATTCATGGAAAAAATACTTACCTTGGAAAACAAATAGGTAAAGATAAATGATTATACAGCTATTCAAGCAATGACTTCACATAGGCTCAGCATGCAAAAATAAAAAAGGAAGAAAGAAAAAGACGGAGAAAGGAAAATAAAATAAGAAGAACTCACAAATTTAGTATCAGTCAATTCCAGTCAGTATTTGAAGGGATATCCTTGTCTTCCTGTATTCATCACAATAAATGAAAAATAAAATTCTATTCTAAATCAAAATAAAAAATAGGTCTTCTGGGGGAAAAATAAATGACAGAAATCTCATGCTTTGTTTCTAGCTTTCTAATTACATTTAAAATAAATAGGTCATAAAAACTTACTTTAAACATAATCTGAATGGGAACAGGGATTATATCACTAAACTGCAGGGAAAATGTCAAAGGCACCCGAGCTTTCCTTGCTTGTCTTTTTCCCTTCAATGCACTCGTGAGCAGCGGGGTCCAGTTCCCACAACGCACAGCGTTCCGGTCCTTGGAGAAGCTGCACTGAGTCAGGAACAATATATAAAGGCACTGGAGGGACTGGTGCAATGCCTGTGGAAATCCCTCTGCTAATTCCTGGACAAGGCTAGTAAAAATAGACTCTGGAGGTTTTAATTTACTACTGCTTTGTCCTTTCAACTGTGCTTTTAAAAATATCTTCTTTTACATTGCTTCAAATATACGATGTTAAATATCAAATGTAGATTTTATGGTCAGTGACCAAAAAGTTTTACAAGAATCCTTATTACTTTCTACACAGGGAATAAACCATAGCACATTCATTATATTTATTAAGAGTCTTTCTCTGCCTCCATTACCAAAGCTGATTATTTATTAACATTGAAGTTATAAGGCTTCTTCTGACATTACTAAGGCCAAATTTAAATGTCTCCATTTCCACAAAGACGATCTTCATTAGGTTATCTTTCCTGCAACCTAATTCTATACCCCAGGTCATCCCATTGCACTCCCAATAGCTAATTTAGCCAGGTCATTTGATTTCCCTTTCATAGGCAGTTTAAGGTTCTTTTGTTTTGCTTTTTGGGGATTTTGTGTGTGCTTTAAAAATAGTGGGGTTCTTATCTTTTCAATAGACTATTAACTCAGTGATATCAAGGTAAAATCTTTCTTGTCCGGTATCTAATAATTTCAGTTTTAATAGCAATAATTGAAAAGAGTTACTAGTATTTGTGGTAAGGACTTTAAAAGGATTCTTAAATTAAATGCATATAATGACCCTATGAGATGATACTATTAATATTTCCACAGAGGCACAAAGCAGGAATTCACAAGACTAGCCAGCTGGCAGCTAATGTACTAGAATCCGACCCTGGGTAAGACGCTTTACTAACACTTCAATGACTGTGAGCAGGACTACCACACTTACCACATAGAAAGCGCCTAATAAATATTTCTGGATTTTCAATATAAAGTGACATAATAAGATAATGTTCTGAATATTTCAAAATCACATTGAATTTTGAATCATGGACTTTTAGTCCCAGAGAGAGACCACCAGGTGACAGGCAGCAAGGAAACTGGGGCCTCCGGTCTCTGATCACAAGGGGCTGCATTCTGCCAACAGCCTGAACGCACCCGGAAGCAATTCTTCTCCAGAATTGCAGGTTAAAGCCCAGCCCAACAGATCCTTGATTTTGGCCTTATCAGTGACAGAAACCAGTCACTCAGTCTCCTGGCAGGAAGCACTGTTAGATAGTGAATGGGTGTTCTCTGGGCTGTTAACTCTGTGATGATTCGGTGTGCAGCACAAGAAATCTGGAGCAAACACAGTAACCATTCAGTGTCTAGCTTTACTAACTAGAAGTTTAATTTATTATCTACGTCTAGTTCAGTTTAAACTTCTCTTCTAGATATACTATCAAATTGCCTAAGCTGTAGCAAAGAATACTAGATTAAAGATGATATATTCTGTGATAGTTTTCTTTGAAATAGCTGAAAGCATTTAGAACAACAGATTGTTTCCCCTGTGTAGTCTAGGCCCACTCAGACACACGTGCACAAATAAGTATATCACAATAATGGGCTGGTAAAAATACAGTAGCAGGTTGACACTGGGCCTCAAATAAGCTTCCCATATATGTAAAAATTGGATGTTACCAAAGGTATAAAAACAAATAAACAGCAAGTCAAATGATTTAACAGAAAAAAGACATACCAGTTATATTTATCATTAAGTTAATATGTTATCTGTCACAACAGCATAATACATTTGTGTTTTTCAGCGATCAGAGAGATTAGTAAAATAGAGACTCAACAGAGACTATTGTCTGTTCATTAGTCACTTCTTTGATGGGTGACACTAATGTCTGCAATATCTTCCAGGATTAATATTGCTTCTGAAGTTCTACCTATGCGCTGATCAGGTGCTTCAGTCCTTCTTACATACTGGCACTATCCCACCCCCGCCACAGGACAATAACCAATAGTAATTCTGACAACTTGGGAGCACATTAAAGTTCAGGAAAATCATGTGAGTTAAATTGAAACTAAACTGAGCGGAGTCCACTAACCCATTAGCTGGACTGTCAGCTGTACTTGGGCCATATCTCTATCAGGTGGCCTCCATAGTCTCTTTAAGAAGACAAAACCATAATAACATTTTGGGTCCCTAAGTGTCATTGTTAGCTCTGACCCCGTATGTGATGATCCTTGTAAAGTCATGGTGTCACTCTTTCTCCAATTAAGATTTCGTTTTTAAAATTTGAAAAGAAATAGTATCATGACCCTCATTCCAAAGAACAAAACCTTTTCTCTAGGTATTTCTTGTCAAGTTGATATTGAAAGTGACACTGCATGCAAGTAAAAGCACAAGCTGAAATGGGATGCATTTAAACATAATCTGAAAGACTCAGCCTATTCTCTTTCTTCTCAGTCTCACCCATGCATACAATACATTGTCTTGCAAGTGTGAGTTGACCAAAATTCAGGCTATGATAGATTCCAAAGACACAAAATTACCCTTATACATTTTTTCCCTCCCTTAGTAAATTTTTACCTCTTCAACAGAGTTGAAATGTCTTATCTTCCTCTACATAAAAAACAATTCCTTGGAAAATGCCTGATGAACATACTGACATTTTAGTACCAAAGATAAAAAAAGTGTTTTTGGACTTTTTGATCTTGGACAAAGATCTGAGATGGTAAGAGGAGTGAGTCTTGGTATCTTAATCATTAGCATGAGCTTACTCTCTCCTTTATTAATTTAAATGAATGCTGTGTCGTAAAGTGTTAGCACTTGAAAATATTGTAGGCATTGGAAGCAAGAGGATGTGGAAGTCTCTGTTTCCCGACTAGTCTATGGTTTTGGCTTCCTCCTTGAAAGTGTAGTCTTTGGTTTGGTTGTTACCAATTTTATTAGCCAGTCCACTTCTAGGACAAAGTTATTTCTTTTTCACTTCTGGATCTATATAGTTAAAATAAATCAAAGATAACAAGAGCATATGATTTAGTTAACTTACTTATTATTGTGGATTCTTATCAAATATTCAATCATTTCATGATGACATTGAAGGCCTACACCCCAATCTGCGCTGCATTTCTATCCATTCATATTCCAAACAATTCAGGCTATTTTATTTATTATTTATTGATTTATTTGAAAAATATGGTCTCGGGCCTCAAGTCCACTTCAGGAATTTTTTTTTCTATGTTAAACGGAAGGATTTTAAATCTACTTTGTAGTCTCTAATTTCCATGACCTAGAAAAGCTAGAATACTATCAAACCAATAAATATTTACTGAAATCTGTTTATAAACAGGGTGTGTTTTGATTGCAATGGGAACATACAAAGATTAGTAAGTAGGTCAGATGGGAGCTCTGCAGTAGACATGACGTAGTAGCCAAGGATTAACATAAGTAAGTAGGTGTAGAGTATTCAAACTCCTCTCCACCCTCCTGTTTTCCTGAAATGCCTCCTGCTTTACTGCTTCACCTTTCTGTGAACTTTAGGGCCCAACTGCTGAGAAACTTCCCCTACAAGACCTTCAGTGATAGCCTGTGATAAAGAAAATACATTCTCCTGCTCCCTGAGGCCTTTCCTTGTGACTTTTTTATAATATTAGATAGTATTGATTATAACAAAAATTGTGCTTAATTTTGATTCCTTCCTGGAACTAACATATTGGAAAGCTCTATTCACAAGTTTCATTCTCCACAGTTGCAATGCAACGTCTTGTATTTTGGAGACGATCAGTAAGAACATTGAAACCAAACATTCCCAACTACCTATAAAGTCTGATGATATATATCTAATTGTTGTAGTAAAATACTGATTACAAAACATATTCACAGCACAGATTTACTGAGGCCTTATATTTATTGGTATGGTAGAGAGACAGACACCCTTCTCATGTAGCACCTGAAAAAAAAAAAGAAAAACTTGAGATCAGTTTTATTAACCTTTGAAGTTGTTCAATTATTGTACAAGAAGATGTACTCTGAACAGCAACACCACATAGGGTGTGAATTGACACCCATACAAAGGACCATAAAAATCATCTTAAAGTCTTTCTTCTTTATGAATCTTAGGCCTTCAGGGAGCAAAAAGAAACTTTCCATTTTTGATATCCTCCTGATATTGATCCACGTTTTTATCTATGTTATGTGCAGGACCACACATACAATATTTTTAAGAGGAGGGTTAATACCTTCCATTATATTGTCAGTGGAATCTGACACAAAAAATGGGTTACAAGAAATAAATACATAATATTGAATGAGACTAATGGATTACTACAATCAACCTTAACACATGGAATATGTTCCTCTCTGCCTGCTTGCAATGATGGCTTTTCATACACCTGGTGCTCATTAAAGATTTTTTGAGTTCACAAGATCATTTTTCCCTAACATATATATTCATTCTACTTATTTCCTATATTAACAGTAAATCTTTAAAAGTTTGGGTCTTTTTGTTGTTGTTGTTAGTCTCTCAGAGTGTGGGGGAACAGTGTAATCAAAATAGGTATGAACATATGTTAGAAAATTATCTTGTATTTTTTTGTAATGATGCCTCTCTGGGTAAAAAGATGGAGATAATCTGTCACTTACCTGTTAGAAGACTGAATTACTGTCAAGTATGACAGTAATTTGATAGCTGTCTTCAGCACAGTAATTGTGATAGCTGTCTTCTCACAGAACATTGAAAAAATTGTTATCTGTTTTCTAGGAGGAATATCTTATGACATAGAGATGTAACTTTTCAGAATCCTATAAATTATTCTCTGAAGTTTTCCTAACTTTGTGTCAGAAACATCTCATATATAATAAACTTAAAACTTGATTTCTTTTTAGCATATAAGCACAGCAAGTTAACCCTCCTCATATTCACTAATCATATGCAAACAAGGATTTGGAGCTCTTAGGTGCTTCAGAACTGACCAGCAGTATTGGGTTAAAAAAGATCAATTGTGGGAAGGGTGGTAAAGAAAAGAAGGACTAAAAATAGTGTCACTCATAAAAGCAGAAGAAGGTCACTGGAAACACCTCTGCTCTCAACTGGAGCCCTAAGTTGTTCCTTCTTGTGTTTCTTAACAGAAACCTTGATGAATAGCAGATGTGGGATGATATATTCAAAGTACTGAATGAAAGAAAATACTAATTAAAAATTGAGTACTCAGAAAAAAGTGTTTTTTAAACATGGAAGAGGCTATAAAGACATTCCCACACAAACAAAAACTGAGGTAGATCATCCCCACCAGAAATACTTCACAACTAATGCTAAAGTGGGTCCTTCAAACTGAATGGAAAGGACAATAAACAACAACATGAACATTTGTGAAAATATAAAACTTACTTTATATAATTATATATAAAGTCAATTACAGAATACTGTATTACATTAATGGTAGTATGGAAATCTTAGTCTTAATGTAAACATTAAAAGACAAATGTTTTAAGAAGGAGTATAACTAGAAAAGCTGAGTAATTGAAACAGTATGAATAGATGTAAAGTGTAACATCAATAACATGAAGTGTTTGACTGGAGAAGTAGAAGTGATTGATGCTATGATGTTAGCAAACTCTGATACCAAAAGTGGCTTTAGGCAAGCCTCACAGTAACCACACATTAAAAACAACCATACATGATTGCATCATCTTTTTACTCAGAGAGGCATCACAGAGAAAACTGCAAAGGAATCCAAGAATATCACTGCAAAAAATCAACAACAAAGGAAAACATTAAGAGAGAAAGAGAATGATGAGATAGAAATGGAAGGCCTTAACAAACCAATAACAAAATAGAAGAATGAATTAATAATAAAACATTTTCTACTAAAGAAAGGTCCAGGACCAGATAGTTTTATGGGTGAATACCACCAGACATTCAAAGATCTACTAATACCAACCCTTTTTAAACTCTTCTGAAAAGTAGAAGAACAGGGAACACCTCTAAATGCTTTCTAAATACCAGCACACCCTTATTCTAAAACCGTAGACAAGGAAAAAAAAATTAGGCAATTTTCCTGATGAACATTGATGCAAAAATCCTAAGTAGAACACTATCTAAGTGAATTCAACAGCACATTAAAGGATCATTCATCACAACCAACTGAGATTTATACCTGGGATGCATCTCAATAGATGCAGAAAAAGCCTTTGATAAAATTTAGCACCCTTTTATAAAAACACTTTTAACAAAGTAAGAGAAATGCAACTAAATAAAATAAGGCTATGCATAAAAAACTCACAGCTAATATCACAATGGTGAAAAACTACAGATTTTCTTCTAGGATCCAAAACACGACAAAGATGTCACTCTTCTATTCAACATTTCTAGCCAGATCCATTAGGCAAATAAAGGGAAACCTAGTCAGAAGGGTAGAAGTAAGATTATCTCTGTTTACAGAGGACATGATCACATACATGGAAAACCTGAAGAGTACACACACACACACACACACACACACACACACACAAACACACATGTTAGAACTAATGAATTTAGTAAAGTTGTAAGATAGATAACCAACAAAATCCATGTGTTACTAAGCACTTACAATGAAGTATTCAAAATGATAAAGAGAACATTATTTCATTCACATAAGCAATAAAAAGAGTAAATATTTAAGAATTAGCCTAACCACAGTGATTAAAGTTTTGTACACTGAAAATTATAAAACATTGATGAAAAGAATAAAAGATACAAATAAATGGAAAGACATACTCTGTCCAAGTAGTAAAAAAATGAATATTGTTGAAATATCTTAATATCCAAAGTGATCCACAGTGATCAATGCCACCTCTGTAAAATCCCAATGATGTTATTTAAAAAACAGAAAAAAAATTCCTAAAACCATATGGAACCAAAATAGACCTGTAGTAGCCAAAGCCTATTAAGCAAGAAGTAGAAAGCTGAGGCATCACAATTCTTGATCTAAAATTTGATTACAAAACTATAGTAATCAAAAGTAAGGTATTAGCACAAGAAAAAGAGGCATATAAAAACAAATGGAGCAGAAGAGAGAATATACAAATAAACCCACATATATGTGATGTATTTGGACAACTTATCTTCTACATGGAAGAAAATACACACACATTTGTAAATATAGTGTGTGTGTGAATGTGTACATATGAGACAAAGTCATGTATATAAACACATGCATGTGTGTGTGTATATATATACATATATATGCATATACAAAGGAATATTATTCAGCCAAGAGAAAGATGAAATCCTGCCATTTATGTCAATATGGATGGAATGGTTGGACCTTGAGAGCATTGTATTAAGTGAAATAAGTCAGACAGAAAAATGCATTCTGCATGATGTCACCTACATGAAGAATCTAAAATAGCTGAACTCACAGAAACAGAAAGTAGAATGATAGCTGCCATTTGCTGGGGGATGGGGAAAATGGGGAAGATTCTGGTCAAAGTGTAAAAAATTCCAGTTTTAAGACAAATAAGCTCTGGGGATTTAACGTACAGCATGATGATTATATTGTGTTAATAGACTTGAAATACTGTCAATAATAATATATTACATACAGAGGAGATTTTTAATTTTCTCATCACAAAAAGGAAGTAGAAATTATGTCTTGTTTTAGAGGTGTTAATGCTATAGTGCAATCACTTTGCAATATATATGTGTAGCAAATCAACAGGTTTACTTCTTGAACTCATACAATGTTATATGTTAATTATATCTCTTCAAAGCTGAAAAAAAAATTGTACCTCACACCTGTCAGGATGGCTATTACCAAAAAGACTCAATGTAACAAGTATTGGTAAGAACATGGAGTGAAGGGAACACATGTGCACAACCAGTAGAATGTCAATTAGTACAGCCATTATGGAAAAGAATATGAAGGTTCTTCAAAAAGTTTAAAATAGGACAACCATCCATCAATCCTGCTGCTGGGTATGTATCCAAAGAACCTGAAATCCCGTCTATGGTCACTGCCACTTTATTCACAATGGCCAAGATATGGATGTAAACTTATTAGCCTTGACTGATGAAGCAATAGACAAAATGTAATATATATGCAGATTTTAAAAAGAGAGAAACCCTGTCATTTGCAACAACATGGATCGAGCTGAAGGACATTATGTTAAATGGAATAAACAAGAAACAGAAGGAGACATACTGCATGAGCTCACTGATATGTGGAAATCACTTAGCCCAATTCACAGAAGCAAAGAGTCTAGTGGTGGTTACCTGGGGCCAGGGGTTGTGGGGAATGGAGAGATACTGGTCAAGTGTACAGGTTCTAGTTATGTAGAATGAGTAAGTTCTAGAGATCTAGTATACAGCATGGTGACTATAGTTAACAATTCCATATGGTATACTTGAAATTACAAAAATGATAGAGCTTAAATTCAATCTTCTAATTGAACACACACACAAACACACACACACAATAACTCTGTAGAGACAATGGATATGTTAATTAGTCTAATAGTGGTGATCTTTCACATTATATATAAAACATGAAGTTGCACACCCTAAATGTATATAATTTTAGTATGTCAAAAAATATCTCAATAAACCTGTTAAAAATGTGGTAGAGTCTGTGTTTGGATGCAGTGACCCCAGGGGTCATACTCTTCGTCATTATAATCTACCACCTATCCTGAAGCTTAAATAAGGGCAGTTTATGATGACTGAATCAACTTCTTAATGTCTCCTGTGTTTTCAGCCATTTAAAAAGATCTTTTAAATAAGGCATAATGTAGGATACAGGTATTTGTTATTGACTTGGGAGACACAGAAAACTGGTTTGAAACCTTTCTTCTGGTATTTCTTAGCAGAACAAACTCAATATACTGGTGTACTTTTCTGAAATCCAGATTTTTCATCTAGAAATTTTCAATAGGAATATATAACTTTGTACTATTTTTGTGAGACACAAATATGGTAAAAACAAAAAAAGCATTGAACACATATCAGTCACTGCTTGTTCCTTTCATCTTAGAAGAATCACTTTTGAGACTTGGTCTTCACTTCCATTGCATGGATATAGCATCCCAGAAATTTTAAAACTTTTATTTCATTATCACAGTTATAGTTTGACTCCAAGTACTTTTGACCCACATAAAATGTAAGTTTTTTTATAATTCTATTATCTTAACATTATTTTTTAACTTACATATAGGCTTACTTTAATTTCTTTTAGATGTCTTACCTTCATTCATCTGAAAATCAAATTACCATGAACACCTATAGTAGGTGTGTACATGTACTGGTATTGTAGAGATGTAGATTAGATAAATTTGTGATGGATCATGACATTTCCACTCTGTGGTAATTATATATTCCTCCTCATGAATGACATGCTGGGACACCAGGACAGACATTAAGATTCATAATGTCCCAGAAAACAAAAATAAGTTAAAATGCAGTATATGTGTTATTCTACTGAATTTATTTTAAAAGATTATTTATTAGGAGGACAACATTGGTAGTGACAAGGTTTTTCAATTAAATAAAGAACAACAGCATTAAGAATAAAATGGAATCTTACAACAATTACTAAGGAGGTGGTACACTTTAATACACCGAAATAGATGAATATTAAACGTTCATGATGTAACTCCCAGCATGCACATCCAAGGTACAGCTGTAAATCTGCTGTGCCGGCCCTGGGCACCAAAGTTCTATTGGCAGTTCTAACATGTCAAAATTCTATCAGGAAGTCTAACAATTCTAACAACGCCTTTATTAGGAAAGCACAGATAGAGAAAGAAAGTGGCAATCATGGGCTTAAATAGTGGATTCTCTCTAACACCACTAACTAAAGGCAAGTGTAGTGAATACTACCTGACTTTTCTTCATTTCACTGACATACTCCAACTTCACATAAAGTAACACCATCTTTTTTTTCATCAAACCAGGTTCTTTGCAAGTACCTTTGTGTGCTTCAATCCCAAAAATGTAAATTGTATCTCTGGTGTATTTTTAATTTTTATTTCATTTTGAAAATACTTTTTTTTACTTTCTTGCTTCTTGGGGTTATAGAATTCTATTATCATAGCCCCTATTCACCAATCACACAAGTAGCTGAATATTTCAAGGCCTTTGTAACACTACATCTCAAAAATCCCATATATAATGTCTCAGTTATCTAATAGCCAAATAAAACAATAAGTAATATTTTATTAGAATATAATTACATTAAATATCATAAACATATAAAAATTTTTTTGATTTACATATGGAACTTTTCAAAGCTCAACTAACGATGTAATAAAGCTAACTTCCTGATACACAAAATTAGTTCCTTTGCTTTGAAGTGTTCAAGAGAAAGCAGGATACCTAATTTGAAATATGCTCTGGAGGACTTACCAATCATAGTGAACAAGCTACATGCTGTTTAGGATCCTCACATGTTTGAACAGATATGATTATACACATATACAACTTTCTTCTTATCAAACTAGACTGCCTACTGTGTTGTGAGATTATTTCACAATCAGCAATACCAGAATTGAATGCTCAAGAAAAGAGTCAGGATGAGGATGTTTGGAAAAGCTACTAGTTTGTGGACAGAACAGAGAAAGGTAAGGAAATCACGTGCATTATATTTGAGTGCATGGAGGAGTCAGGCTATACACTATGACACTGATATCTGTAGAAACCCAGTTAAAATGCGACACAAAAAGTATTCATCCAAGGCCCTCAATTCATCTTTTGCTTTCAGAGGTAATTTTGATATGCCACAGCCTTCTCATGGCATTTTTCACTTCTGCATTCCTCAGTGTGTAGATCAGGGGGTTGAGGAAGGGTGTCCCAATAGTATAAAATACGGACACCATCTTGTCATTGGGGAAAGTGGTTGGGGGACGTGTATAGAAGAATATACAGGGACCAAAGAATAAGACAACTACAGTGATGTGGGAAGTGCAAGTGGAGAGAGCTTTTTTCCTCCCTTCTGCACTGTGGTTTCACAGAGAATGTAAGATGACAATGTATGAGATCATCAGAATCACAAAACTGAACAAAGGGCCCCACTATTAGACACCACCAGGAGGTTGATCACATAAATGTCCATGCATGCAAGTTTCAATAAGGGCTGCATATCACAAAAATAATGATCAATCAAATTGGGTCCTCAGAAAGGCAACTTCAAGGCCAGGATAATCTGAGCCATAGAATGTATAAAAGACCCATTCCATGCAAGAACAATCAGAATGATGCAGACCTGCCGACTCATGATGGTTGGGTACCGCAAGGGCTTGCAGATGGCCACATAGCGGTCAACGGCCATGAGGATGAGGACAAAGATTTCCATGCAAATAAATAAATGTAGTGCAAAGATTTGAGTCATGCAGTCATTATAAGGTATGATTTTCTTTGCAGAGAGAGCATCCACAATTAGTCTAGGGGCTGTGGAAGTTGAAAAGCAGGTATCAACTAGGGACAAATAAAAGAGGAAGAAGTACATGGGGCTCCCAAGTGTTCGGCTGGGCTTGATGGTCATGATAATAAGTAAATTCCCCACTGCAGTTCTCACATAGAAAATAAAGAAGATTACAAAGACCATTTTCTGCCTCATAGGATCCTGTGTCAGTCCCAAAAGTAAGAATTCAGTTACGCTGCTATTTTGCTGCATTGTTTAGCCCACATAGTGAAAGCACAGCTTAGAAATAATCTGCAAAGGAGAAATTTTAAAAATTATAAAATCAATAAAACATTTGGAAGTCAAATACATGTGCTTGATTGCTTATAAAAGCATAATCACTTACAGGCTGTGTACTGTTTTTATCTGAATAAAATGCAATCCATAATACTTACTTGATCCTTTTACCTGATTCTTTATGAAAATATTGGAGTAGAAATGGACAAATAATGAAAAAATTAATGATGCTTCACATGTAATAATCACTAACTGGGGTGATTTGGCATAAGTGAATGATTTCTTCAGCTGAGTGCTTTCTTTAGTTTTCATCACGGACTTATCAATTCTTGGAGTGTCATGTTTTAGAAGCAGAGGAAAGTTTTGCATGATTTACTCAGTATGCTTTTTACATTCCTTGAACCAAGTCCAGTTATAAAATGCTCTTAAAAAGTATGTAAATATGAAAGAATGATTATCTAAATTCAGAGTGTCTTTCTTAATAAACCTAAACACATTCACACACACATGATGGGGGTAAGTGTAGAGAAAGAGAAAATAAAAATGAAATTTTTGCAACAAACACCCAGGCAGTTGGCCCAGTTCATTATGAAACTGAAATGTGTTGTTTTGAGTAAGCATGTTTCTTTCGTTTTTATCTCTCATACCTTTCTAGTAGTTTAGTCTTAAATTCAGTTGAATTAAACTTTGCACTTTTTTACTCTACTATGTTGCCTAAAGTTAAATCCTTCCCCTATTCATTGTTTTTCTGAGTCTTTCAACATGCATTATTAATTAGTCAGTGAGACTAAAAGGAAAGAAAAGGAGAAAATTTGCTGTAAATCAAAATATTCTTTAAAATTTCTGGTTTACTGTGAAGGACCAGGAACTGAGAAATGAGCTCTGGAAGCTCTGAATCACCGCTGAAACTTCGAGTAGAATTTTTGTGATATGTATCCTGAACATTCTATACTCTGATTTCAAGTAAGAAGTGATAGAAATAAAAAGGGAATTAATATTTATTAATGTTTAACTATGTGTCAACTGGACATATTGTATATGTACCTTTCTATTCTCCAAATAGTAGAATAGTCCATAACGAATTATTAAGTGCCAAATTGGTAAAATACATTTATAACTCACATGCCAGATAAAAGCATAATTTTGAAGTCTCAATGGATTTCACTCTTCAATTTTTTAATACACACACACAAAAATGAATAATCAGCAAAAGAACCAAATGTAAATTACCTGCTCCTTATTAAATAAATTGAACATATAGAAAGATGTTCAATTTCATTCCTAGTTAAATAGATTCAAATTAAATTTCCAATTAGATTATCATTTTCACCTATGTTGAATAGAGTAATCTTTACAATAAAAGATTGTTGACATATAGTGCTGACAGATTGTGGCAATAGTCAATTCCACACATTATTGGTAACAGTTTAAGTGGGTGCAAATTCTTAGGGAGTGATTTTCAACACATATAATAACATAACTTTATAAATGTTGATCCAGTGATTCTATTTTCTACAGATAAACTCACTACAAGAACAGAGAAATTATTACAACTCTTTCCATGATAGCAAAGATGGAAAAGAACTTAAAACCCATCTGAAGGGTGCTGAATGACTCAGGCATTGTACTTCCATTCATACCACCCACTGATAAAGTCACTGAGGAAAACATAACAGATATATATGAAATGGTCCTGAAAATGTATTCTAAAATGAAAAATAAGAGAACAGAATGTTTGCTTAGGATGGTAAGCTTTAATTAAAAGCAGGATAATACATACACAATTATATAAATGAAATGTAATTAGAAAAGTACCAAAAAAGCATATACTTGTACTGTGTGAAGAAGCTGCATTTTTTGCATTAGAGATGTGAGCAATAATTAATTGTTGAAATGTGTGCATATGTCACGTTTCATAATACATGACTATCATGGTGATCAGTGCTGCACTGGAAAGCACAGCATTTAACATCTTATCCTAAGAGATGGTTATTATTCACACTGCCATCAAACTTCCTTGTGGTATAAGCAGGAAGAGGATAAATATTTTTAAGGCAGTAATAAGACCCAAAAGTTCAAAACAGTAAGCCAACTTTAGAGGTAGTTCTGGAATTCAGTGCTTTTCAATCACATAATACACCACCACACTACCTTTAACCACACATTTGCTGGCTCTTGGATGTTTCCGAATGTGCTCTTCTTAGAGCTGTCCAACAGACAAATGAAAATTTATTGGTTAGTTATAGCAATGAAGAATATTAAATAGGGGACAGAGCCAACATGGGCATGAGTAGGACAGTGGGAATCTCCTCCTAAAAACATATATATTTTTGAAAATACAACAAATACAACTAATCCTAAAACAGAGACCAGAAGACACAGGAAAACAGCCAGACTACATCCACACGTGTGAGAGCCCAGTGCCTGTTGAAAGGGGTAAGATACAAGCCCCGGCCCGGCGGGACCTGAGCACACATCCCCCCAGCTCCCAGCGAGAGGGAGAGAGAGCCCAGGACTGCTAAACACCCAGCCCCAGCCAACCGCACCAGAGCACAGACACAGTGCATGTGTGGAGCGCTAGAAACTAGGCAAACAGGGCAGCAAGACCTCTGAGCGGGTTCCAAAGCTGACACCCCTGTGACAAAGGAAAGTGAGTGCTTTTTGAAAGTCCTAAAGGGACAGGGATGTAACAGCTGGATGGAAACAACACTGGTCACAGACCAGTGGCTGGAAATTACACGGAAAACCGGGTGCACTAATCCCCTGGGCAACAGCTCTGAGACCCCTCATGGAGGTAAACAGCCAAACAGCTCCCCCGTCCATCACCCCTCTGGGCGCTGAGAAAGCAGAGAAGCAGCCTAAGGCAGACCACGCCCTCAGACAGGGAGATTCCTCCATATCGGTCAGGGAAGACACAAAGATGCAGCCTACACGCAATTACCAAACAGAAGCCACTAGGGGTCGCAGTTGTCAAAGTAAAGAAAGGCCAGTAGCAAGTGAAAAGATTGGCCCTCCCAGCTGACAGTCAATAGCACCTGTCAAGATGAAAAGGCAAAAAAATACGATCCAGTCTCTGCCGATCGGAAGATGGCGGCGTGAGTAGAGCAGTGGAAATCTCCTCCCAAAACCACATATATCTATGAAAATATAACAAAGACAACTCTTCCTAGAATAAAGACCAGAGGACACAGGACAATATCCAGACCACATCCGCACCTGAGAGAACCCAGAGCCTCACGAAGGGGGTAAGATACAAGCCCTGGCCCAGTGGGAGCCGAGCGCCCATCACCCCAACTCCCGGCGGGAGAAGAATAGGCAGAGTGGGAGGGAGACGGAGCCCAGGACTGCCGAACACCCAGCCCCAGCCATCCGGGATAGAACGCAGATACAGTGCATGCACAGGTGGCCCTGGATACTAGGGAATCAGGGCAGCAAGAACAGTGAGCGGGCACCAGAGGCTGGGAGCCGGAGGACATAAGAAATGTGAGCGACCAATTTTTTGTTTTTTCCTGTTTTGTTTTGGCAAGTGCTTTTTGGAAGTCTTAAAGGGATAGGGTCCCCAATACTAGGGAAACAGGGCAGCAAGAACAGTGAGCGGGCACCGGAGGCCTGGAGCCGGAAGACACTAGAAAAGCAAGCGACCAAATTTTTTTTTTCTTTCACTGTTTTGTCTTGGCGAGCGCTTTTTGGAAGTATTAAAGGAATAGGGACCCCTACTAGGGAAAGAGGGCAGCAAGACCGGTGAGCAGATGCCTGAGGCTGGCGCCGGAGAATAAAGAAAAACGAGCGGCCAACTTTTTTTTTTTTTTTAATTAAAAAAATTTTTTTTGTCTCTGTGTGTGTGTGGTTGTTGTTTTGTTTGGGCGGGTGCTTTTTGGAAGTCTTAAAGGGACAGGGCGGGACACTTAATCCAGAGGTATGGAATCCGGGGATATCTGGGCACCCTAACCCATGGGCTGCAGGGAGCAGGGAGGACCCTTACAGAGATAAATAGCCTCCCAGCAGCTCCTGCTCCAACGTGACTCCACCACTTTGGAGCAGCTGCCCGAGCCAGGCCACGCCCACAGCAACAGCGGAGATAAACTCCATAGCAGCCGGGCAGGAAGCAGAAACCCTGTCTGCGCACAGCTGCGCAGCACAAGCCACTAGAGGTTGCTGTTCTCCCAGGAAAGGAGGGACACAAACCAACAAGAAGGGAAGTTCTTCCAGCCGTCACTCGTCCCAGCTCTGCAAACTATTCCTATCACTATGAAAAGGCAAAGCTACAGGCAGACAAAGATCACAGAGACAACACCAGAGAAGGAAACAGACTTAACCAGTCTTCCTGAAAAAGAATTCAAAATAAGAATCATAAACATGCTGACAGAGATGCAGAGAAATACACAAGAGAAACGGGATGAAGTCTGGAGGGAGATCACAGATGCCAGAAAGGATATTACAGAAATGAAACAAACTCTGGAAGGGTTTGTAAGCAGAATGGATATGATGCAAGAGGCCATTGATGGAATAGAAACCAAAGAACAGGAACGCATAGAAGCTGACATAGAGAGAGATAAAAGGATCTCCAGGAATGAAACAATATTAAGAGAACTGAGTGACCAATCCAAAAGGAACAATATCCGTATTATAGGGGTTCCAGAAGAAGAAGAGAGAGGAAAAGAGATGGAAAGTATCTTAGAAGAAATAATTGCTGAAAACATCCCCAAACTGGGGGAGGAAATAATTGAACAGACCACGGAAATACACAGAACCCCCAACAGAAAGGATCCAAGGAGGACAACACCAAGACACATAATAATTCAAAAGGCAAAGATCAAGGACAAGGAAAGAGTTTTAAAGGCAGCTAGAGAGAAAAAGGTCACCTATAAAGGAAAACCCATCAGGCTAACATCAGACTTCTTGACAGAAATCCTACAGGGCAGAATAGAATGGCATGACATATTTAATACAATGAAACAGAAGGGCCTTGAACCAAGGATACTGTATCCAGCACGACTATCATTCAAATATGACGGTGGGATTAAGCAATTCCCAGACAAATAAAAGCTGAGGGAATTTGCTTCCCACAAACCACCTCTATAGAACATCTTACAGGGACTGCTCTGGAAGGGAGCCCTCCTTGAAAGAGGACAGCACAAAACACCCAACATATGAAGAAACGAGGAGGAGGAATAAGAAGGGAGAGAAGAAAAGAATCTCCAAACAGTGTATATAACAGCTCAATAAGCGAGCTAAGTTAGGCAGTAAGATACTAAAGAGGCTAACCTTGAACATTTGGTAACCACGAATTTAAAGCCTGCAATGGCAATAAGCACATATCTTTTAATAGTCAACCTAAATGTTAATGGGATGAATGCACCAATCAAAAGATATAGAGTAATAGAATGGATAAAAACGCAAGACCCATCTGTATGCTGCTTACAAGAAACTCAAATCAAACCCAAAGACATGTACAGACTAAAAGTCAAGGGATGGAAAAACATATTTCAAGCAAACAAGAGTGAGAAGAAAGCAGGGGTTGCAGTACTAATATAAGACAAAATAGAATTCAAAACAAAGAAAGTAAAAAGAGATAAAGAAGGACACTACATAATGATAAAGGGCTCAGTCCAACAAGAGGATATAACGATTCTAAATATATATGCACCAAACACAGGAGCACCAGCATATGTGAAACGAGTAATAACAGAACTAAGGGGAGAAATAGACTGCAATGCATTCATTCTAGGAGAATTCAACACACCACTCACCCCAAAGGATAGATCCACCAGGCAGAGAATAAGTAAGGACATGGAAGCACTGAACAACACAGTAGAGCAGATGGACCTAATAAACATCTATAGAACTCTACATCCAAAAGCAATAGGATATACATGCTCTCAAGTGCACATGGAATATTCTCCAGAATAGACCACATACTAGACCAAAAAAAGAGCCTCAGAAAATTCTAAAACATTGAAATCCTACCAACCAACTTTTCAGACCACAAAGGCATAAAACTAGAAATAAAATGTACAAAGAAAGCAAAGAGGCTCACAAACACATGGAGGCTTAACAACATGCTCCTAAATAATCAATGGATCGATAACCAAATCAAAATGGAGATCCAGCAATATATGGAACCAAATGACAACAACAACACTAAGCCCCAACTTCTGTGGGACACAGCAAAAGCAGTCTTAAGTAGAAAGTATATAGCAATCCAAGCATATTTAAAAAAGGAAGCACAATCCCAAATGAATGCTCTAATGTCACAATTATCAAAATTGGAAAAAGAAGAACAAATGAGGCCTAAAGTCAACAGAAGGAGGGACATAATAAAGATGAGAGAAGAAATAAATAAAATTGAGAAAAGTAAAACAATAGCAAAAATCAATGAAACCAAGAGCTGTTTCTTTGAGAAAATAAACAAAATAGATAAGCCTCTAGGAGACATATTAAGAAAAAAACAGAGTCAACACAAATCAACAGTATCAGAAACTAGAAAGGAGAAAACACAATGGATCCCACAGAAATACAAAGAATTATTAGAGAATAATATGAAAACTTATATGCTAACAAGCTGGGAAACCTAGGAGAAATGGACAACTTCCTAGAAAATTAAAACCTTCCAAGACTGACCCAGAGAGAAACAGAAAATCTGAACAGAAAAATTACCAGCAAAGAAATTGAAGCGGTAATCAAAAAACTACCAAAGAACAAAAATCCCGGGAAAGATGGATTTACCTCAGAATTTTATCAGACATACAGGGAAGACATAATACCCATTCTCCTTAAAGTTTTCCTAAAAAATAGAGGAGGAGGGGATACTCCCAAACTCATTCTATGAAGATAATATCACCCTAATACCAAAACCAGGCAAACACCCCACCAAAAAAATAAACTACAGAAAAATATCCCTGATGAACGTAGATGCAAAAATACTCAACAAAATATTAGCAAACCGAATTCAAAAATACATCAAAAGGATCATACACCATGACCAAGTGGGATTCATCCTAGGGATGCAAGGATGGTACAACATTCGAAAGTCCATCAACATCATCCACTACATCAACAAGAAAAAGACAAAAAACACATGATCATCTCCATAGATGCTCAAAAAGCATTTGACAAAGTTCAACATACATTCATGATAAAAACTCTCAGCAAAATGGGAATAGAGGGCAAGAACCTCAACATAATAAAGGCCATCTATGATAAACACACAGCCAACATTATATTGAACAGCGAGAAGCTGAAAGCATTTCCTCTGAGATCGGGAACTAGACAGGGATGCCCACTCTCCCCACTGTTATTTAACATAGTACTGGAGGTCCTAGCCACGGCAATCAGACAAAACAAAAAATTACAAGGAATCCAGATTGGTAAAGAAGAATTTAAACTGTCACTATTTGCAGATGACATGATACTGTAACTAAAAAACCCTAAAGACTCCACATCAAAACTACTAGAATGATATCGGAATACAGCAAAGTTGCAGGATACAAAATCAATACACAGATATATGTAGCTTTCCTACACACTAACAATGAACCAACAGAAAGAGAAATCAGGAAAACAACTCCATTCACAATTGAATCAAAAAAAAGTAAAATACCTAGGAATAAACCTAACCAAAGAAGTGAAAGACTTATACTCTGAAAACTAAAAGTCACTCTTAAGAGAAATTAAAGGGGACACTAACAGATGGAAACTCATCCCATGCTCGTGACTAGGAAGAATTAATATCATCAAAATGGCCATCCTGCCCAAAGCAATATACAGATTTGATGCAATCCCTATGAAACTACCAGCAACATTCTTCAATGACCTGGAACAAAAAATTCAAAACTTCATATGGAAACACCAAAGACCACGAATAGCCAAAGCAATCCTGAGAAAGAAGAACAAAGTAGGGGGGATCTCACTTCCCAACTTCAAGCTCTACTATAGAGCCATAGTAATCAAGACAATTTGGTACTGGCACAAGAGCAAAGCTGCAGACCAATGGAACAGACTAGAGAATCCAGACATTAACCCAGACATATATGGTCAATTAATATTTGATAAAGGAGCCGTGGACATACAATGGTGAAATGACAGTCTCTTCAACAGATGGTGCTGGCAAAACTGGACAGCTACATGTAGGAGAATGAAACTGGAACATTGTCTAACCCCATATACAAGAGTAAACTCAAAATGGATCAAAGACCTGAATGTAGGTCATGAAACCATTAAAATCGTGGAAGAAAATACAGGCAAAAACCTCTTAGAAATAAACATGGGTGACCTCTTCTTGAACATATCTCCCCGGGCAAGGAAAACAACAGCAAAAATGAATAAGTGGGACTACATTAAGCTGAAAAGCTTCTGTACAGCAAAATACACCAACAATAGAACCAAAAGGAACCCTACAGTATGGGAGAGTATATTTGAAAATGAGAGCTCCGATAAAGGCTTGACGTCCAGAATATATAAAGAGATCACATGCCTCAACAAACAATAAACAAATAACCCAATTAAAAAATGGGCAGAGGAACTGAACAGACGGTTCTACAAAAAAGAAACACAGATGGCCAACAGACACATGAAAAGATGCTCCACATTGCTAATTATCAGAGAAATGCAAATTAAAACTACAATGAGGTATCACCTCACACCAGTAAGGATGGCTGCCATCCAAAAGACAGAGAACAACAAATGTTGGCAAGGCTGTGGAGAAAGGGGAACCCTCCTACACTGCTGGTGGGAATGTAAGTTATTTCAACCATTGTGGCAAGCAGTATGGAAGTACATCAAATTGCTCAAAACAGACTTACCATTTGACCCAGGAATTGCACTCCTAGGAATTTACACTAAGAATGCAGTGAAGTATGAGAAAGATCAGTGCACCCCTATGTTTATTGCAGCACTATTTACAATAGCCACGAACTGGAAGCAACCTAAATGTCCATTGGTAGATGAATGGATAAAGAAGAGGTGGTACATATAAACAACGGAATACTACTCAGCCATAAGAAAAGGGCAAATCCTACCATTTGAAGCAACATGGATGGAGCAGGAGGGTACTATGCTCAGGGAAACAAGCCAAGTGGAGAAAGAGCAATACCAAATGATTTCACTTATCTGTGGAATATAAGAACAAAGGAAAAACTGAAGGAATAAAACAGCAGCAGAATCACAGAACTCAAGAATGGACTAACAGGTATCAATGGAAAAGGGACTGGGGAGGATTGGTGGGTAGGCAGGATAAGGGGGGAAGAAGTATGGGGGTATTAAGATAAGCATGCATGGGAGAGTGGGAGAAAAGGGAGGGCTGTACAACACAGCGAAAGCAAGTAGTGATTCTTCAACATTTTGCTATGCTGATGGACAGTGACTGTAAAGGGGTACATAGGGGGGACCTGGTATAGGGGAGAGCCTAGTAAACATAATATTCGTCATGTAAGTGTAGATTTGTGATACCAAACAAAAAAATGCAGTTCCTGTATGGTAACCTCAAATGAGTTCTACACAAGGGTATAAAGGGCATATAAAAGTGAAGGCAAAGGGTCTGTTTGTGTTTATACAGATGATCAAAGACTAATTGGGCTACCCAGAATATGAACTAAAATACAATATGAAAAGAACTTCCAACATCAGCACTCTCTGGAAGACTCATGACAGAAGATGATCATCAAAAAACTCCACCAAAGATCCACGCACTACTACAGCTGTAGATGCACTCATCCCACCAGTTCCTGGACTTGCCATGGGAATGAAGAAGGAGATATCTAAGCTGGCTTCTGCATAAAGTAAAACAACAAATTTGACTGGATCTATACTGTTGGAATTCAACCAAGAATTAGGAGAAGTGCAAATTGTAGCGCTCCAAAGTCTTACAACTACAGACTATTTACTGAGAAAAGAACGTAAGGGATGTGAACATTCCCTAGGAATGGGTTGTTTTAATTTGTCTGATTTCTCTCAGACTGTTCAAGTTCAGTTGGACAATATCCACCATATCATAGATAAGTTTTCACAAATGCCTAAGGTGCCTAACTGGTTTTCTTGGTTTCACTGGAGATGGCTGGTAATTACAGGTATGCTTTGGTTATGTAACTATACTCCTATTATGTTAATGTGTGTGCGCAATTTAAGTAGTAGCTTAAAACCTATACATGCTGAAGTTACTCCACAAGAAGTTATGTCAAAGAAATAATCAATCTTCCCATGTTTTCTTCTGCCTGCTACTTGTATAGCTTTTCTTCTGCCTTCCTAATTACAACCCTTAAATAGAATTCGTGCCTCATATCAAATTTACCGAGTATCATAATTCTTCCAAGTGGTAAAGATACCTCAAGACAAATGCTGCACATAGAAGCTACAGGGCATAAACATGCAAAGAAATAAAAGGCTAACCATTTCAAACAAAAAATCTTCTCTCTCACTTACTAACTTTACATTTCCCTTTATGGCCCCGGAAGATGACTGGTTAGCCAGAGACAGGTAAGATTCCTCAAGGGAGGAACAACCTAAGACAGGCACAGTCGCATGGGGGTCATCAGGTGAAAAGTTGGGGATCAACAGAGGTTAGGCTTAGAATCTCAACCCCCTGTTCTGATAGAAATCTTCTGCATCTGTGGATGTTTTATTGCCCTTGTCTAGCTTGGATTAACACATAGTCTACAGGCACACACCTGATCATCTACATTTGCTCTCTTACAACACTAAACTATGTTTTCTACCTTTATCTTGTATCTACCTACCACTTCAGCATTTTATTAAAAATAATAATAATAAAGAGAGAAATGTGGTATTCACATATAAATCAAGGATAAAAATCAAATGAGTATTCAGATTTGAACAGACTGTTTATTGTTCATAATGCATGAGCAAAACGACAGTTTCTGTGATGACTGCCTTTGTACTGTTCACCATGTAACTTATTCACTATGTAAGAATTTGTTCTCCATGTAAGAACTTGTTTGTTATGCCTCAGAAGGTTGGAGAGTGACGAAAATTAGGCTTGGGGTGGATTAATGATTGTGCATTGAGCTTTGACTCCCCTATACAGAATTTTATTGTTCTTAACAACCATTTGATCAATAAATATGAGAGATGCCCTCAGAAAAAAAAAATACACACTTCCAATGGTAAAATAAATGAGTAACCGGGATGTAATGTATAGCATAAGGAATATAGTCAAAATATTGTAACAACTTGGTATGGTGATAGCTGGTACCTAGAAATATCATGTATATAAATGTTGAATCACTATGTTGTACACCTGAAGCTAATGTAATATAATACTGTGTGTCAACTACCCTTCAATAAAAATTAATAATCCACACAAAAAAAAGACAGACACCTCACTCACATTCTAACAAAACTGATTTCATTCCTGATTATTTCATCCAGAAAGCTTGACCTCAAAATATTAAGTACAAATCTTAAAATTATGGAGCTACATAAAACTTTATTTTTCCCAAATAAAAAATATTTTATCTTAAGAAAAAAAATATGATGCAGACAAGAATAACCCAGACAGCTTCAGCGTCTGCTACATCTTCCCCTGAGAAGGAACCTGGGGAGATAGATTTAACCAGTCCTCCTGAAAAAGAATTCAAAACGAAAGTCATAACCATCCTGATAGACTTGCAGAGAAATATGCAAGAACTGAGGAAGGAGAATACAGAAATGAAACAAGATCTGGAAGGACGTCAAAACAGAATGGACGAGATGCAAGAGACCATTAATGGACTAAAAAAAAAAAAACAGGAATGCAGAGAAGCTGATGCAGAGAGAGATAAAAGGATCTCCATGAATGAAAGAATTCTAAGAGAGCTGAGTGACCAAACAAAACATAACAATAACCGAATTATATGGGTACCAGAAGAATAACAAGAGAGAAAAAGGGATAGAAAATATCTTTGAAGAAATAATTGCTGAAAACTTCCCCAAACTAGGGGAATAAATGGCCTCTCAGACCACAGAGGTACACAGAACACCCATGACAAGGGATCCAAGGAGGAAAACACCAAGACACATAATAATTAAACTGGCAAAGATCAAAGACAAGGACAAAGTATTAAAGACAGCCAGAGAGAAAAAAAGGTCACCTACAAAGGAAAAATTATTAGGCTATCATCAGATTTCTCAATAGAAAACCTACAGGCCAGAGAGAATGGCATGATATACTTAATGCAATGAAACAGAAGGGCCTTGAACCGAGACTACTGTATCCAGCACGAATATCATTTAAATATGAAGGAGGGATTAAACAATTCCAAGAAAAGCAAAAATTGAGGGAATATGCCTCCAACAAATCACCTCTACAGGGCATCCTACAGGGACTGCTCTAGATGGGAGCACTCCTAAAAAGAGCACAGAACAAAATACCCAACATATGAAGAAGGGAGGAGAAGGAATAAGAAGGGAGAGAAATAAAGAATCATCAGACTGCGTTTATAATAGCTCAACAAGCGAGTTAAGTTAGACAGCAAGATAGTAAAGAAACTTTGGTAACCACAGACTTAAAGCCTGCAATGGCAATAAGTACATACCTTTCAATAATCATCCTAAATGTAAACGGAATGAATGCACCAGTCAAAAGAGACAGAGTAATAGAATGGATAAAAAAGCAAGATCCATCCAGATGCTGCTTACAAGAGACTCACCTCAAACCCAAAGATAAGCACAGACTTAAAGTCAAGGGATGGAAAAACATATTTCAGGAAAACAACAGAGAGAAGAAAGCAGGTATTGCAATTATGGTATCAGACAAAACAGACTTAAAAATAAAGAAAGTAACAAAAGACAAAGAAGGACATTACATAATGATAAAGGTCTCAGTCCAACAAGAGGATATAATAATTATAAATGTATATGAACCCAATACAGAAGCACCAACATACGTGAAACAAATACTAACAAAAATAAAGGAGGAAATAGAATGCAGCGCATTCATTCTAGGAGACTTCAACGCACCACTCCCTCCAAAGGACAGATCCACAAGACAGAAAATAAATAAGGACACGGAGGCACTGAACAAAACACAAGAACAGGTGGACCTAATAGACATCTACAGAACTCTACATCCAAAAGCAACAGGATACACATTCTTCTCATGTGCACATGGAACATTCTCCAGAATAGACCACATATTAGGCCACAAAAAGAGCCTCAGTAAATTTCAAAAGATTGAAATCCTACCAAACAACTTTTCAGACCACAAAGGCATAAAACTAGAAATAAACTGTACAAAGAAAGCAAAAAGGCTCACAAACACATGGAGGCTTAACAACACGCTCCTAAATAATCAATGGATCAATGACCAAATCAAAATGGAGATACAGCAATATATGGAAACAAATGACAACAACAACACAAAGCCCCAACTACTGTGGGACACAGCAAAAGCAGTCTTAAGAGGAAAGCATATAGTAATCCAGGCATATTTTAAAAAGAAAGAACAATCCCAAATGAAAGGTCTAATGGCACAATTACCGAAACTGGAAAAAGAAGAACAAATAAGGCCTAAGGTAGGCAAAAGGAGGGACATAATAAAGATCAGAGAAGAAAAAATTAAATTGAAAAAAATAAAACAATAGCAAAAATCAATCAAACCAAGAGCTGGTTCTTTGAGAAAATAAACAAACTAGATAAGCCTCTAGCCAGACTTACTAAGAGGAAAAGAATCAACACAAATCAACAGTATCAAAAATGAGAAAGGAAAAATCAAGATAGACCCCACAGAAATACAAAGAATTATTAGAGAGTACTATGAAAACCTATATGCTAACAAGCTGGGAAACCTAGGAGAAATGGACAACTTCCTAGAAAAATACAACCTACCAAGACTGACTGAGAAAGAAACAGAAAATCTAAACAGACCAATTACCAGCAAAGAAATTGAAGTTTTCATCAAAAAACTACAAAAGGAAAAAATCCCTGGGCCAGATGGATTCACCTCAGAATTTAATCATACATACAGGGAAGACATAATACCCATTCTCCTTAAAGTTTTCCAAAAAATAGAAGAGGAGGGAATACTCCCAAACTCATTCTATGAAGATAACATCACCCAAATACCTAAACCAGGCAAAGACCCCACCAAAAAAGAAAACTACAGACCAATATCCCTGATGAAAGTAGATGCAAAAATACACACAAAAAATATGAGCAAATCGATTTCAAAAATACACCAAAAGGATCATACACAATGACCAAGTGGGATTCATCCCAGGGATGAAAGGATGGTTCAACATTCGAAATTCCATCAACATCATCCACCACATCAACAAAAAGAAACACGAAAACCACATGATCATCTCCATAGATGCTGAAAGAGCATTTGACAAAGTTCAACATCCAATCATGAAAAAAATTTTAAGCAACATGGGAATAGAGGGCAAGAACCTCAACATGATAAAGGCCATCTATGATAAACCCACAGCCAACATTATATTGAACAGCGAGAAGCTGAAAGCATTTCCTCTGAGATCGGGAACTAGACAGGGATGCCCACTCTCCCCACTGTTATTTAACATAGCACTGGAGGTCCTAGCCACGGCAATCAGACAAAACAAAGAAATACAAGGAATCCAGACTGGTAAAGAAGAAGTTAAACTGTCACTATTTTCAGATGACATGTTACTGTACATAAAAAACCCTAAAGACACCACTCCAAAACTACTAGAACTGATATCGGAATACAGCAAAGTAGCAGGATACAAAATCAACACTCAGAAATCTGTGGCTTTCCTATACACTAAAAATGAACCAACAGAAAGAGAAATCAGGAAAACAACTCCATTCACAATTGCATCAAAAACAATAAAATACCTAGGAATAAACCTAATCAAAGAAGTGAAAGACTTATACTCTGAAAACTAAAAGTCACTCTTAAGAGAAATTAAAGGGGACACTAACAGATGGAAACTCATCCCATGCTCATGGCTAGGAAGAATTAATATCGTCAAAATGGCCATCCTGCCCAAAGCAATATACAGATTTGATGCAATCCCTATGAAACTACCAGCAACATTCTTCAATGAACTGGAACAAATAATTCAAAAATTCATATGGAAACACGAAAGACCCCGAATAGTCAAAGCAACCCTGAGAAAGAAGAATAAAGTAGAGGGGATCTCACTCCCCAACTTCAAGCTCTACTATAAAGCCATAGTAATCAAGACAATTTGGTACTGGCACAAGAACAGAGCCACAGACCAATGGAACAGACTAGAGAATCCAGACATTAACCCAGATATATATGGTCAATTAATATTTGTTAAAAGAGACATGGACATACAATGGCGAAATGACAGTCTCTTCAACAGATGGTGCTGGCAAAACTGGCAGCTACATGTAGGAGAATGAAACTGGACCATTATCTAACCCCATATACAAAAGTAAACTCAAAATGTATCAAAGACATGAATGTAAGTCATGAAACCATTAAAATCTTGGGAAAAAAACGTAGACAAAAACCTCTTAGACATAAACATGGGTGACCTCTTCATGAACATATCTCCCCGGTCAAGGAAAACAACAGCAAAAATGAGTAAGCGGTACTATATTAAGCTGAAAAGCTTCTGTACAGCAAAAGTCACCATCAATAGAACAAAAAGGAACCCTACAGTATGGGAGAATATATTTGAAAATGACAGACCTTATAAAGGCTTGACGTTCAGAATACATAAAGAGATCACACGCCTCAACAAACAAAAAACAAATAACCCAATTAAAAAATGAGCAGAGGAACTGAACAGATGGTTCTCCAAAAAAGAAATACAGATGGCCAACAGACACATGAAAAGATGCTCCACATCACTAATTATCAGAGAATTGGAAATTAAAACTACAATGAGGTATCACCTCACACCAGTAAGGATGGCTGCCATAAAAAAGACAAACAACAAATGTTGGCGAGGCTGTGGAGGAAGGGGAACCCTCCTACACTGCTGGTGGGAATGTAAGTTAGTTCAACCTTTGTGGAAAGCAGTATGGAGGTACATCAAAATGCTCAAAACAGACCTACCATTTGACCCAGGTATTGCACTCCTAGGTATTTACCCTAAGAATGCAGCAATCAAGTATGAGAAAGATCAGTGCACCCCTATGTTTATCACAGCACTATTTACAATAGCCACGAATTGGAAGCAACCTAAATGTCCATCGATAGATGAATGGTTAAAGAAGATGTGGTGCATATACACAATGGAATACTACTCAGCCATAAGAAAAGGATAAATCCAACCATTTGCAGCAACATGGACGGAGCTGAAGGGTATTATGCTTAGGGAAATAAGCCAAGCGGATAAAGAGAAATACCAAATGATTTCACTCATCTGTAGAGTATAAGAACAAAGGAAAATCTGAAGGAACAAAACTGCAGCAGAATCACAGAACTCAAGAATGGACTAACAGGTACCAAAGGGAAAGGGACAGGGGAGGATGGGTGGGTAGGGAGGGATAAGGGGTTTAAGAAGAAGGGGTGTATTAAGATTAGCATACATAAGGGGGGCATGTGAGAAAGGGGGTGGCTGTACAACATAGAGAAGACAAGTAGTGATTCTACAACATTTTGCTATGCTGATGGACAGTGACTGTAAAGGGGTTTATAGGGGGGACCTGGTATAGGGGTGAGCCTAGTAAAAATAATATTCATCATATAAGTGTAGATTAATGATAACAACAACAACAAAAAAAAACACTTCCTTTGTGGTGACCTCCAATGAGTTCTACACAATGGTATAAAGGGCATATAAAGTGTAGGCAAGGTTCTGTTTGTGTTTATACAGAGGATCAAAGCCTAATTTGGCTACCCAGAAAATGAAATAAGATATGATACGAAAAAGAACTTCCAACATCAGCTCTCTCTGGAAGACTCATACCAGAAGATGATCATCAAAAAACCCCAACAAAGATCCACGCGCTGCTGCAGCTGGAGATGCACTCATCCCACCGGTTCCTGGACTTGCCATGGGAATGAAGAAGGAGACATCTAAGCTGAACTGTGCATACAGTAAAACAACAAATTTGACTGGAACTATACTGTTGGAACTCAACCAAGAATTAGGAGAAGTGCAAATTGCAGCGCTCCAAAATCTTACAACTACAGACTATCTACTGTTAAAAGAACATATTTGATGTGAACAGTCAACAGTAATGGGTTTTTTGAATTTGTCTGACTTCTCTCAGACTGTTCAAGTTCAGTTGGACAATATCCACCATATCATAGATAAGTTTTCACAAATGCCTAAGGTGCCTAACTGGTTTTCTTGGTTTCACTGGAGATGGCCAGTAATTATAGTTCTGTTTTGGTTATGTAACTGTACTCCTATTATGTTAATGTGTGTGTGCAATTTAATTAGTAGTTTAAAACCTATACATGCTGAAGTTACTCTACAAGAAGATATGTCATCGAAATAATCAATCTTCCCATGTTTTCTTTCACCTGCTACATCTATAGCTTTTATTCTTCCTTCCTAATTACAACCCTTAAATAGAATTCGTGCCTCATATCAAATTTACCGAGTATCATAATTCCTCCTAGTGGTAAAGATACCTCAAGACAAATGCTGGGCATAGAAGCCACAGGGCATAAATGTCCAAAGAAGTAAAAAGCTAACCTTTTCAAACAATAAGGCTTCTCTCTCACTTACCAACTTTACATTTCCCTGTATGGCCCTGGAAGATGACTGGTTAGCCAGAGACGGGTAAGATTCCTCAAGGGAGGAACAACCTAAGACAGGCACAGTCACACGGGGGCCATCAGGTGAGAAAATGGGGACAAACAGAGGTGGGGCTTAGAACCCGCCCCGGTTTTGAGAGAAATCTTCTGCATACGTGGATGTTTTATTGCCCTTGTCTAGCTTGGATTAACACATAGTCTACAGGCACACACCAGATCATCTACATTTGCTCTCTTACAACACTAAACTTTGTTTTCTACCTTTATCTTGGATCTACCTACCACTTCAGCATATTATTAAAAATAATAATAATAAAGAAAGAAATGTGGTATCCATATATAAATCAAGTATAAAACTCAAAAGAATATTCATATTTGAACTGATTGTTTATAGTTCATAATGCATGAGCAAAACCGACAGTTTCTGTGATGACTGCCCTTGTACTGTTCACCATGTAACTTATTCACTATGTAAGAATTTGTTCTCCATGTAAGAACTTGTTTGCTATGCTTTAGAAGATTGGAGACTGATGAAAATTAGGCTTGGGGTAGATTAATGATTGTGCATTGAGCATTGACTCCCCTATGCAGAATTTTATTGTTGTTAACAACCATTTGATCAATACATATGAGGGATGCCCTCTCAAAAAAAAAAAAAAGAAAAAGTACAGACTTGCAATTGTAAAGTAAATAACTAACCGGGATGTAATATATAGCATAAGGAATATAGTCAAAATACTGTAACAACTTATTTTTTTTTTGTAGATAATTATTTTTTGTTGAAGAGTAGTTGACACACAGTATTACATTACATTAGCTTCAGGTGTACAACATAGTGATTCAACATTTATATACATGATAATTCTAGGTAAAAGCTATCACCATTCCAAGTTGTTACTATGCCCAGTATTTGTCTTGAGGTGTCTTTACCACTTGGAAGAATTATGATACTCAGTAAATTCGATATGAGGCACGAATTCTACTTAAGGGTTGTAATTTGGAAGGGAGAAGAAAAGCTATAGAAGTAGCAGGTGGAAGAAAACCTGGGGAGACTGATTATTTCTTTGACATATCTTCTTGTAGAGTAACTTCAGCATGTATACTTTTTAAACTACTAAGTAAACTGTGCACACACATTAACATAATAGGAGTACAGTTACGTAACCAAAGCATACCTGTAATTACCAGCCATCTCCAGTGAAACCAAGAAAACCAGTTAGGCACCTTAGGCATTTGTGAAAACTTATCTATGATATGGTGGATAATGTCCAACTGAACTTGAACAGTCAGAGAGAATTCAGATAAATTAGAACAACCCATTCCTGGGGACTGTTCACAACCCATATGTTGTTTTAACAGTAAATAGTCTGTAGTTGTTAGATTTTGGAGCGCTACAATTTGCACTTCTCCTAATGCTTGTTTGAGTTCCAACAGTATAGATCCAGTCAAATTTGTTGTGTTACTGTATGCACAGGCCAGTTTAAATATCTCGTTCTTCATTCCCATGGCAAGTCCAGGAACTGGTGTGATGAGTGCATCTATACCTGTAGCAGTACGTGGATCTTTGTTGGGTTTTTTAGATGATCATCTTCTGACATGAGTCTTCCAGAGAGTGCTGATGTTGGAAGTTCTTTTACATATCGTATCTTAGTTCATTTTCGGGGTAGCCAAATTAGGCTTTGATCCTCTGTATAAACACAAACAGAACCTTGCCTACACTTTTATATGCCCTTTATACCTTGTGTAGGACTCATTGGAGGTCTCCACACAGGAACTGAATTTTCTTATTTTTGGTATCATTAATCAACACTTACATGACGAATATTTTGTTTACTAGGCTCTCCCCTATACCTGGTCCCCCCTATATAGCCCTTTACAGTCACTGTCCATCAGCGTAGCAAAATGTTGTAGAATCACTACTTGTCTTCTCTGTGTTGTACAGCCCTGCCCTTTCTCCCACCCCCCCATGCATGCTAATCTTAATACCCCCCTATTTTTCCCCCCACCCTTATGCCTCCCTACCCACCCATCCTCCCCTGTTCCTTTCCCTTTGGTACCTGTTAGTCCATTCTTCAGTTCTGTGATTCTGCTGCTGTTTTGTTCCTTCAGCTTTTCATTTGTTCTTTTACTCCACAGATGAGTGAAATAATTTGGTATTTCTCTTTCTCTGCTTGGCTTGTTTCACTGAGCATAATACCCTCCAGCTCCATCCTTGTTGCTGCAAATGGCAGGATTTGCCCTTTTCTTATGGCTGAGTAGTATTCCATTGTGTATATATACCACATCTTCTTTAACCATTCATCTATCGATGGACATTTAGGTTGCTTCCAATTCTTGGCTATTGTAAATAGTGCTGTGATAAACATAGGGGTGCATTGGTCTTTCTCATACTTGATTGCTGCATTCTTAGGGTAAATTCCTAGGAGTGGAATTCCTGGGTCAAATGGTAAGTCTGTTTTAGCATTTTGATGTACCTCCATACTGCTTTCCACAATGGTTGAACTAATTTACATTCCCACCAGCAGTGTAGGAGGTTACCCCTTTCTCCACAGCCTCGCCAACATTTGTTGTTTGTCTTTTGGATGGCAGCCATCCTTACTGGTGTGAGGTGATACCTCATTCTAGTTTTAATTTGCATTTCTCTGATAATTAGCAATGTGGAGCATCTTTTCATGTGTCTGTTGGCCATCTGTGTTTCTTTTTTGGAGAACCGTCTGTTCAGTTCCTCCGCCCATTTTTTGATTGGGTTATTTGTTTTTTGTTTGTTGAGGCGTGTGTGCCCTTTATATATTCTGGACGTCAAGCCATTATCAGATGTGTCATTTTCAAATATATTCTCCCATACTTTAGGGATCCTTTTTGTTCTATTGATGGTGTCTTTTGCTGTACAGAAGCTTTTCACCTTAATATAGTACCACTTGTTCATTTTTGCTGTTGTTTTCCTTGCCCGGGGAGATATGTTCAAGAAGAGGTCACTCATGTTTATGTCTACGTGGTTTTTGCCTGCCTTTTTTCCCAAGATTTTAATGGTTTCATGACCTACATTCAGGTCTTTGATCCATTTTGAGTTTACTTTTGTATATGTGGCAAGACAATGGTCCAGTTTCATTCTCCTACACGTAGCTGTCCAGTTTTGCCAGCACCATCTGTTGAAGAGACTGTCATTTCGCCATTGTATGTCCATGGCTCCTTTATCAAATATTTATTGACCATATATGTCTGGGTTAATGTCTGGATTCTCTAGTCTGTTCCATTGGTCTATGGCTCTGCTCTTTTGCCAGTACCAAATTGTCTTGATTACTATGGCTTTATAGTAGAGCTTGAAGTTGGGTAGTGAGATCCCACCCTACTTTATTCTTCATTCTGAGGATTGCTTTGGCTATTCGGGGTGTTTGGTGTTTTCATATGAATTTTTGAATTATTTGTTCCAGTTCATTGAAGAATGATGCTGTTAGTTTCATAGGGATTACACCAAATCTGTATATTGCTTTGGGCAGGATGGCCATTTTGACGATATTAATTCTTCCTAGCCACAAGCATGGGATGAGTTTCCATCTGTTAGTGTCCCCTTTAATTTCTCTTAAGAGTGTCTTGTAGTTTTTAGAGTATAAGTCTTTCACTTCTTTGGTTAGGTTTATTCCTAGGTAGTTTATTTTTTTTGATCAATTGTGAATGGAGTTGTTTTCCTGATTTCTCTTTCTGTTGGTTCATTTTTAGTGTTTAGGAAAGCCACAGATTTCTGTGTGTTGGTTTTTTATCCTGCCACTTTGCTGTATTCCGATATGAGTCCTAGTAGTTATGCGGTGGAGTCTTTAGGGTTTTTTATGTACAGTAACATGTCATCTGCAAATAGTGACAGTTTAACTTCTTCTTTGCCAATCTGGATTCCTTGTATTTTTTTGTTTTGTCTGATTGCCATGGCTAGGACCTCCACTGCTATGTTAAATAACAGTGGGGAGAGTGGGCATCCCTGTCTAGTTCCCGATCTCAGAGGAAATGCTTTCAGCTTCTCGCTGTTCAATATAATATTGGCTGTGGGTTTATCATAGATGGCCTTTATCATGTTGAGTTACTTGCCCTCTATTCCCATGTTGCTGAGAGTTTTTATCATGAATGGATGTTGAACTGTGTTAAATGCTCTTTCAGCATCTATGGAGATGATCATGTGGTTTTTGTGTTTCTTTTTGTTGATGTGGTGGATGATGTTGATAGACTTTCGAATGTTGTAACATCCTTGCATCCCTGGGATGAATCCCACTTGGTCATTCTGTTTGATCCTTTTGATGTATTTTTGAATTCGGTTTGCTAATATTTTGTTGAGTATTTTTGCATCTACGTTCATCAGGGATATTTTTCTGTAGTTTTCTTTTTTGGTTGGGTCTTTGCCTGGTTTTGTTACTAGGGTGATGTTAGCTTCATAGAATGAGTTTGGGATTGTCCCCTCCTCTTATATTTTTTGGAAAACTTTAAGGAGAATGGGTATTATGTCTTCCCTGTATATCTGATAAAATTCCGAGGTAAATCCATCTGGCCCGGGGATTTTGTTCTTTGGTAGTTTTTTGATGATCGCTTCAATAACATTGCTGGTAATTGGTCTGTTTAGATTTTCTGTTTCTTTCTGGGTCATTCCTGGAAGGTTTTATTTTTCTAGGAAGTTGTCCATTTCTCCTAGGTTTCCCAGCTTGTTAGCATATAGGTTTTCATAGTATTCTCTAATAATTCTTTGTATTTCTGTGGGGTCCGTCATGATTTTTCCTTTCTCGTTTTAGATACTGTTGCTTTGTGTTGACTTTCTTTTCCTCTTAATAAGTCTGGCTAGAGGCTTATCTATTTTGTTTGTTTTCTCGAAGAACCTGATCTTGGTTTCATTGATTTTTGCTATTGTTTTATTCTTCTCAATTTTATTTATTTCTTCTCTGATCTTTATTATGTCCCTCCTTCTGCTGACCTTAGGCCTCATTTGTTCTTCTTTTTCCAATTTCGATAATTGTGACATTAGACCTTTAATTTGGGATTGTTCTTCCTTTTTCAAATATGCTTGGATTGTTTTATTCTTTCCTCGTAAGCCTTCTTTTGTTGTATTCCACAGAAGTTGGGACTTAGTGTTGATGTTGCTGTCGTTTGTTTCCATATATTGCTGGATCTCCATTTTGATTTGGTCATTGATCCATTGATTATGTAGGAGCGTGTTGTTAAGGCTTCATGTTTTTGTGAGCCTTTTTGCTTTCTTTGTACTGTTTATTTCTAGTTTTATGCCTTTGTTGTCTGAAATGTTGCTTGGTAGGATTTCAATCTTTTGGAATTTACTGAGGCTCTTTTTGTGGCCTAGTATGTGGTCTATTCTGGAGAATGTTCCATGTGCACTTGAGAAGAATGTTTATCCTCTTGCTTTGGGATGTGGAGTTCTGTAGATGTCTATTATGTCCATCTGTTCTAGTGTGTTGTTCAGTGCCTCTGTGTCCTTACTTATTTTCTGTCTGTTGGATCTGTCCTTTGGAGTGAATGGTGTGTTGAAGTCTCCTAGAATGAATGCATTGCATTCTATTTCCTCCTTTAGTTCTGTTAATATTTGTTTCAGGTATGTTGGTGCTCCTGTATTGGGTATTTATATATTTATAATGGTTATAACCTCTTGTTGGACAGAGCCTTTTATCATTATGTAATGTTCTTCTTTGTCTTTTGTTACTTTCTTTATTTTGATGTCTGTTTTCTCTGATACCAGAATTGCAACACCTGCTTTCTTCTCTTGTTGTTTGCATGAAATATCTTTTTCCATCCCTTGACTTTAAGTCTGTGCATGTCTTTGGGTTTGAGGTGAGTCTCTTGTAAGCAGCATATGGAAGGATCTTGCTTTTTTATACATTCTATTACTCTGTGTCTTTTGATTGGTGCATTCAGTCCATTTACATTTAGGGTGATTATTGAAAGGTATGAATTTATTGCCATTGCAGGCTTTAAGTTTGTGGTTACCAAAGGTTTAGGGTTTCGCTTCTTTACTATCTTACTAACTTAACTCGCTTGTTGAGCTATTATAAACGCAGTCTGATGATTCTTTATTTCTCTCCCTTCTTATTCCTCCTCCTCCCTTCTTCATATGTTGGGTGTTTTGTTCTGTGCTCTTTTTAGGAGTGCTCCCATCTAGAGCAGTCCCTGTAGGATGCCCTGTAGAGGTGGTTTGTGGGAGGCAAATTCCCTCAACTTTTGCTTGTGTGGAAATTGTTTAATCCCTCCTTCATATTTAAGTGATATTCGTGCTGGATACAGTACTCTTGGTTCGAGGCCCTTCTGTTTCATTGCATTAAGTATATCATGCCATTCTCTTCTGGCCTGTAGGGTTTCTGTTGAGAAGTCTGATGATTGCCTGATGGGTTTTCCTTTGTAGGCAATCTTTTTTTTCTCTCTGTCTGCCTTTAATACTTTGTCTTTGTCTTTTATCTTTGCCATTTTAATTACTATGTGTCTTGGTGTTGCCCTCTTTAGATCCCTTGTCCTGGGAGTTCTGTGTACCTCTGTGGTCTGAGAGGCCATTTCTTCCCCTAGTTTGGGGAAGTTTTCGGCAATTATTTGTTCAAAGACACTTTCTATCCCTTTTTATCTCTTCTTCTTCTTCTGGTATCCCTATAATGCGTATATTGTTCCCTTGAGATTGGTCACTCAGCTCTCTTAAAATTCTTTCATTCCTGGAGATCCTTTTATCTCTCTCTGCATCAGCTTCTCTGTGTTCCTGTTCTCTTTTTTCTAGTCCATTAATGGTCTCTTGCATCTCGTCCATTCTGTTTTGACGTTCTTCCAGAGCTTGTTTTTTTCTGTATTCTCCTTCCTTAGTTCTTGCATATTTCTCTGCAAGTCCATCAGCATGGTTATGACTTTTGTTTTGAATTCTTTTTCAGGAAGGCTGGCTAAATCTATCTCCCCAGGTTCCTTCTCAGGGGAAGATGTAGCAGATGCCGAAGCTGTCTGGGTTATTCTTGTCTGGATCATATTTTTTTGCCTTTTCATTTTGACAGGTGCTATTGACTGTCAGCTGGGAGAGCCAAACTTTTTACTTGCTACCGGCCTTTCTTTACTGGGACAACTGCGACCCCTATTGGCTTGTATTGGGTAATTGTGTGTAGGCTGGGTCTTTGTGTCTTTCCCAGTGGATATGGTGTGATCTCCCTTTCTGTGGGCGCGGTTTGCCTTAGGCTGTTTCTCTGCTTTCGCAGCGCCTGGAGGGGTAATGGACGGGGGGGGGCTGTTTGGCTGTTTACCTCCATGAGGGGTCTCAGAGCTGTTGCCCAGGTGTTTAGTGCACCCGGTTTTCTCTGTAATTTCCAGTTCCTGGGCTGTGACCTGTTTTGTTTCCGTCTAGCTGTTAAGTCCCTGTCCGTTTAAGACTTTCAAAAAGCACTCGCTTTACTTTTTCACAGGGGCAACAGCTTTGGAACCCGCTCAGAGGTCTTGCTGCCCTATTTCCCTATTTCCAGCCCTCCATGCATGCGCTGTGTTTGTGCTCTGGTGCAGGTGGCTGGGGCTGGGTGTTTAGCAGTCCTGGGCTCCCTCTCCCTCCCGCAGGGATCTGGGGGGAGGTGTGCTCGTGTCCCGCCGTGCCGGGGCTTGTATCTTACCCCTTTCACCAGGCACTGGGCTCTCGCACATGTGAATGTAGTCAGGCTGTTGTCCTGTGTCTTCTGGTCTCTCTTTTATGATTAGTTGTATTTGTTGTATTTTCAAAAATATATATGTTTTTGGGAGGAGATTCCCACTGTCCTACTCACGCTGCCATGTTGGCTCTGCCCCCTCTCTATAACAACTTTTTTTGGTGATAGCTGGTAGCTAGAATTATCATGTATATAAAAGTTGAATCACTGTGTTGTACACCTGAAACTAATATAATACTGTGTGTCAACTACCCTTCAATAAAAAATAATATAAAAAAGAATATTAAATAAAAAATAATCTAAACCTGTATGTGTATGTCTAGATATATAGATATATAGAGGGATATGTACATATGTACAATTCCCATGATTTATATACCTACGTGTCGCACGCCTCGTCCTCGCCGGCAAGAACAGCACGCAACAACAGCAGGATTCTTCTGCAGAAAGCTTTAATCTTCAGCTCTTTTGTGATACAATCATCAGGGGAAGGACCCAAAGGGAAAGACTGGGCTAGCTATATAGCTCTCATGCTCCAAGCTGATTGCGCGCTGCCTGTGATGCTTCATTAGCATAGCTGCTACGATACGCCAATTGGCTAGTAGGTGAAGGTCTAATTAGCATGTGGTATGCGGCCAGGAAGTGGCGGGATTATCCAGAAGTAGTCTTTGTTTTGCCTACAACTTTTTCTCAAGCTGGGCGCCATCTTTGGGTGTGGTGGGTATGGCTACCAACATCTCCCCCTTTTTTGTTTTGTTGAAACTCAGAACTGAACATGTCAGCTGAGGCGGAGATAGAGGCCTGATCTCCAGAAACATTTGATGTCTTATTCTTGGAGAGGGGTTTGTAGACATCTACCCCTATGCAATCAGGCATGTCTCTCAGAGGGGTCCAAAACCTCTTGCAGTGCTTAGCCTCGCATCCTCTAGCAGACGTTGGGACCGTCTGGTACAAAAGGTCTTGGACCTTTTCTTTGACCTTCTTGCACCGTGAGTCTCTTAGGGAAAGCTGCAGGTAAGCGATAAGGTACCCGGGCCTGGTGCAATGTCACAAGGGCTCAGGGTGCAAGGGCTACCTTAAGCTAAAACTGAGCTTCTTTATTGAGCATGTTGAGCCATACTTGGGGAGAGGCGCCCATTTCTACTGCCATCAAGGCTTGAGCAAGTACTACCTTATCTCGCCGTTGTTGGGCTCTGAGCTTGCACAGCAACCAGAGTAGGAGCATGAGACCTCCAAGCATGAATACACTCATCCCTGCCATGCCCGCCCACTCTTTGACGTGGGAGAGAGCTCTGTGGAACCAGGAAGACAGTCCTTCTGCCACGGAGATGTCTATTCTCGTGGAGTTGATGTGGATTATCTCTCGCTGCAGCTCTTCCAATGTTCCATCAAAGTCTTGGGACCAGTTTCCTGAAAGATACTGGGACAGACTCCGTGATAGATTAGCTGCTCGCGTAAAGTTTTCATATTGCACGCTAGTAATGCAGAGAGCGCGAAATTTTTGCTCACATCCTAATTGGGCTAACTGCCAGAGCACATCTAGTTGCTCTTCTACTAGATCTACTCGCTGATTGAGGACCATTATTCCTCCTTTCAGCTTACCATCAAGCGTGGACTGACGGTCAAGGGCAGAGGATACTGATTCTGCGAGGCTATTGAGTTCAGTAGCTGTTTTAATAGAGGTGTCCAAAGCTATTGCGGCTGCAGTGGCGGCCACCGCAGCCACAGACATGATGGCTACTATGGCGGCAGTGATGCCAAAATCGCGTTTTTCACGGAACAGGGTCATAGAGTTAGGAGCGTCAACTGGGACGGGGACCCAGCGAGGAATACGGGCTACTAAGGCATTGGTGAAGTTAGACGCATCCCAGCACTGAGACAAAAAACAGGAGGTATTGGTACAGGATTCAAAGCTATCATTGGACAAGATAAACAGGAATGGGGGGTGGACGCATACTGGAGTAGGTGGAAAAGTTGTAGAATTTTGTACTTCATTTACTGTTGTACAGTTGAAGGTGTCATCACTATTGGAGTTATTCCCATGGGATTCATAATTCTTACTCTTAACGAGGAGCTGGCAGGACACATTACTTATACCACCGATTATCCCTCCAAGAAGGGCGGTGAATGGGGAGAGGTCAGTACATGAACCATTAACTCCGCATAGCATCCATTTGTGAAAAGGATTCATATCCATCTCTTGCAGGTAGTCCCCCTTTTTCATGTTGCGATTATTAGGCTCGCCAGGCCCTAGGGGCCCTGGGGCATGCATATCTGGGGAGATGGTATATGTCTGTTCTGCATTTGCCCAGGTTGCTTTATGGGACTGGCAATCTGTCCAAGGCCATAACTCTCCCTCATAGTCACCCAAACAGTGAGGGGCATACTTAGGTTGTAGGGGACTGGTGGTAGAATCATTAGTATGAAGGGTGTCTATAAATGTGCCATTGATCCAGATGACTTGACGGATTGTTTGCATCAAGGCATTGCTATTAACAATATCTATCTTCCACTTGCCGGCCTCGCTGAACCACCCATACTTGTGCATTTTCAGAGAAATACAGTTAGTTAGATTTGTAGTGGTGAAGCATAGCGACCCATTGGTTACAACGGACCGGTTTTCTCCCATTGGAGCTGTTATGGTGTCTTTTGCCAGGTATGGCAGGTTTATGCTAGAGTTGGTAGTGAAAAGGCGTGGGAAAACTGCTGCATTGAAGCGGACTGGCATAGGTTTAGGAAAGGCAGACAATATTCCCCATCTCAGTACTCCCTGAGTCGGGGTTCCCAGTGAGGAGAGCAGGATCAGTAGGCACAGAGTGGTCATCTCTTTTGTCCAGGACCTTCCTTGTCAGGCGCTCCGGGATCCAGAAGGGGTTTTCTTCACCCTGGGGAAAAACACATACAGCTCCCCTGGATCTAATTATAATTGGATCCGGGCCTTTCCATTGGTTAGATAGTACATCCTTCCATTTTACTAGTTCCTGTAGGTCTTTTGGCCACTGAGTGTGGCGGTCTGCTGCTGTATGGCCTCTAGCATCCAGATTCAAAAAATTTAAAGTGAAAAGTGCTAGGGCTATTGCAGTTTATGGTGTGGGGGGTATATCCTCAATTCCCCCTTTTTGTTTAATTAGATAGGATTTGAGAGTGCAGTTCGCGCGCTCCACAATCCCTTGACCCTGTGGGTTGTAAGGAAGACCAGTGATATGTTTAATTCCCATGTGATGACAAAATTGAGCAAATTTGGCAGAAGTATAGGCGGGACCATTGTCTGTTTTGAGGATTTGGGGTAACCCCCATGCGCTCCAAGCCTCAAGACAGTGGTGAATGACATGGGAAACTTTCTCTCCAGACAATGGGGAGGCAAAGATGACTCCCGAACATGTATCCACGGATACATGTACATATTTCAGCTTCCCAAAGGAAGAAATATGTGTTACATCCATTTGCCAAACCTGTAAAGGCTTAATACCTCTAGGATTGATCCCAACATGAGGTGTGGGAAGGAAACTGCAGCAGTGTTGGCAGCTAAGAACAATGTTCCTAGCTTCTGCTCTGGTTATGCGAAATCTCTTGCGCAGCGTTTCAGCAGTGACATGGAATTGTGAGTGGAATTTTGAAGCTGTGGTGACAGGGTCCAGCAGAGGGAAAGCTATGCTTCTAGTTGCAAGGTCTGCTAAGTGGTTGCCTTGGGCCATAGGCCCAGGAAGGCCTGAATGTGCTCTAATGTGAGTCATATATAAAGGAGAGCGTCTAAGGAGTAATTGTGATTGTATTTGTTTGAACAGGGTAGCTACTGAACTGGACGCCTTGATCAGTCCTGCTACTTCTAGGGAATTAACAGCATTAACAACATAACGAGAGTCTGACACAATATTCAAAGGTTCATGGAAGGTTTGTAGTACTTCCAATACTATATGGCATTCTACTATCTGTGGAGTATTGGGTGTATAGTTTTTTGTTACCACTTTGCCATTATGGACATAGGCACCTGTACCTGTCTTAGATCCGTCTGTATAGACTGTGTCTCCATGAGGTAACGGGGTGTGGCTAATGATTCGAGGGAATACTAAGGGGTGAGCTTTAGCAAAATTAAGGAGAGGATGCTTAGGGAAATGATTATCAAATGTTCCTGAAAAGCTGTAAGCAAGTATTGCCCAATCGTCATTCATGGCGCATAATGTTTGTATTTGCTCTTTGTTGTAGGGTGTTATGATTGTATTTGGAGCTTTTCCAAAGTGTGTGACTGAGGTTTTTATTCCCTTTAGAGCGAGACTGGCTATGGTAGCAGGGTAATATTCTATAGTTCTAGCCTGAGAGGCCTGGGGATGGATCCAGATCATTGGTCCTTGCTGCCACAAGACTGCAGTTGGCAGTCCCGGAGTAGGAAGAATGCATAATTCAAAAGGTTCATTTGACTGTATCCTACTCAATTGTGCTGTCATTAAGGCCTGTTCTACTTTATGGATAACTTGTGCTGCCTCAGGTGTAAGGGAGCGCGGAGATGTTAGTTGTGAGTCTCCTTCTAGGATTTTAAACAGTTGTTTCAAGTCAGTGGTAGGTATCTTTAAAAATGGCCGCAACCAATTAATGTCTCCCAGGAGTTTCTGGAAATCATTCAAAGTTTGCAGCTGGTCATGTCTTATCTCAAGCTTCTGGGGGCAAATTACATCTGTATAAATGGTGGTTCCTAGGAATCTGCTAACACTAGATTTTTGGACTTTCTCACTGGCTATATTTAGTCCCCAAGTCTCTAGGGTTTTAGTGAGCTTTACATAGGCCTCTTCTACTTCTGCTGATTGTGGGGAGCAGAGAAGGATATCATCCATGTAGTGAATGATTTTCAGTTTGGGGTAGTTATCGCGAATTGGTGCTAGCGCTTGCTGAACATACAATTGACAGATGGTGGGGCTATTTGCCATCCCTTGAGGGAGGACTTTCCACTGAAATCTGGCGTCTGGTTGCTCATGATTAATAGCTGGCAGGGTGAAAGCAAACCTTTCTCTATCTTTGGTGTTTAGGTGTATGGAGAAGAAACAATCTCTGATGTCTATAATGATCACTTTCCATTCTTTGGGTAGAGCAGAGAGAAGTGGCAGTCCTCGCTGGACAGGTCCAAATAGCCTCATTTGAGCATTTACTGCTCTCAAGTCATGAAGCAATCTCCATGATCCTGACTTTTTTCTGATTACAAATATGGGCGTATTCCATGGAGATACAGAGGGTTCTAAATGTCCTAATTGGAGCTGTTCTTGTACCAAATGGTGAGCTGCTTCTAATTTCTCAGAGGATAGGGGCCACTGAGGAACCCATATGGCCTCCTCTGTAAGCCAAGGTGGAAGGAAGAGTGGAAGGCACTATGGCATGATATAAGCATGACCCAGGCGCGTGATAACGCTGCTGCGGGGGAACCCGCGTGTCATTGGTCCTATGATATGTTGACAGGCCAGGGACAGTGGGTAGCCAACCAGATCGCTTTTCCTGTACCATTGTACACACAGATAAATGCGTGTGCTACTAAGGCATGGAAGGCCCTCACTAATAAAGGACAAGTGTCAGGTAATTTAACAAAAATAATTCAGGGGCCAAGCGAGCCATTCTCAGACTTCGTCGCTCGCATGATGGAAGCTGCAGGCTTCCATGATGGGCATGGCGTCTTCAATGGCCCCTATGAAAAACCCAAGCCATGACGGTCATTTTTTATTTTGGGAAGGATGGGCTCTGTGCGTCCCTGTTGGTGTTTCCCTAGTCCTTTACCTGGAATATATCCCATATCCATCATAATACCTTGGGCAGGGGTGGAGTATTCATTAATGAGTTTAAGACCTAGACCCTGCATAACATCTCTCCCCCACAAATTGACAGGCAGTGGGAGCACATAAGGGGTAACTGTACCTTTTTGCCCTTCAGGCGCCTGCCAGCTCAATGGTTTGGCACTAATGGTAGGACTAGACTCATATCCTAAACCTTGCAAAGAGTGTGAGGACTGTGTTATAGGCCATTTGGAGGGCCACCAGGTTGCAGAGATAATACTTCTATCTGCTCCAGTGTCTAGGATTCCTTCAAAACCTTTTCCCTCTATTTTAAGGGTCAATTTTGGTCTGTCTGCTAAATCTAATACTATAAAGGCTGAGTTATAATTAGAGGAACCAAAGCCCTTTTCTCCTCTCTCCGTGGTGGTAGCTGGATAATTGGCATGGAGACTGGGCAATACTAGGAGTTGGGCTATGCGATCACCCGGGGAAATAGGGTAGATTCCTCTGGGGGCTGAGCACATAATCTTTACTTGTCCTTCATAATCCTGATCAATAACTCCGGGATGGACTACAAGGCCCTTCAATGCAGCAGAAGAGCGTCCCAAGAGCAACCCAACTGTATCTGGTGGTAATGGGCCTTTAAAGTCTGAGGGGATGGGTTGAACTCCCATCTGCGGAGTCAACACTATTCTGGTGGTGGCACGGATGTCCAATCCTGCTGAACCTGGAGTAGCTCTCCTTGGGGGGCTGTGCTGCTCCTGAAGGACACTGGTGTGCTGGTTGCCCCATATATTTGCGGGCCCTGGCGGCGGGGGCCCCTCTGGGAGTTTTTTGGCGACTCTAAGGGTTTCCCTTCTATGTCTTTAACAGATCGGCATTCCTTAGCCCAATGTCTGCCTTTCTTACATCTCGGGCACACTCCAGGGGTTTTCTGGGCCGTCTGTTCGAAGTTTGGGCCTCTACAGTCTCTCTTCATATGACCTAGTTGTCCACATTGAAAACACTTAACATTTTTATTGAGGGTTTTTGCTTGTTTATGGCTTTGCAGTATAGCGGCGGCTAGGCCTGCATTGGTGAGGGGCCCTCCAATCTCTCTGCAAGCTTTCAGCCAGGCAGTCAATCCTTTCTGTTTCCAGGGGGTAATTGCCTGTCTGCATTCTCTGGTGCATTGTTCAAACACAAGTTGTTGGACAGGGGCATGGCCTGTTCTTGATCTCCAAACACTCGGCCTGCAGCTTCCATCATGCGAGCGACGAAGTCTGAGAATGGCTCGCTTGGCCCCTGAATTATTTTTGTTAAATTACCTGACACTTGTCCTTTATTAGTGAGGGCCTTCCATGCCTTAGTAGCACACGCATTTATCTGTGTGTACAATGGTACAGGAAAAGCGATCTGGTTGGCTACCCACTGTCCCTGGCCTGTCAACATATCATAGGACCAATGACACGCGGGTTCCCCCGCAGCAGCGTTATCACGCGCCTGGGTCATGCTTATATCATGCCATAGTGCCTTCCACTCTATATACTGTCCCATGCTAGAAAGACAAGCTTTTGCTACATATTGCCAGTCTGAGGGTGTCATAGCGGATTACGCCAGCCTTTCAATCTGCGCTAGGGTGTAATTAGCACTGACTCCATAGGTCCGAACGGCCTCTGCGAGGTCTTTAACCTCTTTATGGGTAAGGGGTTGATGGGCACGTGCTCCATTGTCTTCGATTACGGGGAACATCTGTCTAATTGCCCTTAAATCCTCTGGAGCACAGAAGGAATGTGCGCCGTTCGCATAGGGCGGCGGGGCTAAGGGCGATGAGGAGCGTCTCACTTTCATTTTCCCTTTGGTTTGCGTCTCCGTTTTGCTGGCATCTGTACTTTTGCACTTAGCAGTTCTAGAGACTCTGGTCTCTTCCTCCTCTTCCGAGGACATTAATTCATCTTCTGATTCCCTATTGGAAAGTTGGAGTTCCCTCAACTCTTTCCAGGGGTATTTGCTATTTTCTCCGAGGCGGTCGTCACCTGCTTCTCGGGGCTCTTTCGCTTTTGCCCTGGACGGGCTCTCTCCCTCACTCTGGGGCTTTTTAACTTTCGTTTTAGCGGCCCCTTTTCAGCCGCGAGCTAGCTCTGTCTCCCGTTCCGTTTCTGACATACTTTCTTGGATGTCTGACAAGGCTCTCTGACCTGCTTTTATCACCTTTTCACACTTTTCATCCTGCAGGTAAGCTCTAATCAGTTTCCATAGTGGTCTAGTGCCTCCTCTCAAGTGTCCCTCTTCTTCTTCTCTATCAAGATCTTTCCCTAACTTGTCCCAGCTCGGGATGGAGAGGGACCCTGAACAGATAAACCAGGGGGCAACACGGTCTATTTCTTTTACAAATGATCCTAAAACTTTGGTGGAGACCTTCAAATTTCGCTCTTTGAGAACTGCCTGTAATGCTGAGACTAACGATGGTGCGTTTCCCATGGTGCCTCTTTATTTACAGAGAACCATCAGCCACCACCCTTAAAAGCGCGTCTCTCGGAACTTACCTCTCTGGGCTATCTCTGCAGTTCTGAATCTTCTCCAGATGTCTGAAGGGTCCTCCCGGTGCCGGTGATGTTCTGGTTCCCGGGTTTCGGCACCACTTGTCGCGCGCCTCGTCCTCGCCGGCAAGAACAGCACGCAACAACAGCAGGATTCTTCTGCAGAAAGCTTTAATCTTCAGCTCTTTTGTGATACAATCATCAGGGGAAGGACCCAAAGGGAAAGACTGGGCTAGCTATATAGCTCTCATGCTCCAAGCTGATTGCGCGCTGCCTGTGATGCTTCATTAGCATAGCTGCTACGATACGCCAATTGGCTAGTAGGTGAAGGTCTAATTAGCATGTGGTATGCGGCCAGGAAGTGGCGGGATTATCCAGAAGTAGTCTTTGTTTTGCCTACAACTTTTTCTCAAGCTGGGCGCCATCTTTGGGTGTGGTGGGTATGGCTACCAACACCTACGTAAATTATATGTATATATTATGTGCATTATATATATCTCTTTATATATAGTTACATAGAGAGTCACATATAAATATACACATATTTTATAATTACATAAAGAAAATGTCATATTTTAGAAAGAAGCAAGATGAAGATGATAATTTTTGCCAGTAAATAATGAATTTCATCAACTAGGTGAAAGTAGGTGGTTAAGAAATATTTGTTGAACTAAGAAAAGAGTTAAGAAAACATCCCATAGGTACAATTAGATCGTGTTCCACACTATTCCACATTCAGTTGCCATTGAGAAAAAGGGTAGCCTGCATTCTGCTGTATCCACATCAAAATCATCATCTCCATGGAACATTTACAGGAACACCCAAACTTGTATTATTTCTGTTTGCTCGACTCCAATAGCCCTTACCTAGTAGTTCCCATTTCCATCAAGAGCCACTGTGCACACCTTTTATTTCCATCATCTCACTGTAGAATATAAGGCACTCCTAGAAATGTCCTAAACATTCCATCCTTCCACCAATGCATTGTGTGTATGAGATACTTACAGTGGCATTGATCAGACTCATCTTCCAAGTAAGAAATACAACTAGCTTAATCTCCAATTCAAATCTTACCAGATTTGGTAAGAGTTTAGGCAGAGGTGAGGATGTTCAGTTGCCCTCATTTCTTCCCAAGGTGCTGTAGACACCCTCTGCTCAAATTACATAAAGAGGTGCTTCTAAAATTCCACCTGATAATCTGGAACCAGGGTATCTTTGATCTCACTAAGAGACCAGGTTCTCCCCTACAAGCCAGATTTCAGGTTAAGCTGTTCTGATTCACCTCAGACTTTCTGAAATCCACTCTCCAAGAGCATTTTGACTGGGAAATGCTTCACTTTTGCTTTCCCTGGAGGAATATTTAAATATGAATGATGCAAAATAACAGAGTCTGGGGAAGTCATTCCCTAGCATCTCTTCCCTAACTAATTAAGGAACATGAACCTGATGTGATAAAGAATTTAATCTACAATATGTATTATGACATCATGGAAGAAAGATGGCCTATTCTTTCAATTACACAAACGTTCATATGGGCCATAAATGACATCTTTTGACTTAAAAAATCTAATAATCACCTAGTGCCCAGGACTTGGCTTCCCATGCTTTCTCCAATAAAATAAAATAGGGTTTCTTGAAGAAATGGCTGATTCTAGGTTTGGGACAGGGAATGTACCAGAGGAACTAGACCATATTGTAATGCTAGACAGAAAGGAAGAGCTAACACGCACACGCTCATACACAAACACGTACTCACACCATGATGAGGACATGTCAAAGGGACACAAAAGCCTGTAAAAGAGGCCCTAGTGCCCAAAGCTGGAAAAAAATTGAGCATCAAAATAAATAACACAAAATTTAAACATAACCCAAAGTATAATATAAGCATTAATGAGTTAAAATGACATAAATATTTCAATAAATAACTAGATAGAGAAGGATAGGCAAAATAATTCCAAATGATTATGTAGAAATTCTGCCCTCAAAGTCTCCAACTCTGTTAAGTGTGGGTTGTACATAGTGAATTCCTTCCAAAAGGCACATGTGGAGGGGGGGCGGGACTTCAGAAAGGGGACATGTGACAAATGCTGCTTCAGCCAGGTGAGCAAGTTTAACAGCAACAAGTGATAAATCACATTGAGATTGTATTCCCGTCGATATGATGTGATGAAACTAGCCTTTTACCGCTGTAATCTTACTCCCAATAATCTGCAACCCTTAATCTTGAGTAAAATATCAGACAAACTCAACTGAGGGCCTTTGTACAAAATGCCTATTTTTCCTCAAAATGCGAAGGTCATCACTAATAAGGAAAGTTAGAAACTGTCACTGTCTACATTTTTTGGATGTAAACGGATTTATTTTGTCTTTGTGTGTATGTTTTTTTTTTAACCGTTTCCTCACTTTCGTAGCAAATGAAAAAAAGAACACAACAAAACCGAACAATGCAAGGAAACTTTCACCGAGTCGGCACGTCTCCTGCGCAGAGCGCTCAGCGAGAGCAGGCGTGGGAGCGCGCGGCGCCCGCGGGAGGCCGGGTCGGGGTGGGTGGCTGGAGGGCTGCAGGGGCCCGCGCGCCGCCCTCCCCGCCCTTCTCCCGCCTAGTCCAAAGAGCCACCGGGCTTTGAAAAAGATTACACTAACAAAACGAAACACAGTTTCAATTAAAATAAAAACACTTTCTTCACCCGCCCCCGTGCTAGGAGGTTCAGGTAAAAACCTCCTCCTAAAAAAAGTTTGTTTTCTGCTACAAATACTGTGCGTTACTTTTTTTTCCCTTTCACTTCTTTTGAAGGTTAAAATAAGATATATTTCCCCAGGAGTCATAAATACGATCTAGTGCATACAGAAATAGCAGCACTGGAGACGGGGCCGTCTCCCTCCCCCATGGAGAACAGCGCGGCAGCGGGACTGGACACCTGTTCTCTACCGTAACATGACAACTTCACGTAATGTGGTAACCTGGACCAGGATAAAAGAAAATTAGTCAAGACTAATTTGTTAGCAATCTGGTTAAATATGGATTTTAGTTAAAAGTAATTTATTAAAAAATAATTTACTAACATTGACTGATTTATTTTGACAAATGCACCGTGCTGATATATGATGATAATAAGGGAAACTGAGTGTGGAGTTTATGGAAACTGTATTGGTTTTACAACTTCCTGTAAATATAAACCTGTTATCTACCATAAACTTTATTAAGAATGAATGGCATGTTTCATTTAACACATCCTCAAATTTAATCTGTCTTGTAGCAGGTGAGAAACTCCTTCCTTTTCCACACTGACTGATACTCCCTATGCAGGCCACATTCTGTTTATCCACTTATGTGCTGATGGACACTAGGGTTGCTTACGCATTTTGGCAGTTCTGAATAATATGCCAGAAACATAAATGTACAAGTATGTCTTCTTTCCCTGCTTTCAGTTCTTTTGATATACACAGAAATCCTTCTTGCTGGATCTAATGGTCATTTTATTTTTAACTTTTTGAGGAATGGCATACTGTCTTTCAAACAGGCTGCCCCATTTTACATTTTCATGAACAGAGCACAAGTGTGTGTAGTTTTGTTGGGCATCTTTTCATATTTTCGTTTCCATTTATATATATTCTCTGCTTACTTTTTATTCATGTTGTCACTGACTTGTAGGAATTCCTCGTATGTTCTGGATAATGGCTCCTTATCAGATAAACATTTACAAGTGTTTCTTCTACAACATGAATCATTTTTTTCCCTCTCTTAATTGTGGTCTTCGATTCATAGAAGGTTTTAATTTCAATGTAGTCCAATTTATCTATTTTTTTCCTCTGTAGCCTGTGTCTTTGATGCCATATTCAAGAAATTATCTAATGTCCTGAAGGTTTCTATTTTCTCCTATTTTATAATTTTAGTTGTTATATTAAGGTGTTCAATTCATTTTGAGTTATTTTGTATGTACTGTAAGTTAAGGTCAACCTTCATTCTTTTATATGGGAATATCAAGTTTTCCCATCACCATTTATTTAAAAAAACTGTCCTTTCCTGATTGGATATTCTTGGTACCCCTGTAGAAAGTCATTTCTCCAAAAATAATAGTATATTTCTTGGCTTTCTAAACTATTCCAGTCACCTAGATACCTGTCTTTATGCCAGTATCACACTGTTTTGAAAATGGTAGCTTCACAGTAAGTTTTGAAATCCGGAAGTATGGCCCCTCTTCTTAGCTATTCTCAAGATGTTTTTGTCTATAGGGTCCATTGGGATTCCACATGAAATTTTTAGATTCTTCTGTATCTTCAAAAACCACCAGGAAGTTTTGGTAAGGAATGTATTGAATCTGTATTAGGTATTGAATCTCTATTTTGGTATTATTGACATCTAAACAATATGTCTTCTAATCCACAAAAATGTGATATATTTAAGAACACACATGTTTGTATGTGTATATTTATACATGTACATGAAGAGATTTATTATAAGTGGTAGACTCTTGTGTTTATGTCAGTTGACAAGTGCAAAATCTGTACAGCCAATGTCTCATTTTGACTTGAAAGACCAGGAACCGCTGTGAACCATAGCATCCACTGTTCCGATTCAGGTCCACAGGCTGGAAGCTGCTGGAGAATCTGGGAGAGTTCACGTGCCCGTGTGAAGACCATGGGGCAGGAAGAGCTGGTGTTTCAGCCCTCAGGCTCCCAGGCAGGAGAATTCCCTCTTACTCAGAGGAGTCAGCCTTTTGTAATTTTCAGGCCTTCAGTTGATTGGATGAGGACACCTACATTAGTGAGGGCAATCTGCCTTCAGTGCACCAGCTCAGATGCTGATACCATCTAGGCAAACCTCACAGTCACAACCCCAAGCATATGCAAGGAAATATTTGTGCACACTGTGGCCCAGTGAAATGAACACATAAAATTAGCCATCATAAGTCCATTGCTTCAACTTAGCACCTAGATACATCTCCTTAAAGTGTACTTAATCTCCAAATAAAGTCACTACTGAGGTCATAACTTGAGCTAACATCATACAACTGTCCTGTGTACAACTGAAAGTGCATGAACCCTACGCAGAAGGGAAGGTGTGTTCTTTGGGTTGTTTGCTCTTCTCCTTAATATCCTGTAACTTAAATACTGTGTTAGTAAATTGAAAATACTAAAATACTGTGGTGGAAAGTCAAGATTCTTACATTAAATAATCAGGTAATAAGAGAGGAAAGAAAATAAAGATATTGGCTTTATGTATATATTCAGATATATAAACATATAATAGAAGGAGGACAAACAACAATTATCGTCTTGGTTTTGTAAGTGGCCACATGGTTATAGATGTTTTCTCTGTCACTCGTTGGTGTTCAGTGTGCCCTCATCAAGCTCCAAAGCTGGTCATGGCTCTTCACCTTGTGGGGTGGCACAGACCTTCACTACTGAAGGGTCTGGACCATTAGTAGCTCTGCCTGTTTTGGGTTGTTGTGGTTTTCCATTGACCTTAATCACCAGTAAGACTTGAGTAGGTTTCCAGTACCAGTTCAGACGCTGACACCATCTAAGCAAACCGCACAGTCACAACCCCAAACACATGCAAGCAAATATTTGTGCACACTGTGGCCCAGTGAAATGAACACATAAAATTAGCCATCATAAGTCCATTGCTTCAACTTAGCATCTAGATACATCTCCTTAAAGTGTACTTAATTTTTCTGTCTATTTCTCTTCTAAGAGCACCATGATAAACTAGCAACACTGTTAGTCCACTGCTGTTGATTATTCTGATGGCTGCTTTCACTCCGCTGCCCCTTATGGAAGCCATGCCCCACCTTGCTTTGGAGGGTTGAGTGGCACCACTTGGCCACTGCTACTTGGGATCAAATGACTCGCATCTCTTTTAGATTTCCCAGTCCAGTGACCATACATCCCATCATAGAGGTCTGGCCTACAGAAAACAGTGACCACAGAGCTTTTCAAGTATGCTGGGGCTCCCCCTACACATTCATTTCTTACCGTAATGATGAAAGGGATGCCTTCTGGACCTCCCTGTGTGGTTAAGAAGACCTTAATTGGCAAATCCATTCTAACTTTCCACTCTCCCTAGGCCTTTGAACCTCTTCCTCTACATTATATCAAGGGAGGTCTGGCATTTCCAATTTGCTCACTGTCTGCCACCTTTTGGTTCATGTTTTAGCCACCAACCAGACAAGCTGTTAGACCTTTCTGGACTTTCCAGCTGTATAGTTAAGTAAAGACAAATACCATATGACTTTACTTATTTGTGGAATATCAAAACAAAGCAAAACAGAATGAACAAAACAGCAGTAGACTCAGAGACACTGAGAGGACTATTGGTTACCAAGGGGGACAGGTTGGAGTAGGTTGGGGGAGGGACTGTGATGGGGATAAAGGGGCACAAAAATTCTCAGTCATAATATAAGTTGGTCAGGGGATGGTAGAAGAAAGGATACAGTCCTGACTGGAGCCTAGAATCTGGCTTCAGCCTGGAGCTAAGGAAGCTCTGAGTTACTCCCTGGACTCTAGACCTGGTTCCACCTTGAGGTAAAGGGACCAGCCCGCTTTAACCCCCATTCCAGTTATTCATTGGTCGGTGGTGGGTTCTGTGGTAATGGTCATAACCCCCCAGGTGTGGCAGCTCCAACTTTCTCTGTTGCAGGTGGAAAGAGAAGGATGGGGCTCCAGCTCTCAGCAGCCCGGCACAGCAGCTGGAGGGCAGGTTCGCTGGCCTGTGATGGGGCCCGGGGCTGGGAGCAGCAGGGTCCACCAAACACTGTCTCCTCACGGGCACCGCCAGGGTCCAGGCCTCCCTCCTTTCATACCCGTAGCATTGCAGTAACCTCCTAACTGCTCTCCATTTCCCAGTCTTGGCCCCTTCAGTCCATTTCCACTCTAATAACCCATAAATTATTGTTCTAAACTCAAACCACATGCACTACTCACTTGCTTAAAAGACTTTGCAATGTTTTCCCCAGGGTGCTTAGCATTAGCCTTAACACAACTATGAGAGCTTTCTTGATGTTCCTGTTCCTATCTCTCCAGCTTCATGTCTTGCTATTTGCCCTTTATAAGCTTACTGTGCAGAATGGTGCGCAGCACACAGCAGGTGTTCAACCAATAATTGTTGAATGAATAGATGAATAGCAACCACAATTATGTTGAATTGATTTCATTTCTTGCATAGCTACTTTCTTCTTCTGTACTTTGTTATGCATTCTCTCTCCTGGGAATCTTGTCACTCGAACTGATGCCTATTGCTCTGCCGACTCTTTTTCACAGTTTGGATCCCATCGTTATGTCCTTTTAGCATGGTACCCTTACTGGTCCCCTATGTCTTTGTTGTGTGTCCCCCAATCATGCTTTTATACTACCTGGGCTTCCACTGTCTTACCATTCATAACATACTATTGGAATTTCAAGTTCCCTTTGGGACGCCTCTCAATGAATTGTAAGCTGTGTGACGGTGACACCTGCATTTTTCTTTTTTTGCCACTGAGGCATCAGGAACTATTAAGGTGCCTGATACTTTCTTTAAGCTCAAGTATATTTGTTGGCTAATAAATAAAGGATGGAAAGAATGAATGGGACGTATTCAACCTGGAACTGCTTTGTTTATAGATGAAGCTGCATATTTTTAAAAGCAGCTTTTCATAATGAAATGTTCCCCCAAAGAAAACTGAAGTAGCAGAGAAAAATAACGAACAGCCTACATTTAAGAGACAAAGAAAAAAGCTGAGAGCAGGGAGAATATCTAGACATACTATGTGCTCATTTACTGAGAAGCTCAGTTTCAATATCTTTCTCATTTTTTCCGAAGTTGGAAAAGTTTGATTCCCATAAGAAAGCTAGTTAGAATCCTCCTTAGAGTCTACATCAAAGTAGGAAAAAAAATCCCTGCACTCTATTATCACTTTTGTGCTATATTTTATTGAACTTATTCATCTTCCTTTATACTTACATTTATTCATTCACTATTTATCATGCACCAGACATTGTTTCACTTACAAATACAATCGTTAGGTACCAGGCAAGTACTTTTATAGAGTATGAATGTATACTTAATAAATAGAAATTCCTTTTGACATTTAAATATTCTTTTAATTTAAAATATAAAAATCAATTCATCACACTATGTAAAGGGTCATTAGAATAAGATGATGAAATTAGCAAAACAATGTGATTTGGAAGCCTACAAGGAAATTTGAAAATACCATATAATATTCATACCCCTTAGATGTCAAATGACCCATAGCTTTTATATTCCTAAAATAGTTACATATCACAATATTACAGATTATAACCAACATATTATAATCACCTGTGCTTCTATATAAGAATGAGCTGAGTTATTAATGAAAAATTAGAATTTAGTTATAGGTAACAAACTAATATACAAATTATATATATATATAATATTTGGATACTTTCCTTAGTAAATGGGGATAACAGAAGTGCTTATCACTGTGTTTTTATTATATCAATACCAATAAATTTTTTTTTTTTGTATTAGAATGAAAGCTTACAAATCCATACCTGTGGATGAAGTCATAAAACTAATTTTCTGGAATGTTCCAAATACGTAAAGATTTGCCTTATGTTAGGTTTTTATTCCATTGCTTGCATTCATTTGTTCCGTTCAATGCAAAATCTATGATTTTCTTTATCCCATAGGTATTTCTTGCTGAGATCCTCCAAAATGTTCTTCTGTCCTTTACCTCAATTAAATCAATATGGGGCTTCAGCAACATTTATTTGTCAGCCGAAATAGATTTCCTACTACATAGTTTTTTAATGGCAACTTTCATCTGGATGTTTCTCAAGGTATAGATTAAGGGGTTTAACATAGGGGTTATCATAGCGTAGAATACAGAAACTGCTTTATCAATTGATAAAGTAGTTGTAGGTCTCAGGTACACAAATATGCAGGGAACAAAGAATAAGACCACAGCTGTGATGTGGGAGACACAAGTGGAGAGGGCTTTTCGCCTCGCCTCCAAGCTATGGTTCTGTAGAGAGCGCAGTATAACTACGTAAGAGCCCATCAAGAGGAGGAAGTTTAACAGACAGATGAAGCCACTGTTGGCAGCAATGAAGAGCCCCAGAGTGTGGGTATCAGTGCAGGCAAGATTGAGCAAAGGAATCAGGTCACACATGAAGTGATCTATGATGTTTGGACCACAGAAGGGTAATTGGAAGATGAAGAGGATCTGTAGAGATGCATGAAGAAAGCCTCCCACCCACACCACTCCCACTAAGAGGCCACACACCCGCCGATTCATGATGGTTGTATAGTGCAAGGGCTTGCAGATGGCCACATAGCGGTCATAGGCCATCACGGTCAGCAGGATGACATCAGCACCTCCAAAGAAATGTTCCCCAAAGATCTGTGTCATGCATCCATTGAATAAGATGGTTTTCTTTTCATGGAGTGAATCTACAATCAGTTTAGGGGCACTTACAGAGGAATAGCAGGCATCAATAAAGGAGAGATAGGCCAGGAAGAAGTACATGGGGGTTTCCAATAATGGGCTGGCAGTGATGGTGACCAAGATGAGCACATTTCCTACCATAGAAATGATGTAGATGAGAAAAAACACAACAAATATGATTCTCTGCATCTTTGGATTCTCTGTGAGTCCCAGTAGAACAAACTCTGTCACATTGTTCTTATTCACCATGTATTTCATATTTGCTAATTACATTACCTGAAAAAAAAAATCACTGCTTATTAACACAACCTTCAGTTTGTTAAGCTTCTCCATCTAACATATAATAACTACCTAGATTCTATTGAAAAGTGAAATTGTATGAGTTTTTTTGAGACTATAAGTAGGTTCCAAGTTCCTGAATACTACTTAAATTATCTCCTCAGTAGAGATTCTGTTAAGAGTATGGACATGAGGATTTTTTACGAACACAGAACCAGTGGTTCATTTGTGAACACTTACTCATCAGAGATGTCTAAGAACCTAACCTGAAGTAGTAGGTTGCACATATCCTGGCTGCTAAGTAAGGAAAGGGAGGTAGAATATGTATCTATAGGCTCTGAATACAAAGCTAAGTATTTTTCCATGTGTTTCTCGGAAATGGGGAACCATGGAAGGTAATTAAAAATATGAGTGGAAAGATAAAGAGGAAAGTGAGGAAGGGAGAATCTTGGATATAACTCACCTAAAGATCTTTGTGTGTCTTGGATGAACTGGGCTGAGTTTCAGAAAAAGGATGGAAATCAGGGACAGAAAACCTAGTATCAGTTAGACTATAATACACATGAAGTCTAGCAATGTATTGGTAATAAGGATTACATGTAAAGATACAGGAGCTACTGTGAATAATTTAAAATGCATGCAGTCTAAATCTGATGAAAAATCTAATCAGTATACTGTTATTAATAGATTGTGATGTGCATGGCATGGTAGCCATGTAAGTTGGTATTATATCATCCATTTGGCAAATGTGAAAACAATCTCAGAGACTATGTTAATAATAATAATAATGACTACATTAACTAAATGGTACTGAACACTCACTGAGCTTTAATTAGTTTTGCAGACATTTGGTTATGGAATTCTCACTACAAACATGAGAAATGATTACTGCTATCATTTTTACTCTTATTTTAAAGAGTAGGAAATAAAGGCATAGAACAGTTAAGTGTTCATCTCAAGATCAAGCAGGTAATGAAAGGCAGAGCCAAGATTAGATCAGATTATACTTGTTAACATACTTTTCCTCCAAAGTCTTAATCTATGCTCTCCACCGTTATGTTATAATGAACAATGTTGAACTAGTAATCCCCTTTTGATATGACCATAATTATTATTATTACCTTACTACCATTTCAGAGGCAAATGTACATGAAGCAATTTCTTCAAGATGCACAGAGACACACACACACATTAGAATACCCAAACATTAATAAACATGTGGTGCTGCTTTCATTGAAGGTCACTTTTACCTTGGCCTCTCCCTCAGCCCCATTTCCTCTTCCTCAGTTGTCCTCCATGGCCTGGACCCCAGACACCTCTGCAAGATGTTGAAAATAACAACGGTAGTGGTTGTGTACTGGTTTACTGGAAACTGCGTTTTCCACTTTTAGCTTGTTTTACCGGGGGTGCATTTCATGGCACCCTTAAAACTTCTTTCCTCACCTATAAAATGAGGATAAAATATCTACCTGAGAGGTTGTATGATAATTAATAAAGGAAAGATATATGTGAACATATTCTCCACACTGCTGTGGACACTAAAAACTTTCATCTATTATTATGATTGTGTGTGCACCTAGCAGTTGGGAAGAATTGACATTTTGAGCAATGATACAGAGATACATTTAACCATGTCATAATTTCAGGAAGATTCATCTCCAATTTACTTTTAAAGAAGCCACAGAGACACATATTTTGCAAAGCACTTGATCCTAGAAAGGGTGCTCTATGTTCATGCTCAGACTAAATAATTGATTATTTGTGTCATTTGATATTCATATATATGTCTTTTCTGTGTGTGAAATGTATTTCTATTTTGATCTCAGTCTCATTATTAGTCTTGAATGTTTTCAAGCGGATGCCTCATTTGGGCAAAAGGATGGTGTCTAGTATCACCAAGTCCTCCAAGTTACTTAATCTCTGTGAGTCTCAAATTCTTTATCTCTCAAATTAGGTTAATCATATTTCCAAACTATCTTTTGAAGAATTAAGGTGAGGATGAGATGTGCTATTTCTATATTTTAAAAGTGTTGAAACATAAATATTATGTATATCTAGAAATATATATATTGATGTATATATATAAAAAGCAAAAATCTTTGAGATTCATCTGCCCCATTAAAAAACTTACCTTATAAACTTAGATGAACTTAATGAAGTTCCACATTGTTACGAACATCTTCGGACTAACCTCTTCTTAAAATAAGTCATTTTCAATATGAAAGATATGACATACTCAGAAATAAACTGCTCAAATTATTCAATATCAACAGTTGTTAGACGTATGTTCCATCTAGCCTATAGCCTCAGAATATTTTCATAGAAAACCTGGCATTGAGTTTAGAATGGATGTATTTGAAACACTATAGATAAATGATCTTCTATGGATGGCTCTGTTCCCATAGGCAAGAGGAAGAAAGTGTGGAGGAGACACAGTCAGACGGGTCATTTCCCCCGTGATGAATCTTGCTCTGCAGATGTGGTCAACAAAAATCATTTCGCCTTGTGCTTAATGGGTATTTAAGGAGGTTTTCATTAAGAACCTAGTCTTGAAGCTGCTACTTTCTCTCCCAGGAATTAATTATGTCCTCTGATGGAAAGACTTTGTCTTAGAAACAGGTATTCTGGAGACACATGTTTGATAAACTCCCATTTTTTGAATTTGAATGGGGAATTGTGTTCCCTGCACTTGGAACCTAACTTCTGTAAGTCCCCTTTCTCTGTCTAAACCTGAGCTTCTAAGAAAGCTGACAGTCATGTGAATAGCAAGGTGGCACACCTCTAGTGAGGCGTCCCGTGATGGGTGTAGCTGAAATTTTGAAGATCTTGATGCCAAAAACTCTTTTTCACATTCATCAGAGGGTTATGAAAGAAAACAGAAACTAAGTTATCTTTTGTACCCATGGTATGGTCAGTATGGAAAAGCAGACAATATTTGAAATGGGGAAAGATATCATAACACAAGAGTTTTAACTTCAAACATGAGAATTTATCCACATTCTTGTTCCTTGGTACTGTTAGTTATTTCCCTTTTAGTATTTCTACTAGGAATTTGTCAGAAATTACTGTGGTTTTAGTTTGCTTTCCCTGATGACTAATGACGTTGAGCACTTTTTCATGTTATTATTGCCCAGTTGTGTATCTTTTGAAAAATAAGTTTCAGAAGTTTCTCTTAATGTCCTTTGTCCACAATTTAAAAATAGCAGTCCTGGGTTTCCTTTTATTAAGTTGTAAGCATTCATTAAATATTCTAGATACATGTCTTCCATTACAGATATGCCTTTTATAAGCTTAATGTGCAGGATGGTGCCCAGCACACTGCAGGTGTTCAACCAATAATTGTTGAATGAATAGATGAATAACAACCACAGTTATATCAAACTGATTTGGTTTCTTGCATAGCTACTTTCTTCTCTGGACTTCGTTATACATTAAACCTGGAATTTCTTTGATTATAGATGAAGCTACATATTTTTAAAAAACAGCTTTTCATAATGAAATGTTCCCACAAAGAAAACTCAGTAGCAGAGAAAAGTGACAAACAGCCACCATTCAAGAGACAGGGAAAAGAAAGCTGAGAGCAGGGAGAATATTTAGACATCTATTTGCTTATTTACTGAGAAGCTCAGTTTCAATATCTTTCTCATTTTTCTAAAGTTGAAAAAGTGTGGTTCCCATAAGAAAGCCAGTTAGAATCCTCCTTAGAGTCTACATCAAAGTAGGAAAAAAAATTCCTATATTCTAGTATCACTTTTTGTGCTATATTTTACTGAACTTATTCATTTTCTTTTATCCTTACATTTATTCATTCACTATTAATCATGCACCAGACATTGTTCTACTTGCAGACACAATCATTAGGTACCAGGCCAGTACTTTTATAGAGTATGAATGTATATTTAATAAATAGAAATTCCTTCTGACATTAAAATATTATTTTAATTTAAAACATAAAAACCAATTCATCACACTATGTAAAGGGTCTATAGCATAAGATGATGATATTAGCAAAGCAATGTGATTCTGAAGCCTACAAGGAAATTTGAAAATATGATGTAATATTCATCACTTTTCCCTTAGTTGTCAAATGACCCGTTGCTTTTATATTCTTGAAACAGTTACATACCACAGTGTTAAAGACTATAACCAACATATTATCATCACCCATTTTACTATATAAGAATGAGCAGAGTTATTAATGAAAAATTAAAATTTAGTTAAGGTAATGAACTAATATACAAATTATATATATATATTATATTTTGATACTTTCCTCAGTAAATGGGAATAATAAAAGTGCTTATCACTGTGTTCTTATTGTATCAATAGCAATACAATTTTATTTATTTATTTTTGTATTAGAATGAAATCTTTCAAATCCATACACATGGATGAAGCCATAAAACTAATTTTGTAGAATGTTCCAGATATGTACAGATTTGTCTTATCTTAGGTTTGTATTCCACTGCTTGCATTCATTTCTGTTCCTTTCAATACAAAATCTATGATTTATAGCAGTTCCCATTTTCTTTATCCTATAGGTATTTCTTTCTGAGATCTTCCAAAATGTTCTTCTGTCCTTTGCCTCAATTGAATCAATATGGGGCTTCAGGAACATTTATTGGTCAGCTGACATAGATTTCCCACTACATAATTTTTTAATGGCAACTTTCATCTGGAAATTTCTCAAGGTGTAGATTAATGGGTTTAACATAGGGGTTATCATAGTGTAGAATACAGTAACAGCTTTATCAATTGATAAAGTAGCTGTAGGTCTCAGGTACACAAATATGCAGGGAACAAAGAATAAGACCACAGCTGTGATGTGGGAGACACAGGTGGAGAGGGCTTTTCGTCTAGCATCCAAGCTATGGTTCTGTAGAGAGCGCAGTATGAGTACATAAGAGCCCAACAAGAGGAGGAAGTTTAACAGACAGATGAAGCCACTGTTAGCAGCAATGAAGAGCCCCAGAGTGTGGGTATCAGTGCAGGCAAGATTGAGCAAAGGAATCAGGTCACACATGAAGTGATCTATGATGTTAGGGCCACAGAAATGTAGTCGGAAGATGAACACGATCTGTATGGTTGCATGAAGAAGGCCTCCCACCCACACCACTCCCACTAGCAGGCCACACACCCGCCGATTCATGATGGTTGTATAGTGCAAGGGCTTGCAGATGGCCACATAGCGGTCATAAGCCATCACGGTCAGCAGGATGATATCAGCACCTCCAAAGAAATGCTCCCCAAAGATCTGTGTCATGCATCCATTGAATAAGATGGTTTTCTTTTCACGGAGTGAATCCACAATCAGTTTAGGGGCACTTACAGAGGAATAGCAGGCATCAATAAAGGAGAGATAGGCCAGGAAGAAGTACATGGGGGTTTCCAATAATGGGCTGGCAGTGATGGTGACCAAGATGAGCACATTTCCTACCATAGAAATGATGTAGACGAGAAAAAACACAACAAATATGATTCTCTGCATCTTTGGATTCTCTGTGAGTCCCAGTAGAACAAACTCTGTCACATTGTTCTTATTCTCCATGTATTTCATATTTGTTAATTACATTACCTGAAAAAAATCACTGCTTGTTAACACAACCTTGAGTTTATTAAGCTTCTCCATCTAACATATAATAACTACCTAGATTCTACTGAAAATTGAATTTGTATGAGGTTTTTTGAGATTGTAAGTAGGTTCCAAGTTCCTGAATACTACTTAAATTATCTCCTCAGTAGAGATTCTGTTAAGAGTATGGACATGAGGATCTTTTGCAAACACAGAACCAGTAGATCATTTGTGAACAGTTACTCATCAGAGATGTCTAAGAACCTAACTTGAAGTAGTAGGTTGCACGTATCCTGGCTGCTAAGTAAGAAAATGGAGGTAGAATACGGATCTGTAGGCTCTGAATGCAAAGCTAATTATTTTTCCATGTATTTCTTGGAAATGGGGAACCATGGAAGGAAATTAAAAATATGAGTGGAAAGATGAAGAGGAATCTGAGGAAGGGGGAATCTTGGATATAACTCACCTAAAGATCTTTGTATGTCTTGGATGAACTGGGCTGAGGTTCAGTAAAAGGATGGAAATCAGGGATAGAAAACCTACTATCAGTTAGACTATAATCCACATGAAGTCTAACAATGTATTGGTAATAAGGATTAAATGAAAGATATAGAATCTACTGTGAATAATTTATAATGAATGCACTCTAAATCTGATAAAAATTCTAATAAATATACTGTAATTAATAGATGGTGATGTGCATGGCATGGTGGCCATGTAAGTTGGTATTATTTCATCCATTTGGCAAATGTGAAAACAATCTCAGCGACTATGTTAATAATAATAATAATGACTACATTAACTAAATGGTACTGAACACTCACTGAGCTTTAATTAGTTTTGCAGACATTTGGTTATGGAATTCTCACTACAAACCTGAGAAATGATTACTGCTATCATTTTTATTCTTATTTTAAAGAGTAGGAAATAAAGACATAGAACAGTTAAGTGTCCTACTCAAGACCAAGCAGGTAATAAAAGGCAGTGCAAGATTAGATCAGATTATACTTGTGGACAATTTTTTCCTGCAAATTCTTATTCTATCCCTTCCACTGTTATCTTATAATGAACAATGTTGAACTAGTAATCTCCTTTTGATATGACCATAATAATTATTATTGCCTTACTCCCATTTCAGAGACAAGTGTCCATGAAGCAGTTTCTTCAAAATGCACAGATACACACTCACACACACACATTAGAATCCCCAAACATTAATAAACATGTGGTGCTGCTTTCATTGAAGGTCACTTTCATCTTGGCCTGTGCCTTAGCCCCATTTCCCCCTTCCCCAGTTGTCCTCCATGGCCTGGGCCCCAGACACCTCTGCAAGATATTAAAAATAACAACCGTAGTGGTTGTGTATTGGTTTATTGGAAACTGCTTTTTCCACCTGTAACTTGTTTTTCCAGGGGTGCATTTCATGGCACCCTTAAAACTTCTTTCCTCACCTATAAAATGAGGATAAAATATCTACCTGACAGGTCGTATGGAATTAATAGAGGAAAGATATATGTGAACATATTCTCCACACTGCTGTGGACACTGAAGTGTTTCATCTATTATTGTGATTGTGTATGCACCTAGCAGACAGGAAGAACTGACATAGTGAGCAATGATATAGAGATGCATTTAACCATGTCAAAAGTTCAGGAAGATTCATCTCCAAATTTACTTTTAAAGAAGCCACAGAGACACACATTTTGCAAAGCACTTGATCCTAGAAAGAGTGCTCTATGTTCATGCTCAGACTAAATAATTGATTATTTGTGTCATTTGATATTCATATATATGTCTTTTCTGTGTGTGTGAAATGTATTTCTATTTTGATCTCAGTCTCATTATTAGTCTTGAATGTATTAAAGTGGATGCCTCATTTGGGCAAAAGAATGGTGTCTAGTATCACCAAGTCCTCCAAGTTACATAATCTCTGTGAGTCTCAAATATTTTATCTCTCAAATTAGGTTAATCATATTTCCAAACTATCTTTTGAAGAGTTAAGGTGAGGATCAAATGTGGTATTACCATATTTTAAAAGTGTTGAAACATAATATTATATATATATATATATTCATATATATATATTCATGTATATATATAATGTAAAAATCTTTGTGGTTCATCTGCCCCATTAAAAAACTTACCTTATAGACTTTGATGAACTTAAAGGAGGTCAAGGTTGTTCACAAACATCTTCAGACTAACCTCTTCTCAAAAATAAGTCACTTTCAGTATGAAAGATATGACATACTCAGAAATAAACTGCTCAAATTATTCAATTTCAACAGTTGGTAGGCGTATGTTCCATCTAGCCTATAGCCTCAGAATATTTTCATAGAAAACCTGGCATTGAGTTTAGAATGGATGTATTTGAAACACTATAGATAAATGATCTTCTATGGATGGCTGTTTTCCCATAGCAAGAGGAAGAAAGTGCGGAGGAGACACAGTCAGACGGGTCATTTCCCCCGTGATGAATCTTGCTCTGCAGATGTGATCAACAAAAATCATTTCACCTTGCACTTAATGGGTATTTAAGGAGGTTTTCATTAAGGACCTTGTCTTGTAGCTGCTACTTTCCCTCCCAGGAATTAATTATCTCCTCTGATGGAAAGTCTTTCTCATAGAAATGGGTATTCTGGAGACACATGTTTGATAAACTCCCATTTTTTAATTTGAATGGGGAATTGTGTTCCCTGCACCCGGAACTTAAACTTCTGTAAGTCCCCTTTCTCTGTCTAAACCTGAGCTTCTAAGAAAGCTGAAAAGTCATGTGAATAGCAGGTGGCACACTTCCAGTGAGGGGTTCCGTGATGGGGGCAGCTGAAATTTTGAAGATCTTGATGCCAAAAGCTGTTTTTCACATCCATCAGAGGGTTATGCAAGTAAACAGAAACTACGTTATCTTTGGGACCCATGGTATGTTCAGTATGAAAAAACAGGCAATTCAAACAATGGGGAAATATGTCCAAACACAAGATTCTTATTTCAAACATAAGAATTGTTCCACATTCTTGTTCCTTGGTACTGTTAGTTATTTCCCTTTTAGTATTTCTACTAGGAATTTGTCAGAAATTACTGTGGTTTTAGTTTGCTTTCCCTGAAGACTAATGATGTTGAGCACTTTTTCATGTTATTATTGCCCAGTTGTGTATCTTTTGAAAAATAAGTTTCAGAAGTTTCTCTTAATGTCCTTTGTCCACAATTTAAAAATAGCAGTTCTGGGTTTCCTTTTACTAAGTTGTAAGCATTCATTAAATACTCTAGATACATGTCTTCCATTACATATATGTCTTATCTATATAAGTACATAGACATTATATATATTTATATGTAAATATAAAGGCATAAATTATATACAAAACTTTTTAAGTATAAATTTGTATTGAGGGAGATAGGATAAAGATAGCGGTGTAAGAAGTGAGGCAGAAACCTCCTCCAAAAACTACATAGAACATGAAAAGATGGAAAATACACTAATCCTGAAAGAGCTACCAGAGGACTGCAGAACAGATTGTCTACCCCTGGGGAAAAGAGAAAACTGCCCAGAAAACGGTAAGGTAGCATAGCCTCGATCTGGCAGGATCCAGGCCCTCACCCCGAACCCCAGCCTACAGACGCTAGGAAGAGAAACAGAGCAGGGAAAGAGTAGAAACCCAGGACTGCTGAAAACCCAGGACTGCTGAAGACCCAGCCCTGGAGATCTGCTCGAGGAGCATGAGTGCACATTACATGGTGCTCTGGGGATCAGAGAAGTTGGGAAATAAAGACTGGTGGAATACTGGGAGAGACTGAGATTCCAGCTGTTTGTGGAGAACAGGTATGCACAACCAGCCTCGCTTGGGCAAAAGAAAGGTGGGCACTTGAAAGACTTCCCAGCAGTGAGAGGGGTGCATAAGGGGCCAAGATTTCCCAGAGCTTGCTGCTCAGGAGCAGCAGCAGGTGGACAAAATTGTCCTGGCACCCTCAGCCCAGCAGGTTGGGAACTCTCAGGAGCTTCAGACACTCCATCCCAATGTCTGGCAATGCAGACCCCAGGTCCCACACTGCGGTAAGCAGCCTGCCACTCCTTCCTCCTGACAAGCACCAGTCCCACCCACCTGCTGCACCTACCATCATTACAGGCAGCTGAATAGTGGCCCCAACTTCAGAAGCTATAGGGGATAACACAGTGTCACCTCCCCAAGTGCTTGGCCCACTGGACCTGGCAGTGGAGTCAGGCACTACAACTGGCAAGGCAAGAGCTCTTTCCTCCTGGCAGGCACCTGTCCTACTCACCTGAGACCCCCGATGCTGCTACAGAGGCCTCGCAGCTCCAGAAAATAGAGCTTCTTGGCACTAAAGAGCACTTCCTACACAAATATATTATCATATAAGAAATGCTAAAAAATAAAATAAAATAAAGAGACAGGGGAATTTTGTCCAAACAAATTCAAGAAAAAACTCCAGGTAGAGGCTTTAGTAAAACAGAAATCACCAATTCTCTTCATTATGATTTCAAAGTAGAAATGATAAACATGCTCACGGAACTACAGAAAAATAGTCAAAATCTTAGTGAGGAGTTCAGGAAAGAGAAAAACTTTGAAAAATACAGTATATGAAATGAAACATACTATGGAGGGATTTAAAAGTAGATTACATGAAGTATAGGAGAGGGTCAATAAAACTTAGAGAACAGGAAAACAAAGAAGCTGAGGCACAGAGAGAATAAAGGATCTCTAGGAATCAAAGAATAATAAGAGAACTGTATGACCAATCCAAATGGAACAATATTTGCATTATAGGGGTATCCTGAAGAAGAAGAGAGAAAAGGGGATAGAAAGCCTCTTTGTGGAAATAATTGCTGATAACTTCCCCAGACTGGAGAAGGAAATAGTTTCTCTGGTCATGGAAGTGCAGAGATCTCCCAACACAAGGAACCCTACGAGGACAACACCAAGACATACAATAAATAAAATGGCAAAGATCAAGGATAAGGAGAGTGCTGAAAGCAGCCAGAGAGAGAAAAAAGATCACTTCTAAAGGTTACCACAACTGGCTATCATCAGACTTCTCAGAAGAAACCTTATAGGCCAGAAGGGATTGGCATGGTGTATTTACTGCAAAGAAACAGAAGGGCCTCCAACTGAGAATATTCTGCTCAGCAAGATTAACATTTAAATGGGAAGCAAGGGTTAAACAATTTCCAGATAAGCAAAAGTTGAGCGAATATACCACCCACAATCCACCTCTCCAGTGTATCTTAAAGGGATTGCTCTAGAAGCCAGTACTCCTAAGGCAAAACAGCTGTCACCAGAGAAAATAAAATCAAGGAACAAAAAATACTGGTGATGACACAGAGAAAGGGCAACCCTTCTACACTGTTGGTGGGAATGTAAACTAATTCAACCATTGTGGAACACAATATGGAGGTTCCTCAAAAAACTAAAAATTGAAACACTGTGACCCAGGAATTCCACTCCTAGGAATTTACCCAAAGGAAACAACATCCCTGATTCAAAAAGACATATGCACCCCTATGTTTATCACAGCACTATTTACAGTAGCCAAGATATGGAAGCAACCTAAGTGTCCATCAGTAGATGAATGGATAAAGGAGATGTGATACATATACACAATGGAATATTATTCATCCATTAAAAGAAAAGAAATCCTACCATTTTCAACAACATGGATGGAGCTAGAGGGTATTATGTTCAGTGAAATAAGCCAGGAGGAGAAAGACAAGTAGCAAATGATTTCACTTGTCTGAGAAGTATAACAACAAAGCAAAACTGGAGGAACAAAAAATAGAAGCAGACTCACAGACTCCAAGAAGGGACTAGAAGTTACCAAAGGGGAGGGATTGGGGAAGGTGGGTGAGGAGGGAGGAATAAGAGTATTAAGGGGCACTATAATTACCACACACAATATAGGTAGGTAACCTGTACAGTACAGCATGGAGAAAACAAGTAATGACTCTATAACATCTTACTACACTGATAGTGTCTGCAAAGGTGGGGGTTTGAACTTGGTAATATGGTTGAATGTTGAAACCACAATGCTGTTCATGTGAAACCTTCATAAGATTGTATATCAATATATCAATGATACCTTAATTTAAGAGAAAGTTGACCAAGGAAGATGTATGAGTACAAAATCATCGTGTGGAAAATAAGCTCATATTCAATGGTAACGTACATTAAATCCACAATGAGATACCACCCAATTCCTATTAGTGAGGCTAAAATGATAAAGACTGACAATACTAAATGCTGGTGAAGATGGTGAGCAACTGGAATTCTCATACACTGCTCGTGGGAATATAGAAGGGTACAGACACTTTGGTAAACAGTTTGGTTGTTTCCTATAAAGTTAAAAATATAGCTACAATGTGATCCAGCAATTCTACTCCTAGGAATTTATCCAAGAGAAATGAAAAACATGTTCAGAAAGACTTGTTCTTGAATGTTAACATCTTAATTTGAAAATAGCCACAAAATGTAAATTGTCCCCAAATCCAATTGTTTGGGAATGGATAAACAAACTGTGGTATATCCATACAATGGAGAGAAAAAAATGACTTACTGATACAATAACATTGAAGAAACTCAAAAGCATTATGTTATGTGAAAGAATCCAGAAACAAAAACCCAAATACTATATTATTACACTTATATAGAATTCAAGAAAAGGCAAAAATCTAGGAATCAAAAAACAAATTAGTAGTTGCCAGATACTAGGGACTGGGAGAGATTGACTGTAAAGAGACATAAGGGAATTATGCAAAGAGACATTTTTGGAGTGATGGAAATATTCTATGTTATGATCATGATGGTACTTACAAAATGGTATATGTGGATTAGGTACATAGAACACTGTGAATTCTATAAGTAAATCTGGATCTAAAGGAAGCAGGCTAATTTGAAAAAAGTTTATATTGAAATAATTTTTTTAAATTTAAATTTAAACAATAATAATAACTAATGATAATTTAAAAATTCATTAAAATAAAATTGTGCTTTATATAGAGTTTTCTTCTAGGCTGTGGATTGCATTTTCATTTTTTTTAATTCTTTAATTTTGGTATCATTAATCTACAATTACATGAAGAACATTATGTTTACTAGGCTCCCCCCTTCACCAAATCCCCCCCACATACCCCTTCACAGTCACTGTCCCTCAGCATAGTAAGATGCTGTAAAATCACTACTTGTCTGCTCTGCATTGCACTGCCTTCCCCTTACCCCCCCACACTATACATGCTAATTGTAATGCTCCCTTTTTTTTCCCCACCTTTGTCCCTACCTTCCCACCCATCCTCCCAAGTCCCTTTCCCTTTGGTAACTATTAGTCCATTCGTGTGTTCTGTGATTCTGCTGCTGTTTTGTTCCTTCAGTTTTCCTTTGTTCTTATACTCCACATATGAGTGAAATCATTTGGTACTTGTCTTTCTCCGCCTGGCTTATTTCACTGAGCATAATACCCTCTAGCTGCATCCATGTTGTTGCAAATGGTAGGATCTGTTTCTTTCTTATGGCTGAGTAATATTCCATTGTGTACATGTACCACCACTTCTTTATCCATTCATCTGCTGATGGACATTTATGTTGCTTCCATATCTTAGCTATTGTAAATACTGCAGCCATAAACACAGGGGTATATCTCTCTTTTTCAAACTGGAGTGCTGAATTCTTAGGGTAAATTCCTAGGAGTGGAATTCCTGGGTCAAATGGTAAGTCTATTTTGAGCATTTTGAGGAACCTCCATACTGCTTTCCACAGTGGTTGAACTAATTTATATTCCCACCAGCAGTGTAGGAGGGTTTTCCTTTCTCCACAACCTCACCAACATTTGTTGTTGTTTCTCTTTTCGATGATGGTAATCCTTACTGGTGTGAGGTGATATCTCATTGTGGTTTTAATTTGCATTTCTGTGATGATTAGCAATGTGGAGCATCTTTTCATGTGTCTGTTGGCCATCTGAATTTCTTCTTTAGAGAACTGTCTATTCAGCTCCTCTGCCCATTTTTTAATTGGATTATTTGCTTTTTGTTTGTTGAGGTGTGTGAGCTCTTTATATACTTCAGATGTCAACCTTTTATCAGATCTGTCATTTATCAATATATTCTTCCATATTGTAGGATAACTTTTGTTCTATTGATGGTGTCCTTTGCTGTACAGAAGCTTTCAAGCTTGACATAGTCCCACTTGTTCATTTTTGCTTTTGTTTCCCTTGCCCAAGGAGATACGTTCATGAAGAAGTTGCCCATGTTTATGTCCATGAGATTTTTGCTTATGTTTTATGCCTATGTTTCATGACTTACATTCAAGTCTTTGATCCATTTCGAATTTACTTTTGTGTATGGGGTTAGACAGTGATCCAGTTTCATTCTTTTACATGTAGCTGTCCAGTTTTGCCAGCACCATCTGTTGAAGAGACTGTCATTTCCCATTGTATGTCCATGACTGCTTTATCGTATATTAATTGGCCATATATGTTTGGGTTAATGTCTGGAGTCTCTATTCTGTTCCACTGGTCTGTGGCTCTGTTCTTGTGCCAGTACCAAATTGTCTTGATTACTGTGGTTTTGTAGTAGAGCTTGAAGTTGGGCAGTGAGATCCCCCCCACTTTATTCTTCCTTCTCAGGATTGCTTTGGCTATTCGAGGTCTTTGGTGTTTCCCTATGAATTTTTGAACTATTTGTTCCAGTTCATTGAAGAATGCTGTTAGTAATTTGATAGGGATTGCATCGAATCTGTATATTGCTTTGGGCAGAATGGCCATTTTGACGATATTAATTCTTCCTAGCCAGGAGGATGGGATAAGTTTCCATTTGTTAGTGTCCTCTTTAATTTCTCTTAAGTGTGGTGTCTTATAGTTTTCAGGGTATAGGTCTTTCACTTCCTTGGTTAGGTTTATTCCTAGATATTTTATTCTTTTTGATAATATTCTGAATGGAATTGTTTTCCTGATTTCTCTTTCAATTAGTTCATTGTTAGTGTATAGGAAAGCCACAGATTTCTGTGTGTTAATTTTGTATCCTGAAACTTTGCTGAATTCCGATATTCTAGTAATTTTTGAGTGGAGTCTAGGGTTTTTTATGTACAATATCATGTCATCTGCAAATTGTGACAGTTTCACTTCTTCTTTACCTGTCTGGATTCCTTATATTTCTTTGTTTTGTCTCATTGCCGTGGCTAGGACCTCCAGTACTATGCTGAATAACAGTGGGGAGAGTGGGCATCCCTGTCTTGTTCCCTGTCTTAGAGGAAAAGCTTTCAGCCTCTCACTGTTCCGTATGATGTTAGCTGTGGGTTTATCATATATGGCCTTTATTATGTTGAGGTACTTGCCCTCTATGCCCATTTTGTTCAGAGTTTTTAACATGAATGGATGTTGTAGTTTGTCAAATGCTTTTTCAGCATCTATGGAGATGATCATGTAGTTTTTGTCCTTTTTGTTGATGTGGTGGATGATGTTGATGGATTTTCAAATGTTGTGCCATCCTTGCATCCCTGGGATGAATCCCACTTGGTCATGGTGTATGATCCTTTTGATGTATTTTTGAATTCGGTTTGCTAATATTCTGTTGAGTATTTTGCATCTACGTTCATCAGGGATATTGGTCTGTAGTTTTCTTTTTTGGTGGGGTCTTTGCCTGGTTTTGGTATTAGGGTGATGTTGGCTTCATAGAATGAGTTTGGGAGTTTTCACTCCTCTTCTATTTTTTGTAAAACTTTAAGGAGAATGTGTATTATAGGTAATTAGTCTGTTTAGATTTTCTGTTTCTTTCTGGGTCAGTCTTGCAAGGTTGTATTTTTCAAGGAAGTTGTCCATTTCTCCTAGGTTTTCCAGCTTGTTAGCATATAGGTTTTCTTTTTTTTTTTAATTTTTAATTTGATTTATTACTGTTTATATATATCTAAACAAATTAAAGAGCTTTATTGAGGTGTAATTGACACGTAATCAATCGCACATAGTGAAGTGTACACATCACAAGTTTTAAGCTGTGTTAACACTGGCGAAATCATTCCTGTAGTCAGCAATGAGCACATGAGCGCTCCTAAAAGTTCCCTTCGCCGGTTGGCAGTACCTCCCTTCTGCCTCTTCTGGCTCCTCTACCCCTCGGGCAACCTCGGATTTACTTCCTGACACTATAGGTTAGTTTGCATTTTCAAGTATTTTATATAAATAGAATCATATAGCATTCACTCTTTATTGTCTGGCATCTGCTCCTTGGCATAATTATTTTGAGGTTCAGTTGTGTCCTCGTAAGCATTGGGCAGGTCATCCCTTCTACGGGTGGCGTGGTGTTTCATTCTGTGGGCACACCACAGTTTGTCTGTTCACCTCTCGATGGGTGTTCTGGGTGTTTCCAGAGGCTCTTGCAGATGAATATTCTTATACAAGTCTTTGTACGGATATATGTTCATTTCTTTTGGGTCAGTACCTAGGAGTAGAATGGCTAGATCATATAGTAAGTGTATGTTTAACTGTTTAAGAAATTGCCAAACTAATTTTCAAAGTGATTGTGCCATTTCACATTTCCACCATCAGTGATAACAGTTCCAGTTTCTCTGCATCCTTGCGACAGCTGTACTGTTGGTTTTTAATTTTAACCCTCCCAGTAGGTATGTAGAGGTATCTCATTACAGTTTTAATTTCCATCTCCAAAATGACTGGTGATGTTGAGCATCTCTTCATGTGCTTATTTGCCATCTGTGTATCTTTTTTTTTTTTTTTTATTGAAGGGTAGTTGACACACAGTATTACATTAGTTTCAGGTGTACAACACAGTGATTCAACATTTATATACATGATAATTCTAGGTACCAGCTATCACCATACCAAGTTGTTAAAATATTTTGACTATATACCTTATGCTATACATTACATCCTGTTTACTTATTTATTTTACAATTGGAAGTGTGTTTATATATATATATATATATATATATATATATATATATATATATATATATATATATAAATTTTTTTTTGTGAGGGCATCTCTCATATTTATTGATCAAATGGTTGTTAACAACAATAAAATTCTGTATAGGGGGGTCAATACTCAATGCACAATCATTAATCCACCTCAAGCCTAATTTTCATCAGTCTCCAATCTTCTGATGCATAACGAACAAGTTCTTACATGGAGAACAAATACTTACATAGTGAATAAGTTACATGGTGAACAGTACAAGGGCAGTCATCACAGAAGCTTTCGGTTTTATTCATGCATTATGAACTATAAACAGTCAGTTCAAATAAGAATATTCATTTGATTTTTATACTTGATTTATATGTGGATAGCACATTTCTCTATTATTATTATTTTTAATAAAATGCTGAAGTGGTAGGTAGATACAAGATAAAGGTAGAAAACAGAGTTTAGTGTTGTAAGAGAGCAAATGTAGATGATCAGGTGTGTGCCTGTAGACTATGTGTTAATCCGAGCTAGACGAGGGCAATAAACATCCATGTATGCAGACGATTTCTCTCAGAACATGAGGGGGGAGGTTCTAAGCCTCACTTCTGCTGCTCCCCATTTTCTCACCTGATGGCCCCCCTGTGACTGTGCCTGTCTTAGGTTGTTCCTCCCTTGAGGAATCTTACCCGTCTCTGGCTAACCAGTCATCTTCCGGGGCCATACAGGGAAATGTTAAGTTGGTAAGTGAGAGAGAAGCCTTATTGTTTGAAAAGGTTAGCTTTTTACTTCTTTGCATATTTATGCCCTGTGGCTTCTATGCCCAGGATTTGTCTTGAGGTGTCTTTACCACTCGGAAGAATTATGATACTCGGTAAATTCGACATGTGGCACTAATTCTATTTAAGGGTTGTAATTAGGAAGGAAGAAGAAAAGCTATAGAAGTAGCAGGCAGAAGAAAACATGGGAAGATTGATTATTTCTTTGACATATCTTCTTGTAGAGTAACTTCAGCATGGATAGGTTTTAAACTACTAATTAAATTGTGTGCACACATTAACATAATAGGAGTACAGTTATGTAACCAAAGCATAGCTGTAATTACCAGCCATCTCCAGTGAAACCAAGAAAACCAGTTAGGCACCTTAGGCATTTGTGAAAACTTATCTATGATATGGTGGATATTGTCCAACTGAACTTGAACAGTCTGAGAAAATTCAGATAAATTGAAACAACCCATTCCTGGGGACTGTTCACATCCCATATGTTCTTTTAACAGTAGATAGTCTGTAGTTGTAAGACTTTGGAGCGCTACAATTTGCACTTCTCCTAATTCTTGGTTGAGTTCCAACAGTATAGATCCAGTCAAATTTGTTGTTTTACTGTATGCACAGGCCAGCTTGGATATCTCCTTCATCATTCCCATGGCAAGTCCAGGAACTGGTGGGATGAGTGCATCTATACCTGTGGCAGTGCGTGGATCTTTGTTGGGGTTTTTTTTTTACTGATCATCTTCTGTCATGAGTCTTCCCGAGAGTGCTGATCTTGGAAGTTCTTTTTCATATCGTATCTTAGTTCATTTTTGGGGTAGCCAAATTAGGCTTTGATCCTCTGTATAAACACAAACAGACCCTTTGCCTACACTTTTATATGCCCTAGCATATAGGTTTTCATAGTATTCTCTAATAATTCGTTGTATTTCCTTTCTCATTTCTGATTCTGTTCATGTGTGTTGACTCTCTTTTCCTCTTAATAAGTCTGGCTAGAGGCTTATCTATTTTGTTTATTTTCTCGAAGAAGCCGCTCGTGGTTTCATTCATTTTTTTCTTTTGTTTTATTCTTCTCAATTTTATTTATTTCTTCTCTGATCTTTATTAAGTCCCTCCATCTGCTGATCTTTGGCCTCATTTGTTCTTCTTTTTCCAATTTCAATAATTGTGACATTAGACTATTCATTTTGGATTGTTATTCCTTCTTTACATATGCCTGGATTTGCTATATATTTTCCTCTTAAGCCTGCCTTCACTGCGTCCCACAGAAATTGGAGCTTTGTGTTGTTGTTGTCATTTGTTTCCATATATTGCTGGATCTCCATTTTAATTTGGTCATTGATCCGTTGATTATTTAGGAGCATGTTGTTAAGCCTCCGTGTGTTTGTGAGTCTTTTTGCTTTCTTTCTACAATTTATTTCTAGTTTTATACCTTTGTGGTCTGAAAAGTTGGTTGGTAGGATTTCAATCCTTTGGAATTTATTGAGGCTCTTTTTGTGGCCTAGTATGTGGTCTATTCTGGAGAATGTTCCATGTGCACTTGAGAAGAATGTGTGTCCTGCTGGTTTTGTATGTAGAGTTCTATAGATGTCTATTAGGTCCATCTGTTCTAGTGTGTTGTTCAGTGCCTCTGTATCCTTATTTATTTTCTGTCTGGTGGATCTGTCCTTTGGAGTGAGCGGTGTGTTAATGTCTTCCAAAATGTATGCGTTGCATTCTATTGCCTCCTTTAATTCTGTTAGTATTTGTTTCACATATATTGCTGCTCCTTCATTGCGTGTATATATATTTATAATGGTTATATCCTCTTGGTGGACTGAGCCCTTTATCATTATGTAGTGTCCTTCTTTATCTCTTGTTACTTTCTTTCTTTTGAAGTTATTTTGTCTGATACTAGTATTGCAACACCTGCTTTTTTCTCTCTGTTGTTTGCATGAAATATCTTTTTCCATTCCTTGACTTTTAATCTGTGCATGTCTTTGGGTTTGAGGTGAGTCTCTTGTAAGCAGCATGTGGATGGGTGTTGCTTTTTCATCCATTCTATTTCTCTGTGTCTTTTAATTGGTGCATTTAGTCCATTTACATTTAGGGTGATTATTGAAAGATATGTACTTATTGCCATTGCAGGCTTTAGATTCGTGCTTACCAAAGGTTCAAGGTTACCTTCTTTACTACCTTACTGTCTAACTTAACTTGCTTTTTGAGCTATTATAAACATAGTCTGATGTTTATTTTTCTCCCTTCTTATGCCTCCTCCTCCATTCTTCATATGTTCAGTGTTTTATTCTGTGTTCTTTTAGGAGTGCTCACATCTAGAGCAGTCCCTCTAAAATACCCTGTAGAGGTGGTTTGTGGGAGGCAAATTCCCTCAACTTTTACTTGTCTGGGAATTGTTTAATCCCTCCTTCATATTTAAATGATAATCATGCTGGATACAGTATTCTTGGTTCAAGGCCCTTCAGTTTCATTTCATTGAATATATCACGCCATTCTCTTCTTTCCTGTAAGGTTTCTGTTGAGATGTCTGATGATAGCTGATGAGTTTTCCTTTTAGGTGACCTTTTTTTTTTCTCTCTGGCTGCCTTTAATACTCTGTCCCTGTCTTTGATCTTAGCCATTTTAATTATTATGTGTCTTGTTGTTGTCCTCTTTGGGTGTCATCTGTTGGGAGTTCTTTGTGCCTCTGTAGTCTGAGCAACTATTTCCTCCCCCAGTTTGGGGAAGTTCTCAGCAATGATTTCTTCTAAGACACTTTCTATCCCTTTTTCTCTCTCTTCTTCTTCTGGTACCCCTATAATGCAGATATTGTTCCCTTTGGATTGGTCACACAGTTCTCTTAATATTGTTTCATTCCTGGAGATCCTTTTATCTCTCTCTGCATCAGCTTCTATGCGTTCCTGTTCTCTGCTTTCTATTCCATCAATGGCCTCTTGCATCTTATCCATTCTGCTTATAAATCCTTCCAAAGATTGTTTCATTTCTGTAATCTCCCTCCAGACTTCATCCCTTAGCTCTTGTATATTTCTCTGCATCTCCGTCAGCATGTTTATGATTTTTATTTTGAGTTATCTTTCAGGAAGACTGGTTAGGTCTATCTCCTTTTCAGGAGTTGTGATTTTGGTCTGTATCAAATTTTTCTGCCTTTTCATAGCGATAGAGATAGTTTGCGTAGCTGGCACAAGTGATGTCTGGGAGAATGTCCCTTCTTGTTGGTTTATGGCCTTCTTCTCCTGAGAGTACAGTGACCTCTAGTGGCTTGTGCTGGGCAGCTGTGCGCAAACGGGACTTCTGATTCTTGCCGGCCGCTATGGAGTTTAGCTCCACGATTGCTATGGGTGTGGCCTGCCTCTGGCTGCTGCTCAGATATGCCGGAGCCACGCTGGAGGTGAAATGGCCAGGAGGCTTTTTATCTCTGTGAGGGGCCTCCGTGCTCCCTGCTGCCCAGGGGGTTAGAGTGCCCAGAGTTCTCTGGGATTCCCAGCTGCTGGGCTAAGTGTGCCTGGACTCTTCCATCCAGCTGTGGGGTCCCTGTCCCTTTAAGACTTTCAAAAAGCACTCGCTTTTCTTTGTCCAGGGGTGCTGGCTGCGGGGACCCTCTCACAGGTCTTACTGTCCTGTTTCCCTATTATCCAGCACCCCACGCCTGGGTGCAGATGGCTATGGCTGAGTTTTAGCAGTCCTGGGCTCCCTCTCCATCCCTGCTCTGACTCGTCTCCTCCTGCCAGGAGCTGGGGTGAGGGGCGCTCAGGTCCCGCCGGGCTGTGGCTTGTATCTTACCCCTTTGAGAGGTGCTGGGTTCTCGCTGGTGTGGATGTGGTCTGACTGTTGTCCTGTGTCTTCTGGTCTCTCTTTTAGGAATAGTTGTATTTGTTGTATTTTAAAAAACATATGTGTTTTTGGGAGGAGATTTCTGCTGCTCTACTCACGCCACCGTCCTGGCTCCCTTCCACCTTTTCTTTTTTAAAATGATTTCTGATGAGCAGTTTAAAATATTGATAAAGTTAAATTTTTTACTTTTTTTAATGGTACATGCTTATTATATGAATGTAATAAATATTGATCTGTCCTAAAGTTATTGTGGTATTTTTCCAAATTTTAATTGGATTATTTGGGGGTTTTTTATTTAGGCTTTATGAGTTCTTTAAAAATTTTGAAAATTTACTCTTTATCAGATACACAAATTACAAATATTTTCCCATTCTGTAGGCTTCCTTTCAATTATTTAATTTCTCCCTTTGTTTTTCAGGACTCTTCAGTTTAATGTAGTCCCACAGGTTCATTTTAGATTTTGTTACCTGCACTTTTGATGTCTAACCCAGGAAATCATATCCAAGACTAGAGTCAAAGATCTTTTTCCCTATGTTTTCTTCTAGGAGTTTTATGGTATTACTGCCATATTTAAGTCTTTGATCCATTTAAAGTTAAAATAAAGCTTCTATTTCATTCTTTTTCATGTGAATATCCAGTTTTCCCAAAACCGCTTATTGGAGAAACTGTTCTTTCCCTATCGTGTGTTTTTGGTGCCCTTGTCAGCACTCAGTTGACAGTATATGTGTGAGTATATGTCTGGTCTCTCTCTTCTCTTCCAGTGTCTGCTTTCATGCCAACACCATACTGCTTTGATGATAAAGCTTGGTTATATAGCTTGAAACCAGGTAGTGTGAGGCCTCCTGCTTTGCTCTTCTTTCTGAAGATTGCTTTGGCTATTTGGGGTATTTTGTTGTTACAAACAAACTGTAGTATAGGTTTTTGTATGTCTGTGAAAAATGCTGTGAAATTATTATAGGGATTTCTTAAATGTGTAGATATCTTTGGGTTGTATGTACATTTTCACAATATTAAGTCTTCTGGTACTGGGGCATGAATGCCTTTCTGTTTATTTGTGTCTTCTGCAATCCCTTTCACCTATCTCTTGTATATTTTTTTAGTTTTTATTAAGGTATTATTGATATACACTCTTATGAAGGTTTCACATGTAAAAAACAGTGTGGTTACTACATTTACCCATATTATCAAGTCCCCACCCATACACCATTGCAGTCACTGTCCATCAGTGTAGTAAGATGCCACAGATTCACTATTTGCCTTCTCTGTGATACACTGTTTTCCCCATGACCCCTCACAGCATGTGTACTAAACATAATACCCCTCAATCCCCATCTCCCTCCCTCCCCACCTGCCATCTTGTAGTTTTCAGTTTACAAATCTTTCACTTCCTTGGTTAAATTTGTTCTGAAGTATTTTATTAGGATTACTTTCTTAATTTCTCTTTCAAATAATTTGTTGTTGATATATAGAAATGCAGCTGACTTCTGTCTGTTGATTTCGTATCCTTCTGCTTTAGTGAATTCACTTAGTTCTAACAGTTTTTTGATGGAGTCTTTAGGATTTCCACTATTTAAGTCCTGTCATCTGCAGAGATCATTTCAGTTCTTTCTTTCCATAGCAATATTTTATTTGTTTGTTTGTTTGTTGGTTGGTTAAGTGCTATAATTTGAACTTGCTAGATCATAGTAAATGGAGATGGTGAGAGTGAGCATCCTTGTGCTGCTCCTGATCTTAGAGGAAAAGCTTTTAATTTTGAACACTGAGTTTTCAACACCTGTCATGGTACAGGTGCTCTGCGTGGCTGTGACACTGGCGTATAAGGTGCAGGTGCATGCAGAACTCCCATGGAACCAGGAACTTGGTCTCGCTGCAGTGACTGACCCGGGGGTGCGGTGGATGCAGCAGGGACGGTGGCTCTCGGAGGAGAAGGGCAGCAGTGACTTGGGCCCACAGGGAAGGAAGCAGTAGTAACACAGCCTGGTCATGGCGGGTCAGCACCTCAACTCTGGCCTCAGGAAGTTGTCACAGGAAGTAGCAGCACCAGCCAGGTGGTGGTCAGTTAAAGCCATGTGTCAGGACCTAGGGAGCTGGGCTCAAAAAATGGCAGTGAGAGTTCAGAGCCCAGACCTGGGAATGGGGTAGGGGCCGAGTGCAGCAGCAGTGCAGACTGATAATGGTGGGATGAAGCTGCAAGGTGTGGCTGGAGTTTGGGCGCAGTGCTGGGCAGCTCCCGTACCACAGGGTGAAGTGCTGTGGTGGACCCATCCCAGATAACGAGCACTGCAGAGACTGTCACCTCTGAGAGCAGGTTTTGCTGTGGGCTACAGCTCCAGCCTCAGGAAGTAAATGCGGTGATCAGGGCTGGGAGGGACCCCAGGGCAGCCCCACCAGAAGGGACCAGTATCGTTGAGGCTGTGGGAGGCCTCTGTAGCAAGGGTCCCCAGCGGAAGGCTTCCCTGGGGCCTGGTGCTCCACTTCCTCATAGGGTGAAGCTTCTCTGAGGGGCAGCCTGCTGGTGTCCCCCCTGGATGGGGGGCCCGAGTGAACCGCTTCCTGCAGTTTACTTGCCACCAATGTTGATGTTGGGCTGCTTTGCAGTTCTGAGCTTGTTTCCTTGATGTGTGATTTGTTGTATCTACTTTGGTGTGTTTTCGTCTTCGCTGCAGTGGGGAGATGAGCACTGGGCCTCCGGCCTTCTGTCTTGTTGATGTCCTGGGCTTGCTCACTGCCTCTACTGCCACACTGTAAATGCTGTCTTCTATAAATGAGATCATGTCATTTGGTGATGGAGTTGTACTTCTTCCTTTCCAAATGGTTGCCTATTATTTATTTCTCTAACCTAACAATGTTTAATATCCATAGTGAGAGTGGACATCCTTGCATTGTTCTCATTATTGAAGTAAGTTTTTGTGGGGCATAATTGTTTCTTTAGTGGTTTTTCTCATTCATTTTTCTAAAGACTGTATTCTATGTCATGTGCAGTTATTAAAGTGTCTCTTCTATTAGTTTTCACTACTTAGGTTCACTACTTATTTGACAATAAATAACTTGTGAAAAATATAGATCTTTATCCATCTTTTCTTTATCTCAGACTCTTGTATAATGTCACTCCTTTAATATATGCTGAGGCTTTTAAAAGTGATATGTTAACTTTTAAATAGTGCAACTATATATACAAAGAATATTTTTGTTTCTTGTATAATTTCATTTATGCCTGAGTATACTTATAAATCATGTTGTTTAGATCTTTTATATTCTCCTGATTTATTGTCTGCTTTCCTCATCAAAAATTGGAAAAGTAGCATTGAAATCTTCCACTGTGAAGGTGTATTTATACTTTCCTTCATGTGCATTTATCTAACTTTGTTTCATGCATTTTGTGGCAATAGTATTCAGTGCAGATATGAGTTCAGAGTCATGCAGCAAGGAGACAATAGGGTCAAATGCCATAATTTAAGGACAGTAGTGCAAGAGTTATTGTCAAGATGTGGACAGATAAGAAAACCACGAGGAGAGTGCAGTACCCAGGGACAGGTAGAACTGAGTATGTTAGAGAAGAGTGGGTGTCCAGATGGCATGAGGAGAAAGGGAACTGAGCAGAGCAACAAGGAAAACTATTATAGAATATAATTAAGCCTTGGAGTGACCTTGGAAGGTCCCATGAGGGTTGTCTGATGTCAACTAAGGACTATGGTTTATTCCACCTGTTCCTTTCAGGTTCTAGTGATGATCTAGACCTCTGTCACCCAAAGGGTAAAAAATGACAAATCAAAGCAAATACAAACTAAAATAACAGAAAACCAATTATCTGTTGGAGCATTTTCCCAACTCTAACTGATACGGTAATACTAGATGATACCTAGTGACACAAAATGATGTATGACTGAATGATAAAGACATCAACATTTATTACATATGAATTATCTACCGTGATAAACAACAGAGACGTTAGCCTGAGGAAATTATTCTAGAATAGGAGAGAAGAAAAAACAAACATCCTTAACATTATGTCGGTGCTAACATTACAGAAGTTTTGACTCATTCATGTTCTATGTCTCAAGAGAGAAATAAAAGTAGTAAGCTGAAAGCTCATCTCTACACCTGCTATAATGGTATTGGTTTTATTTCTTAAATTATAACTTCATACATATTGGCTGCTGTAAAATGCCTGTGGGCATTTTTTCCACTGGTCCTTGTGATATTTTAATTCAAGATATTCCCAGGAATGCTTTTCTAAAGGGTTCTTTTGGATGGAAGATTCATGGGAAAGTCAGAAGCGTTCCACAGCTATGCAATGTTTCTTTGCATAAGTACAGAAAATAAAAGGAACTAGTCTGAAGGATCACCTTAACATTCCAAAGAAATGGGAGAAATATTTAGGATTTTCAATAGCACTTTATTTTGTATACAGATTGGATCTTGTTAAATTTAAAATTTAACCCATCTTCTAGAATAATTTTCCTGGTGGTTATTCCCAAGAGACAGTATTCAAGAACAACCAAATAATAATTTGGGGGTCTTAAAGTCTTTATTTGCATCTGTGAGTAGACAGTTAAGCATAATGACAAAAGTATGAGTTTGTGTGTAAAAAGAATCAGAAGTTTTTATGGATTAAACAAATACAAGGAGAAAAATGATTTGAGAGAGGGTCCAGGGGATATTTCTGCATGAAGTCGTTTTTAGGAGGAGTCCATGGGTACTGCTTTGAAGGCTGTTTTTGCATATGGAAATTCGTTTTCCATCTGAAGTTCAGTCATTGTAAACAGAGCAGTACTGGTCCAAACATTAAGAGGTGCTGAAGATCCTACCGTTTTGCATCAAACATTCTAAATCAAGAATTGCACTTCCTACAGTTTGATACTCTTGTTTTTCTATCTTTGTGATACAGTTTTAGTGAAAAGTTATCATCAGACTCTTTATGTCCTTGATCTGATGAGCTTCCTCCATATAAAAGAAAGACTTGGTTTGGATATTCTCAATTTCTACATAGGATGTTCTTTGTAAAGCTTTATTTTGAACCTGGTACAAATTTATACCAACACTCATGGGTTTTTTTCTTATGTATGTCTAATGTGAGTTATTCAATCCATCTCCCTTGTGACAGAACATAAAATCCACACCTAAATACAATTTACTAATGAAAATGTTGGTATCCATTTTCTTAAACAACAACTTTTTCCTCTCCCAAAATTTTTGACAATACTGTCCTATGGACCCATGTGAAATCTTCATAAGATTTTATATCAATGATACTTTAATAAAAAAAGTGGTGAGAGGGGACAGTCTTATCTTGTTCCTGATCTTAGAGGAAAAGTTGTCAGGTGTTCACTGTTAAGTGTGATATTGGCTGTGGGTTTGTCACATATGGTCTTTATTATACTGAGGTATGTATCTTATATACTCATTTTGTTGAGAGTTTTTATCAATGAACGGATATTAAATTGTGTCAAATGACTTTTCAGCATCTATTGAGCAGATCATCTGGTTTTTGTCCTTCCTGTTGTTAATATGCATCACATTGATTGACTTACAAATATTGTACCATCCTTGCATCCCTGGAAGAAATCTCACTTGGTCATGGTGGATGATCCTTTTGATTTATTTTTTAATTCAGTTTGCTAAATTTTGTTGAGGATTTTTGCATCTGTGTTCATCAGGAATATCAGTCTGTAATTTTCTTTTCTTGTCATGCCTTTGTCTGGTTTTGGTGTTAGAGTGATACTGGCCTCATAAAATGTGTATGGAAGTATCCCCTTCTCTTTTATTTTGGGATACTGTCAGAAGGATGGGTATTAGCTCTTCTTTAAATGTTTTGTAGAATTCCTTCCTGCAGCCATCTGCTTCAGGACTCGTTTTATGGGAGGTTTTTGATTATCACTTCAATCTAATTGCTGGTAATTGGTCTGTTCAGATTTTCTGTTTCTTCCTGGGTCAAAATTGGAAGAGGTACATTTCTAAGAATGTGTCCACTTCTTCACGGCTGTCCAATTTACTGGCATATAATATTTCATAGAATTCTCTTATAATTCTCTGAATTTCTATGGTATCAGTTGAAACTTCTCCCTTTTCAGGTCTGATTTTGTTTATTCCTGCCCTTTCTTTTTTTCTTGAAATTCTGGCTAGGGTTTGTTTATTTTGTTCATTTCCTTGATGAATTAGGTCCTCATTTCATTAATTTTTTTCTATTGCTTTCTTATTCTATGTTTTATTTATTTCTGCTTGATCTTTATTATGTCCCTTCTTCTAACTTTCAGCTTTGTTTGTTCTTTTTCAAGTTACTTTAGTTGTGAGGTTAGATTGTTTATTGGGATTTTCTTGTTTTTTGAGATAGGTCTGTTTTGCTATGCATGTCGCTCTTAAAACTGCTTTTTCTGCATCTCACATGTTCTGAACTACTGCATGCATGATTTCATTCGTCTCCATGTATTGTTTGATTTCTTCCAACTAAAAAACTTTTGTACAGCAAAGGACACTGTGAACAAAACAAAAAGCAATCTACAGATAAATGGGAATTAAGACATAGAGGTGTGGTTGGAGTATATGTTCCAATATACAGGGAGGTAAACAACAATTAAAAGAGATTTTGTTTTCTTCTGGTAAATTCCTAGCAGTGGAATTGTGGGGTCATAGGGTATTTCTATTTTTAGTTTTCTGAGGAAACTCCATACTGTAAAATATGAGGCTATTATATATGCTCACAAAAAATATATTGAACAAAAGATTTGTTATTTATTCATATGTGTTCTTTCCAGGATTCACTTTCCTCCATGCAGAACATGCCAACTATCTTTAAGAGTATCTTTCAAGTAACCACAGAAAACTTGACAAAATATATTATTCCACATGTGAGTGTAAACAGAGAGTGTTTCATAAATATTTATGGTTATAAATGTGCAATTTTAGAAATTCTATAAACTTGAATAGGGGATTTACTGCAAAGTAAAAAATCCATCACTGTGGGACTGGCTTGTTCCCTCCTAGCCTGAGCCAGGAGCTCTGTCCTCTCGCCTTATCTCTAAATGAAAGCCTCTCCCTGGCTCTCTACCTGGAGTGTTTGTGAAGTTCATTCTTTGACTCCACAAACAAGAAACTCGGCATCATTTATGGGGGCTCATCCCGGATAATTTCAGAGATGGGAGCATCCTCTTCAATTTTAAAGCCAGACATGCCTCTGGCATGCATTCTGAAGAATTGCCAGCAATTTAATCACCGAACCCTGAAAAAAAAGTGCCTTATCTTCTGCATACAAGCCTGGCCTCAATACAAACTCTCTGATTAGAGAGGCTTGGTCCCCGAGAGAATTATAGTATATAATAAAGTTATTCAGCTAAATTTATTTTGTCACAAGGAAGGAATTGATCAAAAGTCCTGTGGAGTACTACAATATAAAACTGTTTTTCTAAATACTTTTACTGGAAATCTATTCTACTTATTGGGTACATCATTAGCCTCAAAAATTGGGAGGTTTTCAAACTAGACACCCTGAGACAGAAATTTATCTTCTGCAATAACATAATTAAAAGAATGCTTAAAGAGAGGCTTGACTTTGCCATGTTTAGTAAAGGTTTTGTAAGTAATCTAGCATGGTAGTTAAAAACGAGTGAACTAAATAAGTGTAGTAACTGAACTTCTTGGTTGCAAGGATGTTGGGTTAAGAACATCCCACACCTTGAAAAATTCCCAAGCCTCCATCATCAATGGACTAGGAGTGCTTTTCATTGGTGTGATCACCTAGCCTCCATTTTTATACCATCTCTTGGTTTAGAAGATGTAATTTGACATATCAAATCCATAATCAATTTTACTCAAAATGTCTTAATACTAAGGTTAAACTAATAAACTTAATGTCTCTTCAAAGATAAACATTTTGGGTCCGCTTAGCAGGTGTGCATCCCTAGCCCTTTGTCTCTCAACTGCCTATAAAAACCCTAGACAATGCACCACCCTGGGACTCTCTTGTTCCCTGTGGCCTAATCCAAGGGCTCTGCCCTCTCACTTTATCTCTAAATAAAAGCATTTTTCTTGCTCTCCTAAAAAAAAAAATCCATCATTGCTGGATTTTGTTGAAGGACCTCCTTAGCTTGCTAATCAATACTCATATTACATAGGCACACCATTTAAAGTCTGGGACTGTCAGATGCCACCAGGCTATAAGAAGTTTAGAAGATTTGGATGGGGCCTTATGGAAATATTGTGGGTCCAAACAAGCTGTGAGTGACAGGTCTTTCTCGGGGACTTCCTGTTCAGTCTCCCTATACTCCACCCTGACCTCAACCCTGTATCTGTGTCTGGGCATCCACTGGGAGAACTGATTTAGCACCACTGGGCTGTTCTAGCACTTATGGTGTCACATAACCTAGATATTTCAAAGTAATTTTTCTATTTCTTGTTTTTCTTTCATACTGTGAAAGGATTTCCCCCAAACCCCACTATTAATCAATGCATCTATCACCTCACAAGTTTACCTGTGTGTATGTGTGTGTGTGTGTGTGAGGTAATTCAAGTTCCACTCTTTTAGCAAATTTCATTTATATAATAGTTTTATCAACTATAACCTCAACATTTCGGTTGAGTGAAGAATTAGAGTCACAGGGACTAGAGTATGTTCTCACATCCAGGAAGTCCTGAGGGAATAGAATACACCTGTGCATTATTATAGTGCAGGAATTATGCTCCCAAGTCAGGAAGACCTGGCCATAACAGGCTAGCTATTAACTCTGAACATGGTCCACATGATTTTCCTGCTTCAATTCTTACTAGGATTTGGGCTTTTGGTATTTGGCTTTGGAATTAGGATTGTGAAGATTATAATAAGCACCTTGTCCAGACATGTCAGGCAATGTGGCCAGTAAGAGGCTGTATCCAAGCTTTGTGAGTTTCCAGTTTAAGTGTTTTAAAACTATGCTGCCTACTTGGCCATTAGCGGTAACAGTTCTGTTCTCAACAGTAACTTTAAGAAGAGGCACCGGTTTGGTTTGCTTCCCCTTCAGCTGGGGTCACCTATTGGCAGGGAAATGGAGATGGAGATGCTAGTGATTTTTTCTAGTATGGGCTTGCCTGAAACTTGTTTCCTGAAGGGCAGGGGTGTGCACTGGCTTCACTTTCTCCTTAGAGGGAAGCAAGGAACTTGGAGGCCCCTTTGGGCCTGCAGAGTGGTCTGGCTCCATTTACCAGACAACCCCAAACTGTGCTAGTGTCAGTCCACCTACACTTAATGCAAAGTTTTTTGCATGAGATTGCCAAGCACTGTTTTTATGCTCCCCAAATTCTTAACTTTCATTAATGTTTTGCTTTCACTAATCTTACTTAGTTCTGAATGTGCAAACTGTGATAAATTCATGTGATAACATATATAATGATCATGTTATACCACAATTACACCTAAAACATAAGGATGGGCAAGATACCATATGTGTTCTGTGAACACATTCATTTCTTTCAACTGCAAAAGCTTTGTTACTCTGTTAGGACTTTCCTGAGGCTCCTTTGCTTACAATCAGTTCTTCATTAAAATGCTTCTTATTGTTTATGCAAATATGCTTTCCTCAGGATCTCCATTTAATTCATGAACAACCAAACTACAATTCAGCTCTGAATCTAACTTGAGAAGTTGCACACAGAATCTTTCTGCCCTTTGCAAGTAGGCTTCTGGCACTTAAACTCTGCAGAGTACCTGACATGTCTCAAGCAATTTATTTATTTATTTATTTACTTATTTTTTATTTTGGTATCATTAATCTACAATTACAGAAAGAACATTATGTTTAAAAGGTTCCCCTTCACCAAGTCCCCCCCATCTACCCCGTCACAGTCACTGTCCATCTGCATAGTAAGATGCTATAAAATAACTATTTGTCTTCTCTGTGATGCACAGCCCTCCCAGTGCCCCCCACGCACTATACATGCTAATCGTAATGCCCTCTTTCTTTTTCCCCGCCCTTGTCCCTCCCTTCCCACCCATCATCCCCAGTACCTTTCCTTTCGGTACCTGTTAGTCCATTCTTGGGTTCTGTGATTCTGCTGCTGTTTTGTTCCTTCAGTTTTCCTTTGTTCTTATACTCCACAGATGAGTGAAATCATTTGGTTGTTGTCCTTCTCCACCTGGCTTATTTCACTGAGCATAATACCCTCTAGCTCCATCCATGTTGTTGCGAATGGTAGGATCTGTTTTTTTCTTACGGCTGCATAATATTCCATTGTGTATATGTACCACCTCTTCTTTATCCATTCACCTACTGATGGAAATTTAGGTTGCTTCCATATCTTGGCTATTGTAAATAGGGCAGCGATAAACACAGGGTTGCATCTGTCTTTTTCAAACTGGAGTGCTGCATTCTAAGAGTAAATTTCTAGAAGTGGAATTCCTGGGACAAATGGTATTTCTCTTTTGAGCATTCTGAGGAACCTACATACTGCTTTCAACAATGGTTGAACTAGTTTACATTCCCACCAGCAGTGTAGGAGGGTTCCCCTTTCTCCACACCCTCGCCAACATTTGTTGTTGTTTGTCTTTTCGATGATGGCGATCCTTACTGGTGTGAGGTGATATCTCATTGTGGTTTTAATTTGCATTTCTCTGATGATTAGCGATGTGGAGCATCTTTTCATGTGTCTGTTGGCCATCTGGATTTCTTCTTTAAAGAACTGTCTATTCAGCACCTCTGCCCACTTTTTAATTGGATTATTTGCTTTTTGTTTGTTGAGGCGTGTGAGCTCTTTATATATTTCAGATGTCAATCCTTTATCAGATCTGTCATTTATGAATATGTTCTCCCTTACTGTAGGATACCTTTTTGTTCTATTGATGGTGTACTTTGCTGTACAGAAGCTTTTTAGCTTGATATAGTCCCACTTGTTCATTTTTGCCTTTGTTTCCCTTGCCTGGGGAGATATGTTCATGAAGAAGTCACTCATGTTTATGTCCATGAGATTTTTGCCTATGATTTTTCTAAGAATTGTATGGTTTCATGACTTACATTCAGGTCTTTGATATATTTGGAGTTTACTTTTGTGTATGGGGTTAGACAATGGTCCAGTTTCATTCTCTTATATGTAGCTGTCCAGTTTTGCCAGCACCATCTGTTGAAGAGACTGTCAATTTGCCATTATATGTCCATGGCTCCTTTATCAAATATTAATTGACCATATATGTCTGGGTTAATGTCTGAATTCTCTAGTCTGTTCCATTGCTCTGTGGCTCTGTTCTCGTGCCAGTACCAAATTGTCTTGATTACTGTGGCTTTGTAGTAGAGCTTGAAGTTGGGGAGTGAGATCCCCCCCCACTTTATTCTTCCTTCTCAGGATTGCTTTGGCTATTCAGGGTCTTTGACGGTTCCATGTGAATTTTTGAACTATTTGTTCCAGTTCATTGAAGAATGCTGTTGGTAATTTGATAGGGATTGCATCAAATCTGTATATTGCTTTGGGCAGGATGGCCATTTTGATTATATTAATTCTTCCTAGCCAGGAGCATGGGATGATTTTCCATTTGTTATTGACCTCTTTAATTTCTCTTAGGAGTGTCTTGTAGTTTTCAGGGTATAGGTCTTTCACTTCCTTGGTTAGGTTTATTCCTAGGTATTTTATTCTTTTTGATGCTATCGTGAATGGAATTTTTTCCTGATTTCTCTTTCTATTAGTTCATTGCTGGTGTATAGGAAAGCTACAGATTTCTGTGTGTTAATTTTGTATCCTGCAACTTTGCTGAATACTGATATCTGTTCTAGTAGTTTTGCAGTGGAGTCTTTAGGGTTTTTTATGTACAATATCATGTCATCTGCAAATAGTGACAGTTTGACTTCTTCTTTACCAATCTGGATTCCTTTTATTTCTTTGTTTTGTCTGATTGCCATGGCTAGGACCTCCAGTACCACGTTGAATAACAGTGGGGAGAGTGGGCATCCCTGTCTTTATTCTGATCTCAGAGGAAAAGGTTTCAGCCTCCCACTGTTCACTATGATGTTAGCTGTGGGTTTATCATATATGGCCATTATTATGTTGAGGTACTTGCCCTCAATGCCCATTTTGTTGAGAGTTTGTATCATGAATGGACGTTGAACTTTGACGAATGATTTTTTAGAATCTATGAAGATGATCATGTGGTTTTTGTCCTTCTTTTTGTTGATGTGGTGGATGATGTTGATAGATTTTTGAATGTTGTACCATCCTTGCATCCCTGGGATGAATTCCACTTGGTCATGGTGTATGATCCTCTTGATGAATTTTTGAATTCAGTTTGCTAATATTTTATTGAGTATTTTTGCATCTACCTTCATCAGGGATATTGGTCTGTAGTTTTCTTTTTTGGTGGGGTCTTTGACTGGTTTTGGTATTAGGGTGATGTTGGTTTCATAGAATGAGTTTGGGAGTATCCCCTTCTCCTCTATTTTTTGGAATACTCTAAGGAGAATGGGTGTTATGTCTTCCCTGTATGTCTGATAAAATTCCAAGGTAAATCCATCTGGCCCAGAGGTTTTGTTCTTGGGTAGTTGTTTGATTACCAATTCTATTTCATTGCTGGTAATTGGTATGTTTAGATTTTCTGTTTCTTTCTTGGTCAGTCTTGGAAGGTTGTATTTTTCTAGGAAGTTGTCCATTTCTCCTAGGTTTTCCAGCTTGCTAGCATTTAGGTTTTCATAGTATTCTCTAATAATTCTTTGTATTTCTGTGGGGTCCGTCGTGATTTTTCCTTTATCGTTTCTGATTCTGTTGATGTGTGTTGACTCTCTTTTTCTCTTAATAAGTCTGGCTAGAGACATCTATTTTGTTTATTTTCTCGAGGACCAGCTCTTGGTTTCATTGATTTTTCTATTGTTTTATTCTTCTCAATTTTATTTATTTCTTCTCTAATCTTTATTATGTCCCTCTATCTGCTAACCTTAGGCCTCATTTGTTCTTCATTTTCCAATTTCGATAATTGTGACATTAGACTATTCATTTGGGATTGTTCTTCCTTCTTTAAATATGCCTGGATTGCTATATACTTTCCTCTTAAGACTGCTTTTGCTGCGTCCCACAGAAGTTGGGGCTTTGTGTTTTTGTTGTCATTTGCTTCCAAATATTGCTGGGTCTCCATTTTAATTTGGTCATTGATCCATGGATTATTTAGGAGCATGTTGTTAAGCCTCCATGTGTTTGTGAGCCTTTTTGATTTCTTTGTACAATTTATTTTTGTTTTATACCTTTGTGGTCTGAAAAGTTGGTTGGTAGGATTTCAGTCTTTTGGAATTTACTGAGGTTCTTTTTGTGGCCTCTTATGTGGTCTATTCTGGAGAATGTTCCATGTGCACTTGAGAAGAATGTGTATCCTGTTGCTTTTGGATATAGAGTTCTATAGATGTCTATTAGGACCATCTGTTCTAGCATGTTGTTCATTGCCTCTGTGTCCTTACTTATTTTCTATCTGGTGGATCTGTCCTTTGGAGTGATTGGTGTGTTAAAGTCTCCCAAAATGAATGCATTGCATTCTATTTCCTCCTTTAATTCTGTTAGTGTTTGTTTCACATATATTGGTGCTCCTGTATTGGGTGCATATATGTTTATAGTGGTTATATCCTCTTGGTGGACTGAGCCCTTTATCATTATATAATGTCCTTCTTCATCTCTTGTTACTTTCTTTATTTTGAAGTCTATTTTGTCTGCTACTAGTATTGCAACACCTGCTCTTTTCTCCCTGTTGTTTGCATGAAATATCTTTTTCCATCCCTTGACTTTTAATCTGTGCATGTCTTTGGGTTTGAGGTGTGTCTCTTGTAAGCAGCATATAGATGGGTCTTGCTTTTTTATCCATTCTATTACTCTGTGTCTTTTGATTGGTACATTCACTCCATTTACATTTAGGGTGATTATTGAAAGATATGTACTTATTGCCATTGCAGTCTTTAGATTTGTGGTTACCGAAGGTTCAAGATTAGCTTGTTTACTGCTCTACTGTCTGACCTCACTCGCTTATTGAGCTGTTGTCGACACAGTCTGATGATTATTTCTTTCCCTTCTTTTCTCTTCTCCTCCATTCTTCATATGTTGGGTGTTTTGTTCTGTGTTCTTTTTAGGAGTGCTCCCATCTAGAGAAGTCCCTCTAAAATACCCTGTAGAGGTGGTTTGAGGGAGGCAAATTCCCTCAACTTTTGCTTGTCTGGGAATTGTTTAATCCCTCCTTCATATTTAAATGATAATCATGCTGGATACAGTATTCTTGGTTCAAGGCCCTTCAGTTTCATTGCATTAAATATATCATGTCATTCTCTTCTGGCCTGTAAGGTTTCTGTTGAGAAGTCTGATGATAGCCTGATGGGTTTTCCTTTGTAGATGACCTTTTTCTCTCTCTGGATGCCTTTAATACTCTATTCTTGTCCTTGATCTTTGCCATTTTAATTATTATGTGTCTTGGTGTTGTCCTCTTTGGATCCCATCTCTCGGAAGTTCTGTGTACCTCTGTAGACAGAGCAACTATTTCCTCCCCCAGTTTGGGGAAGTTCTCAGCAATGTTTTCTTCAAAGACACTTTCTACCCCTTTTTCTCTCTCTTCTTCCTCTGTCACCCCTATAATGCAGATATTGTTCATTTTGGATTGGTCACACAGTTCTCTTAATATTGTTTCATTCCTGGAGATCCTTTTATCTCTCTCTGCATCAGCTTCTATGCATTCCTGTTCTCTGGTTTCTATTCCATCAATGGCCTTTTGCATCTTACCCACTCTGCTTATAAATCCGTCCAGAGTTTGTTTCACTTCTGTAATCTCCCTCCAGACATCTGTAATCTCCCTCCAGATGTCTGTAATCTCCCTCCGTACTTCATCCCTTGGCTCTTGCATATTTCTCTGCAGCTCTGTCAGCATGTTTATGATTTTTATTTTGAATTCTTTTTCAGGGAGACTGGTTAGGTCTGCCTCTGCAGATCCTTTCTCAGGTGTAACTATCTTGGTCTGGACCAGATTTTTTTGCATTTTCATGGTGATTGCAGTGGCTCTAGGCAGGTTGCGGGTGTGTCAGCTGGGAGAAGAAAGTCCTTGCCTGCTTGCTGGATGCCTTGCCCTTCTCCGCTGCCTGTGACAGTTACCTGCACTCCTGGAGCAGTCACCAGGTTATTCCCCTAAACTGCTGTGGGTGGGGTGTCCATCAGAGCAGCGCAGAGTCCTGCAGGGAGTGGCAGGCAAACCAGGTGCGCTCCTCTGTGCTAGAGGCAAGCCTGCTGGGCAGTTGTTTGGCAGCAGCGGCCTTTGGGTCTGGCCCAGGTGGCTGTGTGTTGGGCTGGGATTTTGGACAGCTCCTGGGAGCGTGCCTGTTCCCTCTGGCTCCGCTGCAGGTGTGCATGGGGCTCTTCCATGCAGGCTTCTACTGGGCTCCTCCAGCTTCACTGCCGCCAGTGCGCGTGAGCCGCGCCCGACTGTTTGGTCAAGCCGCTGCGGTCTAACACAAGCCTCTCCTGCAGTGCACGGATCTTCTCTCGGTCCCTTCTGGTGCTGCCGTTCCCGGTGTGCACTGTCACTCTTCTGCTACTGGGCTGGTGTGTCGGGGTCCATGCCAGGTGGAGGAATGACTGGCAGGTTGCTTTGTGCTGTGAGGGGCTTCAGAGCCGCACTGCCTCCCCGGGGTTTAAGGCACCTAAGTTTCCCCAGTATTCCCAGCTGCCGGGACACCTTCGTCCAACTATGGGGTCCCTGTCTCTTTAAGACTTGCAGAAAGCACTCACTTTTCTTTTGTCTCAGGGGCACCAGTTGCAGGGACCTGCCCACAGGTTTTGCTTTACTGTTTCTCTAATATCCCGCACCCTGTGCACCTTGTGTCTGCGTTCTGGGTGTGGATTTCTAGAGCTGGTTGTTTAGCAGTCCTGGGATTTCACTTCCTCCCCATTCCTACTCCTTTCTTCCCGCCAGGTTTTGGGGTGGGGGAGTGTTCAGGTCCTGCCCGGCCATGGCTTGTATCTTACCCCCTTTGTGTGATGTTGAGTTCTCATAGATGTAGATGTATCCTGGCAGTTGTACTGCATCCACTGGTGTCTCTTTTAGGAACAGTTGTATTTATTGTATTTTCAGAAATATATATGTTTTGGGAAGGAGATTTCCTCTGAACTACTCACACCACCACCTTTCCATGATCCTCATGCAATTTAATCTCAACAAAAGTCTATAGGTCAATTCAGTGGAAAAAATGTAGCGTTTGCAACACATGATAGTGGAAGAATTGGACATTTATATGTGTGTAAAAAGAAAACTTTCATGTGTGAATCACAACTTGTACCAATTTATTCAAAATGCTTCTTTGACATATATATAAAGTGTAAAAGTATGAAACATTTGGAATAAAATACAAGTTCATAAAAAATTATAATATGCATATCTCCAAAGTAGATGCTATGCACCAGGACTACTACATGAACAGAGATAAATTCAAGAGATGAAGATACAAATATAACACTCATACCTGACTCTAAGGGGCGTCCTTGTGTATGTTTGTGCAGAGAGGAGATTAGAGATATGACCTACTATCTCCTCCTGTAGATTGATACCAGCTAACCTGAGTAAAATGTGGTCAACGTTGGGTGGAATGTTGAAGTGAACAACCTATAAAATACTGGGCTTTGATGTCTGTTTTACTGAAGAACTAGAATCCTTCATGAACTCAGGGTTACTTAACTTTCAAAGCCCAGAAGCAAGGACTAAACTTACAAATACCTGTTTTCTTGCTTCTGTTGCTTAGTGGCTATTTGAGCTAGTGATTTAACTTCTATAACTTTTTGTACTGTTATTTGGAGAGTAGAGTTGATTGTATTTATGTCAAAATATGCATCATTATGTGTATTAAGTCATATAATGAACTTATAACAACCAACAGTCTCAATTTTATCTACTGTTATTTTGTTAAACAGTTTGACCCAAACTAGATTAGCTATCATAAAATTTGAATTCCTGACCATTTTTGCATGAGAAGCTTTAAATGTATGGGTTTGTACATGGTAGAGAGAGAGAATAACTGAACATCAGTGTGTGCAGATGAGGCCGAGCCTAAGCAGGTGTGAACATTCAGGGGCAGGAGAAAGCACCGACTAGGAGACATGATACAAGGCTTGATGTCCTTCCTGTGCTTCCTCCCTTCTATGTTTCCATGTGTCTTTACTTGTCCTTTCTGCCAAGTTTATGAAGAAAAGAATGTTTATCCCTTTATCCTTCCTTTTCTTTGTGTCCCATTCCCCCGCCATCTTTACCAGTAACGGTAACCTCCCACCAATTACATAGGTTTATTGATCTATCTACTCCTCACATTAGGATCTTAAACTGCCCATGTTGGACTGTAAATGCCCATCTTTAGATCTTTTTGTCCTAACTCATCTCGGATTTTCCTGAGTGCCAACCTAATACTATGGCAGTCTGCATTAGTTAATCTCCTATTTTTCAGAAACATGAAGACACAGAGCAACCAGAGCTTCCAGAACTCCTCTGACTATACATTATGAAGCCTCCAGGGAAAAAGTGCCAATTTTTTCAACTAGGTGCAAGTGGAAAGTAAATCCCAGGAGCAGCCAGCACAGTATTGTGGACGTTGACTTAGCAACATTTGGCCATGACCCATTCAGAAATGCCTCTGGGAACATAACTACTTAGAGCTTTCAAAGGCCTATTAATTCTTGTGTTGTTGCTTAATGTTATATTCTGTCTTCTGAGCCCAGTTCTCATCAGGCATAGCCATAAAATAGATGTACCCTAGGACCTAATTACTCGTGGTGGCTTCTACAGGAATTTAAAATACCATTTGTTTGGGTATTTTTTTCATCTGACCTATTTAGATGTGAAATAGGCATTCGAAATTCCTAGCCTGCTTTCCTGAGAGATAAAGATGCACTTGTTACTGCATTGCTGATAGCTTTAGTGAATATTTGGAGTGCATTTCTCTCATGAATATGTAGAAGGTTTACAAATAGACATGCTGATTTAAAAAAAAATATTAGCAATGAATTATCTGTGTTTGTGTGATTCCCCTTTGTAATTCTCTGCATTTCATTCCATATGTTGGTACTACAGGCTAACTGTCAGATATGTGAAGGTGGAATGCTTCCTGATGCAGCCTGAAGCTCCCCTGACAGCCACTGAGACCTGACGGTTAGTGAATTGCCCGTGTCTCCTTGGTTTTTGGGAAGTGTCCCACCAACCATGAGCTTGGCTAATTGTGTGTTATCTATATTTATTCTATATATTTACTTTCTAAAGGTTATGACTTCTCTTGAAGGATATGACTATTAAATTACTGTAAAAATGTTCTAGTAGACTTTAGTTTTAATTGTGCATTATTTATAAGAAAAGTTCCCTTTAATAGCAGTAGAGATAGTAAGACATTAGGAAGCTGGCTGTGAATTTCATTGTGTCTTAGTTTTTTTCTTATAATCAATGCTCCATTTTACTATTAAGAATTAGATCAGTTTATGCTTGAATACATATGATAAGGAAAAATTTTGTATGTTTCAAATTACTTGCCATCTTAAAATAGACTAGTTTCATCTGAATCAATTAAAGTAAGTTACTATCTTGTTACATTCTTTTGCAGTAAGAGAAAATTTAAATGTGTAGTGGAAACATTTAAACAGAAGAGTCTTTACATTTAAACAGAAAACATAACCAAAATAATTTATATTTGATACTACCAAATGAAGGAACTGCTTGAGAATATTTTTACATTGAAAAAAAATGAGACTAATGATTAGTTTTAAGAAACAACCTAAACTAATCAATCCATTTTCAAGCTAACAGATTTTTACAAACAGATTGCTGAAATGGAAATTTATCTGATCACACTTACTAAATTCATGTTATGATTTTTTTTCTAATGTTTCCACTATACTTGATATGTATGTCTGCATGACAATTTCTCTGTTTGCAAATCATTTCACTCAAAAGACCAGCCTGTAAAAGGACAATAACTGAGTTTGAGTGTTTTAGGAACCACATATGTCATTGGGACATTTCGTATTTCCTCCTGTATTCCTCATTAAATTTTTGAGTTATGTAATGGTATCTGCATTGTGTAAATTTTTGAGTTATGTAATGGTATCTGCATTGTATGAAAGAGGAAAATTATTGTTAAAGAGATTAAGCAGTTAGTTCACATATCACACTGTTCAGCTTCTTTAACATTCCTCAGTGTTTCTACCTTTTTCTATGGTGCCCCTGTTCTAACCACTTGCTCAAAGGTTGCCTGAGAGTCTTTATTCAACAATTGTGGCATCAATTTTTACATATGTTTCAGTAATATCTCCAAATCAAAGTGCTGCTTTTAGTGACAATGATTCTCCTCTCCTGACTTTTTTTCCCCTTTTCCTTCAGCTAACAGCACTTATCATATCATGTGCTCTCTCAGAGTACAAGGTGGGGTTTTAATAGTTACTTTAGATTAAACACCAATGATGGTCTATGAAACAGACCAGAATCTTCATTAAGAGATGTACATTTTGGAATAAGCTGAATAAAAATTATTTCTGAATGTTTTACAATCAGAGCATTCTAGAGTACAAGTTTATTTTCAATGTTCCTTATCTTTTTACACACCTAAATACTATGAAAGACAGACAGGATGTCTGCTAATCCAGCATCTTGGATATTCTTTTCTACTCAGATGAGCATTCAAAATAGTCTTTTCATTGCTGTGTCTCATGACACCCTTCACCATCTTTATTAGCTTTCACACATGAAATGTTACCCTGGATCAAGGGAGAATCAGGTAATCTGTCTCCTACATTTACAGTGTACTATTCTCCAATCCTGAAAAATGCTTAGATTCTCTATTTGAGTCTCCTCTATTTACATCAGAGATTTGAATTAGCCAAGTGATTTCAACTTTTAACTTGCTCACTGTCTACTTATATAATAATTATCTGTAAATCAATTTATTTTCTGTAAATAAATCTATCTGAGAAATTAACATTATTTCCACCTTATAAACAAAGGATTGTTATCTGCTACAGCAAGTAGAGCATAAGTGAATGTTTCCCATACTCCAAACATTTCAGCACCCTTTACTTCCACTCAGTTGCTGAACACACTCTGTGACTAATGGTTATTTTGTTCTGTCACATAAAGAAAGGAGGACAAGTCATGTTGTGATATGAAAAAAAGAAAGAAGGAACAAACTGAAAATTTCTCCTTTATGAATTTAGAGTTTTGAATAGAAATTAAAAATAGAATTGATGTCTTACAGTATGGACCCTTCTTAAAATGCCAAAGCTGTCCATTTTTGACATATAAAACCTTTCAAAGACTATACATAACTTAGATATTGAGTCTGTGAGTCACTATTGATGATGGTTTCTAAATAATCTTAAAAGAAGAGCATTTTGTGCTTTTTAAATAGATACTTGGGGGCCAGATAGGACTCTCACTTCAGATCCAGAGTAAGGTAGAAGGTGTGCTAGCTTTTGCAAAGCCATAGGGTCAGATAATTCCTCATCAGAGGGTAAGATAGCTCCTGGAAGTGCTTTCTCTCTATCCTACACTCATTTTGCAGTAAAAATAATTCCTGAAGATAGACAATAGGTATTAAAGATGCAAATTCCTGAATTTTTCATTAACGTATTTTTACAACAATACCACTGGGTGCTAGTAATACAACTAGCCATGAAGTTTCTAAATTACCTCTGTATCATCTTTATCTTGTTCCTTATTAAGGTTGTATCTCAAAAAAGAACTTTCTAGCAAGAGCCATGATATAGACACAATTCAAATGTATTTGTGGAATTTTATGATCTTATCTTCACCAATCACCAGCACAAATTTAAATGACATTACATTGAATGACATTACATATTAAATTCTCTTCAACACATGAATTGTAAATATGAGAAATGAATATATTTTATGAATACTTTTAAAACTTTTTGTCATAAATTAATGTTTTCTTTTGCAGTATAGTTTTCAACTATTCTTCCCTTGTTAAAAGAACAGTACTTTCATTGGTTTAAAATGGCCCATTGAAAATATTTGATCACATAGCATAAATTGGCATAATGTACACAAATTAAAGTTCTGTAGTTCAAGTAGGGGTGTCTAAATTCATTTAAATTTCTTTTAGTTTAATTCCCATAAAATTGACAGAATTTGGTCAGATAATTTTTAAAGAATGAAAATTGATTGTATATATATATAAGGCACAAATAATGAAAAATACGCAAAAAATTTCCTCGTTTTTTTTCAGTTAGACTAAATAATAAAGTGAACAGTTCTTGTTTGCTAAATAAAATAATTAATATTAATAAAATGTTTTTATTTTCAAAATAATACTTGAATACTTTAATTGTTACCAGTAATATTATGTAAAATATATAGTTATTTTACCATTATACAATTATTCCACAGTGAATATATAAATCAAGAGACATAATAAAAGAAAAAACATTCAAGTCAATAAATCAAGCATTATTAATATTCAGATCCATTCATGTCAATCTACTTTGTAGTAGATATTCTATCATTGTGTTCCTATTGTTAATTTTTCACCAAATTTATGTTTTATTTCTTTCAGATATATAATTCATTTGTGTTTCACATACAATAAACACAAATTATGAAAATCCATAGAAACATCTCAGAATTCATTTATTTGGGACTTTCTTATGACCAGAACATACAAATATTTTGCTTTGTGCTCTTCTTATTCTGTTACGTGGCTCTCTTGGTAGGAAACCTTCTGATCCTTGTCTCCATTCAGTGCAGTCCTCTTTTTCACCAACCAATGTACTACTTCCTCCTTCACTTAGCCTCAATAGACATCTGCTATACTTCTACTGTGACACCAAAATTAATTGCTGACCTTCTAGTGGAAAGAAAAACCATCTCCTACGGTAACTGCATGTTATAGGTCCTTACCATGCACTTCTTTGGCGGTACCGAGATCTTCATCCTTACGTCCATGGCCTTTGATCGCTACGTTGCCATCTGCAGACCTCTCCACTACATGACCATCACGAGCAGGACAAGGTGCAACCTGCTGATCTTAGCTGCTTGGGGTGGTGGGGCTCTTCATGCCTTTCCTCTGTTTTCTACAGCAGTTGGGCTGCCCTTCTGTGGTCCTAATGAGATTGATCACTACTTTTGTGATATTTTTCCTTTGCTGAAAGTTGCCTGCACTGACACCTACATCACCGGTGTTCTCGTGATTGCCTTTTCAGGTATGGTTGCCTTAGTAACCTTTGTTGTCTTATTTGTTTCTTATGGCATTATATTGTTCACTCTAAGAAATCTCTCGGCTGAGGGAAGACGCAAAGCTCTCTCTACCTGTTGGTCTCATGTCACTGTGGTCATCTTATTTTTTGGGCCTGACATCTTTATCTACCTTAGACCTCCTACTACTTTTCCTGAGGACAAAATACTTGCACTGTTTTACACCATCATTGCTCCTATGTTCAATCCCTTAATCTACACACTGAGAAATACAGAGATGAAAAACACTATGAGAAAGGTCTGGTGTCAAACATTATATTCCAAGGGAGCACACAATTAAATGAGAAGGTGTATTGGCTAAACAACCTCATGAAAGAAGAGGGTAAACGTGAAAGAAAAAACCAGGAACTATCTCATAGATTATATCCACCACCACTACCCTGAATTGAATGAAAGAGAACTATAGACTATAGGTGAAAGTAAAAATTAAATGAATACTAATCCTTGTGTACAAAAAATACCTGCAAACTAAGTTCATTTGTGGGGTGTGTATAGGATTGTCTATGTGAAAAGTGCAATTGGGACAAAGCAAATAAGTCCGTCTTGTATTGATCAGTAAATTATAAAGGAAAAAGATCAATGAAAATTTTATTAGAAACTTTGGATTTAGGGGTGAGCCTACATAGTGACATATCTTCTGTTGTGTAGAATTGAAGTTTAAAATTAAAATAATAAATTTAACTTTTTGATCAAAAATGTATGTATACATTTTCTAGTGTTATTCAGAAATCTGTTGTGCAAGAAAAATATTTAAAGGAGAATCTGTTTTATAGTGGTTCCTGGGGTTGACTCTCCAATGTCCCATCAAAACAAATAATCATAACTGGTGAGGTCAGAATGAGAATCTATAATGCAGAATGCTGAAAACAATTATATTCCATGTATTTGCCAGAATGTAATAACATTTCCCACTAAACTCAAGAAACTGTATAATAAAATTTAAGTGTGGACCTGCTCAAAATTGATATGCAAATTGGCAGTCATTATATCCAACAAACTTGGCTGTCATTGGATCCAAAGATCTTTCCTACAACATTAAGAAAAGAAAAACTGGAAAAGACAAGTAAGATACATCTAAAAACAAAGTAACAACTAAAAAGCAAAATGCATGTTGGCTACACTCAGATGTTTATAGCAACTTTATTCCTAATTGCCAACTCTGGGAAGCAATGAAGCTGTCCTTCAGTAGGTGGCTAGATGTATTTAATACAACAATGGCATATTGTTTAATGCTAAAATTAAATTAGGTATCAAAATTGGAAAAGACATGCAGGAAATTTAAATGCACATTATAAAGTGAAAGAAGACAATCTGAAAGTTCTACCTTACTGTATGATTTCAACTATAAGACATTGTGGAAAATGCAAACCTATAGAAAAAAAATCAGTGGATGTCAAAGGTTAGAGAAGAGGGAGGGATGAATGGGCAGAGCGCAGATGATTTTTCGGGCAGTGAAACTTCTGTATGTCACAGTTTTGGATATTGTCATTATACATGTCAAAACCCATAGATTGCACAACACCAAGCATGAACCCTAATGTAAGCTGTGAATTTTGGGTGATAAAAATGTGTCAACGTAGATTCATTTGACTGTAACAAATGGAACACTCTGGAGGGGGAGGTTGTCCGTATATGCGGAGAAGGGGGATATGGGTTCTCTCTGTTCTTTTCTTTCAGGTTTGCTGTGAACCTAAAGTTGTGTAATAAATAAAATCTATGAAATAAAAATACATTGTGACACAATGTATCAAGCAAATTGTCCTGTCAGGACAATGAAGAACCATCTGCGAAATCCTTTAGAAAAACCGGAAGGAACTTTTAAGGAAGTATATTTGTACATGCATAATAGATTTGAACTAAGATCTCTTAAGATATAGACATAGGTAAGACATAGAACACCTAGATCATTTATTATCAAAGGCTTTTGGTTTTTAATGTTACAGGCTCTATTACTAAACTTGCAACAGATTTTAAAAGAATAATAAGGTATTATTTTGAATATAATATGGCCAATTAATTGAAAAATATATAGAATGTACAAAATTCTCAAATGATATAAACTACCACAACTCATTTAAAAATAATTAATAGATAATCTCAATATCTATTTATCTTAAAGAACTGTATTTTCTGTCTCAAAACTACAAAATAGAAATCTCTTTCCCCATTTACCCCTTCATATATTGCTTCACTGATGAATTCTTCAAAAACTTAAAGAAGAAACCACACTTACTCTACATAAATGTTAAACAAAAAAAGGAGCAATTACATCTGAATTCATTTTATACCACCACCATTTCTCTGATACTTACCCATTTTTGAAGTATTGTAATACATTATTTAGATTTTTTTCCATAGACAGTAATATCACTTGTAAAAAAACAGGTTTGTTTCTTCCAGTCTGAATGAATTTCTTTTTCATTGTAGTGAGTTTTTGCAAGATTTCAGGAAATCAAATCAACATACAAAAATTTACTGTATTTTCCATTAGTAAAAAATAATCAGAAAATGAAATTTGTAGATGTCATGTGCAGTAGAATCAACACATGAAATGTTTAAGGATAAATCTCACAACAAGATATATGTAACAGCATATATGAATTGCAGAAGTCTTTAGAGAGAAATTTAAGAAGACATTAATGATAGAGAATAATTCCATGCTTACAGATCAGATGACTGGACTTCATTAAGAAGTCTGTCTCCACACCTGAAATTGCTATCTAAGAAAGCACCCCCAATATTAGAGCAGTCTTTTTATTGCAACTTAAAAGATTTTTCTAACATTAATTGAAATGAAAAGCATACACATTAGCCCCCACAACATTATAAAAGGTCAAACTTGAAGAACTTACCTAATCTGATTTAATGGTAGATTATGAAGATTCAGAAATCAAAGCACTATGATATTTTTATAAACGTATACAAGAGATCAATGAAATAGCGTGTCTGAAGGATGTCCAATGGTTTGTGTATGATGGAGAGGAGTTGATTAACTGACCTTACATGTACACATTTTGGGCTTATATGACCTGGTTAATTGATATTTCAAGGTCCACTTTCTATGTAAATCTATGTCTAAAACTTAAACCAATATACATATCCTAAAACATGTTGAGATTTTCAAAATAATTTCAGAGAATTGTCCCAAATGTGTTTGAATAATTGCTTTTTAAGTCTCTGCATTTTATTTTATCTTACTGGAAAAGATTCAGCAGAATGAATATCTGAGGAGACAAGTCTTCCCAAGGTGACTAAAGCTACTCTTATAGCCACTTAGACATGATTAAGCAAGTGAGTTAACCATGCCACCTGTTCTGAAGAACTGTCTGCCAATGGTGTTTTAGGGCAGTTACATGCTACTTAAGTGTATTCCATTCAATTTCATTGTTATGTCTATATTTTCTCTTGCCGCAGAAGATAATTTCATTACTACAAAAATACCTAAGCTCACCTTAGTTTAAGTGTATATGAATCACAAGCAGAATTCCAGTTGATTATGAGAGCAGTAAGCTAAGCGTTAATGAAATCTTCAAATTGCAGTGGACGATACTGAGTCCATTTTCATGCTTTTATATTTTCCTGTATTATTATCAAGGAATGGCCCAGTTTTTGATAGCATATCCCAGTGATATGTAATTTCTTAACTCTGAAAAACCTGCCATCCTAACATAAACTTGTTTCATCTGATTCATTTAAGGTAAGTATTTAAAAGACCATATTCTGATACCACGAGGAGAAAATTTGGACTTACAGTGAACACTCTACTTTAACTATAAGAGTAATTATTCTTATAATTTTGGTAGCACCACCAGAAGAGATTACAGCATTTTTATACAATACTCCCAAGGAAATAAGGCAATAATTTGACTACATTTTGATTAAAATCCAGGGAAATTTCAGGGAAGTGGTCAGTGTTAAGGTCTGCTCTACAACAACCAATTGTTTCTTAATTTTCTTTCTTTTTACTTCACAGATTCCCAAAACTGAATGTATCCTGATCATTTCCATTACATCTCAACTGTGATAAACATTTGTTTTCTTTCTTCATATACCTTGTTTGTATGGAAATTTCAGAATTTCTCACTCAAAAAGGCAAAGGAACTTTTGAACCATGTTATGTGCATAAACTGTGTTATGTGTATGAACCATGTATGGGACTGCAGTGTTTCATATTGTTCCCGGTGTTCCTAGTTATATTTCTGAATTCTATAAAACTATGTCAGCTCTATATATGTGGACAGTGATGCTGAGATGGGTTAGCAATAATTTCTATCTTCAGAAAGTTATGGAAGGAGAGAAAGTGAATCCATTTCCTGAGATCCTTATGAAAGCTTTTGATATGCATTAAGGGAATACTATTAAAAGTTGGTGAGGATAATGTCTATGCTTGTCCTGGGTGATTGATTTTTTTACAGTACATTGGCAAGCTAAAGATTTAATAATCTACACACCATATCTATGTAATACAACTAAAGTGAAAAATAAGACAAATGTAGAACAACATTTCACTTAATATCCAACATCTGAAGTAACTAGGTAACTGGTTTTCATTTTATATTCAGATGATTTCTGCTATGTAACTACAATTTGAATAAAAAAACAGGTCACCATTTAGTTTATTGTACATGTCTTCAAGCTTCTATGCTTTTCATTGCTGTTGCTAGTCCACCACTTGCAAAATGGGTCCATAATATTTCTTCCTTTTGTCCTTTATTACTTCCATTAATTGACAAATTGAGCAAATGTGGTCTAGAATATATAATATTATGTGTTGCAATGATGAAAACAATTCTTTCACTGGACTGCACTCAACCACCCCTGTCGCTTCTTGCTAACTGAAGTGACCATAATATCATTTCCCTACGATTTCAGGATGAGATTTTAAGAGCTACTGTGGAGGAAATATTTATGATGATGAGAAAACAAATCAGAATCCTACCTGAAGAATGAACATTTTGCTGAAACTTATGGAAAATTATTTCACAATGATTTGGAATTGAAAATGCTGAACCATATATTTTTATGAGCTGCAAGATATACACACATAAACCTTCAGAAAGACAGACTGGGTGATCTGTAATCTCTCACCTTTCATATTTTTTTCTATTGAGATGACGAGTCTTCCTCTTGCCTCTCTCCTTTGTGTCTCCAGAGATACACCCCCTCTCAGTCTGCTCTCAAGTGGGGACACAACCCTGAGTGGGCATCAGCACAGCTGTCCACTAATACACAGCCTATTACTTTCTGATGCCAATAAATCACTTAGATGCCCTTGATATGGGTCTCTTTCATTGACTAGTAGGGTTTTGGATATTTAGAGTTACACCCAGTTTAAGTTGTTTACCAACCTACTTCTCTATCTGTTATCTTTAAAGCAATTTGTTTTGTAAAAACACTTATATATATATAGTAAAGACTATGTCCTCTCTTAAACAGGAATTGGGGTTAGCTGTAATAAGGTAAGGAGTAAATTGATTAATGAACTAAAAAATCATTAAACTCCATTTAAGTACTGCTAATTGTTGGACACTATGAGCCTGATAACTATTTTTGCTTTGTAAGAAAAATGGAGACTAGGAAGCCTTATTGCAATACAATACTAAGCTCATACAAGGAAAAAAATTGTGATTTTTTTCTTGAAATTAGAGTAGAGTAATAAAAAAATCTTTGCCAAAACAATATTGGTATTGCTAAAGTTTTTCAATTAATTAGTTGCAACAGTCCTAGAAATGAAATGAAACCTTATAACAATTACTAAGGGGGTGGTACTTCAATACACTGAAATCAACAAATGTTAACTGATCATGATACAACCTCTAGCATGCACAGCCAAGGTACAGCTGTTAATCTGTTCTGTCACATGTCACATGTTAGCAATTATAACATGTCAATCTACATGACACCTTTATTAGGAATATACAGGTAGAGAAAGAAGGTGACAATAATGGGCTAAAACAGTGGGTTCTCTCTAAGTCCACTGACTGAAAACAAGTGTCAGTGATCACTACCCGGATGCCTATGGTGCTTTCCTTCATTTCACTCACATTTTCTGCATTTCACTCACATTTCCTTCATTTCACTCACATATTCCAACTTCACGTAGAATAATGTCATCACGTTTTTTCTCATCAAACCAGTTTATTTTCAAGTACCTTTAAGTACTTTTATCTCAAAAGGTATGCAGTAATTCTGGTGTATTTTTAATTATTATTTAGTCTTGAAAATGTGCATTCTGTTACTTTTCAATTCTGAGAGTTACAGAATTTCATTGTTGTAGTCCCTATACACCAATTATATAAGTAGCTGAATATGTCAAGGCCTTTGTAACACTACATTTAAAAATCCCATACATAAGTCTCATTTATCTTAAGAGCTAAAGAAAGCAATCAGAACTATAATAGAATATCATTATATTAAAAAGTCTTTGATACAGTAGTATGGAACATTTCAAGGCTAAATTAATGATAAAATGAAACGAACTTCTTGATACACAAAGTGAGTTCCTTTGCTTTGCAAGTGTTCAAGAGAAAGAAGGACACCTTATTTCAAAAATGTTCTGGAGGGAATTATAAATCATAGCAAACCAGCTACACTTTATTTATGAATCCTCACATACTTGAGCTGCTGTGATTATATATATATATATTTTTTTCTTTCTTTCTATCAAACTAGAGAGTATACTGTATAGTGAGGTGTATTTCACATTCAGCAATGCCAGTATTGAACTCTCAGGAAAAGAGGGAGTCAGTCTGAGGATGTTAGGAAAGCTACTAGTTTGAGGACAGAAACACAGAAAAAAGTAAGGAGGTCAGGTGCATTGTAGTTGAATGCATGGGGGAGTCAGGATACACACTATGATATTGATCTGTAGAGATTCAGTCAAACCGTGACTCAGCAAGTACTCAACCAAGGCCCGCAGTTCATCTTTTGCTTTCAGAGGTAGTTTTGATATGCCACAGCTTTCTCATGGCATTTTTCACTTCTGCATTCCTCAGTGTGTAGATGATGGGGTTGAGGAAGGGTGTCCCAATAGTGTAAAATACGGACACCATCTTGTCCATGGGGAAAGTGGTTGGGGGACGTGTATAGATGAATATACAGGGACCAAAGAATAAGATGACTACAGTGATGTGGGAAGTGCAAGTGGAGAGAGCTTTTTTCCTCCCTTCTGCACTGTGGTTTCTCAGAGAATGTAAGATGACAATGTATGAGATCATCAGAATCACAAAACTGAATGAGCATATGGCCCCACTATTAGACACCACCAGTAGGTTGATCACATAAATGTCCATGCATGCAAGCTTCAACAAGGGTTGCATATCACAGCAATAATGATCAATCAGATTGGGTCCACAGAAAGGCAACTTCAAGGCCAGGATAATCTGAGCCATAGAATGTGTAAAAGACCCAATCCATGCAAGAACAATCAGAATGATGCAGACCTGCCGTCTCATGATGGTTGGGTACTGCAAGGGCTTGCAAATGGCCACATAGCGATCAACGGCCATGAGGACGAGGACAAAGATCTCCGTGCAGCCAAATAAATGTAGTGCAAAGACTTGAGTCATGCACTCATTATAAGATATGATTTTCTTTGCAGAGAGAGCATCCACAATTAGTCTAGGGGCTGTGGAAGTTGAAAAGCAGGAATCAGCAAAGGACAAATAAAACAGGAAGAAGTACATGGGGCTCCCAAGTGTTTGGCTGGACTTGATGGTCACAATAATAAGCAAATTCCCCACTACTGTTCCTACATAGAATACGAAGAAGATTACAAAGACCATTTTCTGCCTCATAGGATCCTGTGTCAGTCCTAAGAGTATGAATTCAGTTACGCTGCTATTTTGTTGTGTCATTTTAGTTGATGGAGAAAGCAAAGGTTAAAAATAATCTGCCAAGGGAAAAAAAAAAATTTTATGATATGAAGACATATCTGGAGGTCAAAATGCTAGATCACTTATCAATGGGTAATTACTTACCTGCTGTGTACTGTTTTTATCTGAATAGTATGGAATTCATAAAATCAATTTGATATGTTTACCTGATTGTATATTGTATATATTACACAATATGCTTTTACATTCCTTGAATCAAGTTCAGTTATGGAATACTCTTCCAAAAATATATATATATAAATAATGTTTGTCTACGCAATTCATAGTCTTTCTTAATAAACCTAAACACATTCACACATACGGGAGATGAGGTGTGGGTGGAGAGAGATACAGTACACATCAAATTTTAACAATGAAGACCCAACCGGTTGGCCGAGTCTGTCACGAGACTTCCTTAAATGTGTTGCTTTGACCAAGTTTATTTCCTTTCATTTTACCTCTCTTACCTCTCTAGTTATTTAGGCTTAAATTCAGCTCTATTCAACATTGTACTTTTTTACTATACTATGTTGTAAAAGGCAAATCCTTTCCCTATTCATTGTTTTTCTGAGTCTTTCAACATGCTTTATTAATGCATTGAGTCATTGAGACTAAAATAAAGGAGAAATACAGGAAGAAAATTTGCTGTAAATCAGAACAATCTTTTAAATTTATGGTTCACTGTTAAACACCAGGGGTTGAGAAATGAGCTCAGAAAGCTCCAAATCATCAGTATAACTTTCAGTAGAATTTTTGTGATATTTATTTTGAGCATCATGTACTCTGATTTCAAGTAAGAAAAGATAGAAATAAAAAGAGAATTAATATTTATTAATCTCTGACTATGTGCCAAACAGTGGATGCCTTGTTTATGCACCTTTATATTCTCCAAACAGTAGCATAGTCCATAACAAATTTTAGTATCAAACTGGTAAAATATACTTACAACTCACATTCCAGATAAAAGCATAGTTTTCAAGGATCAATGGATTTCACACTGCAATCTTAAAAACACACAAAAAAAATGAATAATGGGCAAAAGAACCAATTATAAATAGCATGCTCATGTGGAAAGATGTTTAATTTCATTCATAGTTAAATATATTCAAATTAAACTTCCAATTAGATTATCATTATACTGTAAAGAGTAATCTTTACAGTAAAGACTGTTGACATATATTGCTGACAAACTGTGGGCAACAGTCAATCCCACACATCATCGGTAGCAATTTAAGTGGGTTTAATTCCTTACAGAGTGATTTTCAACACATATAATATCATAACAGCACATAGATGTTGATTCAGTGATTCCATTTTCTACAGATAAACTCACTACAAGGACAAAGAAAATTATTACAACTCTTTCCATTATAGCAGGAAAGAACTCAAAACCCTTCAGAAGGGAGCTGAATGATTCAGGCATGGTAATTCATTGATAACAAACATTGATAAAGTTATTGATGAATACATATCAGACATATGTGAAATGGTCTCTAAAAAATATTTTTAAATGAAAAATAAGGGAACAGAATGTGTGCCTTGCATGGCAAGTTTTAATTAAAAGCATGGTAATATATATTACAGTTAAATACACAATTATACAAAGGAATTGTATTTAGAAGAATACCAAAAAAGCATGTACTTGTACTTCTTGTGTGATAAAATTGCTGTCTTTGTGTTAGAGATGTGAGCAATGCCTAATTGTTAGGATGTGCCCTTTTGTATTTGATATCATGATGATTAGTGATGCACTAAAAACACAGCTTTTAATTTTATCTTAAGAGATGGTTTATTATTGACACTGGCATATCACTGACCCATCATGATGTTCTTCTGGTGTAAACAGGAAAGACAGCAATATTTTTTTTAAATGCAATAATAAGACCCAAAAGTTTAATATGATGAGTCATTTTCTGGAACTCAAGGCCTTTCAATCACATCACACCACACTTTGATTAACCACACATTTGCTGGCTTTGGTGGATGTTTCCAAATGTGCTCTTATTGAAGCTCTTCAACAAATGAATGACAATTCATTGTTGGTTTATAGCTATTAATAATATTATATGCAAATCCCTTATCTATATCTGTATATCTATACAGAGACATATAGAGGTATATGGAGATAGGTACATGTACATAGTCTGCATGATTTACATATCTACAAATAAAAGTATATGAATGATGTGAATTATGTGCATGTATATATATACATGTGTATAGATAAATAAACATACAAATATATACATATTTTAGAATTATATACCCAAGATCCCATATTTTAGAATGAAGTGACATAAGGATGGGAATTTTTGCCAATAAAGTAATGAATTTCAGCAACTAGGTAAAAGTAGGTGGTTAAGAAATATTTGTTAAATGAAGGAAAGAATTAAGAAAAGGTCCATAGATAAAATCAGACAGTAATCCATGGTATTCTATACTTAGATCCATTGAGAAAAAGGAAAGTCTGAATCCTAATATCCATGCTAAAATCATCATCTACATGGAATATTTCCAGGAAACACCCAAATATGTGATTTTTGTCTGCTCGACTCCAATAGCCCTTACCTATTAGTTCCCATTTCCATCAGGAGCTGCTGTGCACACCTTTTATTTCTATCATCTCACTGTAGGATGTAAGGCATTCCTAGAAATGTCCTAAACATTCCATCCTTCCTCCAATGTGTTGCATGTACTAGATACTTACAGTGGCATTGATCAGACTCATATGTTCCAAGTAAAAAATACAACTAGCTTAATCCCTAATTTAAATCTTACTAGCTTTGTAAGAGCTTGTGCAGAGATGAGGATGTTCAGTTGCCCTCTTTTTTTTCCAAGTGCTTTGGACACCCTCTGCTCCAAATAGATTTAAAAAGAAAAAGTGCTTCTAAAACTATGTCTGCTTCTCTGGAACCAGGAGCTGTTTGCTCTTCCAAAGAGACTATATTCTCACTCATATGCCAGATTGCAGGCTAAGACAGTCACAGATTCAGCCCCACATTTTGAATCCAGTCACAAAGGAGTTTGACAGGGAAATGCTTCACTTTTGCTTTCCCTGGAGGAATATTTAAACATGAATGATGCAAAATATTGGAGTCTGGGGAAGGTCATTCCCTAAAGTGTCTCTTCCCTTCCTAATTAAGAAACATTGATGTGATAAATAATTTAATCTCCAATATGGGTTATTACATCATGGAAAAAGGATGGCCTATCCTTGCAATTATGCAGGTGTTCATATGGGACAGTAATGATATCTTTTGACTGGAAAAAACTAACGATCACTTAGTGCCCAGGACTGGGTGTCTCATTCCTTCTCCAATAAAATGAAATAGGGTTTCTTGAAGGAATGGCTGATTCTAGGTTTGGGACAGGGAATGTAAAAGAGGAACTGGAGCATATTGTAATGCAAGAAAGCAAGGAAGTGCTAACACACACACCCACACACATACTCACACACACGTGTACTCACACCATGATGAGGATATGCCAGACGGAAACAGGAGCCTGTAAAAGAGGCCCCAGTGCCCAAAGGTGGAAAAAAATTGAGCATCAAAATGAATAGCACAAATGTATACATAACCCAAAGTATAAAATAAGTATTTGTGAGTTAAATGATAAATACATTTGAATAACTGGAGAGGAATAAGCAAAATAATTCTAAATGACTTATGTAGATATTCTGCCCTCAAAGTCTCCACATCTAAGTGTGCGCTGTACACAGTGACTTCCTTCCAAAAGGCACATGTGGTGTGGGGGAGGGCGTGACTTCACAAAAGGGACATGTGACACATGCTGCTTCAGCCAGGTGACCAAGTTTAACAGCGACAGTGATAAGTCACATTGAGATAATGTTCCCACTGAGATGAGGTGGTGGAAATAGCACTTTGCCCCTATAAATTTTCTCCGAATAATCCACAAAACCGATCTTGAGGAAAATATCAGACAAACTTAACTGAGGGCTTTTGTACAAAATGTCTGTCTATTTTTCCTCAAAACTGCCAAGGTCATCACTCAGAAGGAAACTGAGAATCTGTCACTGCCTACAGGTGCCAAAGAAAACACAACAACTTTATGTGATGTGGTATCCAGAATCCAGTTCTGGAGAAGAAAAAATATTAGTGAAAACTAATTTGTTAGGAATCTGGTTAAATACAGATTTAAGTTAAAAGTAATTTATTAAACAATAATTAACATTGACTGATATATTATTTTGACAAATGTGCCATACTAATTAATCTAAGATGATAATAAAGGAAATAAGTGTGGAGTTCATGGAAAGTCTGTATTAGTTTTACAACTTCACTGTGAATGGCATGTTACATTTCATACACCCTCAAAGTTTATCTGTGTTGCAGAATGTCAGAAATTCCTTCCTTTCCACACTGAATGATATTCCATTGGATGCAGAACACACCCTGTTTATCCATTTATGTGTTGAAGGACACTAGGGTTGCTAACCCACTTAGGCAGTTGTGAATAATTGCCATTAACATGAAAGGGCAAGTATCTTTTTAAGCCCCTGCTTTCAGTTCTTTTGGTATATATCCAGAAGAGAATTGCTGGATCTAATGGTCATTTTATTTTCAAGTTTTGGAGGATTGGCATACTGTCTTTCAAACAGGCTGCCCCATTTTACATTCTCATGAACATGGCACAAGTGTGTGTAATGATGTTGGGCATCTTTTCATATTTTCTGTGTCCATTTATATATATTCTTTACCTATTTTTTATTCAGGTTGTCACTGACTTATAGAAATTCCTTGTATGTTTTGGATAATGGCTCCTTATCAGATATACATTTACAAGTGTTTCTTCCTACAACACGAGTTGCTTTTTCCACTCTCTTAATCGTGGTCTTTGATTCATAGAAGGTTTTAATTTCAATGTACTCCAATCAATCTATTTTTTTCTTCTGTAGCCTGTGTCTTTGGTGTCATATCCAAGAAGTTATGGCTTCATCTAATGTCCTGAAGCTTTTCCTCTGTATTTCCTCCTGTTTTATAATTTTAGTTCTTATATTTAGGTGTTTGATTCATTTTGAGTTATTTTGTACATACTGTAAGTTACGAGTCTACTTTCATTCTTTTGCATCAGAATATCAAGTTTTCCCATCACCATTTGTTGGAAAATCTATCCTTTCCTCATTGGATACTCTTGGTACCCCTGTAGAAACTGGCTGGAGAAAAATTATGGTATATTTCTGGGTTTTCTAAACTATTACACTCACCTAGATACCTGTCTTTATGCCAGTATCACACTGTTCTCTTAACTGTAGCTTTACAGTAAGTTTTGAGATCAGGAAGTATGGGCCCCTCTACTTAGTTGTTCTCAAGACTTTTTTGTCTATAGGGTCCCTTGAGATTCCATGTCAAATTTTTAGATTCTTCTGTATCTTCAAAAACCACCATGGAGTTTTGATAAGGTAAGAATTGAATCTGTATTAGGTATTGAATCTCTATTGTTTTTGGTATTATTGACATCTACACAATATTTCTTCTAATCCATGATAATGGGATATATTTTAGAATATGTCTGTATGTGAATATTTATACATGTATATGAATAGATTTATTATAAGTGGTTGACTTTTGTACATATTTCAGTTGAGAAGTGCAAAATCTGTACAGTCAATGTCTCATTTTGACTTGAAAGACCAGGAACCGCTGTGAACCATAGCATCCACTGTCCCGATTCAGGTCCACAGGCAGGAAGCTGCTGGAGAATCCAGAAGAGTTCACATGCCCGTGTGCAGACCGTGGGGCAGGAAGAGCTGGTGTTTCAGCCCTCAGGCTCCCAGGCAGGAGAATTCCCTCTTACTCAGAGGAGTCAGCCTTTTGTAATTTTCAGGCCTTCAGTTGATTGGATGAGGACACCTACATTAGTGAGGGCAATCTGCCTTCAGTGCACCAGCTCAGATGCTGATACCATCTAGGCAAACCTCACAGTCACAACCCCAAACAAATGCAAGCAAATATTTGTGCACACTGTGGCCCAGTGAAATGAACACATAAAATTAGCCATCATAAGAGAACCCATATATAAACTGAAGCATATATGGTCAATTAATATACAATAAAGGAGCCATGTACATACATCGGAAAATGACAGCCTTTTCAGCAGCTGTTGTTGGCAAAACAGCACAGCTAATGCAGGAGAATTAAACTGGGTTATTGTCAAACCCCATACACAAAAGTAAACTCAAAATGGATCAAAGATCTGAATGTAAGTCATGAAACCATAATACTCTTAGAAGAAAACATAGGCAAAAATCTCTTGAATATAAACAGAGCAACTTAGAAGAAAACAAGCAAAAATCTCTTCAATATAAACATGAGCAACTTTTTCCTGAATGCACCTCCACAGGCAAAGGAAACAAAATTAAAAATGAACAAATGGGACTACATCATGCTTCTGCACAGCAAAGGACACCATCCGCAGAACAAAATGGCATCCTACAGTATGGGAGAATATATTTGTGTCCGACAAGGGGTTAACATTCAAAATATATAAAGAAGTCATACCCTCAACACCCAAAAAGACATAACCCTATTAAAAATGGGCAAAGGATATGAACAGACACGTCTCCAAAGAAGAAACTCAGATGGCCAACAGGCACATGAAAAGATGCTCCACAGCGCTACTTATCAGGGAAATGCAACTTAAAACCACAATGAGATATCACCTCGCACCAGTTAGGATGGCCAAAGTAGAAAAGACTAGGAACAAAAAATGCTGGCGAGGATGCAAAGAAAGGGGAACCCTCCTACCCTGCTGCTAGGAATGTAAACTTGTTCAACCATTGTGGAAAGCAATATGGAGGTTCCTCAAAAAACTACAAATAGAAATACCATTTGACCCGGATATTCCACTCCTAGGAATTTACCTGAAAAAAAACAAGATCCCTGTATTAAAAAGACATTATGCACCCCTATGTTTATTGCAGTGCTATTTACAGTAGCCAAGAGTGTCCACAACCTAAGTGTCCATCAGTAGATGAATGGATAAAGAAGAGGTGGTACATATACACAGTGGAATACTATTCAGCCATAAGAAAGAAACAAATCCTACCATTTGCGACAACATGGATGGAACTAGTGGGTATTATACTCAATGAAGTAAGTCAGGCAGACAAAGACAAATACCAAATGATTTCCCTCACTTGTGGAGTATAACAATGAAACAAAACTGAAGAAACAAAATAGCAGCAGACTCAGAGACTCCAAAAGTGGTTACCAAAGGGGAGGGGGAGGGGAGGGCAGGTGGGGTGGGAGGGAGAAAGGGATTGTGGGGTGTCATGATTGGTCCACATGGTATGTGTGGGGTCACATGGAAGACAGTGTAGATCAGAGAAGACAAATAGTGATTCTGTGGCATCTTACTACGCTGATGGACAGTGACTGCAATGGGGTATGGGGGGGACTTGATAATAAGGTGATTGCAATAACCACTTTGTTTTTCTTGTGAAACCTTCAATAAGAGTGTATATCAATGATACCTTAAAAAAAAAGCTATCATAAGTCCATTGCTTCAACTTAGCATCTAGATACATCTCCTTAAAGTATACTTAATCTCCCAAAAGAGTCATTACTGAGGTCATAATTTGAGCTAACATTATACAACTGCCCTGTGTACAACTAAAAATGCACAAACCCTACCCAGAAGAGAAGGTGTAGTTTTAGGGTTGTTTGCTCTTCTCCTTAATATCCTGTAACATAAATATGGTGATAGTAAATTGGAAATACTAAAATACTGTGGTGGTAAGTCAAGATTCTTACATTACATGATAGGGTAATAATAGAGGAAAGAAAACAAAGATATTAGCTTAATGTATATACATATAGAAACATAAATAGAAGGAGGGCAAATAACAATTATTGTCTTTGTATTTCTAAGTGGTCACATGGTTATAGATGTTTTTTCTGTTACTCATTTGTATTCAGTGTGCCCTCAGCAGGCTCCAAAACTAGTCATGGTTCTTCACCTCGTGGGGCGACACAGACCTTCACTGCTGAAGGGTCTGGGCCATTAGTAGCTCTGCCTGGATTGGGTTGTTGTGGTTTTCCATTGACCTTAATCACTGGTAAGACTTGAATAGGTTTCCTGTCTATTTCTCTTCTAGGAGCACCATGATAAACTAGCAACACTGTTAGTCCACTTCTGCTGATTATTCTGATGGCTGTTTTCACTCCACTGCCCCTTATGGTAGCCATGCCCCACCTTGCCTTTGAGGGTTGAGTGGCACCACTTGGCTGCTGCTACTGGGGATCAAATGACTCTCAGTGCATTTAGATTTCCCAGTCTGGTGACCATAGATCCCACCAGAGATCGGCCTACAGAAAACATTGATCATAGAACTTTTCAAGTACACTGGGCCTCCCACTACACATTCATTTCTTGTGGTAATGATGAAAGGGATGCCATCTGGATCTCCCTGTGTGGTTAAGTATGTCTTAAAGGATAAATCCATTCTAAGTTTACACTCTCCCTAGGCCTTTGAACCTCTTCCTCTGTATCAAACCAAGGCAAGTCTGGCATTTCTAACTTGCTCACTGTGGCCACCTTCTGGTTCGTGTTCTAGCCACCAACGACACTGACTGACAGCCTTTCTTGACTTCCCCGGCTGCCACACTGAGTGAGGAATCTCTCCATAGAGGGCCCGTGCCGATACATTTCTCATGATAGAATTTTACATTTGTTCTCTAATTATCCCACACCTTTAGTATCCATTGCCATATATACTCCAGAGAATTCTTTCTGTGTAAATTAGGAAACTCGAGTAGTAATTTGGAATGTAGTGCACCTCAAGGGTCACACTTGGTGTGTCACCTTAGGGCCCTCGTGGGAGTTGAGACTAGTTCCAAGTCTAGGAGGAGAGGGGCGGTGGGGGTGTGTCCCGCGGAGAATCAGCTTTCTCTCATGGCAACTGTCTCAAGGTGGGCCATTGCAGTTTCCTCAGACAACGCGAGTCAGTCATGCAGACTGAGGTGGAGAAGCTCTCTCACTGACGAGGACGGTTCATCCTCTGTTTCCTGGATCTTCCAGGAATCTAGGTCAGAATGTAGTTTTCATCCATCACTCTTCTTTCTCAAATCTTCATCCTAAATCCAGTTCTTTTGTTTGTAACTCCTAAATACTTCTTGATCCATTCGCTCTCCCTCCATGTTTAGATTCCCTGGATGAAGATCCTGAGATGGGATTTTTATGAAAGTGATTTGTACTGAGTAGGGCTGAGGAAAGCAGAGGACAGCAGGGAGAAGAAAGGATGCAGTCCTGCCTGGAGCCTGGAGTCAGGCTTCAGCCTGGAGCTACGGAAGCTCTGGGCTCTCATGGTACTAGACCTGGTTCCGCCTTGAAGCAAAGGGACCAGCACGCTTGAACCCCCATTCCAGTCATTCACTGGTCGGCGGTGGGTTCTGCGGTAATGGTCATAACCCCCGAGGTGTGGCAGCTCCAACTTTCTCCAGTGCGGGTGGACAGGGAAGCACGGGGCTCCGGCTCTCAGCAGCCCGGCGCAGCGGCTGGAGCGCAGGTGCGCTGGCCTGTGACGGGCCCAGGGCTGGGAGCAGCAGGGCCCACCGAAAGCTGCCTCCCCACGGGCACCGCCAGAGTCCAGGCCTCCCTCCTTTCACACCCACAGCATTGCAGTAACCTCCTAACTGCTCTCCATCTCCCAGTCTTGGCCCCTTCAGCCCATTTCCCATTCTGATAACCTACAAGTTACTGTCTAAAACTCAAATAACCTACACCACTCACTTGTTTAAAAGACCTTCCAATGTTGTCCTCAGGGTACTTAGCATTGAGCTATAACACAATTATGAGAACTATCTTGATCTTCCTGTTCTGTCTCTCCTGCTTCATATCTTGCTATTTACCCTTTATAAGCCCAGTGCCCAGCATGGTCACCAACACACAATAGGTGTTCAACCAGTAATTGTTGAGTGAATAGATGAATTAGCACCCACAGCTATGTTGAATTGATTAGGTTTCCTGTATCGTCATTTCCACCTTCTGAGCTTTGTCACGCAGTCTCTCTCCTGGAATGTTCTCACTCCATCTGGTGCCTATTTGCTCCGCTGACTGTTCTTTGTGGTTTGGGTCCCATTATTTATTTTCACCCTGGAACCTGGAACCCTTCCTGACTCCTTATGTCTTTCTTGTGTGTCCCTAAATCTTGCTTTGATAGCACCTGGGCCTCCACTGTCTTACCATTCATAACATATTACTGGAATTTCAATCTCCCTTTCGGATTTCTCTCAGTGGATCATAAGCTCGGTGATGGTGAGATCTGCATATTTCTTTATGTACCACTGAAGCATCAGAAACTATCAAGGTGCCTGATACTTTCTTTGAGCTCAAATATATTTGTTGATTAATAAATAAAGGGTGGAAAGAATGAATGAATTTATTCTGGAATTATTTTTTTAGAGATGGAGCAACATATTTTTTTAAGTAGCTTTTCATAATGAAATGTTACAAAAAACAAACCAATTCACAGAGAAAAATAACATAAACAGCCCACATTCAAGAGACGATGAAAAAATCTGAGAGCAGGGAGAATATCAAGGCATACTATTTGCTTAATTACTGAGAATCTCAGTTTCAATATCTTTCTCATTTCACAGTTGAAGCAGGACTTAAAACAAATTATGGTTCCCATAAGAAATCTCGTTAGAATCCTCCTTAGAGTCTGCACCAAAAAATAAAAAAATACCCTGTTCTTCAGTATCACTGTTTGCTCTATATTTTAATGAATTTTTCATCTTCCTTTATACTTACATTTATTCATTCAATACTTATCATGCACCAGACATTGTTCTCCTTGCAGACACTATCATTAAGTAGCAGCTAGTACTTTATAGAGCATGAGTGTATATTTAGTAAATAGGAATTCCTTCTGACATTAAAATAATCTTTTAATCTAAAATATAAAAATTAATTCACACTATATAAAGGGTGATCAGCAGAAGATGGTGATATTAGAAAAACAAAGTGATTCTGAAGCCTCCAAGGAAATCTGGGAATATGGTGCACTATTTGTCACTTTCCCCTTAGCGGTTAAATGACCCATTGCTTTTATATTCTTAGAGTAGTTACATACCACAGGATTACAGATTATAGTTAGCATATTGTCATCACCTATGGCTACATAAAAATGAGCAGATTATGAAAAGTTAGAATTCAGTTACAAGTAATGAACAAATATATAATTAATTTGTATATGAATATATAGTCTCCAGCACAATCGCTAGCTCAGTAAATTGTAAGTAGCAGGGTGAGCTCCCCTTGCCATCATCGTTGCCTGGCAGTGTGTCACAGGAGCTGAGAGTATGGCTTGAGGAATCAGGTTGGTTCTGCTTACTGGCCCTCCACTACATCTATGGATACTTTCCTCAGTAAAATGGGGGTAATACAAGTGCTTACCACTTTTGATTATTGTAAAGATTACTACTAAATACCAATACATTTTTTTATTTATTCAATTTTTGTGTGTGTGTTAAAATGAAAGTTTATGGATCCACATACATAAATGAAGGTAGTAGAGCTAATTTCATAAAATTTCCCAGATATGTAAAGAGTGTTCTTCAGTGATGTTTTTTTTTTTTTTTTTTAATAATTATTTTTTATTGAAGGGTAGTTGACACACAGTATTACATTACATGAGTTTCAAGTGTACAACACAGTGGTAGAACATTTATATACATAATTCTAGGTTCCAGCTATCACCCTACCAGGCTGTTACAATATCTTGACTATATTCCTTATGCTATACATTACATCCCGGTTACTTATTTATTTTACCATTGGAAGTCTGTACTTTTTTTTTTTTTTTTTTGTGAGGGCATCTCTCATATTTATTGATCAAATGGTTGTTAACGACAATAAAATTCTGTATAGGGGAGTCAATGCTCAATGCACAATCATTATTCCACCCCAAGCCTAATTTTTGTCAGTCTCCAATCTTCTGAGGCATAATAAACAAGTTTTTACATGTAGAACAAATTCTTACATAATGAATAAGTTACATAGTGAGCAGTACAAGGGCAGTCATCACAGAAACTTTCGGTTTTGTTCATGCATTATGAACTATAAACAGTCAGTTCAAATATGAATACTCATTTGGTTTTTATACTTGATTTATATGTGGATACCACATTTCTCTCTTTATTATTATTATTTTTAATAAAATGCTGAAGTGGTAGGTAGATACAAGATAAAGGTAGAAAACATAGTTTAGTGTTGTAAGAGAGCAAATGTAGATGATCAGGTGTGTGCCTGTAGACTATGTGTTAATCCAAGCTAGACCAGGGCAATAAAACATCCACGTATGCAGAAGATTTCTCTCAGAACAGGGGGGGTGAGGTTCTAAGCCTCACCTCAGTTGATCCCCAATTTCTCACCTGATGGCCCCCCTGCAACTGTGCCTGTCTTAGGTTGTTCCTCCCTTGAGGAATCTTACCCGTCTCTGGCTAACCAGTCATCTTCCGGGGCCATACAGGGAAATGTGAAGTTGGTAAGTGAGAGAGAAGCCTTATTGTTTGAAAAAGTTAGCTTTTTTACTTCTTTGCATATTTATGCCCTGTGGCTTCTATGCCCAGCATTTGTCTTGAGGTATCTTTACCACTTGGAAGAATTATGATACTCAGTAAATTTGATATGAGGCACGAATTCTATTTAAGGGTTGTAATTAGGAAGGAAGAAGAAAAGCTATAGAAGTAGCAGGCGGAAGAAAACATGGGAAGATTGATTATTTCTTTGATATATCTTCTTGTAGAGTAACTTCAGCATGTATAGGTTTTAAGCTACTACTTAAATTGCACACACACATTAACATAATAGGAGTATAGTTACATAACCAAAGCATATCTGTAATTACCAGCCATCTCCAGTGAAACCAAGAAAACCAGTTAGGCACCTTAGGCATTTGTGAAAACTTATCTATGATATGGTGGATATTGTCCAACTGAACTTGAACAGTCTGAGAGAAATCAGACAGATTAAAACAACCCATTCCTGGGGACTGTTCACATGCCATATGTTCTTTTAACAGTAAATAGTTTGTAGTTGTAAGACTTTGGAGCACTACAATTTGCACTTCCCCAAATTCTTGGTTGAGTTCCAACAGTATAGATCCAGTCCAATTTTGTTGTTTTACTGTATGCACAGGCCAGCTTAGATATCTCCTTCCTCATTCCCATGGCAAGTCCAGGAACTGGTGGGATGAGTGCATCTACAGCTGTAGCAGTGCGTGGATCTTTGTTGGGGTTTTTTGATGATCATCTTCTGGCATGAGTCTTCCAGAGAGTGCAGATGTTGGAAGTTCTTTTTCATATCGTATCTTAGTTCATTTTCGGGGTAGCCCAATTAGGCTTTGATCCTCTGTATAAACACAAACAAACCCTTTGCATACACTTTTATATGCCCTTTATACCCTTGTGTAGAACTCGTTGGAGGTTACCACACAGGAACTGCCCTTTTTTTTTTTTTTTTTTTTTTTTTTGCTATCACTAATCTACACTTACATGACGAATATTATGTTTACTGGGCTCTCCCCTATACCAGGTCTCCCCTATAAACCCCTTTACAGTCACTGTCCATCAGCATAGCAAAATGTTGTAGAATCACTACTTGCCTTCTCTGTGTTGTACAGCCCTCCCTTTTCTCCTACCCCCCCATGCATGTTAATCTTAATACCCCCCTACTTCTCCCCCCCTTATCCCTCCCTACCCACCCATCCTCCCCAGTCCCTTTCCCTTTGGTACCTGTTAGTCCATTCTTGAGTTCTGTGATTCTGCTGCTGTTTTGCTCCTTCAGTTTTTCCTTTGTTCTTATATTCCACAGATAAGTGAAATCATTTGGTATTTCTCTTTCTCTGCTTGGCTTGTTTCACTGAGCATAATACCCTCCAGCTCCATCCATGTTGCTGCAAATGATTGGATTTGCCCTTTTCTTATGGCTGAGTAGTATTCCATTGTGTATATGTACCACATCTTCTTTATCCATTCATCTATTGATGGACATTTAGGTTGCTTCCAATTCTTGGCTATTGTAAATAGTGCTGCAATAAACATAGGGGTGCATCTGTCTTTCTCAAACTTGATTGCTGCGTTCTTAGGGTAAATTCCTAGGAGTGGAATTCCTGGGTCAAATGGTAAGTCTGTTTTGAGCATTTTGATGTACCTCCATACTGCTTTCCACAATGGTTGAACTAACTTACATTCCCACCAGCAGTATAGGAGGGTTCCCCTTTCTCCACAGCCTCGCCAACATTTGCTGTTGTTTGTCTTTTGGATGGCAGCCATCCTTACTGGTGTGAGGTGATACCTCATTGTAGTTTTAATTTGCATTTGCCTGATAATTAGCCATGTGGAGCATCTTTTCATGTGTCTGTTGGCCATCTGTATTTCTTTTTTGGAGAACTGTCTGTTCAGTTCCTCTGCCCATTTTTTAATTGGGTTATTTGTTTTTTGTTTGTTGAGGCGTGAGAGCTCCTTATATATTCTGGACGTCAAGCCTTTATCGGATGTGTCATTTTCAAATATATTCTCCCATACTGTAGGGATCCTTCTTGTTCTATTGATGGTGTCTTTTGCTGTACAGAAGCTTTTCAGCTTAATATAGTCCCACTTACTCATTTTTGCTGTTGTTTTCCTTGCCCGGGGAGATATGTTCAAGAAGAGGTCACTCATGTTTATGTCTAAGAGGTTTTTGCCTATGTTTTCTTCCAAGAGTTTAATGGTTTTGTGGCTTATATTCAGGTCTTTGATCCATTTTGAGTTTACTTTTGTATATGGGGTTAGACAATGGTCCAGTTTCATTCTCCTACATGTAGCTGTCCAGTTTTGCCAGCACCACCTGTTGAAGAGACTGTCATTTCGCCATTGTATGTCCATGGCTCCTTTATCAAATATTAATTGACCATATATGTCTGGGTTAATGTCTGGATTATCTAGTCTGTTCCATTGGTCTGTGGCTCTGCTCTTGTGCCAGTACCAAATTGTCTTGATTACTATGGCTTTATAGTAGAGCTTAAAGTTGGGGAGTGAGATCCCCCCTACTTTATTCTTCTTTCTCAGGATTGCTTTGGCTATTCGGGGTCTTTGGTGTTTCCATATGAATTTTTGAATTATTTGTTCCAGTTCATTGAAGAATGTTGCTGGTAGTTTCATAGGGATTGCATCAAATCTGTATATTGCTTTGGGCAGGATGGCCATTTTGACGATATTAATTCTTCCTAGCCACGAGCATGGGATGAGTTTCCATCTGTTAGTGTCCCCTTTAATTTCTCTTAAGAGTGACTTGTAGTTTCCAGAGTATAAGTCTTTCACTTCTTTGGTTAGGTTTATTCCTAGGTATTTTATTTTTTTTGATGCAATTGTGAATGGAGTTGTTTTCCTGATTTCTCTTTCTGTTGGTTCATTGTTAGTATATAGGAAAGCCACAGATTTCTGTGTGTTGATTTTGTATCCTGCAACTTTGCTGTATTCCGATATCAGTTCTAGTAGTTTTGGGGTGGAGTCTTTAGGGTTTTTTATGTACAGTATCATGTCATCTGCAAATAGTGACAGTTTAACTTCTTCTTTACCAATCTGGATTCCTTGTATTTCTTTATTTTGTCTGATTGCCATGGCTAGGACCTCCAGTACTATGTTAAATAACAGTGGAGAGAGTGGACATCCCTGTCTAGTTCCCGATCTCAGAGGAAATGCTTTCAGCTTCTCGCTGTTCAATATAATGTTGGCTGTGGGTTTATCATAGATGGCCTTTATTATGTTGAGGTACTTGCCCTCTATTCCCATTCTGCTGAGAGTTTTTAACATGAATGGATGTTGAACTTTGTCAAATGCTTTTTCAGCATCTATGGAGATGATCATGTTGTTTTTGTCTTTCTTTTTGTTGATGTGGTGGATGATATTAATGGACTTTTGAATGTTGTACCATCCTTGCGTCCCTGGAATGAATCCCACTTGGTCATGGTGTATGATCCTTTTTTTTTTTTTTTTTTTTTTAGATAATTATTTTTTATTGAAGGGTAGTTGACACACAGTTTTACATTACATTAGTTTCAGGTGTACAACACAGTGATTCAACATTTATATACATGATAATTCTAAGTACCAGCTATCACCATACCAAGTTGTTACAATATTTTGACTATATTCCTTATGCTATACATTACATCCCGGTTGCTTATTTATTTTACAATTGGAAGTGTGTACTTTTTCTTGGTTGTTGTTGTTAGGGCATCTCTCATTTTTATTGATCAAATGGTTGTTAACAACAATAAAATTCTGTATAGGGGAGTCAATGCTCAATGCACAATCATTAATCCACCCCAAGCCTAATTTTCGTCAGTCTCCAATCTTCTGAAGCATAACGAACAAGTTCTTACATGGAGAACAAATTCTTACATAGTGAATAAGTTACATGGTGAACAGCACAAGGGCAGTCATCACAGAAACTTTTGGTTTTGCTCATGCATTATGAACTATAAACAGTCAGTTCAAATATGAATACACATTTGATTTTTATACTTGATTTATATGTGGATACCACATTTCTCTCTTTATTATTTTTAATAAGATGCTGAGGTGGTAGGTAGATACAACATAAAGGTAGAAAACATAGTTTAGTGTTGTAAGAGAGCAAATGTAGATGATCAGGTGTGTGCCTGTAGACTATGTGTTAATCCAAGCTAGACAAGGGCAATAAAACATCCACATATGCAGAAGATTTCTCTCAGAACAGGGGGGGTGAGGTTCTAAGCCTCACCTCTGTTGATCCCCAATTTCTCACCTGATGACCCCCCAGCGACTGTGCCTGTCTTAGGTTGTTCCTCCCTTGAGGAATCTTACCCGTCTCTGGCTAACCAGTCATCTTCCGGGGCCACACAGGGAAATGTTAAGTTGGTAAGTGAGAGAGAAGCCTTATTGTTTGAAATGGTTAGCTTTTTATTTCTTTGCATATTTATGCCCTGTGGCTTCTATGCCCAGCATTTGTCTTGAGGTATCTTTACCACTTGGAGGAGTTATGATACTCGGTAAATTTGATATGAGGCACGAATTCTATTTAAGAATTCGTTGTAATTAGGAAGGAAGAAGAAAAGCTATAGAAGTAGCAGGCGGGAGAAAACATGGGAAGATTGATTATTTCTTTGACATATCTTCTTGTAGAGTAACTTCAGCATGTATATATTTTAAGCTACTACTTAAATTGCGCACACACATTAACATAATAGGAGTATAGTTACATAACCAAAGCATACCTGTAATTACCAGCCATCTCCAGTGAAACCAAGAAAACCAGTTAGGCACCCTAGGCATTTGTGAAAACTTATCAATGATATGATGGTTATTATCTAACTGAATTTGAATAGTTTGAGAAAAATCAGACAAATTAAAACAACCCATTCCTGGGCACTGTTCACATCCCATATGTTCTTTTAACAGTAAATAGTCTGTAGTTGTAAGATTTTGGAGCGCTACAATTTGCACTTCTCCTAATTCTTGGTTGAGTTCCAACAGTATAGATCCAGTCAAATTTGTTGTTTTACTCTATGCACAGGCCAGCTTAGATATCTCCTTCATTCCCATGGCAAGTCCAGGAGCTGGTGGGATGAGTGCATCTACAGCTGTAGCAGTGCGTGGATCTTTGTTGGGGTTTTTTGATGATCATCTTCTGGCATGAGTCTTCCCGAGAGTGCTGATGTTGGAAGTTCTCTTTCATATCGTTTCTTAGTTCATTTTCGGGGTAGCCAAATTAGGCTTTGATCCTCTGTATAAACACAAACAGACCCTTTGCCTACACTTTTATATGTCCTTTATATTATTGTGTAGAACTCATTAGAGGTCACCACATAGGAACTGCATTTTTTTTTTTTAATCATTAATCTACACTTACATGACGAATACTTACGAATACTTTGTTTACTAGGCTCTCCCCTATACCAGGTCCCCCCTATATACTCCTTTACAGTCACTGTCCATCAGCGTAGCAAACTGTTGTAGAATCACTACTTGTCTTCTCTGTGTTGTACAGCCCTCCCCTTTCTCCCACCCCGCTATGGATGCTAATCTTAATACCCCCTTACTTCTCCCCCCCTTATCCCTCCCTACCCACCCATCCTCCCCAGTCCCTTTCCCTTTGGTACCTGTTAGTCCATTCTTGAGTTCTGTGATTCTGCTGCTGTTTTGTTCCTTCAGTTTTTCCTTTGTTCTTATATTCCACAGATGAGTGAAATCATTTGGTATTTCTCTTTCTCTGCTTGGCTTGTTTCACTGAGCAAAATACCCTCCAGCTCCATCCATGTTGCTGCAAATGGTTGGATTTGCCCTTTTCTTATGGCTGAGTAGTATTCCATTGTGTATATGTACCACATCTTCTTTATCCATTCATCTATCGATGGACATTTAGGTTGCTTCCAATTCTTGGCTATTGTAAATAGTGCTGCGATAAACATAGGGGTGCACTGATCTTTCTCATACTTGATTGCTGCATTCTTAGGGTAAATTCCTAGGAGTGCAATTCCTGGGTCAAATGGTAAGTCTGTTTTGAGCATTTTGATGTACCTCCATACTGCTTTCCACAATGGTTGAACAAGTTTACATTCCCACCAGCAGTGTAGGAGGGTTCCCCTTTCTCCACAGCCTCGCCAACATTTGTTGTTGTTTGTCTTTTGGATGGCAGCCATCCTTACTGGTGTGAGGTGATACCTCATTGTAGTTTTAATTTGCATTTCTCTGATAATTAGCGATGTGGAGCATCTTTTCATGTGTCTGTTGGCCATCTGTATTTCTTTTTTGGAGAACCGTCTGTTCAGTTCCTTTGCCCATTTTTTAATTGGGTTATTTGTTTTTTGTTTGTTGAGGCGTGTGAGCTCTTTATATATTCTGGACGTCAAGCCTTTATCGGATGTGTCATTTTCAAAGATATTCTCCCATACTGTAGGGTTTCTTTTTGTTCTATTGATGGTGTCTTTTGCTGTACAGAAGCTTTTCAGCTTAATATAGTCCCACTTGTTCATTTTTGCTGTTGTTTTCCTTGCCCGGGGAGATATGTTCAAGAAGAGGTCACTCATGTTTATGTCTAAGAGGTTTGTGCCTATGTTTTCTTCCAAGAGTTTAATGGTTTCATGACTTACATTCAGGTCTTTGATCCATTTTGAGTTTACTTTTGTATATGGGGTTAGACGATGGTCCAGTTTCATTCTCCTACATGTAGCTGTCCAGTTTTGCCAGCACCATCTGTTGAAGAGACTGTCATTTCGCCATTGTATGTCCATGGCTCCTTTATCAAATATTAATTGACCATATATGTCTGAGTTAATGTCTGGATTCTCTAGTCTGTTCCATTGGTCTGTGGCTCTGTTCTTGTGCCAGTACCAAATTGTCTTGATTACTATGGCTTTATAATAGAGCTTGAAGTTGGGGAGTGAGATCCCCCCTACTTTATTCTTCTTTCTCAGGATTGCTTTGGCTATTCGGGGTCTTTGGTGGTTCCATATGAATTTTTGAATTATTTGATCCAGTTCATTGAAGAATGTTGCTGGTAGTTTCATAGGGATTGCATCAAATCTGTATATTGCTTTGGGCAGGATGGCCATTTTGACGATATTAATTCTTCCTAGCCATGAGCATGGGATGCGTTTCCATCTGTTAGTGTCCTCTTTAATTTCTTTTAAGAGTGACTTGTAGTTTTCAGAATATAAGTCTTTCACTTCTTTGGTTAGGTTTATTCCTAGGTATTTTATTTTTTTTGATGCAATTGTGAATGGAGTTGTTTTCCTGATTTCTCTTTCTGTTGGTTCATTGTTGGTATATAGGAAAGCCACAGATTTCTGTGTGTTGATTTTGTATCCTGCAACTTTGCTGTATTCCGATATCAGTTCTAGTAGTTCTGGGGTGGAGTCTTTAGGGTTTTTTATGTACAGTATCATGTCATCTGCAAATAGTGACAGTTTGACTTCTTCTATGCCAATCTGGATTCCTTGTATTTTTTTGTTTTGTCTGATTGCCGTGGCTAGGACCTCTAGTACAATATTAAATAACAGTGGGGAGAGTGGGCATCCCTGTCTAGTTCCCGATCTCAGCGGAAATGCTTTCAGCTTCTCGCTATTCAATATAATGTTGGCTGTGGGTTTTTCATAGATGGCCTTTATTATGTTGAGGTACTTGCCCTCTATTCCCATTTTGCTGAGAGTTTTTATCATGAATGGATGTTGAACTTTGTCAAATGCTTTTTCAGCATCTATGGAGATGATCATGTGGTTTTTGTCTTTCTTTTTGTTGATGTGGTGGATGATATTGATGGACTTTCGAATGTTGTGCCATCCTTGCATCCCTGGGATGAATCCCACTTGGTCATGGTGTACGATGGTTTTGATGTATTTTTGAATTCGGTTTGCTAAAATTTTGTTGAGTATTTTTGCGTCTACGTTCATCAGGGATATTGGTCTATAGTTTTCTTTTTTGGTGGTGTCTTTGCCTGGTTTTGGTATTAGGGTGATGTTAGCTTCATAGAATGAGTTTGGGAGTATCCCCTCCTCTTCTATTTCTTGGAAAACTTTAAGGAGAATGGGTATTATGTCTTCCCTGTATGTCTGATAAAATTCCGAGGTAAATCCATCTGGCCCGGGGGTTTTGTTCTTTGGTAGTTTTTTGATTACCGCTTCAATTTCGTTGCTGGTAATTGGTCTGTTTAGATTTTCTGTTTCTTTTTGGGTCAGTCTTGGAAGGTTGTATTTTTCTAGGAAGTTGTCCATTTCTCCTAGGTTTCCCAGCTTGTTAGCATATAGGTTTTCATAGTAGTCTCTAATAATTCTTTGTATTTCTGCGGGATCTGTTGTGATTTTTCCTTTCTCGTTTCTGATACTGTTGATTTGTGTTGACTCTCTTTTCTTCTTAATAAGTCTGGCTAGAGGCTTATCTATTTTGTTTATTTTCTCGAAGAACCAGCTCTTGGTTTCATTGATTTTTGCTATTGTTTTATTCTTCTCAATTTTATTTATTTCTTCTCTGATCTTTATTATGTCCCTCCTTCTGCTGACCTTAGGCCTCATCTGTTCTTCTTTTTCCAATTTTGATAATTGTGACATTAGACCATTCATTTGGGATTGCTCTTCCTTTTTTAAATATGCTTGGATTGCTATATACTTTCCTCTTAAGACTGCTTTTGCTGTGTCCCACAGAAGTTGGGGCTTAGTGTTGTTGTTGTCATTTGTTTCCATATATTGCTGGATCTCCATTTTGATTTGGTCATTGATCCATTGATTATTTAGGAGCGTGTTGTTAAGCCTCCATGTGTTTGTGAGCCTCTTTGCTTTCTTTGTAAAGTTAATTTCTAGTTTTATGCCTTTGTGGTCTGAAAAGTTGGTTGGTAGGATTTCAATCTTTTGGAATTTTCTGAGGCTCTTTTTGTGGCCTAGTATGTGGTCTATTCTGGAGAATGTTCCATGTGCACTTGAGAAGAATGTATATCCTGTTGCTTATGGATGTAGAGTTCTATAGATGTCCATTAGGTCCATCTGCTCTACTGTGTTGTTCAGTGCTTCCGTGTCCTTACTTATTTTCTGCCCAGTGGATCTATCCTTTGGGGTGAGTGGTGTGTTGAAGTCTCCTAGAATGAATGCATTGCAGTCTATATCCCCCTTTAGTTCTGTTAGTATTTGTTTCACATATGCTGGTCCTCCTGTGTTGGGTGCATATATATTTAGAATGGTTATATCCTCTTGTTTGACTGAGCCCTTTATCATTATGTAGTGTCCTTCTTTATCTCTTGTTACTTTCTTTGTTTTGAAGTCTATTTTGTCTGATATTAGTACTGCAACCCCTGCTTTCTTCTCACTGTTGTTTGCTTGAAATATGTTTTTCCATCCCTTGACTTTTAGTCTGTACATGTCTTTGGGTTTGAGGTGAGTTTCTTGTAAGCAGCATATAGATGGGTCTTGCTTTTTTATCCATTCTGTTACTCTGTGTCTTTTGATTGGTGCATTCAACCCATTAACATTTAGGGTGACTATTGAAAGATATGTACTTATTGCCATTGCAGGCTTTAAATTCGTGGTTACCAAAGGTTCAAGGTTAGCCTCTTTAGTATCTTACTGCCTAACTTAGCTCGCTTATTGAGCTGTTATATACACTGTCTGGAGATTCTTTTCTTCTCTCCCTTCTTGTTCCTCCTCCTCGATTCTTCATATGTTGGGTGTTTTGTGCTGTGCTCCTTCTAGGAGTGCTCCCATCTAGAGCAGTCCATGTAAGATGTTCTGTAGAGGTGGTTTGTGGAAAGCAAATTCCCTCAGCTTTTGTTTGTCTGGGAATTGTTTAATCCCACCGTCATATTTGAATGATAGTCGTGCTGGATACAGTATCCTTGGTTCAAGGCCCTTCTGTTTCATTGTATTAAATATATCATGCCATTCTCTTCTGGCCTGTAGGGTTTCTGTTGAGAAATCTGACGTTAGCCTGATGGGTTTCCCTTTATAGGTGACCTTTTTCTCTCTAGCTGCCTTTAACACTCTTTCCTTGTCCTTGATCTTTGCCATTTTAATTATTATGTGTCTTGGTGTTGCCCTTCTTGGATCCTTTCTGTTGGGGGTTCTGTGTATTTCCGTGGTCTGTTTGATTACTTCCTCCCCCAGTGTGGGGAAGTTTTCAGCAATTATTTCTTCTAAGATACTTTCCATCTCTTTTCCTCTCTCTTCTTCTTCTGGGACCCCTATAATATGGATATTGTTCCTTTTAGATTGGTCACACAGTTCTCTTAATATTGTTTCATTCCTGGAGATCCTTTTGTCTCTCTCTATGTCAGCTTCTATGCGTTCCTGTTCTCTGATTTCAATTCCATCAATGGCCTCTTGCATTCTATCCATTCTGCTTATAAACCCTTCCAGAGTTTGTTTCATTTCTGCGATCTCCTTTCTGGCATCTGTGATCTCTTTCCGGACTTCATCCCATTTTTCTTGCGTATTTCTCTGCATCTCTGTCAGCATGTTTATGATTCTTATTTTGAATTCTTTGTCAGGAAGACTGGTTAGGTCTGTCTCCTTCTCTGGTGTTGTCTCTGTGATCTTTGTCTGCCTGTAGCTTTGCCTTTTCATGGTGATAGGAATAGTCTGCAGAACTGGGACGAGTGACGGCTGGAAGGACTTCCTTTCTTGTTGATTTGTGGCCCTCCTCTCCTGGGAGAACAGCGGCCTCTAGTGGCTTGTGCTGCGCAGCTGCGCGCAGACAGGGTTTCTGCTTCCTTCCTGGCTGCTATGGAGTTAATCTCCGCTGTTGCTGTGGGCGTGGCCTGGATCGGGCAGCTACTCCAAAATGGTGGAGTCGCGTTGGAGCAGGAGCTGCTCAGAGGCTATTTATCTCCGTAAGGGGCCTCCCTGCTCCCTGCAGCCCAGGGGTTAGGGTGCCCAGAGATCCCGGATTCCCTACCTCTGGATTAAGTGACCCGCCCTGCCCCTTTAAGACTTCCAGAAAGCACCCGCCAAAACAAAACAACGACCACAAAAAAAACAAGAAAAAAAATTTTTTTAATTAAAAAAAAAAAAAAAATTTTTTAATTAAAAAAAAAAAAAAGGTGGTCGTTCGTTTTTCTTTATTCTCCGGTGCCAGCCTCAGGCCTCTGCTCACCGGTCTTTCTGCCCTGTTTCCCTAGTATTGGGGTCCCTGTCCCTTTAAGACTTCCAAAAAGCGCTCGCCAAAACAAAGCAGCAAAAAAGCAAAAAAAAAAAAAAATGGTCGCGCGCTTTTCTTATGTCCTCTGTCGCCCAGCCTCCAGTGCCTGCTCACTGTTCTTGCTGCCCTGTTTTCCCAGTATCGAGGGCCCTGCACTCTGGCCCGGATGGCTGGGGCTGGGTGTTTGGCAGCCCTGGGCTCCATCTCCCTCCCGCTCTGCCTGCTCTTCTCCCGCCGGGAGCTGGGGGGAGGGGCGCTCGGCTCCCGCGGGGCCGGGGCTTGTATCTTACCCCCTTCGCGAGGCGCTGGGTTCTCTCAGGTGTGGATGTGGTCTGGATATTGTCCTGTGTCCTCTGGTCTTTATTCTAGGAAGGGTTGTCTTTGTTATATTTTCATAGATATGTTGTTTTGGGAGGAGATTTCCGCTGCTCTACTCACGCCGCCATCTTCCGCCCTTCAGTTATGTTTTTATCCCATTGTTATATCCATCCTTTCAATACAAAATCTACGAGTTATAGCAGTTCGTATTTTCTTTATCCCAAAAGTATTTCTTGTTGAGATCTTTCAAAATGTTCTTCTGTCCTTTGCCTCAGTTAAATTGTTATGGGGGCTCCAGGAACATTTATTTGTCAGTTGGAATAGATTTCCTACTAAACAATTTTCTAATGGCATCTTTCATCTGGTCATTTCTCAAGGTATAGATTAAGGGGTTTAACTTAGGGGTTATCATAGTGTGGAATGCAGTGACAGCTTTATCAATTGATAAAGTAGCTGCAGGTCTCATGTACACAAATATAAGGGAACAAAGAACAAGACCACCACTGTGATGTGGGAGACACAGGTGGAGAGGGCTTTGTGCCTCGCCTCCAAGCTATGGTTCCATAGAGAGCCAGAATGACTACATAAGACACTATCAAGAGGAGAAAGTTTAACATACAGAGAAATTCACTGTTGGCAGCAACAAAGAGCCCTAGAGTGTGGGTGTCTGTGCAGGCAAGATTGAGCAAAGGAATCAGGTCACACATGAAGTGATCTATGACGTTAGGGCCACAGAAGGGTAATCGGAAGATGAAGAGATCTGTATGGTTGCATGAAGAAAGCCTCCCTCCCACACCACTCCCACTAGCAGGCCACACACCCGCTGATTCATGATAGTTGTATAGTGCAAGGGCTTGCAGATGGCCACATCGCGGTTATAAGCCATCACGGTCAGCAGGATGACATCGGCACCTCCAAAGAAATGTTCCCCAAAGATCTGGGTCATGCATCCATTGAATAAGATGGTTTTCTTTTCATGGAGTGAATCTACAATCAGTTTAGGGGCACTTACAGAGGAATAGCAGGCATCAATAAAGGAGAGATAGGCCAGGAAGAAGTACATGGGGGTGTCCAATAATGGGCTGGTGGTGATGGTGACAACAATGAGCACATTTCCTACCACAGTGATGATGCAGATGAGAAAAAACACAACAAATATAACTTTCTGCATCTTTGGATTCTCTGTGAGCCTCAATAGAACAAACGGTCATGTTGTTCCTATTCTCCATGTATTTCATATTATGTCAAATACATTCCCTGAAAAAATCATGTTTATTAACACAACCTTTAATTTATTAAAACTCTCCAGCTAATAAATAAAAAGCCCTAGGTTTTATTGAGTTGTGAATTGTTATGAGGGTCTTTTTCTTCTGACACAACAAATGGTTCTGAGTCCTTAAAGATTATTCCCATTGACTCCCAGGTGAAAATTCTTTGAGGGTATAGACATGAGGAACTTTTCTATACAAACATGCAGGAACTCACATGATCATCTGAAATGAGTAAAAGCCTAACATGAATTAGGAGATTGTACTTAGAATGCCAGCTGAGTGAGAAAAAGGGGCAGAACCTGGATGTAAGGGCTGTGAACATAAAGCTAAGGAGTTTTCCCTCTAGTCTTAGGGAAATGCGGAACCAAAAATGGAAACTGAGAACATGAGTGGAAGGATGAAGAAGAATTTGTGGAAGGCATTGGTGAATATAATGGTAGTAAAGATCTTTGCGTGTGTTGGATGAAGTGGGGTGAGGTTCAGTAAGGGGATGGAAGCCAGAGACAGAAACCCCAGTTAAGAGATTATGTATAATACTTGACAAAAAGAATAACAGGGTCATGGGAATATAAAGAAAGTATATAAGGGCTACTATAAATATTTGTTGTCTTAATCCAACAACTATAATGTATACTTTTCAGTTATTTATTGCTATGTGCATGGCATAGTAGCAAGTGCTTTGCACATATGATTCCACTTAATACAGATTATCCTGTGTGGTTGCTATTATTTCATCCATTTTGAAGATAAGGAAACTCTCCAAAGTCTTACACTGATGATACTGACAATGATAATATCAACTGAACCTGAATACTTATTATGCTATAAGTGTTTTTGCAGGCATTTGCTGATTTAATCCCCACTACAAACCTTTGAGTGAGTACCACTATGGTTTTAATACAATTTTACACATTGTATAACAGAAGCATAGAGAACTGACAGATTCTGCCCAAGGTCAAGGGGCTAAGTAAGGGCAGAGCAAAAATCAGTTCAGATTATACTTGTTTTTTTCCCCAAAATTCTTACTCATGCCCTATACTATTATAAGAAGCAATATTGAACTAGTAATTTCTTTATATAACCAAAAAAATTATAATTACCTTATTAATACTTCAGAGGCAAGTGTACATGAAGCAATATCATCATAAAAATACATACACACATACACACACACACTTGCACATGCACAATTACAGGTTTGAACTCCCCTGAATCAAGTAAAATATAGTATTGAATTCACTGAAATGTCCTTTTATCCTGACTTTTCCCTCAGATGCAGTTTTTCCTACTCCAATCCTCCTCCAAACCAAAACATCTGCAAAATAGTAAAAATAACCACCACACTGGTCAAGTGTTTGGTTTGAAAATCTAAAAGGTCATAGTAGATTCCTGATTTTTTTCCATTTGCATCTTTTTTTATATGGGGTACATTTCTAGCACATTACATCCTTGTTTCCTAGTTTATAAAGTAAGCTTAATAACATCCACTTCACAGGTATTTTTAGAATTGATTAAGGAGATTAATATATGAACATATCCACCATAGTGCTGTAGACACACATGGGAATTGTATGTAGTTTTTAAACTGTGTATGCACCTAGGATATAACATAGAATTGACATTTAGAGTGATAACACAGGAAATATCCTGTGTAATAAGCTCAGGAAGAATCACCTCCAATTTTATTTTAAAGAAGGCATGTGAACTCAATTGTCCATAACTATTGTTACCAGAAATGTTTCTCCATTTGTGCTTTGAATAAACACCCAATAACTTATGTTATTTGTTATTCTTATATATGTATTTTCTGTGTGAGAAGTGTATTTACATTTTGTTTTCCTTCTAATAATTAATATTGATTATTAAAGAAGACTTCTCATAACAAAAGCATGGAGTCTGGTATTAGCAGTCAAGTTCCTACAATTTGCTTAATCTCCATGAGTTTGAAGTTTTTCACCTCTCAAATTAGGTGAATGATATTTACCAACTATTTTTTGAAGAATTAGGGTGAGGATGAAATATTCTATTACATATTTGAAAGGTGTAGAAACATAATGATTATATATATATATGAAGTAATATATATATAATATATTCATATATATATATGAAGCAGTGATTATATATACATATATATATATATATATATATATATATATATATATATATATATACACACATATATATGAAGTAAAAATCTTTGGGATGCATTAGCACCATTGAAAAACTTACCTTATGAACTTAGATGATCTGAATACTGGTTGAGCGTGTTTAGAAAAAATCCCATCTTTCAGCTGAGCTGTTCTTGGGTTAAGTAACTTTCAGTATGAAAGATACGACACACTCAGAAAAACACTATTATGATTATTCAACATCAAATCAACAGTTGCTAAGAAAGTGGTTTCATAAATCAAAACCTTTCCTTCTAGTTTAAAGTCTCAAAAATTTTCATAAAACCTTAGATTTGAATTTAGAATGAATTCATTTGGAACACTGTGGATAAATCATCTTCAATTATTGGCTCTGGTCCCTAGGCAAGAGGCAGAAAGTGTAAAAGAAATACATTGAAATGGGTCATTTCACACATGATTAATATTGCTTTGAGATGCGATCAACAGAAATATTTTCATCTTGCATTGCATGGATATTTAAAGAGGTTTTCATAAAGGACCTTACCTTGTAGTTGCTACTTCACCTCCCAGGAATTAATTATCCCCTCTGATAGAAAAACTTTGTCTTAGAACAGGTATTCTGGAGAGACATGTCTGAGAAAAACCCATTTTTTTATTTGAATGGAGAATTGTGTTCCCTGCACTTGGAACTTAAACATCTGTAAGTCCCCTTTGTCTGAACCTGAGTTTCTAAGAAAGCTGAATGTCATGTGAATAGCAAGGTGGCACAATTCCAGTGAGGGATCCTGTGATGCAGTTAACCTGTGGGCTCATGTCACAGAGAGAACTTCTCTCTTCTTATCATTATTAAGCCTTTTCTGGAAGCACACTGTAGATTTCCTGAGAGCTAGAGCCGTGAGAGCCCAAAATTAATTGTTACAAGTAGAGAAAACAATCAAGGAGATGGAAACTACAGAACAGGAACACATCAAAGCTGAGGAACAGAGAGAAAAAGAATCTCTAGGAATGAAAAGAATGATAATAGAGCTGTGTGACAACTCCTAATAAAAAAATGTAAGCATTTTAAGGGAACCAAAAGGAAAAGAGAGACAAAGGAGAAGAGAGTCACTTTGAGGAGATAACTGTTGAAAACTTCCTCAATCTAGAGAAGGAAATACAAACTCATGTCATGGAAGCTCAGAGAGTACCTAACAAAAGGAACCGAGGAAGACTACATCAAGAAATATAATAATTAAAATTACAAAGATTAAAAATAACGAGAGAGTACTGAAAGCAGCCAGAGAGAGAAAAAAAGATTACTTATAAGGGAAACCCCATCAGGCTATCAGCAGACTTCTCAGCAGAAATTTTACAGGCCAGAGGGAGTGGCATGAAATATTTAATGTATTGCAACAGAAGGACCTTAAACCAAGAATCCCCTACCCAGCAAGATAATCATTCATATTTGAAGCAGAGATTGAACATTTCCCAGATAAATGAAGGCTAAACTAATTTTCAACCACTAAACTAGCATTACAGGATATGTTAAATGAACTTCTGTAGATGGAAATGTTCCTAAGCTTAAATAATTTTCACCAATAAAAATAAAGCCACAGTAAACGAAGTAGACCAATTACTGACCAAGCAAGTACAAAATTAAAACCACCAAGCCAGGCCCCAAGCTCCATGAGCACAGAAACTTCCTTCCTGGGGACTTTGCCCTATGTATCTCTTCATATGGCTGTTAACTTGTATCCTTTACGGTATCTTTTATTAAACTGGTAAATGTTAAGTATTTTCCCTGATTTCTGAGAGCTGCTCTAGCAAATTTATTGAGTCTAATGGGGAGGTCATTGGAACCTCCAACCTGTAGCCAGTGATTCAGAAGCACAGGAAACAGCCTGGGGCTTATGACTGGTGTCTGGAGTGGGGGTGGAGGGCAGTCCTGCAGGATGGTGCCCTCGCGGGGAATCTGGTGCTGTCTCCAGGCACATGGCCTCAGAATTGAGTTGAGTTCTATGACACCCAGATGGTGTTTGAGAATTGTTTAGTGTTATGTGTGGGAACAAAACCTCCCACAACATACACACACTGGAATCGGACCCTGGAACCCAAATGGAGTTATACTGCTATTACTTCTGTGTATAATACTATTATTGTTGCATATGAAAGAATACGTTATAGACAGGCTCTTCAATAACTGGTGCTGGGAAAACTATACAGCTACATGTAAGAGAGTGAAACTGGATTACTGTCCAACTCCACATACAAAAGCAAACTTGCAGTGCATTAAATACCAGAATGTAAGACATGAAATCACAAAACTCTTAGAAGAAAGAATAGGTAAAAATCTCTTGAACAAAAGCATAAGCAATTTTTTCCTGGATACATGTCCTCAGGCTAGGGAAACAAAATAAAAAATGCACAAGTGGGACTACATAATACTAAAAAGCTTCTGTACAGCAAAGGACATTATCAGCAGAACACAAAAGCAACCTGCAGTATGGGAGAATATATTCATAAACAAATCATATGATAAGGGGTTACAATCCAAAATATATAAAGAACTCATAGGCCTCAACACCAAAAAAATGAAATAACCCTATTAAAAAATGATGGAGGACCTGAATAGACATTTCTACAAAGAAATACAGGTGGCCAACAGGCGCATAATAATGCTCCACATTGCTAATTATCAGGGAAATGCAAATCAAAACCACAGTGAGATACCATCTCACACAAGTTAGAATGGCCACTATCCAAAAGGCAAGAAATAAATGCTGGTAAGGATGTGGAGAAATGGGATCCCTCCTACACTTTTGATAGGAATGTAAGTTGGTGCAACCACTGTGGAAAGCAATATGAAGGTTCCTCAAAAAACTAAAAATAGAAATGCCATTTGACCCAGTAATTCCACTCCTAGGAATTTACCCAATGAAAACAAAATCCCTGATTCTAAAAGACATATGCACCCCTATGTTTATCACAGCACTATTTGCAATAGTCAAGATATGGAAAAACCTAGATGTATATCAATAGATGAACGGATAAAATAGAAGTGGTACATGGAATATTATTCAGGGATGAAAAAGAAATGCCATTCACAATGACATGGGTGGATTTAGAGGGTATTATGCTAAGTGTAATAAACCAGGCAGAGACAGACAGATACCACATGATTTCACTTATTTGTAGAATATAAATAAAAGCACAACAAAATGAAAAAAATAGCAGGAAACTCACAGACACTGAGAAGGGACTGGTTGCTACCATGTGGGAGGGGTTGGGGAGGGTGGGTGGGGAGGGTGAGGGGGATAAAAGGGCACAAATATTCTCAATTGTAATACATGTTAAGCATAAGAATGTAATGTATATACATGTGCCTATGTGTGTGATAACTGCCTGTGTGTGCATGGGATGGAAGATCTTGAGGACTTGTCAGGGAAATAGCCAACCTGCCAGGAAGAATGATATGCAACAAAACCATAAAACATTTTAGTATCATTTTTCTTTTTTCAACAGTCAGTAAGATGTTTGTGGCAAAAAAAAACTATGAGGTTATTATACAAAAGTCCACAAAAATATATCAAACAAAGATTGTTATCTACTGTTAGGTGTTCTTTCCAGGATTCACTTTCTACCCTGTGGCACATGCCTACTACCTGCAAAACTATCTGTCACATAACAATACAGAAGAACACGATAAACTATTTTGCTCAGCATGTGAGTGTGAACAGAGTATTTAATAAATATTTGTGGTTGTAAATGTGCAACTTAAGAAATTCTATTCACTTATAGGGAAATTACAGCTAATTTAAAAATGAGCCCCTAATAAATTGTTAAAGGGCTACCTTACTGTGGGTAAAATTGCAACACTTCCAGAATTTCTCTGCTGGCCTTAGTGCATCTCCATATCAAATAGATGTTTCCAAGGGGTAGAGAGTAGTCCAGATCCACATGAATAGGAAATTACAAGGGGGATCAAGGGCATATCTGGACTGGAGAAGTTGGGGTGGGGTCCCTTTTGCAGCTGGGTCACGAGAGACGTGGGTGAACAGAAGTGCAAGACTGCTTGTAAGCAATTAACGGGTTTATACCACTTTATTTCTCCCTTTGACTGATTTCAGTTTCAAATGTATTTTGCCCTGGGCTGGGAAAATATATTCCCCCTAGAGTCACACTTACCCTGCCAATAAACACTCATATTAGATAGACATCCTACTTAAGGTCTAGGACTGCCAGAAATCACAAGGCTATAAGTTTAGAAGTTTTGGATGGGGCCTTATGAAAAGACTGGCGGTCCAAACAAGCTGTGAGTGACAGGGCTTTCTAGGGGACTTCCTGTTCCGTCCACTCTCCTTGTACTTCACCCTGACCTCAACCCTGTATCTGTCTCTAGGCATCCACTGGGGCAGGGTGGGGGGGGCTGATCTAGCACTACTAGACTTTTCTCGTATTTTATTCATACCTAAGATAGGCTCAAGTTTATGGTGTGACATAGCCTAGGTATTTCAAAGAAATCTTTTTTTCCTTTTTATTGTGAAAGGATTTCCCCCATCCTGTTAATCAACACATGTAAGACCTAATATGTTTATCTTTGTGTGCATGTTTGTGTGTGTGTGTGTGAGAGAGAGAGAGAGAAAGATCTTTTAAGTTCTACTCTTTTAGTAAATTTCAATTCTATGATAGTTATATCAAATACAGTCACCGTATTATACATTAGATCCTCAGACTTTATTCACCTTATAGCTGAAAATTGATAACTTTTTCCAACCTTTCCCTATTCCTCCTACCTTCCAGCCTCTGACAATCCACTTTCTACTTAGTATTTACATGAAATTGACTTTCATTTTTAATTATTAAGATATCATTCCTAATGAGACAGGGACCCTAGGCTTAGAAAGAGTAGGGTGAAGGCCTCTGGATAAAATAAAGCAAGATATTCAATTGCAGGATTTGCTCTGGCCTGCTGGGGGGCCAGCTTGTTCTTCTGACTTTACTCGGGTGCTGCTTCTCTTCCTCCAGCCCTAGTGCAGTGATTTGCCACCTGGGCAATTTAACCAGCAAGCCCAAAACAAAGAGGAAGGATTCCATCTTGAAAATAAGGCTGCATTTTAAAACCCAATTTGTTAAAAACTAACTTTATCATACTCTTTAACGAACAGACAATAACTCAGCCCACCTTGGGAGCAAGGCATGCAGCCTTGAGTGAAAGGCTCCTAGCCCAGGAAGCTGCTATCTGGGGAGGAAATCAGAGCACTAAATTTCTTGTAAATAAACAAGAAGACTAATAAGAAACTTAATAATGTCTCTTTGAAGATAAACATTTTGGGGCCACTTAGCAGGTGTACATTCCTAGCACTTTGCCTCTCAACTGCCTATAAAACCCCTAGACAAGGCACCACCCTGGGACTCTCTTGCGCCCTCTTGGCATGAGCAGGAGCTCTGTCCTCTTGCTTTATCTGTAAATAAAAGCCTCTGCCTTGCTCCCTAGCTTGAGTGTTTGCGAAGTTCATTCTTTGACTCTTCAAACAAGAATCCTGGCATCACTAAGTGACACAATATGTCACTTAGCATTATGCCCTGAGGATCTATCCATATTGTCAAAAATGGCAGTATTTCCTTCTTTCTCATGGCTGAATATACATATATCACATAGTACATGTATCTCAAGTATCGCTTACACTTGCTGATTCATCTGAAAATGCACACAGCAGTCTTTATTTCACTTTCAGATAGTTTTACTGTCAAATGAGTTATATTCTGAATTGGGTCCATCATAAGGAAAACTAGACTACCTGCTAAACACATCAGAAGACGTTGGAGATATGATAAGAAAGATAATAACTTTCTTAAATAAGGACTCAACATTTCAATCCACTGCCACATTAGAGCCACAGTGATTAGAATATGTTCTCAGATCCAGGAGGTCCTGGGGGGATAGTATGTGACCATGCCTTAGGGTACATTAGGAAGGCCTGGCTATGACAGACTAGCTGTGTGATGTTGAACATAGTCCACATGACTTTCCTACTTGATTCCTTGGTATATATCCTATATGTGCTTCTGATACTTGATTTTGGTACTAAGATTTTAAAGAACTTAAGTACCTTGTCTAGAGACATCAGGCAGTGTGACCAGTAAGAGGTTCTATCCAAGCTTTCTGAGTTTCCAGTTTCGGGTTTTTTTAAACTATACTGCCTACCTGTCCATTAGCAGCAGTAAAGTTCTGTTCTTAATAGTAACATGAAGAAGCAGCACAGGTATTTGGTTCCCCCTTCAGCTGGGTCACCTATTGACAGGGAAATGGAGCTGGGGACGCTAGTGAGTTTTGCAAGTATGGGCTTTCCTGAACCTTGTTCCTGAAGGACAAGGGTGTGCCCTGACTTCACTTTCTCCTTAGAAAGAAACAATGAACTTAGGGGCCCCTTTTGCCTGAAAACTGGCCTGGCTTCATTTACTAGACAACCTTGAACTTGGCCAGTGTCAGTCTACCCCTACTTGTGCAAGGTTTTCACTTTGGATTGCCAAGCACTGTTTCTTTGCTCCCAAATTCTTTAACTTTCTTTAATGTTCTACTTTCACTAATCATTCAGTTCTTTTTTTTTTTTTATTTTTATTTTTTTTATTTTTATTATTGAAGGGTAGTTGACAACAGTATTGCATTACATTAGTTTCAGGTGTACAACACAGTGACTCAACATTTATATACATGATAATTCTAGGTACCAGGTATCACCATACCAGGTTGTTACAATATTTTGACTATATTCCTTATGCTATACATTACATTTCGGTTACTTATTTATTTTACAATTGGAAGTGTGTTTATATATATATATATATATATATATATATATATATATATATATATATGTATATATATATTTTGTGAGGGCATCTCTCATATTTATTGATCAAATAGTTGTTAACCACAATAAATTTCTGTATAGGGGGGTCAAACTCAATGCACAATCATTAATCCACCCCAAGCCTAATTTTCGTCAGTCTCCAATCTTCTGATGCATAACGAACAAATTCTTACATGGAGCACAAATTCTTACATAGTGAATAAGTTACATGGTGAACAGTGCAAGGGCAGTCATCACAGAAGCTTTCGGTTTTGTTCATGCATTATGAACTATACACAGTCAGTTCAAATATGAATATTCATTTGATTTTTAAACTTGATTTATATGTGGATACCACATTTCTCTATTATTATTATTTTTAATAAAATGCTGAAGTAGGTAGATACGAGATAAAGGTAGAAAACAGAGTTTAGTGTTGTAAGAGAGCAAATGTAGATGATCAGGTGTGTGCCTGTAGACTATGTGTTAATCCGAGCTAGACGAGGGCAATAAACATCCATGTATGCAGACGATTTCTCTCAGAACATGAGGGGGGAGGTTCTAAGCCTCACCTCTGCTGCTCCCCATTTTCTCACCACATGGCCCCCTGCGACTGTGCCTGTCTTAGGTTGTTCCTCCCTTGAGGAATCTTACCCGTCTCTGGCTAACCAGTCATCTTCCAGGGCCATACAGGGAAATGTTAAGTTGGTAAGTGAGAGAGAAGCCTTATTGTTTGAAAAGGTTAGCTTTTTACTTCTTTGCATATTTATGCCCTGTGGCTTCTATGCCCAGCATTTGTCTTGAGGTGTCTTTACCACTTGGAAGAATTATGATACTCGGTAAATTCGACATGTGGTACGAGTTCTATTTAAAGGTTGTGATTAGGTAGGAAGAAGAAAAGCTATAGAAGTAGCAGGCAGAAGAAAACCTGGGAAGATTGATTATTTCTTTGACATATCTTCTTGTAGAGTAACTTCAGCATGGATAGGTTTTAAACTACTAATTAAATTGTGCACACACATTAACATAATAGGAATATAGTTACCTAACCAAATCATACCTGTAATTACCAGCCATCTCCAGTGAAACCAAGAAAACCAGTTAGGCACCTTAGGCATTTGTGAAAACTTATCTATGATATGGTGGATATTGTCCCACTGAACTTAAACAGTCTGAGAGAATTCAGATAAACTAGAACAACCCATTCCTGGGGACTGTTCATATCCCATATGTTCTTTTAACAGTAAATAGTCTGTGGTTGTAAGATTTTGGAGTGCTACAATTTGCACTTCTCCTAATTCTTGGTTGAGTTCCAACAGTATAGATCCAGTCAAATTTGTTGTTTTACTGTATGCACAGGCCAGCTTAGATATCTCCTTCATCCTTCCCATGGGAAGTCCAGGAACTGGTGGGATGAGTGCATCTACACCTGTGGCAGTGCGTGGATCTTTGTTGGGTTTTTTTTTTTGCTGATCATCTTCTGTCATGAGTCTTCCGAGAATGCTGATGTTGAAAGTTCTTTTTCATATCGTATCTTAGTTCATTTTCGAGGTAGCCAAACCAAGCTTTGATCCTCTGCATAAACACAAACAGACCCTTTGAATACAATTTTATATGCCCTTTATACCATTGTGTAGAACACATTGGAGGTCACCACACAGAAACTGATTTTCTTTTTTCTTTTTTTTTTATCATTAATGTACACTTACATGACGAATACTTTGTTTACTAGGCTCTCCACTATACCAGGTCCCCCCTGTAAACCCCTTTACAGTCACTGTCCATCAGCATAGCAAAATATTGTAGAATCACTACTTGTCTTCTCTCTGTTGTACAGCCCTCCCCTTTCTCCGACCCACCTATGGATGCTAATCTTAATACCCCCCTTTTTCTCCCACCCCTTATCCCTCCCTACCCACCCACCCTCCCCAGTCCTTTTCCCTTTGGTACCTGTTAGTCCATTCTTGAGTTCTGTGATTCTGTTGCTGTTTTGTTCCTTCAGTTTTTCCTTTGTTCTTATATTCCACAGATGAGTGAAATCATTTGGTATTTCTCTTTCTCTGCTTGGCTTATTTCACTGAGCATAATACCCTCCAGCTCCATCCATGTTGCTGCAAATGGTTGGATTTGCCCTTTTCTTATGGCTGAGTAGTATTCCATTGTGTATATGTACCACATCTTCTTTATCCATTCATCTATCGATGGACATTTAGGTTCCTTCCAATTCTTGGCTATTGTAAATAGTGCTGCGATAAACAGAGGGGTACACTGGTCTTTCTCATACTTGATTGCTGCATTCTTAGGGTAAATTCCTAGGAGTGCAATTCCTGGGTCGAATGGTATGTCTGTTTTGAGCATTTTGTTGTACCTCCATACTGCTTTCCACAATGGTTGAACAAGTTTACATTCCCACAAGCAGTGTAGGAGGGTTCCCCTTTCTCCACAGCCTCGCCAACATTTGTTGTTGTCTGTCTTTTGGATGGCAGCCATCCTTACTGGTGTGAGGTGATACCTCATTGTAGTTTTAATTTGCATTTCCCTGATAATTAGCGATGTGCAGCATCTTTTCATGTGTCTGTTGGCCATCTGTATTTCTTTTTTGGAGAACTGTCTGTTCCGTTCCTTTGCCCATTTTTTAATTGGGTTATTTGTTTTTTGTTTGTTGAGGCGTGTGAGCTCTTTATATATTCTGGACGTCAAGCCTTTAACGGATGTGTCATTTTCAAATATATTCTCCCATACTGTAGGGATCCTTTTTATTCTATTGATGGTGTCTTTTGCTGTACAGAAGCTTTTCAGCTTAATATAGTCCCACTTGTTCATTTTTGCTGTTGTTTTCCTTGCCCGGGGAGATATGTTCAAGAAGAGGTCACTCATGTTTATGTCTAAGAGGTTCGTGCCTATGTTTTCTTCCAAGAGTTTAATGGTTTCGTGACTTACATTCAGGTCTTTGATCCATTTTGAGTTTACTTTTGTATATGGGGTTAGACAATGGTCCAGTTTCATTCTCCTACATGTAGCTGTCCAGTTTTGCCAGCACCATCTGTTGAAGAGACTGTCATTTCGCCATTGTATGTCCATGGCTCCTTTATCAAATATTAACTGGCCATATATGTCTGGGTTAATGTCTGGATTGTCTAGTCTGTTCCATTGGTCTGTGGCTCTGTTCTTGTGCCAGTACCAAATTGTCTTGATAACTATGGCTTTATAATAGAGCTTGAAGTTGGGGAGTGAGATCCCCCCTACTTTATTCTTCTTTCTCAGGATTGCTTTGGCTATTCGGGGTCTTTGGTGGTTCCATATGAATTTTTGAATTATTTGATCCAGTTCATTGAAGAATGTTGCTGGTAGTTTCATAGGGATTGCATCAAATCTGTATATTGCTTTGGGCAGGATGGCCATTTTGACGATATTAATTCTTCCTAGCCATGAGCATGGGATGCGTTTCCATCTGTTAGTGTCCCCTTTAATTTCTTTTAAGGGTGACTTGTAGTTTTCAGAATATAAGTCTTTCACTTCTTTGGTTAGGTTTATTCCTAGGTATTTTATTTTTTTTGATGCAATTGTGAATGGAGTTGTTTTCCTGATTTCTCTTTCTGTTGGTTCATTTTTGGTATATAGGAAAGCCACAGATTTCTGTGTGTTGATTTTGTATCCTGCAACTTTGCTGTATTCCGATATCAGTTCTAGTAGTTCTGGGGTGGAGTCTTTAGGGTTTTTTATGTACAGTATCATGTCATCTGCAAATAGTGACAGTTTGACTTCTTCTTTGCCAATCTGGATTACTTGTATTTTTTTGTTTTGTCTGATTGCCGTGGCTAGGACCTCCAGTACTATGTTAAATAACAGTGGGGAGAGTGGGCATCCCTGTCTAGTTCCCGATCTCAGAGGAAATGCTTTCAGCTTCTCGCTATTCAATATAATGTTGGCTGTGGGTTTTTCATAGATGGCCTTTATTATGTTGAGTTACTTGCCCTCTATTCCCATGTTGCTGAGAGTTTTTATCATGAATGGATGTTGAACTGTGTTAAATGCTCTTTCAGCATCTATGGAGATGGTCAGGTGGTTTTTGTGTTTCTTTTTGTTGATGTGGTGGATGATATTGATGGACTTTCGAATGTTGTGCCATCCTTGCATCCCTGGGATGGGGATGAATCCCACTTGGTCATGGTGTATGATGGTTTTGATGTATTTTTGAATTCGGTTTGCTAAAATTTTGTTGAGTATTTTTGCATCTACGTTCATCAGGGATATTGGTCTGTAGTTTTCTTTTTTGGTGGTGTCTTTGCCTGGTTTTGGTATTAGGGTGATGTTAGCTTCATAGAATGAGTTTGGGAGTATCCCCTCCTCTTCTATTTCTTGGAAAACTTTAAGGAGAATGGGTATTATGTCTTCTCTGTATGTCTGATAAAATTCCGAGGTAAATCCATCTGGCCCGGGGGTTTTGTTCTTTGGTAGTTTTTTGATTACCGATTCAATTTTGTTGCTGGTAATTGGTCTGTTTAGATTTTCTGTTTCTTTTTGGGTCAGTCTTGTAAGGTTGTATTTTTCTAGGAAGTTGTCCATTTCTCCTAGGTTTCCCAGCTTGTTAGCATATAGGTTTTCATAGTAGTCTTTAATAATTCTTTGTATTTCTGCGGGGTCCATCGTGATTTTTCCTTTCTCATTTCTGATACTGTTGATTTGTGTTGACTCTCTTTTCCTCTTAATAAGTCTGGCTAGAGGCTTATCTATTTTGTTTATTTTCTCGAAGAACCAGCTCTTGGTTTCATTGATTTTTGCTAATGTTTTATTCTTCTCAATTTTATTTATTTCTTCTCTGATCTTTATTATGTCCCTCCTTCTGCTGACCTTAGGCCTCATTTGTTCTTCTTTTTCCAATTTCGATAGTTGTGACATTAGACCGTTCATTTGGGATTGCTCTTCCTTTTTTAAATATGCTTGGATTGCTATATACTTTCCTCTTAAGACTGCTTTTGCTGTGTCCCACAGAAGTTGGGGCTTAGTGTTGTTGTTGTCATTTGTTTCCATATATTGCTGGATCTCCATTTTGATTTGGTCATTGATCCATTGATTATTTAGGAGCGTGTTGTTTAGCCTCCATGTGTTTGTGAGCCTTTTTGCTTTCTTTGAACAGTTTATTTCTAGTTTAATGCCTTTGTGGTCAGAAAAGTTGGTTGGTAGGGTTTCAATCTTTTGGAATTTACTGAGGCTCTTTTTGTGTCCTAGTATGTGGTCTATTCTGGAGAATGTTCCATGTGCACTTGAGAAGAATCTGTATCCTGTTGCTTTTGGATGTAGAGTTCTGTAGATGTCTATTAGGTCAATCTGTTCTAGTGTGTTGTTCAGTGCCTCTGTGTCCTTACTTATTTTCTTTCTGGTGGATCTGTCCTTTGGAGTGAGTGGTGTGTTGAAGTCTCCTAGAATGAATGCATTGCATTCTATTTCCTCCTTTAGTTCTATTAATATTTGTTTCAGGTATGTTGGTGCTCCTGTATTGGGTGCATATATATTTATAATGGTTATATCCTCTTGATGGACTGAGCCCTTTATCATTATGTAATGTCCTTCTTTATCTTTTGTTACTTTCTTTATTTTGAAGTCTGTTTTGTCTGATACCAGAATTGCAACACCTGCTTTCTTCTCTCTGTTGTTTGCTTGAAATATCTTTTTCCATCCCTTGACTTTAAGTCTGTGCGCGTCTTTGGGTTTGAGGTGAGTCTCTTGTAAGCAGCATATGGATGGATCTTGCTTTTTTATCCATTCTGTTACTCTGTGTCTTTTGATTGGTGCATTCAGTCCATTTACATTTAGGGTGATTATTGAAAGGTATGAATTTATTGCCATTGCAGGCTTTAAGTTTGTGGTTACCAAAGGTTTAGGGTTAGCTTCTTTACTATCTTACTGTCTAACTTAACTCGCTTGTTGAGCTATTATAAACACAGTCTGATGATTCTTTATTTCTCTCCCTTCTTATTCCTCCTCCTCCATTCTTCATATGTTGGGTGTTTTGTTGTGTGCTCTTTTTAGGAGTGCTCCCATCTAGAGCAGTCCCTGTAGGATGCCCTGTAGAGGTGGTTTGTGGGAGGCAAATTCCCTCAACTTTTGCTTGTCTGGGAATTGTTTAATCCCTCCTTCATATTTAAATGATATTCGTGCTGGATACAGTAGTCTTGGTTCGAGGCCCTTCTGTTTCATTGCATTAAGTATATCATGCCATTCTCTTCTGGCCTGTAGGGTTTCTGTTGAGAAGTCTGATGATAGCCTGATGGGTTTTCCTTTGTAGGTAACCTTTTTTTTCTCTCTGGCTGCCTGTAATACTTTGTCCTTGTCTTTGATCTTTGCCATTTTAATTATTATGTGTCTTGGTGTTGCCCTCCTTGGATCCCTTGTCATGGCAGTTCTGTGTACCTCTGTGGTTTTGAGAGGCCATTTCTTCCCCTAGTTTCAGGAAATTTTCAGCAATTATTTCTTCAAAGACATTTTCTATCCCCTCTTCTCTCTCTACTTCTTCTGGAATACCTATGATTCTTATATTGTTCCTTTTCGTTTGATCACTCAGCTCTCTTAAAATTCTTTCATTCCTGGAGATCCTTTTATCTCTCTCTGCATCAGCTTCTCTGCGTTCCTGTTCTCTGTTTTCTAGTCCATTAATGGTCTCTTGCATCTCGTCCATTCTGTTTTGAAGTCCTTCCAGAGCTTGTTTTATTTCTGAATTCTCCTTCCTTAGTTCTTGCATATTTCTCTGCATGTCCATCAGCATGGTTATGACTTTTGTTTTGAATTCTTTTTCAGGAAGACTGGCTAAATCTATCTCCCCAGATTCCTTCTCAGGGGAAGATGTAGCAGATGCCGAAGCTGTCTGGGTTAGTCTTGTCTGGATCATATTTTTTTGCCTTTTCATGTTGACAGGTGCTATTGACTGTCAGCTGGGAGGGCCAAAATTTTCACTTGCTACTGGCCTTTCTTTACTGGGACAACTGCGACCCCTAGTGGCTTGTGTTGGGTAATTGCGTGTAGAGTGGGTCTTTGTGTCTTGCCTGGCCGGAAGGGAGGAATTTCCCTTTCTGTGGGCGGAATTTTTCTCAGGCTGCTTCTCTGCTTTCGCAGCGCCCGTTGGGGTAATGGATGGGGGGGCTGTTGGACTGTTTGCCTCCGTGAGGGGTCTCAGAGCTGTTGCCCAGGGGGTTAGTGCACCCGGTTTTCCCTGTAATTTCCAGCTGCTGTACTGTGACCTGGGTTGTTTCCGTCAAGCTGTTAAGTCCCTGTCCCTTTAAGGCTTTCAAAAAGCCCCCGCTTTTCTTTGTCACAGGGGCATCAGCTTCGGCACCCGCTCAGGGGTCTTACTCCCTGTACCCCCAGTATCCAGGGCCCCCTGGGCATGTACTGTGTCTGCGCTCTGGCCCGGATGGCTGGGGCTGGGTGTTCGGCAGTCCTGGGCTCCGTCTCCCTCCCGCTCTGCCTATTGTTCTCCCGCCGGGAGCTGGGGGGAGGGGCGCTCGGGTCCCGCCGGGCCGGGGCTTGTGTCTCACCCCTTTCACCAGTTGCTGGGTTCTCGCTGGTGTAGCTGCAGTCTGGCCACTCTCCTGCGTCTTCTGGTCTCTCTTTTAGGGCTAGTTGTGTTTGTTGTATTTTCAAAAGTATATATGTTTTTGGGAGGAGATTCCCACTGTCCTACTCACGCCGCCATGTTGGCTCCGCCTCTAATCATTCAGTTCTAAACCTACAAACTGTGATGAATTTGTGAGATGCCATGTATAATGATTATCGTATACCATAATTACACCTAAAACATAAGGAACGGCACAAACCATATGTTTTCTTTTCCTCCAACTGCAAAAGCTTTGTTACTCTGTTGGGACTTTCTTGAGGGCTCCTTCTTTGCTTACAATCAGTTGCTGCTGCTTGTTGTCCACACAAATGTGCTTTCCCCAGGATCTTCATTCAGTTCAGGGACAACCAAACTATAATTCAGCTCTGAATGTAACTTGAGAAGTTATACACAGAACTTCCTGACTTTTGTATGTAGTCTTCTGGCACTTAGACTCTGCATGCAGAGTGCCTAACATGTTTCAATTAATCTAATCTCAACAAAAGTCTGTCAGTCAATTCAGTGGAGAAAGTATAGTCTTTGCAACAAATCGTAGTGGAAATATTAGAAATCTATATGTGCTTTAAAAAAATTATAAAATAAAAACTCTTTCATCTATAAATCACAACTTGTACCAATTTATTCAAAATGCATCTTAGACATATATGTAAAAATGTTAAACGATAAGACATTCAGAGTAAAATATAGGAGAAAATGTATGTAACCTGAGATTAGGGAAAAAAAACATTCTAAATGGTAAAGAAAATGTGGTTCATAAAAAATATTATAAAGTAAAACTACGCAGCAGAAATAGTACATGATCACAGATGAATTCAAGAGTTGGGGACGTAAATATAACACTCACATCTGACTCTAAGGGGTGTCCTTGTGTATGTTGGTGCAGGGAGGATATTAAAGATATGACCTACTGTCTCCTCCTGTAGATTGATGCCAGCTACCTTGAGAAAATTTTGATCGATGCTGGGTGTAAGGTTGAAGTGGATAAGCTGTAAAACACGGGGCTTTGATGTCCTTTATTCTGAAAAACTAGAATCTTTCATGTACTCAGTGTTATTCCACTTTCAAAGCCTGGAAGCAAGCACGAAAATTAGAATGCTCATTTTCTTGCTTCTGTTGCTTAATGGATATTTGAGCTATTTATTTAACTTCTAGAACCTTCTGTGCTCTTTTCTGGATAGAAGACCTGATAATATTTATGTCAACATATACATTATTTATGTGAATTAAACAATATAATGAACTTAAACCACCCAACAATTTCAATTTTGCTTATTATTTTCTGAAGTAGTTTGATCCAAAAAAGACTAGATATTATAAAATTTGAATTCCTGATTTTCTTTGCATGAGGAAACTTTAAAGGTATGGATGTGTATGTGATAGAGAGAATAACTGAACATCAGTGTGTGCAGATGAGGCTGAGCCTAAGCAACTGTGAATATTCAGGGACAGGAGAAAGCACCGACTGGTAAATGGGATCACAGGTGTGATGTACTTTGAGTGCTTCCTTCCTCTGAAGTTTCCGTATCTTTTTATGTGTCCTCCATGCCAAGTTTATAAGGAAAAGAATGTTTATCCATTTATCCTTCCTTTCCTTTGTGTCCCATTCCCCAATCATCTATGCCAGCAATGGTAACCTCCCCCCAACTATGATTTGCACGTCATTGATTGTATTGATTTACCTACCCCACCCTCAGGACCTTAATGATGCCCATGTAGGACTGTAAACACCCACCTTTGGATCTCCTTGTCCTGCCTCAGCTCAGCATTTCCTGAGTGCTGACCCAATACTATCAGAGTCTGCATCAGCTCCTCTCCTACTTTTCAGAAATATGAAGAGCACAGAGAAGTCAGAGTTTACAGAACTTCTTTGATGATAGATTCTTGAGCCTCCAGGTAAAAAGTGCCAATTTTTTCTAATAGGCAAATATGGAAAGTAAACCCCAGGAGCAGCCAGCGCAGTATTGTGGTTAGTGACTTAGCCACATCTGGCCAAGGTCCCACTTAGAAATGCCTCTGGGAATATAATTAGAGCTTCCAAAGACCTATTAATTCTTGTGTTGTCACCTAAGTTTATATTGTGTTCTATTGAATTAAAAGTTCTCTTTAGGCATAGCCATAAAATAGATGTTCCCTAGGACCTAATTACTTATGCTGGCTTTTACAGGAATTTAAAGTACCATTTGTTTGTTTTTTTGGTCTGAGGTATTACTTAGATGTTAAATTGGCACTAAAAATTCCTAGCCTGCTTTTCTGAGATGAAGATGTACCATTGTGTTGCTCATAGTTTTCTATTTGAAGTCCAGTTCTCTTGCAAACCTGTAGAAGGTTGGTAAACATGAAACTTTCATGTGAAAATGAGATTTCCAAAATAATAGCAAAAAATATATTGTCTTTGAAAGCTCATTTGTAATTCTTTGCATTTCATTCCATATTTTGGTACAACAGGCTAACTGACAGATACCTGAAGGTGGAGTACTTCCTGATGCAGCCTGAAGCTCCCCTGACAGCCACTGAGACCCGATGGTTAGTAATGACCCAAGTCTCCTTGTTTCGGAAGTGTCCCATCAACCATGTGCTTGGCTAATTGTGAGTTCTTTGTATTATTCTATATACTTACATTATTGAAGCTGTAACTTTTCTTGCAGGGTATGACAGTTTGATAACCGTAAAAAATGTTTTAGCAACTTGATTGTTATTGTTCATGATGCGTTATCAAAACCGAAAGTTTCTGTGATATGACTGCCCTTGCAATGTTCACCATGTAAGAACTTATTCACTATGTAAGAACTTGTTCACCATGTAAGAACTTGTTCGTTATGCTTCAGAAGATTGGGGACTGTTGAGAATTAGGATTGGAGTTGATTAATGATTGTGCATTGAGTTCCCTATACAGAATTTTATTGTTGTTAACAACCATTTGATCAATAAATATGAGAGATGTCCTCTCAAAAAAAAAATGTTTTAGCAGACTTCAGTGTTAATAGTGCATTACTTACAAGCAAAAGTAAGAGTTTTTACTTTAAGAAAGTAGAGTTAAATAAAGCATTTTGAAGTTGTCAGTGAATTTCCTTGTGTCCAAGTTTCATGCTTATATATAATATTCCATATTATTATTAAGAAAAGATCAGTTTATGCTTGATATTTTCAGTAACCAAGAGTTCCTATATTTCAAAATAACTGCCATTCTAAAATAGACTAGTTTCATCTGCTTCAACTAAGGTAAGTTTTTAGCAAGCTGCATATTCTGTTACACTCTGAGGAAATTTCAGTATGTGATGAAAATTTTATTTAAACATAAGAGTTCTGATATTTGTGCAGACAGCATAACCCAAAAGGCAGGCATGATTTTTATTCAGTGCTGCCAAATAAAGTAACTGAGTATATTTTTGCAGTGAAAAAAAGAAAATTAGACTAGTGATTATTTTAAGAAACACCCTAAGATAACAGCCATTATTAAGTTAACAGATTTTCACTAACAAACTGCTGAAATGCAAGGTTACCTGATCACACTTATTAAATTCATGGTATGAGTATTTTATCTAATTTTTCCACTGGGTTGGTTGTATATTTTTGTTGTTTAGCTATTCACTTAAAAGGTAAGACTGTGAAAGGAAAATCTGTTTTAGGACCCACATATGTCATTGGAACATTTCACATTTCTTCCTGTATCCCTCATTCGATTTTTGAAATATGTAATGATATCTTTGCTATATTGAGGAGGAAAATGAGTATTATAGAGATTAAACAATTTGCTCAAGGATCTCATTGGTCAGTTTCTTTGACATTCCTGAACATTTCTACCTCTTTCTGTGTTGACACTGATCAAGATTAATAAAATAATATATATAATAAAAAAGCATTTAATTCAATAAATCAAGCATTATTAATGTAAAGATTTCATTCTCTCAATCTACTTTGTAGTAAATATTATATCACTGCATTCATAGCATTAATTTTTCACCAAATTTATGTTTTATTCTTTCAGATACATAACTCATTTTTGTGTCACATACAGCAAACACAAATACATGGAAAACCATAGAAATATCTCAGAATTCATCCTTTTGGAACTTTCTTATAACCAGAACATACAAATATTTAGCTTAGTGCTCTTCTTATTCTGTTACATGGCTCTCTTGGAAGGAAACCTTCTGATCCTTGTCTCCATCCAATGCAGTCCTCTTTTTCACCAACCAATGTACTACTTCCTCCTTCACTTAGCCTCAATAGACATCTGCTATACTTCTACTGTGACACCAAAATTAATTGCTGACCTTCTAGTGGAAAGAAAAACCATCTCCTATGGTAACTGCATGTTACAGGTCCTTACCATGCACTTCTTTGGCGGTACCGAGTTCTTCATCCTTACGTCCATGGCCTTTGATTGTTACGTTGCCATCTGCAGACCTCTCCACTACATGACCATCACGAGCAGGACAAGGTGCAACCTGCTGATCTTAGCTGCTTGGGGTGGTGGGGCTCTTCATGCCTTTCCTCTGTTTTCTACAGCAGTTGGGCTGCCCTTCTGTGGTCCTAATGAGATTGATCACTACTTTTGTGATATTTTTCCTCTGCTGAAAGTTGCCTGCACCAACACCTACATCTCCGGTGTTCTCGTGATTGCGTTTTCAGGTGTGGTTGCCTTAGTAACCTTTGTTGTCTTATTTGTTTCTTATGGCATTATATTGTTCACTCTAAGAAACCTCTCGGCTGAGGGAAGACGCAAAGCTTTCTCTACCTGTTGGTCTCATATCACTGTGGTCATCTTATTTTTCGGGCCTGCCATTTTTATCTACCTTAGACCTCCTACTACTTTTCCTGAGGACAAAATACTTGCACTGTTTTACACCATCATTGCTCCTATGTTCAATCCCTTAATCTACACACTGAGAAATACAGAGATGAAAAACACTATGAGAAAAGTCTGGTGTCAAACATTATATTCCAAGGGAGCACACAATTAATATGAGAAGGCTTATTGGCTAAGCAACTTCATGAAAGAAGAGGGATAAATGTGAATGAAAAAGCCAGGAACTATCTCATAGATTATATCCACCAACACTACCCTGAATGGAATAAAAGAGAGATATAGGACTATAGATTAAAGTAAAAACTAAAAAAATACTAACCTTTGCATACAAAAACTAACTGCAAACTAAGTTTATTTTGTGGGTTATACAAAGGGTTATCTATGTGAAAGAACAAATAGGCCACAAAAAAAAATACGACATTTTTATACTAATCAATAAATTGTAAAGGGAAAATTTTTAATTAAATCTTTGGATTTAGGGGCCAGACTACATAGTGACACATCTTCTGTTGCAGTAGAGAGGTTGAAATCTATAATTAAAGCAATCAATTTAACATTCTGATAAAAAAATTCACATATACATCCTCCAATGTCATTCAGAAATATTTAAAATCGAATCTGTTTTATAGTGGTTCCTGGGGTTGACTCTCCAATGTCCCATCCAAACAAATAATAATACCTAGTGAAGTCAGAGTTCATAGTGGGAATCTATAATGCAGAATGCTAAAACTACCTAATGGTATTCCACATATTGGCAAGAATGTAATAACATAACTTAAGGAACTTTATAACAAAATTTAAGTGTTAACCCACTTGTACCTTCTTGAAATTGATAAGCAAATTGGTAGTCATTAGATCCAAACAAAAGACCTTTCCTGCTACAATGAGAAAAATAAAAACTGGAAAAGACAAGTAAGGTAAGTCCAAAAACTAAGACTAAAAGCAAAATGTGTTTTGCCTACACACAGTTCATAGCAGGTTGTTCATAATTGTCAAACCTGGGAAGCAACCAAGCTGTCCTTCAGTAAGTGAATGGATAAAGTATGGTACATACAGACAATAACATATTATTTAACTCTTAAAAGAAATCAACTATTAAACTTTGAAAAGACATGCAGGAAATTAAAATTCATATTGCAGAGTAAAAAAGTTAATCTGAAAGGTCTACTTACTGTATAATTTCAGCAATAAGACATTCTGGAAAAGGCAAAACTATGGAAAAAAAGATCAGTGGATACCAAGGGTGGGATGAATGGTGGAGCCTAGATTTTGGAGGGGGCAGTGAAACTGTTCTGTATGTTAAAATTCTGGACATTTTTATCATACATGTCAAAACCCATAGGCTGTATAACACCAAGTGTTGTACCCCTAATGTAAGCTATGAAATTTGAATAATAAGGATGTGTCGGTGTAGAGTCATTTGACTGTACAAATGGAATGCTCAGGTGGGGGAGGTTGTTCCTATGTGGGGAAAAGGAGGATATGGGATCTCTCTGTACTTTACACTCAGTTTTGCTGTGAACCTGTAACTGCTGTAAAAAATAAAATTTATTAAATAAAAATACATTGTGACACAATACATAAAGCAAATCTTGTAAATACAATGAAAAAGAGACATCTGAGAAATACTTTAGAAAAACCAGAGGAAACTTTTTTTTAAAAGTATATTTGTACATTCATAATAGGATATAATTAAGATCTCTTATGACCTAGACTTAACTTAGAACTGGGACACTTAGACTACTTATTACCAAAGCATTTTACTGCTTAATGTTAATGGCTCTATTGCTAAACTTTCTACAGATTTTAAAAGAACAATAAGGGAATATTCTGAACATAATATGGCCAACTAATTAAAAAATTTATACAGAATGGATAAAATCCTCAAATGACATAAACTACAAAAACTCATTTAAAAATAATTAACTGATAATCTCAATATCCCTTTATCTCTTAAGGAAATTGAATTTTCTGTCTCAGTCTACAAAATGGAATTCTCTCTTCCCTGTATACATTACTTCACTGGTGTATTCTACAAAAACTTGAAGAAACTTGAAGAAACCATAGTTAATTCTACATAAGTGTTAAAAATAGGAAAGATTACATCTTAATTTATTTTACAGGACCACGATTTTCTCTGATATTTATCCATATATTTAGTTTTTAATACATTCTTTAGATTTTTACATAGATCATTTATCATTTATGAATAAAACAGGTTTGTTTCTTCTAGTCTGGATGAATTTTTTCATTGAAATGAGTTTTTGCAAGATTTCAGAATACCAAATCAACATAAAAGAATGATTTTATTTTCTATTAATAACAAACAGCAGAAAATGAATTTTGTAAATATCTTATGCAGTACAATCAAATATGTGAAATACATAAGGACAAATCTCACAAAATATGTATAAAATATGTATGAAGTTATAGAATTCTTTAGAGGGAAATTAAAGAGGACACTAAGGATAGAAAATAATTCCATGTTCATTGATCAAATAACTAGACGTCATTAAAAATTTTATCTTCCTATCTGAAATTACTGTGTAAGAAAGCACTTCCAATACAAGAGCAGTTACCTCTTTTTTCAACTGAAAAGATTATTCTAAGATCGATATTGAAATGGAAAACGTACAGATTAGCTCCCACAGCTGGCCAGCTTCGTCTCTACTGAGTCCCCACAAAAGCATCTACACCAATCCTGCTCCTCACAGGTGCCGTTTCCCTGCTCTAAAGGATGTAAACCCTTTCTAGTCTCTGGATCATATCCCACTTCACTTAACCAAGGGCTGCGCAGATTTCCTGACACTTATGAAACCTTTCTTACTGAAATCAAAAATATTCACTTTTAAAGAAAAATATGAGCTATCATCTGAACTGGATCCACTACAGGAAATTGGACTAGCAGCTGTTTTCTCCAATTCTCTTTTGGAATATAGCATAGGGAGATGACAGGTTTTCCTAACTTGATACGTGTACATTTCAATCCACTTCATGTATCAGAGCCACAGTGATTAAGACAGATTTTCACATGCAGGTATTCAGAGGTTCCTGATGGGACATGATGTGCCAGGGTGTGTTGTAGTGGCCCTGATTCTAAGCTCTGGAATCAGAAAAAAGTGTTGAGAGTGTAACTGTGTGATTGATCCACATGGAGTGCCTCGCTCACTTCTTGGCATGAAGGAAGTATTCGGTGTGGGGCTGTAGTCACTCCTCTTGGGACCACAGATGCATTTAGGATCTCAGGGAATGTTATGTTGCTCCCTAGAAAAGTTAAGTAATGTGGCAAGGAAGAGGTTTATCCAGGCTCTTGAACCTTGAAGTTCAAGTTCTTAAAAACCACTGTTAGGGTTCCTACTCTTGTTCTACTCCTAAGAGGAGATCAGTAAATGGAGCTCAGGCATTTGGTTACCCTGGGTCACCTTTTGATGACAAGAGGAGATGAAGATGTCTGTGATTTTTCACCCAGGACATGCCCTGAACTAGACCAGAGACCCCATTATGAGCAAGTTTCATTTCACTTTATTTTTATTCAAAAGAAGGAAAAAGCTTGGAATGTCCTGATTGGCCCTGTTCAGTGTCGTGGCACCCTTCTCTGAATACCCCAGAGGTCTGCAGTCTCCTTTGTGATTGAATTCCCAGGCACTTTTAGTATTGTATTTCCAAAATATTCTTTGTATTTATTTAAATGTTTTGTTTTTATCAGTCTTATTTATTTCCCCCAGCTCCAATTTTATGTTTTCTGATAACTTTTGAGATAACATATTCAGCAGGATTTCAGTACACTACAGGTACACTTACACAAGACAAATACAAGACAATCATCAAAAAAGAAACTTCTGGGATTTAAATAGAAATGAATGGGATACTGAAACACACCTAGAGAATATAGAAAAATAGACCCTACAGAAATTATAGAAATTGTTAGAGAATTGTTTGAACAACTGTGTTAAATGTAAGAAGACTGATGATGCCAAGTTTCGGTGAGGCTGTGGAGAAACTGGAATCGCATCTGCACAGCTGGTGGAAGTGGAACAATAGGGCAGCCACTTTTAAAACAGTTTGGCAGTTTTATACAAATGTTAACAAACACTTAGCACATGACCCAGCAATTCCACTTCTAGGTACCTATCCAAGAAAAATGATAATATATGGCCACACTACGACTTGTACATGAATGTTCACAGCACCATTATTCACTTTGGCCACAGACTGGACACAATTCAAATGTCTCTCAACTGGTGAATGAATATAAAACATGTGATGAAGCCATACAGTACAATTACAGAGGAACAAACCATGGAGAATACAGCATGATGAACCTGTGTAAAATTATGGTACAGGAAAAAGGCACATAAGGATATGCATTGTAGTTTTTTAAGTCTGTTTTTCTTCTGTTTACCTTGTAGCCTCAATATTTCACTAAAAAATGAGGGGAAAACTGATGGGCCCTTGAGTTTGCCCAGATCCCTAACTGAAGCTTTGTTGATTCCTACCAGCAGTAGAGCTGATGATATGAGTACAACTGGGATCCTCACCTGCCTGCCGGTGCCCAGATGGGACAGATTCTCAGAGAAAATATGGTTGTTGTAGCTAAACTCACCTCTCCATTTGCTCATCCTCAGTCTTATTCCTTCTATTGTGCATTCCTTAGTAGCTCTACCTTTCTTCAAAGAGATTATTCTCCATTTGTCTTCCATCTTTTCTAACTTGTCATTTGGTAGCACTTGTGTTCTATCAGTCACCCCATCTCACCTAGAAATCTAGCATTCACATTTTTACCTGAACTGTAAAGGGTCTGATTAGGCTAAATTGTGGATCCTTACACTTGAACAGTGAAGGAAATAAATTTCTATAATATAATTATGATCAAATTACTCCCCTGCTCAAAAATTGTACCTAACATCCCATTGCCCTTGGAATAAAGTCAAAATTTATATACTATGAGTGTTGTATTTAGAATCCACCATACATTGACCACAGCACAGCTTTCTAATCTTAGATTTCACAATAATGAATGGGACTCAGTTTTGATGTCAGGTTGTGGATAAGTTCTGACCCTCTTAAATTTTAATTGTGAGGTCTTGACCAACCTGTGTCAACTTCATGGGCACTTTTTTACTAATTAATCTTCAAATTTTGGGTAAATGAATGGTCCAAAAGGAACTTTTACTGTAATACACCTATTGGAATGGCCCAAATACAGTACACTGTTATGAACAAATACTGGTGAGTTCTGGAGGAAGAGGAACTCCCACTAATTGCTGGTGGTAATGAACAAATGGTATCACTGCTTTGGATGACAGTATGGCAGTTATATTATAAAAGTAAACATACACAGTGGTGGGGGAAAAAAGATGGTTGCATGAGAAGTGAGGCAAAAGTCTCCTCCCAAAACCACATATAATATGAAAATACAGCAAATACAACTAATTCTAAAAGAGTGACCAGAAATAAGATTTCACCAGTCAGTCCACATCTGGGAAAACAGAATATCTCATGGAAAAGGGTAAAGTAACAAAGCTGTGATCCAGTGAGACTCGAGCCCTTACCCAACGCCAGCTCACCAGCTAGAGGAAGAGAAACAGAGTGTGGAGGGAGAAGAAGCCCATGACTCCTGAATAACCAGCCCTGGAGATCTAATTCAAGTGCACAAATGCACATTGTATGGTGCTCTGGAGATTAGAGGGGTTGGAAAGCAAAGTCAGACAGAAGATGGGGAGAGACAGAGATTCCAGATGCTTGTGGAGACCAGATTCCCACAGCTGACTGTTCTTGGACAAAAGAAAAGTAGGCAGTTTGAAACACTTCCCAACAGAGGGAGGGCTGTTAAAGGGGCAAAGATTACACAAAGCTTGCTGCTCAGGAGAAGGAACAGGTGGACAAAATCTTCCTGGAACACTGAGCCCAGCAGGTTGTGGGCTTTCAGGAGCTTAAGGTGCTCCATTCTCCTTGCTGGCAATGCACCCCCATGGCCCCTCCACAGTGATGAGCAGCCTGTTGCTTCTTCCTCCCAGGTGGCACCAACATGCAAACCTGCTTCCCCTGCCATCACTCCAGGCCAGCCGGAGAGCACCCACCTATGGCAACTATAGGGGCTTAACACAGAGGCTGCTCCCTGTGTGCGTAGCTCACTGGCCCTAACAGGAGAGGCAGGCACTTCAGCCAGGAAGCAGGAAAGGACTCTTTGCTTAGAGTAGACACTGGGGCCACTCACCTGCAACCACTGCCATTGCTTCAGGTGCTGGAAAGCTCCAAAGAGGAGAGCTTCTGGGCACTAGAGCATAAACCTAATATTTCTCATTATCCAATAGGACTACAAAAAGTTGGAAGAGCCCTTTTCAGTACAAAATCCCTCAAATGCCAGAAAGAGGACTCAGTGAAACTGAAATCACCAATCTTCCTTAAAAAAATTTCAAAATGAAAGTCATAAGTATGTTAATGGAAAATATTCAAGATCTAAGGGATGAATCCAAGGGAGAGATAGACACTTTGAAAAATAGATTAGCTGAAATGGAACATACAATGGAGGGATTTAAAAGCAGATTAAATGAGGTATAGGAGAGGGTAAATGAAATAAAAATTAGAGAACAAGAATACAAAGAAGCTGAGGCAGAGAAAAATGATCTCTCAAAATGAAAGAATATTAAGAGAACTGTGCAACCAATCCAAACAGAATATTCGCATTATGGGGGTACCAGAAGAAGAAGACAGAGAAAAAGGGATAGAAAGTATCTTTGAAGAAATAATTGCTGAAAACTATCCCAATCTGGGGAAGGAAATAGTCTCTCAGGCCACGGAAGTCCACAGATCTCCCAGCACAAGGAACCCAAGGAAGACAACAGCAAGACACATATTTAAAATGGCAAAGATCAAGGACAAGGACAGAGTATTAAAAACAGCCAGAGTGAGAAAAAAGATCACATACAAAGGAAAACCCATCAGGCTATCATCAGACTTCTCAACAGAAACCTTCCAGGCCAGAAGGGAGTAGTATGATATATTTAATGCAATGAAACAGAAGGGCCTTGAGCCAAGAATACTTTACCTGGAAAGCTGATCATTTAAACTTGAAGGAGGGATTAAACAATTTCCAGATACTCAAAAGTTGAGGGAATTTACTTCCCATAAACCATCTCTACAGTGTATTTTAAAGGGAGTGCTCTAGATAGAAGTGCTCCTAAGGCTAAATAGCTGTCACCAGAGAAAATAAAACCACCATTAAGGAAGCAGACCAGTTAGTTACTAACTAAATGCAAAATTAAATCAGCTACCCACAAAGTCAGTCAAGGGATATGCTAAGAGTACAGAATATGATACCTAACGTATAAATAGTGGCAGAGGAAAAAAAGGAAAAAAAAAGAAACTTCATTTTGTGTTTATAATAGTGTAATAAGCAAGTTAAGTTAGACTACTAGCTAGTTAAGAAGCTTCCCTTGAACCTTTGGTAACCAGGAATCCAAAGCCCACAATGGCAATAATTACATCTCTATTGATAATCACCCTAAATGTAAATGGACTGAATGTACCAATCAAAAGACACAGAGTTACAGAATGGATACAAAGCAAGATCCATCTATATACTGCCTACAAGAGACTCACTCCAAATCCAAAGACATACACAGACTAAAAGTGAAGGGATGGAAAAAGATATCTCATGCAAACAGTAGGGAGAAAAATGCTGGAGATGCAGTACTTGTATCAGACAAAATAGACTTCAAAACAAAGAAAGTAACAAGAGACAAAGAAGGAAATTATATAATGATAAAGGGTTCAGTCCAACAAGAGGATATAACAATTATAAATATCTATGCACCCAACACAGAAGCACCCAAATATTTTTGACAAATACTAACAGAATTAAAGGGGGAAATAGAATGTCAAGTTTTTCATTTTAGGAGACCTCAACAAACCACTGACTCCAGAGGACAGATCGACCAGACAGAAAATAAGTAAGGAAACAGAGGCAATAAACAATATATCAGAACATATGGACCTAAAAGACATCTACAGAACACTCAACTCAAAAGCAGCAGGATACACATTCTTCTCAAGAGCACATCAAACATTTTCCGGAATAGATCATCTACCAGGCCACAAAAAAAGCCTCAGTAAATTAAAAAGATTGAAATTACACCAACCATCTTCTCAGATCACAAAGGTATGAAACTACAAATAAGTTGTGTAAAGAAAACAAAAAGGCCCACAAACACACGGAGGCTTAACAACATGCTCCTAAATAATAAATGGATCAATGACCACATTAAAACAGAGATCAAGCAATATATGGAGACAAATGAAAACAGAGCTCAACACTCCAACTTTTGTGGGACACAGTGAAGGCAGGTCTAACAGGAAAGTATACAGAAATACAGGCCTATCTCAAGAAGGAAGAACAATCCCAAATGAACAGCCTAAATTCACAATTATTGCAACTGGAAAAAGATGAACAAATGAGACCCAAAGTCAGTAGAAGAAGGGAAATAATAAAGATCAAAGAAGAAATAAATAAAATTGAGAAGAATAAAACAATAGAAAGAATTAATGAAACCAAGAGCTGGTTCTTTGAGAAAATAAAGAAAATAGATAAACCCCTAGCTAGACTTATCAAGAAGAAAGAGAGTCTACACACAGAAACAGAAACAGAAATGAGAAAGGAAAATTCACTACAAAAACGACTGAAATACAAAGAATTATTATAGAATACTATGAAAAATTGTATGCTAACTAATTGGAAAATCTAGAGGAAATAGACAACTTCCTAGAAAAATACAACCTTTCAAGAATGACCCAGGAAGAAACAGAAAATCTAAACAGACCAACTACCAGGAATGAAATTGAATTGCTAATCAAACCCCTCCCGAAACAGATGGCTTCACCACTGAATTTTATCAGACATTGTGAGAAGACATAATACCAATTCTCCTTAAAATTTTCCAAAAAAGTAGAAGAGGAAAGAACACATCCAAACTATTTCTATGAAGCCAGTATCACTCTAATAACCAAACCAGGCAAAGACACCACAAAAAAAGAAAATTAAAAACCAATATCCCTGATGAACATAGATGCAAATATACTCAGCAAAATATAAGCAAACATAATTCAAAAATACATCAAAAAGATCATACATCACGACCAAGAGGGATTTATTCCAGGGATGAAAGGATGGTACAATATTAGAAAATCCATCAACATCATACACCACATCAATAAAATGAAGGACAAAAATCATCTCTATAGATGCTGAAAAAGCATTTGACAAAATTCAGCATCCATTCATGATAAAAACTCTCAACAAAATAAGTATAGAAACAAGTACCTCAACATAATAAAGGCCATATATGACAAACCCATAGCCAACATCATACTTAACAGTGCAAAGCTGAAAGCTTTTCCTCTAAGATCGGGAAGAAGACAAGGTTCCCCCTCTCCCCACTTTTATCCACATTATATTGGAGGTCCAAGCCATAGCAATCAGACAACACAAAGAAATAAAAGGCATCCAGATTGGTAAGTAAGAAGTTAATCTGTCACTGTTTGGAGATGACATGATATTGAATATAAAAAAAAATAAAGAATCCACTCTAAAATTAGTAGAACTAACATCTGAATTCAGCAAAGTTGTGGGATACAAAATTAATACACAGAAATCTGTTGCATTCCAATACACTAACAATAAACTAGCAGAAAGAGAAATCACGAAAACAATTCCATTCACAATTGCATCAAAAATAATAAAATACCTAGGAATAAACCTAACCAAGGAAGTGGAAGACCTATAACCTGAAAACTGCAAGACACTCTTAAAAGAAATTAAAAAAGGACATTAATAAAAGGAAATTCATCCCATGCTCTTGGGTAAGAAGAATTAATATTATCAAAAGAAATATACAGATTCAATGCAATCACTATCAAAATACCAACAGTATTCTTAAACAAACTGGAACAAATAGTTTTAAAATTCATATGGAACCACAAAACACCTCAAATAGCCAAAGCAGTCCTGAGAAGGAAGAATAAAGCAGGGGGCATCTGGCTTTCCCAATTTCCTACTACAAAGCCACAGTAATCAAGACAATTTGCTACTGGCACAAGAACAGAACCATAGACCAGTGGAACAGAATAGAGTCCAGATATTAACCCAAGCATACATGGTCAATTAATATACAATAAAAGTGCCACAGATATACAATGGGGAAATGAGACCCTCTTCAACAGGTGGTGTTTGCAAAATTGGACAGCTATGTGTAGGTGAATGAAACTGGATTGCTATCTATCTCCATACCACAAAAGTAAACTTGAAATGGATCAAAGACCTGAATGTAAGTCATACAACTATAAAACTCTTAGAAGAAAACATAGGCAAAACTTTCTTGAATATAAACATAAGCAACTTTTTCATGAACATATCTCCTCAGGCAAGGGAAACAAAGCAAAAATGAACAAGTGGGACTATATCAAACTAAAAAAGCTTCTGTGTAGCAAAGGACACCATCAGTTGAACAAAAGGCATCCTACAGTATGGGAGAATATATTCATAAGTGACATATTCAAGAAGAGGTTAGCATACAAAATATATAAAGAACTCATACCCTCAACACCCAAAAAGCAAGTAACCCTATTAATAAATGGGTGGAGGATCTGAACAGACACTTCTCCAAAGAAGAAATTCAGATTCCCAAGAGGCACATGAAAAATTGCTCCACATTGCTAATCATCAGGGAAATGCAAATTAAAACCACAATGAGATATCACCTCACACCAGTAAGGAAGGCCAACATCCAAAAGACAAGCAACAACAAATGCTAGCGAGGATGCAGAGAAAGGGGAACCTTCCTACACTGCTGGTGGGAATGTAAAATAGTTCAACCATTGTGGAAAGCAATATGGAGGTTCCTCAAAGAACTACAAATAGAAATACCATTTGACAAAGGAATTCCACTCCTAGGAATTTACCCAAAGAAAACAATGCATATGCACCCCTATATTTATTGCAGCAATATTTACAATAGCCAACATATGGAAGCAACCTAAGTGTCCATACGTAGATGAATGGATAAAGAAGAGGTGGTATATATACACAGTGGAGTATTATTCAGCCATATGAGGAAAATAAATCCTACCAATTGCAACAATATGGATGGAGCTAGAGGGTATTATGCTCAGTGAAATAAACCAGGCAGAGAAAGAGAACTACCAAATGATTTCACTCATTTGCGGAGTATAACAACAAAGCAAAAGCTCAAGGAACAAAACAGCAGCAGACTCACAGACTCCAAGAAGGACTAGTGGTTACCAAAGGGAAAGAGGGTGCAGAGGGTGAGTGGGGAGGGAGGGAGAAGGGGATTAAGGGGTATTATGATTAGCACACATAATGTAGCGGGGGGGGGGGGGTTACACAGGGAAGGAAGTATAGCCCAGAGAAGACAAGTAGTGACTTTATAGCATCTTACAATGCTGATGGACAGTGATTACAATGGGGGGTGGGGAAATTGATAATAGGGGTGAATGTAGTAACCACAATGTTGGTCATGTTGAACTGTCATAGGTTGTATATCAATGATACCTTAATAAAAGAATTCCTAGAATATTAAATATTCACCAAGTTTTCATTATTGATCTTACTATACTACAAACTAAACTCCATGAGAACATAGATATTGTCTATTTTCTTTACTACCATATTTTCATCTACTAGAATATTGCATAGCAGAGAGAAGGTGAATATCACCTTTTTAATCTTCTTTTTCTGTAAACATTTTTCTCTGGTACATTTAAAATAAACTTTAAGACAATACACCTATTCACCCTTATCTAGCACAGAAAATCCTGCCTATTGCTTTGAAAAAGTACTTTTACATTTACTTGCTATCAGAATGTTAGATACATCTAGATAGGATGTATTTTAACAAAACCAAAACATATTTTGTTATTACTGGAGACTTAAACTGTTAACAAAAATTATATTCTCTTCTGTGTTTACTGACATGAAAATGTCCATGAAGGTAGTATGTTAAAAAGAGAAAGAAAATATGAAAAAAATAAGAGATAAACACTTTAGGTATATAAATGTGTACTATTAAAAACTATCCTATGGCATATGGATAAAGAATTTTATGAAAATTCTTCATCATCAGTAACATCATTTTAATTAATTCTGGCAACTATTCCTATAATAACATCCCAAATAAAAATTGCTTTCACACAGATGCTTCTATACTCTTAATATTTGTATAGCTTATATGTACCCATATAATGACTTTGTATAAAAATTCAATAAAATATTTTAAAACTTTCCTTTGTGAATATAACTTTTTAAAATAGACTTTAATTTTTAGAGAAGTTTCAGAGTTACAAAAAACTTATGCAAAAAATAGAGTGAGTTCTCACTGTCCACCGTGTCTTCCTCAGGGTTTTTTTTTAGCTGACATTTGTGTAGTTTAGTGCATTTGTCACATTGATGAACCAAGTCGCTTCATTTGTACTAAAATCCATAGTTTAAATTAATGGTCACACTTTATGTTGTACAGTTTTATGGGATTGTACTTATACATTATATCATGTACCCTTACGGTTATCATAAATAATAGTTTCCATTCCTTAAAAAATGATGTGCATTCCACTTAGTCATCTCTTTTTCTCCTCTTCCTGAATCCCTGGCAACCACTGAGTGCTTGCTGTTTCCCCAGCTTGCCTTTTCCAGAAAGGGAATTTATAATTCATACCTGTCATGTAGAGATGCCTGCTTTAAAACCTAACTATCCTCCTTGAAGCTATCTCTTTCATTGTTTTATTTTATTACTACCTTAAAATTAACTAATATCAACTGCTTACACTCCCTACTTCTAGATCACATAATATATCACTATAAATTTGGACCTTATATGCCATGATTAATCTATATAATTCAAGAGAAACCTTACTACCACCCCCAAATTAGAAGAAATCAAATTAGGAGCATAAAGTAGATTTTACTAAAAAAAAATCTTTTGAGTATAAACAAAATAGTCAAACTTCCCTAAGGTCACAGACTTACCTGAAAAGGGTGAATTTCATCACTGTTATGTCACTGTTCTAGAAGAATCTAAAAAAACTGATAGTAAGAATTAGGAATGAGCACTCAAGAATTGGGAGGGACACTACTAGATTTAATATTGCCCTTACTGTATGACCTTCTACAATTATTTGAATCTGACTCTTTTGGCTCAGGAAGGACAATTATGTCACAGGCATATTACCAAACATGGGGAGACACAAGCATCTAATAAGTGAAATTCTTTGAAAGAGGTAAAACTAGCCAGGCTGTGAATATGAGGGGTGTAATCTAGATGTAAAGAACACTGGACGTTCACGTGATGAAAAGTAGGGTAAACAGGTCAAAACCATGATGATACTAGGCAGACAAGAGAACACTCAGGTGAACACCTAGGCAATGGACAATACATAGTTGTTTATACCTCACTCTGTCTCTTCTTCTATGTAAATTTGACTCAACACTAGCCAGTGGAAGTATTCACATTCCCTATTTTCCTAAAGGAAATAACTCTCATGTTCCAAGTTAGCATTATAATAATTCCAAAATAAGAGGATAAAATGTTTTGTGGAGTTTTATATCAATCCAAACTATGAAGAAGAATTTGAAACTTCCATTCATCTTTTGTCTTCTGAGATCAACTTCTTGCTCTGTAAATTTTCCATGGCATTTTCATTTCTTGCATTCCTCAGTGTATAAACCAGACAACTGAGCAAAGGTGTTCCAATTATATAAAACACAACTCTGTCTTTTCCATCGGGAAGGTGGTTGCAGGGCATATGTATATAAATATGCCAGGATCAAAGAACAAGATTACAATGATGTGCAAGGTGCAGGTGGAGAGGGCTTTTCTCCTCCCTTCTGCACTGTGGCTCCTCAGAGAAGGCAAGGTGATAGCCTAAAAGAGCACCAGCATGACAGGACTGACTGTACAGATGGTCCCACTGTTGGACACCAAGAGGAGATTAACAATGTAGGTGTCTCTACAGGCAAGTTTCAACAAGGGCTGCAAATCACAAAAATAGTGATAGAGCACATTGGGACCACAGAAGGTAAACTCAAGGCCAGAAAACTCTGACCTGAAGAGTGCACGCAGGACCCCTCCCAGGCCACAGACACCAGCACACCACCGAACCTGCTACTCATGAGGGTTGTGTAATGCCGGGGCTTACAGAAGGCCCACAGAATCATTCATCACAGTAAACTGAGATTTATACCTGGGATACAAGGATGGTTCAACATGCAAAAAATCAAGAAATATCATATACCACATTAACAGAATGAACGATGAAAAAGCAAATTATCATCTCAATCGATGCAGAAAAAGCCTTTGACAAAATTCAGCACCCTTTCATGATAAACACTTTCAACAAAATAGGAGAAGGGGAACTCAACAAAGAAGGTCATGCATGAAAAGTCTGCAGCTAATATACTGAATGGTGAAAAACTGACAGATTTTCTTCTAAGATTCAGAACAAGACAAAGGTGCCACTCTTAGCACTTCTATTCTACGTAATGCTGGAAGGTCTAGCTGGAGCAGCATGGCAAACAAAGGAAAGGCAACCAAGTCAGAGGGGAAGAGGTACAATTATCTGTTTCCAGATGACATGATCATATACATGGAAAAAATAAAGACTACATACACACACACACGTTAGAATTAATGAATTCAGTAAAATTATCAGAAAAAATCCATTTATAAATATCAGCGGTGTTACTATACACTTTCAATGGAGTATTCAGACTGGAAATAAGAATATGAACACCATCTCATTCACATAAGCAATAAATTAATAAATACTTAAGAATTATCCTAACCAAAGTGATGAGAGTTATACACTGAAAATTGTATAACATTGAAGAAGAAATTTAAAAAGTCACACGTAAATGGAAAGGCATCCTCTGTTCATGTATCAGGAGAATAAATATTGTTAAAATATCTTAATACCCAAAATTATCTAGTGATCAATACCATCACTGTAATATCCCAATGATGTTTTTTTAAGAAATAGAAAAAGAAAATCCCAAAATTCATGTGGAATCACAAAAGACCTCCAATAGCCAAAATCTCTTAAGCAAGGAGAAAGCTGAGATACCACAATTCTTGATATCAAATTTTTATTACAAACCTATACTAACCAAAAAGTAAGGTATTGGCACATCAAAAACAGGCTTATAAACCAATGGAGCAGAAAAGAGAATCCACAACTAACCCCATATATATATGACATATAATGACCGTGGATCTTCCACATGGGAGACAATAACATATACACACATGCACACTCAGCCATGAGAAAGAAGGAAATCCTGCTGTATGGGACAGCATAGATGGCATGGCTGGACATTGAGGGCATTGTGATAAGTGAAATAAGTCAGACAGAGAAAAATACATACTATATGGTGTCACCTAAATGGGGAATCTAAAACAGCTGACTGAACTCATAGAAACAGAAAGTACAATCGTAGTTACCATTGGCTATGGTTTGGGGTATGTGGGGAAGATTCTGGTCAAAGGGCACAACTTTAAGATGAGCTCTGGGGATCTAATGTACAGCATGATGATTATGCTGTGTTTATAGACATGAAATACTGTCAGTTAGACTGTATTACATAGCTGGAAGTTGCTAAGGGAGAAAATCTTAAATTTTCTCACCACAAAAAGAAAGTGGAAATTATGTTTTCTCATAGAGGTGTTAAGAAATCTTATAGTGGTGATCATCTTGCAATACATACATGAATCAAACCAACAGTTTGTATATCTTTAACTTACACAAGGTTATATATTAATTATATCTTACCTAAACTAGAAAAAATACAGCACCTCACACCTGTCAGGGTGGCTTTATTAAAAAGACTCATGGTAACAAGTAGTGTTGGGAATGTGGAGTGAAGGGAACATATCTGCACTCCTGGTGGAATGTAAATTGGTATATCCATTGTGAAAAGAGTATGGAGGTTCCTCAAACAGTTTAAAACAGAACTACCATCTGTTATACTACTACAGGCTATGTATCCAAAGGACCCGAAATCGTGATCATGGAGGATACCTGCACTCACAGGTTCACTGCCACATTATTCACGATGGTCAAGGTATGGATGCAGCTTTATTGGCCTTAACAGATGAAGCAACATACAGAGTGTGATATATATGTTATTCAGACTTAAAAAAGGGAAATCCTGCCATTTACAACATAAATGTAGCTGGAGGACATTGTGTTAAGTGACATAATCAAAGCACAGAGAAATTGCATTATCTCAGTTATATGTGGAAATCACATAATTCAATTCACAGAAGCAGAGTGTAAACCGGTGGTTACTTGGGCCCTGGGATTGTGGGGTATAAAGAGATATTGGTAAAGCATAGAAGGTATCAGTTATGTGGAATTAGTAAGTTATAGAGATGTAATATACAGCATGTTGACTATAGTTAACAATACCATATGGTATTCTTGAAATTGCAAAGAGGATAGATCTGACATTAAATCTAATCACACACAAATACACACACACAATGGTAACTATGTAAAGACAGTGTATATGTTAGTTTAATTGTGGTGATCTTTCACTTTATACATAAAGTAAAAAGTTGCACACCTTAAATACATACAAATTTTTTATCTCTAAAACATATCTCAAGAATGCTATTAAAAAAAATATGGTAAAGTCACTATTTAGATTCATGCAGTGACCCCAAGGTTCATACTCTTCGTCATTATAATCTACCACCTACCTTGAAGCTAAAATAAGTACAGTTTATAAAGACTGCATCAATTTCTTAATGTTTCCTGTGTTTCAACCATTTAAAAAGAAGGCATAATATAGGACACAGGTGTTAGTTATTGACTTGGGAAACATAAAACCTCATTGAAAAGCTTACTTCTGGTACTCCTTAGCAGAACATCCTTAAAGAATTTGTTGACTTTCCTCAACTTCAATTTTTCATCTGTAAATTTTTAATAGGAATACATAATTTTATACTATTTTTGTAAGACACAAATATGATGAAAACAAAAAAGTGTTGAACATATATGAGACACTACAGTTCTTGAAATTAAAGGATAATTTGAATTCATAATTTCTCTTTTAGGTGAATCACTTTTGAAAGTGGGTCTTCACTTCCACAAAATGGCTATAATATCCCACAAATTTTAAAACTTTTATCTCATTTTCCCAGTTATAATTTGACTCCAAGGATTGTTGACCCACATAAAACCTTCTGAAATTCTTTCCCTATATAACTTCTTATTCTATTAACATTATTTTAGCCTACATATTAGCTTATTTTAATTTCTTTTATATCTCTTACCTTTTTTTATTCATTTCTCTTAAAAGCAAACCATGAACACCTCAAGTGTATGTGTATGTGTACACGTACTGGTGTAATAGAGATGTAGATTATATAATTTTATGATGGGTCATGACATTTCCATTCTGTGTTAATTGCATGTCCCTTATTATGAATGGCATACTAATTGGGACACCAGCACAAACACTGACCTTCATATTGTTCCAGAAAGCAAGAAATAAGTCAGAACACAGAAAACATGTTATTTTACTGAATTTATCTTAAAATAATCTTTGTCAAGACAATATTGGTAAAGTTTTCCATTTAAATAGTGGCAACAGTCTTGGAAATGAAATGGAACCTTAACAATTGCTAAAGATGTGGTGCACTTTACTACATTGAAATCAGTGAACGTCAAATGGTCATGATACGACCTCTGGCATGCACAGCCGAGGTACAGCAGTTAATCTGTTCTGTCGTTCTGGGCACTGAAATTGAATTGGCAAATCTAACATGTCAGTCTATATGACACCTTTATTAGGAAAGCTCAGAGAAAACAAGCAGCAATAATGGGCTAAAATAGTGGGTTCTCTCTAAGTCCACTGACTGAAGACAAGTGTTAGTGATCACTACCCGGATGCCTATGGTGCTTTCCTTCATTTCCCTCACATACTCCAACTTCACACAGAATAATATCATCACTTTTTCCAACAAACCAGGTTATTTTCAAGTAACTTTAAGTACTTCATATCAAAAGGTATGCTCTATTTCTAGTGTATTTTTAATTTTTATTTAGTCTTGAAAAGATGCATTTCTTTACTTTATTTCATAGAGTTGTAGAATTCCATTGTTGTAGTCCCTATACATCAATCATGTAAATAGCTGAATATCCCATGCCTTTTTAACACTACATTTATAAAAACCCCATACATAAGTCTCAGCCATCTTAAGAGCCAAAAAAGCAATCAGGACTATAATAGAATATCATTACATTAAAGAGTCTTTGATACAGTAGTATGGAACATTTCATAGCCAAATGAATGATAAAATGAAGTGAACTTCTTGATACACAAAGTGAGTTCCTTTGCTTTGCAAGTGTTCAAGAGAAAGCAGGAAACCTTGTTTCAAATGTGTTCTGGAGGGAATTATAAGTCACAACAAACTAGTTACACTTTATTTATGGATCATCACATGTTGAAACAGTTGTGATTATGTATGTATGTGTGTGTGTTTGTGTATATATATATATATATATACATATATATATACACATATATTTGAGGACAGAAACACAGAAAAAAGTAAGGAGGTCAAGTGCATTGTAGTTGAATGCATGGGGGAGTCAGGATACACACTATGATATTGATCTGTAGAGATTCAGTCAAACCATGACTCATTAAGTACTCAGCCAAGGCCCGCAGTTCATCTTTTGCTTAAGTAGAAGTAATTTTGATATGCCATAGCTTTCTCATGGCATTTTTCACTTCTGCATTTCTCAGTGTGTAGATCAGGGGGTTGAGGAAGGGTGTCCCAATAGTATAAAATACAGACACCATCTTGTCCATAGGGAAAGTGGTTGGGGGACGTGTATAGATGAATATACATGGACCAAAGAATAAGATCACTACAGTGATGTGGGAAGTGCAAGTGGAGAGAGCTTTTTTCCTCCCTTCTGCACTGTGGTTTCGCAGAGAATGTAAGATGACAATGTATGAGATCATCAGAATCACAAAACTGCTTGAGCAAATGGCCCCACTATTAGACACCAACAGCAGGTTGATCACATAAATGTCCATGCATGCAAGTTTCAATAAGGGCTGCATATCACAAAAAAAATGATCAATCAAATTGGGTCCACAGAAAGGCAACTTCAAGGCCAGGATAATCTGAGCCATAGAATGTATAAAAGACCCAATCCACGCAAGAACAATCAGAATGATGCAGACTTGCCGACTCATGATGATTGGGTACCGCAAGGGCTTGCAGATGGCCACATAGCGGTCAACGGCCATGAGGATGAGGACAAAGATCTCCATGCAGCCAAACAAATGTAGTGCAAAGACTTGAGTCATGCACTCATTATAAGATATGATTTTCTTCGCGGAGAGAGCATCCACAATTAGTCTAGGGGCTGTGGAAGTTGAAAAGCAGGAATCAGCAAGGGACAAATAAAACAGGAAGAAGTACATGGGGCTCCCAAGTGTTTGGCTGGACTTGATGGTCACAATAATAAGCAAATTCCCCACTACTGTTCCTACATAGAATACGAGGAAGATTACAAAGACCATTTTCTGCTTCATAGGATCCTGTGTCAGTCCTAAGAGTATGAATTCAGTTATGCTGCTATTTTGTTGTGTCATTTTAGTTGATGTGGTGAAAGCACAGCTTAGGAATAATCTTCAAAGGAGAAATAAAAAAATTTTATGAAATGAATGCATATTTGGTGGTCAAATGTATATGCTTGGTTGCTTATCAATGGATAATCACTTACCTGCTATGAATTGTTTTATCTTTGATCTCACATCATATGCCACCACGATGACAGTGGAATCAATAATATTTATTTGATCCATTTACCTAACTGTATATGAAAACATTGAAATAAAATTAGACAAATATGAAACAATCAATGATTCTTCACACATAATAATCACTAACTGGGGTGATTTGGCATGAGTAAGTCACTTCTTCAGCTGAGTGCTTTCTGGAGTTTTCATCAAGGACTTGTCAATATCGGAGGGCCATGCTGCAGAAGGTAAGAAAACTTTTGCATGATTTACTCAGTATGATTGTACATTCCTTGAACCAAGTCCAGTTATAAAATACTGTCTGAAAATATGTAAATATGAAAGAATGATTGTCTAAACAATTTGGAGTCTTTCTTAATAAACCTAAACACAGTTGCACATATAGGAGATGTGGTGTAGGTGGAGAGACACACAATAAACATCACATTTTATCAATGAACACCCAGCCAACTGCCCATCATGAGACTTCCCTATATGTGTTGCCTGAAATAAGTTTATTTCCTTTCATTTTACCTCTCATACTCCTCTAATTGTTTAGATATTCAGTTCTATTAAATTTTGTACTTTTTTACTATGTTATGTTGTCAAAAGTTAAATCCTTCCCGTATTCATTGTTTTTCTTGGTCTTTCAATATGTTTCATTAATGCATAAGAGTCACTGAGACTAAAATGAAGGAAAAATACAAGGGAAAATTTGCTGTAAATCAGAATATGTATTGAAATTTCTGGTTTACTATTGAGCACCAGGCGTTGAAAAATGAGCTCAGGAAACTCCAAATCATCCCTGAAACTTTTCAGTAGAATTCTTATGATAATATATCTTGAGCTTCCTGTACTTTGATTTCAAGTAAGAAAAGATAGACATAAAAAGAGAACTAAGATTTATTAATAATTAATAAGGATAAATAGCACACTTAAACACACAATTATATAAATGAATTGCACATGAATACAAGGCATGTACGTGTACTCCCTGTGTAAAGAAGCTGCATTCTTTGCATTAGAGATGTGAGCAATACCTAATTGTTAGCAACTGCCCTTCCATAAACTTTGGTAATACATCACTATCATGATGATTGTGATTCACTAGAAAGTTCAGCTTTTAAAACTGTATCCGAAGAGATGGTTTATTATTCACACTGGCATATCATTGACCCATCACAACTTTTTAGTGGTATAAGCAGGAAGGTCAACAATATTTTTTAAAGCAAAAATATGACCCAAATGTTTAAGGTGGTGAGTCCACTATCGAGGTAATTCTGGAACTCGGTGCTTTTCAGTCGTATCATACACCACCACAATGACATTAACTACATGTTTGCTGGCTTTCTTGGATGTTTTCCAAGCATGCTCTTGTGAAAGCTCTTAAACATACAAACATTTTTGGTGGTTTATAGCAATTATGAATAAAATATTAAATATCTGTATTTGTATATCTATACATATATATAGATACATAGATAGGTACATATGCATAATTCGCATGGTTTATGTGAATCCACTAATAAATATACATAAATTATGTGGATTATATGCATGTGTGTGTATATACATTTATACTTATATATAGATTCATAGACATACAAATATGCACATATTTTAAAATTATATACCCAAAATGCCATATTTTAGATTGAAGTAACATAAGGATGAGAATTTTGGCCAATAAAGTATGAATTCCAGCAACTAAGTAAATGCAGGTGATAAAAAAATATTTGTTGAATGAAGAACCAGAATTAAGTAAATATCCCATACCTACAATTAGATAGTGTTCTATACTATTCTATATTCAGTTACCATTGAGAAAAAGGGTAGCCTGCATTCTGCCATATCCACATCAAAATTATCATCTCCAGGAAGCATTTACAGGAACACCCAACTTACATTATTTCCATTTGCTCAACTCCGATAGCCCTTACCTATTAGTTCCCATTTCCATCAGGAGCTGCTGTGCACACGTTTCATTTCCATCACCTCACTGTAGAATGCAAGGCGCTCCTAGAAATGTCCTAAACATTCCATCCTTCCACCAATGTGTTGTGTGTATGAGATACTTACAGTGGTATTGATCAGACTCATCTTCCAAGTAAGAAATACAACTAGCTTAATCCCCAATTCAAATTTACCAGCTTCGTAAAAGCTTATGCAGAGATGTGAATGTTCAGTTTCCCTCTTTTCTTCCGAAGACACCGTAGGCACCCTCTGCTCAAATTACATAAAGAAGTGCTTCTAAAATTCCATCTGATTATCTGGAACCAGAGTATCTTTGATCTCACTAAGAGACTAGGTTCTCCCCTACATGCCAGATTTCAGGCTAAGACTGTTCCAGATTCATCCCACACTTTCTGAATCCACTCTCACACAGGATTCTGACTGGGAAATGCTTCACATCTGCCTTCCCTGGAGGAGTACTTAAACATGAATGATGCAAAATATCAGAGTCTGGGGAACGTCATTCCCTGAAGTGTCCCTCCCCTTCCTAGTTAAGAAACATGGGCCTGATGTGATAAACAATTTAATCTCCAATATGTATTACTACATCATGGAAAAAAGATGGTCTCTTCTTGCAATTAGATGGATATTTTGCCCTAAATGACATCTTTTGGCTAGAAAAACTAATGATCACCTAGTGCCCAGGACTGAGTTTCTTATGCCTTCTTCAATAAAATGAAATAGGGTTTCATGAAAAAATGACTGATTCTAGGTTTGGGACAGGGAATGTATAAGAGGACCTAAGGCATATTGTAATGTTAGAAGGTAAGCAAGTGCTAACACACATACACACACACACACACACACACACACACACACATATACTCACATCATGTTGAAGATATGCCAAAGGGAACACAGGAGCCTATGAAAAATGCCCCAGTGCCCAAAGCTGGAAAATATTTCAGCATCAAAATGAATAACACAAAATTTAAACATAACCCAAAGTATAAAATAATTATTTATGAGTTAAAACGATAAAAATATTTGAAAAAATAAATAAATTGATAGAGGAGAATAGACCAAATAATTCAAAATGATTTATGAAGATATTCTGCCCTCAAACTCTCCACGTCTTAAGTTTGGGCCGTACATGGTGACTTCCTTCTGAAAGGCACATGTGGAGTGGGGAGGGCGTGACTTCACAAAGGGGACATATGACAGCACTACTTCAGTCAGATGACCAAGATTAATAGCAACAGTGATAAGTCACATTGAGATTATGTTCCCACTGATATGATATGATGAAAATGGCCTCTCACCTCTGTGGTCTTTCTCCAAATAATCCACAACCCTTAACCTTGAGTATCAGAATATCAGAATAGCAGGCAAACCTCAGCTGAGGGTTTTCGTACAAAACGTCCATCTGGGGAGCCAACATGGCGGCGTGAGTAGGACAGTGGGAATCTCCTCCCAAAAACATATATACTTTTGAAAATACAACAAACAACTAGCCCTAAAAGAGAGACCAGAAGACGCAGGACAGTGGCCAGACTGCAGCTACACCAGCGAGAACCCAGCAACTGGTGAAAGGGGTGAGACACAAGCCCCGGCCCGGCGGGACCCGAGCGCCCCTCCCCCCAGCTCCCGGCGGGAGAACAATAGGCAGAGCGGGAGGGAGACGGAGCCCAGGACTGCCGAACACCCAGCCCCAGCCATCCGGGCCAGAGCGCAGACACAGTACGTGCCCAGGGGGCCCTGGATACTGGGGGAACAGGGAGTAAGACCTCTGAGCGGGTGCCGAAGCTGATGCCCCTGTGACAAAGAAAAGCGGGGGCTTTTTGAAAGCCTTAAAGGGACAGGGACTTAACAGCTTGACGGAAACAACCCAGGTCACAGTACAGCAGCTGGAAATTACAGGGAAAACTGGGCGCACTAACCCCCTGGGCAACAGCTCTGAGACCCCTCATGGAGGCAAACAGTCAAACAGCCCCCCCATCCATTACCCCAATGGGCGCTGCGAAAGCAGAGAAGCAGCCTGAGACAAATTCCGCCCACAGAAAGGGAAATTCCTCCCTTCCGGCCAGGCAAGACACAAAGACCCACTCTACACGCAATTACCCAACACAAGCCACTAGGGGTCGTAGTTGTCCCAGTAAAGAAAGGCCAGTAGCAAGTGAAAATTTTGGCCCTCCCAGCTGACAGTCAATAGCACCTGTCAACATGAAAGGGCAAAAAAATATGATCCAGACAAGACTAACCCAGACAGCTTCAGCATCTGCTACATCTTCCCCTGAGAAGGAACCTGGGGAGATAGATTTAGCCAGTCTTCCTGAAAAAGAATTCAAAAAAAAGTCATAACCATGCTGATGGACTTGCAGAGAAATATGCAAGAACTAAGGAAGGAGAATTCAGAAATAAAACAAGCTCTGGAAGGACTTCAAAACAGAATGGACGAGATGCAAGAGACCATTAATGGACTAGAAAACAGAGAACAGGAACGCAGAGAAGCTGATGCAGACAGAGATAAAAGGATCTACAGGAATGAAAGAATTTTAAGAGAGCTGAGTGACCAATCAAAAAGGAATAATACACGCATCATTGGAATAGCAGAAGAAGAAGAGACAGAAAAAGGGATAGAAAATATCTTTGAAGAAATAATTGCTGAAAACTTCCCCAAACTAGGGGAAGAAATGGCCTCTCAGACCACAGAGGTACACAGAACTCCCATGACAAGGGATCCAAGGAGGGCAACACCAAGAAACATAATAATTAAAATGGCAAAGATCAAAGACAAGAAAAAATATTAAAGGCAGCCAGAGAGGAAAAAAAGGTCACCTACAAAGGAAAATCCATCAGGCTATCATCAGACTTCTCAACAGAAACCCTACAGGCCAGAAGAGAATGGCATGATATACTTAATAGAATGAAACAGAAGGGCCTCAAACCAAGACTACTGCATCCAGCACGAAGATCATTTAAATATGAAGGAGGGATTAAACAATTCCCAGACAAGCAAAAGTTGAGGGAATTTGCCTCCCACAAACCACCTCTACAGGGCATCTTACAGGGACTGCTCTAGATGGGAGCACTCCTAAAAAGAGTGCAGAACAAAACACCCAACATATGAAGAAGGGAGGAGGAGGAATAAGAAGGAGGAGAAATAAAGAATCATCAGACTGTGTTTATAATAGCTCAACAAGCGAGTTAAGTTAGGCAGTAAGATAGTAAAGAAGCTAACCCTAAATCTTTGGTAACCACAAACTTAAAGCCTGCAATGGCAATAAATTCATACCTTCCAATAATCACCATAAATGTAAACGGACTGAATGCACCAATCAAAAGACACAGAGTAATAGAATGGATAAAAAAGCAAGATCCATCCATATGCTGCTTACAAGAGACTCACCTCAAACCCAAAGACGCGCACAGACTTAAAGTCAAGGGATGGAAAAAGATATTTCAAGCAAACAACAGAGACAAGAAAGGATGTGTTGCAATTCTGGTATCAGACAAAACAGACTTCAAAATAAAGAAAGTAACAAAAGACAAATAAGGACATTACATTATGATAATGGGCTCAGACCATCAAGAGGATATAACCATTATAAATATATATGCATTCAATACAGGAGCACCAACATACCTGAAACAAATATTAACAGAACTAAAGGAGGAAATAGAATGCAATGCATTCATTTTAGGAGACTTCAACACACCACTCACTCCAAAGGACAGATCCACCAGACAGAAAATAAGTAAGGATACAGAGGCACTGAACAAAACACTAGTACAGATGGACCTAACAGACATCTAGAGAACTCCACATCCAAAAGCAACAGGGTACACATTCTCCTCAAGTGCACACGGAACATTCTCAAGAATAGACCACATACTAGGCCACAAAAAGAGCCTCAGTAAATTCCAAAAGATTGAAATCCTACCAACCAACTTTTCAGACAACAAAGGCATTAAACTAGAAATAAACTGTTCAAAGAAAGCAAAAAGGCTCACAAACACATGGAGGCTTAACAACATGCTCCTAAATAATCAATGGATCAATGACCAAATCAAAATGGAGATCCAGCAATATATGGAAACAAATGACAACAACAACACTAAGCCCCAACTTCTGTGGGACACAGCAAAAGCAGTCTTAAGAGGAAAGTATATAGCAATCCAAGCATATTTAAAAAAGGAAGAGCAATCCCAAATGAACGGTCTAATGTCACAATTATAGAAATTGGAAAAAGAAGAACAAATGAGGCCTAAGGTCAGCAGAAGGAGGGACATAATAAAGAACAGAAAAGAAATAAATAAAATTGAGAAGAATAAAACAATAAAAAAATCAATGAAACCAAGAGCTGGTTCTTCAAGAAAATAAACAAAATAGATAAGCCTCTAGCCAGACTTATTAAGAAGAAAAGAGAGTCAACACAAATCAACAGTATCAGAAATGAGAATGGAAAAATCACGACGGACCCCGCAGAAATACAAAGAATTATTAGAGACTTCTATGAAAACCTATATGCTAACAAGCTGGGAAACCTAGGAGAAATAGGCAACTTCCTAGAAAAATACAACCTTCCAAGACTGACCCAAAAAGAAACAGAAAATCTAAATAGACCAATTACCAGCAACGAAATTGAAGAGGTAATCAAAAAACTACCAAAGAACAAAACGCCCGGGCCAGATGGATTTAACTCAGAATTTTATCACACATACAGGGAAGACATAATACCCATTCTCCTTAAAGTTTTCCAAGAAATAGAAGAGGAGGGGATACTCCCAAACTCATTCTATGAAGCTAACATCACCCTAATACCAAAACCAGGCAAAGACACCACCAAAATAGAAAACTACAGACCAACATCCCTGATGAACATAGACACAAAAATACCCAACAAAATTTTAGCAAACCGAATTCAAAAATACATCAAAACCATCGTACACCATGACCAAGTGTGATTGATCCCAGGGATGCAAGGATGGCACAACATACGAAAGTCCATCAATATCATCCACCACATCAAAAAAAGAAAGACAAAAACCACATGATTATCTCCATAGATGCTGAAAAAGCATTTGACAAAGTTCAACATCCATTCATGATAAAAACTCTCAGCAAAATGGGAATAGAGGGCAAGTACCTCAACATTATAAAGGCCATCTATGAAAAACCCACAGCCAACATTATATTGAACAGCGAGAAGCTGAAAGCATTTCCGCTGAGATTGGGAACTAGACAGGGATGCCCACTCTCCCCACTGTTATTTAACATAGTACTGGAGGTCCTAGCCACGGCAATCAGACAAAACAAAAAAATACAAGAAATCCAGATTGGTAAAGAAGAAGTTAAACTGTCACTATTTGCAGATGACATGATACTGTACATAAAAAACACTAAAGACTCCACCCCAGAACTACTAGAACTGATACCGGAATACAGCAAAGTTGCAGGATACAAAATCAACACACAGAAATCTGTGGCTTTCCTATATACCAACAATGAACCAACAGAAAGAGAAATCAGGAAAACAACTCCATTCACAATTGCATCACAAAAAATAAAATACCTAGGAATAAACCTAACCAAAGAAGTGAAAGACTTATACTCTGAAAAATACAAGTCACTCTTAAGAGAAATTAAAGGGGACACTAACAGATGGAAACTCACCCCATGCTCGTGGCTAGGAAGAATTAAAATCATCAGAATGGCCATCCTGCCCAAAGCAATATACAGATTTGATGCAATCCCTATGAAACTACCAGCAACATTCTTCAATGAACTGAAACAAATAATTCAATAATTCATATGGAACCACCAAAGACCCCGAATAGCCAAAGCAATCCTGAGAAAGAAGAATAATGTAAGGGGGATGTCACTCCCCAACTTCAAGCTCTATTATAAAGCCATAGTAATCAAGACAATTTGGTACTGGCACAAGAACAGAGCCACAGACCAATGGAACAGGCTAGACAATCCAGATATTAACCCAGACATATATGGTCAATTAATATTTGATAAAGGAGCCACGGACATACAATGGCAAAATGACAGTCTCTTCAACAGATGGTGCTGGCAAAACTGGACAGCTACATGTAGGAGAATGAAATTGGACCATTGTCTAACCCCATATACAAAAGTAAACTCAAAATGGATCAAAGACCTGAATGTAAGTCACGAAACCATTAAACTCTTCGAAGAAAACATAGGCAAAAACCTCTTAGACATAAACATGACTGACCTCTTCTTGAACATATCTCCCCGGGCAAGGAAAACAACATCAAAAATGAACACGTGGGACTATATTAAGCTGAAAAGCTTCTGTACAGCAAAAGACACCATCAATAGAACAAAAAGGAACCCTACAGTATGGGAGAATGTATTTGAAAATGACACATCCGATAAAGGCTTGGCGTCCAGAATATATAGAGCTCACATGCCTCAACAAACAAAAAACAAATAACCCAATTAAAAAATGGGCAAAGGAACTGAACAGACGGTTCTCCAAAAAAGAAATACAGATGGCCAACAGACACATGAAAAGATGCTCCACATCGCTAATTATCAGAGAAATGCAAATTAAAACTACAATGAGGTATCACCTCACACCAGTAAAGATGGCTGCCATCCAAAAGACAAACAACAACAAATGTTGGCGAGGCTGTGGAGAAAGGGGAACCCTCCTACACTGCTGGTGGGAATGTAAACTTGTTCAACCATTGTGGAAAGCAGTATGGAGGTCCATCAAAATGCTCAAAACAGACATACCATTTGACCCAGGAATTGCACTCCTAGGAATTTACCGTAAGAATGCAGCAATCAAGTATGAGAAAGACCAATGTACCCCTATGTTTATCACAGCACTATTTACAATAGCCGAGAATTGGAAGCAACCTAAATGTCCATCGATAGATGAATGGATAAAGAAGATGTGGTACATATACACAATGGAATACTACTCAGCCATAAGAAAAGGGCAAATCCAACCATTTGCAGCAAAATGGATGGAGCTGGAGAGTATTATGCTCAGTGAAACAAGCCAAGCAGAGAAAGAGAAATACCAAATGATTTCACTCATCTGTGGAATATAAGAAACAAGGAAAAACTGAAGGAACATAATAGCAACACAATCACAGAACTCAAGAAAGGACTAACAGGTACCAAAGGGAAAGGGACTGGGGAGGATGGGTGGGTAGGGAGGGATAAGGGGGGGCAGAAAAAGAGGGGTATTAAGATTAGCATCCATAGCGGTGTGGGAGAAAGGGCAGGGCTGTACAACACATAGAAGACAAGTAGTGATTCTACAACAGTTTGCTACGCTGATGGACAGTTACTGTAATGGTGTATATAGGGGGGACCTGGTATAGGGGAGATCCTAGTAAACAAAGTATTCGTCATTTAAGTGTAGATTAATGATTAAAATAAATAAATAAATAAATAAAGCAGTGCCTGTGTGGTGACTTCCAATGAGTTCTACACAATGATATAAAGGGCATATAAAAGTGTAGGCAAAGGGTCTGTTTGTGTTTATACAGAGGATCAAAGCCTTATTTGGCTACCCCAAAAATGAACTAAGATACGACATGAAAAAGAACTTCCAACATCAGCACTCTCGGGAAGACTCATGACAGAAGATGATCAGCAAAAAAAAACCCAACAAAGATCCACGCACTGCTACAGCTGTAGATGCACTCATCCAACCAGTTCCTGGACTTGCCATGGGAATGATGAAGGAGATATCTAAGCCGGCCTGTGCATACAGTAAAACAACAAATTGGACTGGATCTATACTGTTGGAACTCAACCAAGAATTAGGAGAAGTGCAAATTGAGCACTCCAAAATCTTACAACCACAGACTATTTATTGTTAAAAGAACATATGGGATGTGATCAGTCCCCAGGAATGGGTTGTTCTAATTTATCTGAATTCTCTCAGACTGTTTAAGTTCATTTGGACAATATCCACCATATCATAGATAAGTTTTCACAAATGCCTAAGGTGCCTAACTGGTTTTCTTGGTTTCACTGGAGATGGCTGGTAATTACAGGTATGCTTTGGTTAGGTAACTATATTCCTATTATCTTAATGTGTGTGCACAATTTAATTAGTAGTTTAAAACCTATCCATGCTGAAGTTACTCTACAAGAAGATATGTCAAAGAAATAATCAATGTTCCTAGGTTTTCTTCTGCATGCTACTTCTATAGCTTTTCTTCTTCCTACCTAATCACAAACTTTAAATAGAACTCGTGCCACATGTCGAATTTACCGAGTATCATAATTCTTCCAAGTGGTAAAAACACCTCAAGACAAATGCTGGGCATAGAAGCCACAGGGCATAAATATGCAAAGAAGTAAAAAGCTAACCTTTTCAAACAATAAGGCTTCTCTCTTTCACTTACCAACTTAACATTTCCCTGTATGGCCCCAGAAGATGACTGGTTAGCCAGAGACGGGTAAGATTCCTCAAGGGAGGAACAACCTAAGACAGGCACAGTCGCAGGGGGCCATCTGGTGAGAAAATGGGGAGCAGCAGAGGTGAGGCTTAGAACCTCCCCCCTCATGTTCTGAGAGAAATCTTCTGCATACATGGATGTTTATTGCCCTCGTCTAGCTCGGATTAACATATAGTCTACAGGCACACACCTGATCATCTACATTTGCTCTCTTACAACACTAAACTCTGTTTTCTACCTTTATCTCGCATCTACCTACCACTTCAGCATTTTATTAAAAATAATAATAATAGAGAAATGTGGTATCCACATATAAATCAAGTTTAAAAATCAAATGAATATTCATATTTGAACTGACTGTTTATAGTTCATAATGCATGAACAAAACCGAAAGCTTCTGTGATGACTGCCCTTGCACTGTTCACCATGTAACTTATTCACTATGTAAGAATTTGTACTCCATGTAAGAATTTGTTCGTTATGCCTCAGAAGATTGGACACTGATGAAAATTAGGCTTGGGGTGGATTAATGAATGTGCATTGAGTATTGACCCCCCTATACAGAAATTTATTGTTGTTAACAACTATTTGATCAATAAATATGAGAGATGGCCTCACAAAATATATATATATATATATATATATATATATAAACACACTTCCAATTGTAAAATAAATAAGTAACCGGGATGTAATGTATAGCATAAGGAATATAATCAAAATATTGTAACAACTTGGTATGGTGATAGCTGGTACCTAGAATTATCATGTATATAAATGTTGAGTCACTGTGTTGTACACCTGAAACTAATGTAATGTAATACTGTGTGTCAACTACCCTTCAATAAAAAAAAAAAATGTCCATCTGATTTTCTTCAAAATTTCCAAGGTCATCTCTAATAAGGAATGTCAGAGAAACTGTCACTGCCCACAGGTGCCAAACCACATGTGACAGCTTCATGTAATGTGGTATCCTATATCAGGTTTTGGAGAAGAAAAATAAAATTAGTGAAGACTAATTCATTAGGAATCTGGTTGAAGTATGGATTTTAGTTACTAATAATTTATTTTAAAAATGATTTAATAGCATCAATTGATTTATTTGGACAAATGCATCATACTAATATAAGATGGTAATAAGGGAAACAGTGTGGAGTTTATCAAAACTTTATATTAATTTTACAACTTGCCTGGAAATATAAACCTGCTATCTAACATAAACTTGATTAAAAATGAATGGCATGTTCATTTAACACATCCTCAAAATTTATCTGTTTTGTAATATGTCAGAAACTCCTTTCCTTTTAATGTTGAATCATATTCCATTGTATGCAGAACACATTCTCTTTATCTATTTATGTGTTGATGGGCTCTAGGGTTGCTTACACATTTTGGCAGTTGTGAATGTGCCATAAACACAAGTGTACAAGTATCACTTTTAGTCCCTGCTTTAAATTCTTTTGGTATATATCCAGAAGGAGAATTGCTGGATCTAATGGACATACTATTTTTAATTTTCTGAGGAATGTCAAACTGTCTTTCAAACAGGCTGCTTCATTTTACATTCTCATGAACAGGGCACAAGTGTGTGAAGTGATGTTGGGCATCTATTCATATGCTCTTTGCCCATTTGTATGTATTCTTTACTCACTTTAAAATCAGGTTGTCATTGAGTTTTAGGAATTCCTTGTATATTCTGGATAGTGACTCCTTATCAGATGTATATTTGAAAGTTTTTCTTCCTATTCCATTAGTTGCTTATCCCTCTGTTGACTGTGGTCTTTGATGCACAGAAATTTTTAATTTCAATGTAATCCATTTAATCTATTTTTTCTTCAGTAACCTGTGTGTTTGGTGCCAAATTTAAGAAATTATTGCCTCATCTAATGTCCTGAAGCTTTCCCTCTATATTTTCTTCTGTTTTACAGTTTTAGCTATTATGTTTAGTTCTTTCATCCATTTTGAGCTATTTTGTATATGGTGTAAGTTAAGGGTCAACTTTTATTCTTCAGCATGGGAATATCAAGTTTCCATCACCATTTGTTGAAAAAACTATCCTTTCCCCATTGGATGCTCTTGGTACCCCTGTAGAAATTCATATGACCAAAGTGATGGTATATTTCTGGGCTTTCTAAACTATTCAATTAGCCTAGATGCTGGACTTTATACAAGTATCACACTGTTCTGATAACTATACTTTTACAATAAGTTCTGAAATCAAGAAGTGTGTGACCCCCAACTTAGTTGTTCTCAAGTCTTTTATGATTATGGGGTCCTTTGAGATTTCACATGAAATTTTCAGATTTTTCTATATCTGCAAAATTGTCATGAAGATTTGATAGGGATTTTATTGAATCTGTTTTAGGTATTATTGATGCTAAGCAATATTAAGTCTTCCAATCCATGAAAATGTGATATGTTTCAGAACACGCACACACACACACACACACACACATATAAGAAGAGATTTATACTAGGAATTGTCTCTTGTGTGTATGTAGGTTGGCAAGTACAAAATCTGTACAGCTAATGCCTCATTTTGAGTCAGAAGACCAGAAACTATTGTAAAGCAGTAATATCTGCTGTCCCAGTTCAGGTCCATAGGCAGGAAGCTGCTGTAGAATCAGGAAGAGTTAATGTGTCAGTGTGCAGACCGTCAGACAGGAAGAGCTGGTGTTTCAGTTTGAAAGCTCTCAGGCAGCAGAATTCCCTTAGAGGACGTCATCCTTTTGTAAGGGTCAAGCATTCAGTTGGATGAGGACCACCTACATTAGTGAGGGCAACCTGCCTTGCAGTCTACCAGTTCAAATGTTGATATCATCTAGGCAGACCTCACACTCACAAAACCAAACAATATTCAAGTAAATATTTGTGCACACTCTGGCCCAGCACAATTAAAACATAAAATTAACCAAAACAAGTCCACTGCTTCAACTTAGTACCTAGATACATCTCCTTAAAGATACTTAATCTCCAAATAAAATCATTACTAAGGTCATAATTCCATATAACATCATACAACTGTCCTGTGTACAACTGAAAAGGAATAACCCCTGCCCCAGAAGGGAAGGTAAATTTTTGGGCTAATTGTAACTCCAGGGGAAAATCTGTCTCCCAGCTCAGTGTAAATTACCTTTGAAACCCAAATCAGTCAAAGGGAGAAATTAAGTGGGAGAAACCCGTTTATTGCTTACAAGCACTTGTCCACTTCTGCTCTCCCATGTCTTTCATGACCTGGCTGCAAAAATGGACCCCACCCAACCCCTCCAGTCCAGATATTCCATCGCTCCACCCACCATGTAATCATGTATTGACATGGAGATGAACTACTTCTCTCCACCCCTTGGAAACACCTATTGATATGGAGATGAATTAAGCCAGGCAAGAGATTCTGGAAATAATGGAATTTTATCCACAGTTATCTTTGTTCTTCTCCTTAATATCTTGTAAATTAGATACTGCAATAGAAAATTGGAAATACTAAAATATTATATGGAAACTCAAGATATCTTATGGTACATGGTAAGGTAAGAGAGGAAAGAAAACAAAGATGTTAGCTTAACGTATGTACTCACATACACAAATATATTCATAATATAAGGAGGACAAAGAACAATTACAGTCTTTATTTCTGAAACTGGTCACTTTGTTAGGAATGTTAGGTAGAAAGATACACATGAGCAGCTGGGGAAGGGGAAGATAAGGTTCAAGGAAAATAACTGCCCAAGTTGCCCATGTAGGGGTGCCCACGTGAAAACAACAAAGGTTTTGCAGGGAGATAACTTCTTGCCTATTGGGCACAGGACAAACCATTCCCAACAAGGTCCCAACGCGGGTGCAAACAAAACTAAGAACCGCCAAACCACACCTCCACATAATCTAATTAAAGTGAAATTGCTATTTTGCAGTCCTCTCCACCATGAGCTTTTCCGTGTGCATTTTGGGGAAAGACATGCTGACCAAGAGGAATGACCTCACCCTGTCAATCAAAGAAGTGTCTCCCAGCTAGGTAAGGATAAAGAGACCCTCCCCTATAGCTTTGGGCCTCTGTCCACCTTGACTCTAGCCCACTCCTCCCTTGGAGTGTATTAAAATAAAACTTTCACTCTGCTTTACTATTGCATCTCTGCCTTTCAATTCTTTGCTGCGGTGGGAGGAGAACTGAGGCGAACAAACTCAGCCATAACAACATGGTCATAGCTGGTATTTCTAATTATTTTTTCTGTTTCTCATTTGTTTTCAGTGTGCCCTCAGCAAGCTCCAAAGCTGATCAGGGTTCTTCACCTGGTGGGGTGACACAGAGCTTCACTGCTGAAGAGTCTGGGCCATTAGTAGCTCTGCTTGGATTGGGTTGTCATAGTTTACGACTGACCTTAATCATTGCTAAGACATGAACAGGCTTCCTGTCTGTTTCACTTCTAGGAACACCATAATAAACTAGCAACACTGTTAATCTGCTTGTGTTGATTATTCTCATGGCTGCTTTCACTCTGCTGTACCGTGGGGTAGCCACGCCCTACCTTGCCTTTGAGGGTTGAGTGGCACCACTTGGCCACTGTTACCTGCGATCAAATGACTCACACTTCTTTTAGATTTACCAGTCCAGTGACCATAGTTCCCACCAGAGGTCTGGCCTACAGAAAACAGTGATCACAGAGCTTTTGAAGTACACTGTGGCCCTGCCTACAAATTTATTTCTTATGGTAATGATGAAAAGTATGCCTTCTGGACCTTCCCAGGGTGGTTAAGTAGATCTTAAAGGACAAATCCATTCTAACATTCCGCTCTCCCTAGGCCTTTGAATCTCTTTCTGTACATTGAACCAAGTGAGGTCTGGCATTGCTAATTGGCTCACTATGGGCACCAACCAGACAAACTGTTAGACTTTTCTGCAATATTAAATGAAGAATTTGTTCTTAGTGAGCCCATGGCACTAAATTTGGCATGATAGAAATTATGGCTCTTCTCTAATTGTCCCACACCTTTTATGTCCACTGCTATATATATTCCACAAAACTCTTTCTGTATAAATTAGAGAACTCAAGTAGCATTTGGAATATAGTGGATCTCCTCTGGGGTCACACTTTGTACCTCACCTTTAGGGACCTCCTGGGACATCAGTGTAGTTCCAAGTCTGTAAGCAAGGAAAGGTAGTGGAGGGGTGTCCTGAGGAGAATCAGCTTTCTTTCATGGCAACTGCCTCAGGGGAGGCCATTAGAGGTTCCTCAAAGGATGTGGGATGATCCTTCTGACTGAGGGAGAAGCTTCTCCCACCGACAAGGAAGACTCATCTAACTGTTTCATCTTCTCAGTTTCCTCAATCTTCCTGGAATCTAAGTCAGAGTCTAGTTTTTATCCATGACTCTTCCTTCTCAAATCATCATCATTGGGAGCGGAGCCAACATGGCGGGGTGAGTAGGACAATGGGAATCTCCTCCCGAAAACATATATATTTTTGAAAATACAACAAATACAACTAATCCTAAAAGAGAGACCAGAAGACACAGGACAACAGCCAGACTACAACAACACCAGCGAGAACCCAGCGCCTGGTGAAAGGGGTAAGATACAAGCCACGGCATGGCGGGACCCAAGCACACCTCCCCCCAGCTCCCGGCGGGAAGGAGAGGGAGCCCAGGACTGCTAAACACCCAGCCCCAACCACCCGCGCCAGAGTGCAGGCACAGTGCATGCGTAGAGGGCTGGTAACTAATGAAATAGGGCAGCAAGACCTCTGAGCGGGTGCCGAAGCTGATGCCCCTGTGACAAAGAAAAGCGGAGGCTTTTTGAAAGTCTTAAAGGGACAGGGATTTAACAGCTGGACGGAAACAGCATAGGTCACAGCCCAGTGGCAGGAAATTACAGGGAAAACCGGGCGCACTAACCACCTGGGAAACAGCTCTGAGACCCCTCATGGGGGTAAACAGCCAAACAGCCCCCCTGTCCATTACCCCTCCGGGCGCTGCAAAAGCAGAGAAAGGGCCTAAGGCAAATGCCGCCCAGAGAAAGGGAGATCCATCCATATCGGCCGGGCAAGACACAAACACCCAGCCTACTCGCAATTACCCAACACAAGCCACTAGAGGTCGCAGTTGTCCCAGTAAAGAAAGGCCAGTAGCAAGTGAAAAGTTTTGCCCTCCCAGCCGACAGTCAATAGCACCTGTCAACATGAAAAGGCAAAAAAATATGATCCAGACAAGACTAACCCAGACAGCTTCGGCATCTGCTACATCTTCCCCTGAGAAGGAACCTGGGGAGATAGATTTAGCCAGTCTTCCTGAAAAAGAATTCAAAACAAAAGTCATAACCATGCTGATGGACTTGCAGAAAAATATGCAAGAACTAAGGAAGGAGAATACAGAAATAAAACAAGCTCTGGAAGGACTTCAAAACAGAATGGACGAAATGCAAGAGACCATTAATGGACTAGAAAACAGAGAACAGGAATGCAGAGAAGCTGAAGCAGAGAGAGATAAAAGGATATCCAGGAATGAAAGAATTTTAAGAGAGCTGAGTGACCAATCAATAAGGAATAATACACGCATCATCGGAATAGCAGAAGGAGAAGAGACAGAAAAAGGGATAGAAAATGTCTATGAAGAAATAATTGCTGAAAACTTCCCCAAACTAGGGGAAGAAATGGCCTCTCAGACCACAGAGGTACACAGAACTCCCATGACAAGGGATCCAAGGAGGGCAACACCAAGAAACATAATAATTAAAATGGCAAAGATCAAAGACAAGAAAAAATATTAAAGGCAGCCAGAGAGAAAAAAAAAGGTCACCTACAAAGGAAAACCCATGAGGCTATCATCAGACTTCTCAACAGAAACCCTACAGGCCAGAAGAGAATGGCATGATATACTTAATAGAATGAAACAGAAGGGCCTCAAACCAAGACTACTGTATCCAGCACGAATATCATTTAAATATGAAGGAGGGATTAAACAATTCCCAGACAAACAAAAATTGAGGGAATTTGCCTCCCACAGACCAGCTCTACAGGGCATCCTACAGGGACTGCTCTAGATGGGAGCACTCCTAAAAAGAGCACAGAACAAAACACCCAACATATGAAGAAGAGAGAAGGAGGAATAAGAAGGGAGAGAAATAAAGAATCATCAGACTGCGTTTATAATAGCTCAACAAGCGAGTTAAGTTAGACAGTAAGGTAGTAAAGAAGCTAACCCTGAAACTTTGGTAACCACAAACTTAAAGCCTGCAATGGCAATAAATTCATACCTTTCAATAATCACCCTAAATGTAAATGGACTGAATGCACCAATCAAAAGACACAGAGTAATAGAATGGATAAAAAAGCAAGATCCATCCATATGCTGCTTACAAGAGACTCACCTCAAACCCAAAGACGCGCACAGACTTAAAGTCAAGGGATGGAAAAAGATATTTCATGCAAACAACAAAGAGAAGAAAGCAGGTGTTACAATTCTGGTATCAGACAAAACAGACTTCAAAATAAAGAAAGTAACAAAAGACAAAGAAGGACATTACATAATGATAAAGGGCTCAGTGCATCAAGAGGATATAACCATTATAAATATAAATGCACCCAATACAGGAGCACAAAATATGTGAAACAAATGCTAAATAACTAAAGGAGGAAACAGAATGCAATGCATTCATTTTAGGAGACTTCAACATACCACTCACTCCAAAGGACAGATCCACCAGACAGAAAATAAGTAAGGACACAGAGGCACTGAACAACACACAAGAACAGGTGGACCTAATAGACATCTACAGAACTCTACTTCCAAAAGCAACAGGATACACATTCTTCTCAAGTGCACATAGAACATTCTTCAGAATAGACCACATATTAGGCCACCAAAAGAGCCTCAGTAAATTCCAAAAGTCTGAAATCCTACCAACCAACTTTTCAGACCAAAAAGGCATAAAATTAGAAATAAACTGTACAAAGAAAGCGAAAAGGCTCACAAACACATGGAGGCTAAACAACACGCTCCTAAATAATCAATGGATCAATGACCAAATCAAAATGGAGATCCAGCAATATATGGAAACAAACGACAACAACTACACTACGCCCCAACTTCTGTGGGACACAGCAAAAGCAGTCTTAAGAGGAAAGTATATAGCAATCCAAGCATATTTAAAAAAGGAAGAACAAGCCCGAATGAATGGTCTAATGCCACAATTATCAAAATTGGAAAAAGAAGAACTAATGAGACCTAAGGTCAGCAGAAGGAGGGACATAATAAAGATCAGAGCAGAAATAAATAAAATTGAGAAGAATAAAACAACAGCAAAAATCAAAGAAACCAAGAGCTGGTTCTTCGAGAAAATAAACAAAATAGATAGACCTCTAGCCAGACCTATTAAGAGGAAAAGAGAGTCAACACAAATCAGCAGTATCAGAAATGAGAAAGGAAAAATCACAAAGGACCCCGCAGAAATACAAAGAATTATTAGAGACTACTATGAAAACCTATATGCTAACAAGCTGGGAAACCTAGGAGAAATGGACAACTTCCTAGAAAAATACAACCTTCCAAGACTGACACAGAAAGAAACAGAAAATCTAAACAGACCAATTACTGGCAACGAAATTGAATCGGTAATCAAAAAACTACAAAAGAGCAGGCGGAGCCAACATGGCGGCGTGAGTAGGACAGTGGGAATCTCCTCCCAAAAACATATATACTTTTGAAAATACAACAAACACAACTAGCCCTAAAAGAGAGACCAGAAGACGCAGGACAGTGGCCAGACTGCAGCTACACCAGCGAGAACCCAGCGACTGGTGAAAGGGGTAAGATACAAGCCCCGGCCCTGCGGGACCCGAGCGCCCCTCCCCCCAGCTCCCGGCGGGAGAACAATAGGCAGAGCGGGAGGGAGACGGAGCCCAGGACTGCCGAACACCCAGCCCCAGCCATCCGGGCCAGAGCGCAGACACAGTATATGCCCAGGGGGCCCTGGATACTGGGAGAACAGGGGGTAAGACCTCAGAGCGGGTGCTGAAGCTGATGCCCCTGTGACAAAGAAAAGCGGGGGCTTTTTGAAAGTCTTAAAGGGACAGGGACTTAACAGCTTGACGGAAACAACCCAGGTCACAGTACAGCAGCTGGAAATTACAGGGAAAACCGGGTGCACTAACCCCCTGGGCAACAGCTCTGAGACCCCTCACGGAGGCAAACAGTCAAGCAGCCCCCCCATCCATCACCCCACCGGGCGCTGCGAAAGCAGAGAAGCAGCCTGAGACAAATTCCGCCCACAGAAAGGGAAATTTCTCCCTCCCGGCCAGGCAAGACACAAAGACCCACTCTACACGCAATTACCCAACACAAGCCACTAGGGGTCGCAGTTGCCCCAGTAAAGAAAGGCCAGTAGTAAGTGAAAATTTTGGCCCTCCCAGCTGACAGTCAATAGCACCTGTCAACATGAAAAGGCAAAAAAATATGATTCAGACAAGACTAACCCAGACAGCTTCGGCATCTGCTACATCTTCCCCTGAGAAGGAATCTGGGGAGATAGATTTAGCCAGTCTACCTGAAAAAGAATTCAAAACAAAAGTCATAACCATGCTGATGGACTTGCAGAGAAATATGCAAGAACTAAGGAAGGAGAATTCAGAAATAAAACAAGCGCTGGAAGGACTTCAAAACAGAATGGACGAGATGCAAGAGACCATTAATGGACTAGAAAACAGAGAACAGGAACGCAGAGAAGCTGATGCAGAGAGAGATAAAAGGATCTCCAGGAATGAAAGAATTTTAAGAGAGCTGAGTGATCAATATAAAAGAAATAATATAAGAATCATAGGCATTCCAGAAAAAGTAGAGAGAGAAAAGGGGATAGAAAATGTCTTTGAAGAAATAATTGCTGAAAATTTCCCCAAACTAGGGGAAGAAATGGCCTCTCAGACCACAGAGGTACACAGAACTCCCATGACAAGGGATCCAAGGAGGGCAACACCAAGACACATAATAATTAAAATGGCAAAGATCAAAGACAAGGACAAAGTATTACAAGCAGCCAGAGAGAAAAAAAAGGTTACGTACAAAGGAAAACCCATCAGGCTATCATCACACTTCTCAACAGAAACCCTACAGGCCAGAAGAGAATGGCATGATATACTTAATGCAATGAAACAGAAGGGCCTCGAACCAAGACTACTGTATCCAGCACGAATATCATTTAAATATGAAGGAGGGATTAAACAATTCCCAGACAAGCAAAAGTTGAGGGAATTTGCCTCCCACAAACCACCTCTACAGGGCATCCTACAGGGACTGCTCTAGATGGGAGCACTCCTAAAAAGAGCACACAACAAAACATCCAACATATGAAGAAGGGAGGAGGAGGAATAAGAAGGGAGAGAAATAAAGAATCATCAGATTGTGTTTATAATAGCTCAACAAGCGAGTTAAGTTAGACAGTAAGACAGTAAAGAAGCTAACCCTAAACCTTTGGTAACCACAAACTTAAAGCCTGCAATGGCAATAAATTCATACCTTTCAATAATCACCCTAAATGTAAATGGACTGAATGCACCAATCAAAAGACACAGAGTAATAGAATGGATAAAAAAGCAAGATCCATCCATATGCTGCTTACAAGAGACTCACCTCAAACCCAAAGACGCGCACAGACTTAAAGTCAAGGGATGGAAAAAGATATTTCAAGCAAACAACAGAGAGAAGAAAGCAGGTGTTGCAATTCTGGTATCAGACAAAACAGACTTCAAAATAAAGAAAGTAACAAAAGACAAAGAAGGACATTACATAATGATAAAGGGCTCAGTCCATCAAGAGGATATAACCATTATAAATATATATGCACCCAATACAGGAGCACCAACATACCTGAAACAAATATTAACAGAACTAAAGGAGGAAATAGAATGCAATGCATTCATTCTAGGAGACTTCAACACACCACTCACTCCAAAGGACAGATCCACCAGACAGAAAATAAGTAAGGACACAGAGGCACTGAACAACACACTAGAACAGATGGACCTAATAGACATCTACAGAACTCTACATCCAAAAGCAACAGGATACACGTTCTTCTCAAGTGCACATGGAACATTCTCCAGAATAGACCACATACTAGGACACAAAAAGAGCCTCAGTAAATTCCAAAAGATTGAAATCCTACCAACCAACTTTTCAGACCACAAAGGCATTAAACTAAAAATAAACTGTTCAAAGAAAGCAAAAAGCCTCACAAACACATGGAGGCTTAACAACAAGCTCCTAAATAATCAATGGATCAATGACCAAATCAAAATGGAGATCCAGCAATATATGGAAACAAATGACAACAACAACACTAAGCCCCAACTTCTGTGGGACGCAGCAAAAGCAGTCTTAAGAGGAAAGTATATAGCACTCCAAGCATATTTAAAAAAGGAAGAGCAATCCCAAATGAACGGTCTAATGTCACAACTATCAAAAGTGGAAAAAGAAGAACAAATGAGGCCTAAGGTCAGCAGAAGGAGGGACATAATAAAGATCAGAGAAGAAATAAATAAAATTGAGAAGAATAAAACAATAGCAAAAATCAATGAAACCAAGAGCTGGTTCTTCGAGAAAATAAACAAAATAGATAAGCCTCTAGCCAGACTTATTAAGAGGAAAAGAGAGTCAACAAAAATCAACAGTATCAGAAATGAGAAAGGAAAAATCACAACAGATCCCACAGAAATACAAAGAATTATTAGAGACTACTATGAAAACCTATATGCTAACAAGCTGGGAAACCTAGGAGAAATGGACAACTTCCTAGAAAAATACAACCTTACAAGACTGACCCAAAAAGAAACAGAAAATCTAAACAGACCAATTACCAGCAACGAAATTGAAGCGGTAATCAAAAAACTACCAAAGAACAAAACCCCCGGGCCAGATGGATTTACCTCGGAATTTTATCAGACATACAGGGAAGACATAATACCCATTCTCCTTAAAGTTTTCCAAGAAATAGAAGAGGAGGGGATACTCCCAAACTCATTCTATGAAGCTAACATCACCCTAATACCAAAACCAGGCAAAGACACCACCAAAAAAGAAAACTATAGACCAATATCCCTGATGAACGTAGACGCAAAAATACTCAACAAAATTTTAGCAAACCGAATTCAAAAATACATCAAAACCATCGTACACCATGACAAAGTGGGATTCATCCCAGGGATGCAAGGATGGCACAACATTCGAAAGTCCATCAATATCATCCACCACATCAACAAAAAGAGAGACAAAAACCACATGATCATCTCCATAGATGCTGAAAAAGCATTTGACAAAGTTCAACATCCATTCATGATAAAAACTCTCAGCAAAATGGGAATAGAGGGCAAGTACCTCAACATAATAAAGGCCATCTATGAAAAACCCACAGCCAACATTATATTGAATAGCGAGAAGCTGAAAGCATTTCCGCTGAGATCGGGAACTAGACAGGGATGCCCACTCTCCCCACTGTTATTTAACATTGTACTAGAGGTCCTAGCCACGGCAATCAGACAAAACAAAAAAATACAAGGAATCCAGATTGGAATAGAAGAAGTCAAACTGTCACTATTTGCAGATGACATGATACTGTACATAAAAAACCCTAAAGACTCCACCCCAGAACTACTAGAACTGATATCGGAATACAGCAAAGTTGCAGGATACAAAATCAACACACAGAAATCTGTGGCTTTCCTATATACCAACAATGAACCAACAGAAAGAGAAATCAGGAAAACAACTCCATTCACAATTGCATCAAAAAAAATAAAATACCTAGGAATAAACCTAACCAAAGAAGTGAAAGACTTATATTCTGAAAACTACAAGTCACTCTTAAAAGAAATTAAAGGGGACACTAACAGATGGAAACGCATCCCATGCTCATGGCTAGGAAGAATTAATATCGTCAAAATGGCCATCCTGCCCAAAGCAATATACAGATTTGATGCAATCCCTATGAAACTACCAGCAACATTCTTCAATGAACTGGATCAAATAATTCAAAAATTCATATGGAACCACCAAAGACCCCGAATAGCCAAAGCAATCCTGAGAAAGAAGAATAAAGTAGGGGGGATCTCACTCCCCAACTTCAAGCTCTATTATAAAGCCATAGTAATCAAGACAATTTGGTACTGGCACAAGAACAGAGCCACAGACCAATGGAACAGACTAGAGAATCCAGACATTAACTCAGACATATATGGTCAATTAATATTTGATAAAGGAGCCATGGACATACAATGGCGAAATGACAGTCTCTTCAACAGATGGTGCTGGCAAAACTGGACAGCTACATGTAGGAGAATGAAACTGGACCATCGTCTAACCCCATATACAAAAGTAAACTCAAAATGGATCAAAGACCTGAATGTAAGTCATGAAACCATTAAACTCTTGGAAGAAAACATAGGCACAAACCTCTTAGACATAAACATGAGTGACCTCTTCTTGAACATATCTCCCCGGGCAAGGAAAACAACAGCAAAAATGAGTAAGTGGGACTATATTAAGCTGAAAAGCTTCTGTACAGCAAAAGACACCATCAATAGAACAAAAAGAAACCCTACAGTATGGGAGAATATCTTTGAAAATGACACATCCGATAAAGGCTTGACGTCCAGAATATATAAAGAGCTCACACGCCTCAACAAACAAAAAACAAATAACCCAATTAAAAAATGGGCAAAGGAACTGAACAGACGGTTCTCCAAAAAAGAAATACAGATGGCCAACAGACACATGAAAAGATGCTCCACATCGCTAATTATCAGAGAAATGCAAATTAAAACTACAATGAGGTATCACCTCACACCAGTAAGGATGGCTGCCATCCAAAAGACAAACAACAACAAATGTTGGCGAGGCTGTGGAGAAAGGGGAACCCTCCTACACTGCTGGTGGGAATGTAAACTTGTTCAACCATTGTGGAAAGCAGTATGGAGGTACATCAAAATGCTCAAAACAGACTTACCATTTGACCCAGGAATTGCACTCCTAGGAATTTACCCTAAGAATGCAGCAATCTAGTATGAGAAAGATCAGTGCACCCCTATGTTTATCGCAGCACTATTTACAATAGCCAAGAATTGGAAGCAACCTAAATGTCCATCGATAGATGAATGGATAAAGAAGAAGTGGTACATATACACAATGGAATACTACTCAGCCATAAGAAAAGGGCAAATCCAACCATTTGCAGCAACATGGATGGAGCTGGAGGGTATTTTGCTCAGTGAAACAAGCCAAGCAGAGAAAGAGAAATACCAAATGATTTCACTCATCTGTGGAATATAAGAACAAAGGAAAAACTGAAGGAGCAAAACAGCAGCAGAATCACAGAACTCAAGAATGGACTAATAGGTACCAAAGGGAAAGGGACTGGGGAGGATGGGTGGGTAGGGAGGGATAAGGGGGTTCAGAAAAAGAGGGGTATTAAGATTAGCATCCATAGCGGGGTGGGAGAAAGGGGAGGGCTGTACAACACAGAGAGGACAAGTAGTGATTCTACAACAGGTTGCTACGCTGATGGACAGTGACTGTAAAGGAGTATATAGGGGGGACCTGGTATAGGGGAGAGCCTAGTAAACAAAGTATTCGTCATGTAAGTGTAGATTAATGATTAAAAAAAAAATGCAGTTCCTATGTGGTGACCTCTAATGAGTTCTACACAATGATATAAAGGACATATAAAAGTTTAGGCAAAGGGTCTGTTTGTGTTTATACAGAGGATCAAAGCCTAATTTGGCTACCCCGAAAATGAACTAAGAAACGATATGAAAGAGAACTTCCAACATCAGCACTCTCGGGAAGACTCATGTCAGAAGATGATCATCAAAAAACCCCAACAAAGATCCATGCACTGCTACAGCTGTAGATGCACTCATCCCACCAGCTCCTGGACTTGCCATGGGAATTAAGGAGATATCTAAGCTGGCCTGTGCATACAGTAAAACAACAAATTTGACTGGATCTATACTGTTGGAACTCAACCAAGAATTAGGAGAAGTGCAAATTGTAGCGCTCCAAAATCTTACAACTACAGACTATTTACTGTTAAAAGAACATATGGGATGTGAACAGTGCCCAGGAATGGGTTGTTTAATTTGTCTGATTTTTCTCAAACTATTCAAATTCAGTTAGATAATAACCATCATATCATTGATAAGTTTTCACAAATGCCTAGGGTGCCTAACTGGTTTTCTTGGTTTCACTGGAGATGGCTGGTAATTACAGGTATGCTTTGGTTATGTAACTATACTCCTATTATGTTAATGTGTGTGCGCAATTTAAGTAGTAGCTTAAAATATATACATGCTGAGGTTACTCTACAAGAAGATATGTCAAAGAAATAATCAATCTTCCCATGTTTTCTCCTGCCTGCTACTTCTATAGCTTTTCTTCTTCCTTCCTAATTACAACGAATTCTTAAATAGAATTCGTGCCTCATATCAAATTTACTGAGTATCATAACTCCTCCAAGTGGTAAAGATACCTCAAGACAAATGCTGGGCATAGAAGCCACAGGGCATAAATATGCAAAGAAATAAAAAGCTAACCATTTCAAACAATAAGGCTTCTCTCTCACTTACCAACTTTACATTTCCCTGTATGGCCCCGGAAGATGACTGGTTAGCCAGAGACGGGTAAGATTCCTCAAGGCAGGAACAACCTAAGACAGGCACAGTCGCAGGGGGGTCATCAGGTGAGAAATTGGGGATCAACAGAGGTGAGGCTTAGAACCTCACCCCCCCTGTTCTGAGAGAAATCTTCTGCATATGTGGATGTTTTATTGCCCTTGTCTAGCTTGGATTAACACATAGTCCACAGGCACACACCTGATCATCTACATTTGCTCTCTTACAACACTAAACTATGTTTTCTACCTTTATGTTGTATCTACCTACCACTTCAGCATCTTATTAAAAATAATAAAGAGAGAAATGTGGTATCCACATATAAATCAAGTATAAAAATCAAATGTGTATTCATATTTGAACTGACTGTTTATAGTTCATAATGCATGAGCAAAACCAAAAGTTTCTGTGATGACTGCCCTTGTACTGTTCACCATGTAACTTATTCACTATGTAAGAATTTGTTCTCCATGTAAGAACTTGTTCGTTATGCTTCAGAAGATTGGAGACTGACGAAAATTAGGCTTGGGGTGGATTAATGATTGTGCATTGAGCATTGACTCCCCTATACAGAATTTTATTGTTGTTAACAACCATTTGATCAATAAATATGAGAGATGCCCTAACAACAACAATCAAGAAAAAGTACACACTTCCAATTGTAAAATAAATAAGCAACCGGGATGTAATGTATAGCATAAGGAATATAGTCAAAATATTGTAACAACTTGGTATGGTGATAGCTGGTACTTAGAATTATCATGTATATAAATGTTGAATCACTGTGTTGTACACCTGAAACTAATGTAATGTAATACTGTGTGTCAACTACCCTTCAATAAAAAATAATTATCTAAAAAAAAAAAAAAAAAAAAAACCTAATCCAGTAACATATAAAAGGAATTATATACCACAACTAAGTGGGATTTATCCTAAGAATGCAAGGTTGGTTTGACATCTAATAATTAATTAATGTAATATACTAATAGAATAAAAAACAAAACACACACACAAAAAAAAAAAAAACTACAAAAGAACAAAACGCCCGGGCCGGATGGATTTACCTCAGAATTTTATCAGACATACAGGGAAGACATAATACCCATTCTCCTTAAAGTTTTCCAAAAAATAGAAGAGGAGGGGATACTCCCAAACTCATTCTATGAAGCTAACATCACCCTAATACCAAAACCAGGCAAAGACACCACCAAAAAAGAAAACTACAGACCAATATCCCTGACAAACGTAGACGCAAAAATACTCAACAAAATTTTAGCAAACCGAATTCAAAAATACATCAAAAAGACTGTACACCATGACCAAGTGGGATTCATCCGAGGGATGCAAGGATGGCACAACATTGGAAAGTCCATCAACATCATCCACCACATCAACAAAAAGAAAGACAAAAACCACATGAACATCTCCATAGATGCTGAAAAAGCATTTGACAAAGTTCAACATCCATTCATGATAAAAACTCTCAGCAAAATGGGTATAGAGGGCAAGTACCTCAACATAATAACAGCCATCTATGAAAAATCCACAGCCAACATTATATTGAACAGCGAGAAGCTGAAAGCTTTTCCTCTGAGATCGAAAACTAGACAGGGATGCCCACTCTCCCCACTGTTATTTAACATAGTACTGTAGGTCCGAGCCACGGCAATCAGACAAAACAAAAAAATACAAGGAATCCAGATTGGTAAAGAAGAACTTAAACTGGTATAGGGGAGAGACTAGTAAACCTAATATTCGTCATGTAAGTGTAGAATAGTGATACAAAAAAAAAAAAGGGCAGTTCCTGTGTGGTAACCTCCAATGAGTTCTATAAAAGAGTACAAAGGGCATATAAAAGTGTAGGCAAAGGGTCTGTTTGTGTTTATACAGAGGATCAAAGCCTGATTGGGCTACCCTGAAATTGAACTAAGATACAATATGAAAAAGAACTTCCAACATCAGCACTCTCTGGAAGACTCATGTCAGAAGATGATCATCAAAAAACCCCAACAAGGATCCACGCACTGCTACAGCTGTAGATGCACTCATCCCACCAGTTCCTGGACTTGCCATCGGAATGAAAAAGGAGATGTCTAAGCTGACCTGTGCATACAGTAAAATAACAAATTTGACTGGATCTATACTGTTGGAACTCAATCAAGAATTAGGAGAAGTGCAAATTGTAGGGCTACAAAATCTTACAACTACAGACTATTTACTATTTAAAGAAGTTAAGGGATGTGAACATTCCCCAGGAATGGGTTGGTTTAATTTGTCTGATTTCTGTCAGACTGTTCAAGTTCAGTTGGACAATATCCACCATATCATAGATAAGTTTTCACAAATGCCTAAGGTGCCTAACTGGTTTTCTTGGTTTCACTGGAGATGGCTAGTAATTACAGGTATGCTTTGTTTATGTAACTATACTCCTATTATGTTAAAGTGTGTGCGCAATTTAAGTAGTACCTTAAAACCTATACATGCTGAAGTTACTCTACAAGAAGATATGTCAAAGAAATAATCAATCTTCCCATGTTTTCTGCCGCCTGCTACTTCTATAGCTTTTCTTCTTCCTAATTACAACCCTTAAATAGAATTCGTGCCTCATATCAAATTTACCGAGTATCATAATTCTTCCAAGTGGTAAAGATACCTCAAGACAAATACTGGGCATAGAAGCCACAGGGCATAAATATGCAAAGAAATGAAAAGCTAACCATTTCAAACAATAAGCCTTCTCTCTCACTTACCAACTTTACATTTCCCTGTATGGCCCCGGAAGATGACTGGTTAGCCAGAAACGGGTAAGATTCCTCAAGGGAGGAACAACCTAAGACAGGCACAGTCGCAGGGGGCCATCTGGTGAGAAAATGGGGAGCAGCAGAGGTGAGGCTTAGAACCTCACCCCCCATTCTGAGAGAAATCTTCTGCATACTTGGATATTTTATTGCCCTTGTCTCACTTGGATTAACACATAGTCTACAGGCACACACCTGATCATCTACATTTCCTCTCTTACAACACTAAACTAGGTTTTCAACCTTTATCTTGTATCTACCTACCACTTCAGCATTTTATTACAAATAATAATAATAAAGAGAGAAATGTGGTATCCACATATAAATCAAGTATAAAAATCAAATAAGTATTCATATTTGAACTGACTGTTTATAGTTCATAATGCATGAGCAAGACTGAAAGTTTCTTTGATGGCTCCCTTGTACTGTTCACCATGTAAGCACTAATTCACTATGTAAGAATTTGTTCTCCATGTAAGAACTTGTTTGTTATGCCTCAGAAGATTGGAGACTGACAAAAATTAGGCTTGGGGTAGATTAATGATTGTGCATTGAGCATTGACTCCCCTATACAGAATTTTATTGTTGTTAACAACCATTTGAGCAATAAATATGAGAGATGCCCTCACAAAAAAAAAAAAAAGTACACATTTCCAATGGTAAAATAATAAGTAACCGGAATGTAATGAATATAGTCAAGATATTGTACAGCTTGGTATGGTGATAGCTGGTACCTAGAATTGCCATGTATATAAATGTTAAATCACTCTGTTGTACACCTGAAACTAATGTAATGTAATACTGGGTGTCAACTACCCTTCAATAAAAAATAATTATCTACCAAAAAAAAAAAGAAGAAGAAGTTAAACTGTCACTATTTGCAGATGACATGATACTGTACATAAAAAACCCTAAAGACTCCACCCCAAAACTACTAGAACTGATATCGGAATACAGCAAAGTTGCAGGATACAAAATCAACACACAGAAATATGTGGCTTTCCTATACACTAACAATGAACCAACAGAAAGAGAAATCAGGAAAACAACTCCATTCACAACTGCATCAAAAAAGATAAAATACCTAGGAATAAACCTAACCAAAGAAGTGAAAGACTTATACTCTGAAAAATACAAGTCACTCTTAAGAGAAATTAAAGGGGACACTAACAGATGGAAACGCATCCCATGCTCGTGGCTAGGAAGAATTAATATCGTCAAAATGGCCATCCTGCCCAAAGCAATATACAGATTTGATGCAATCCCTATGAAACTACCAGCAACATTCTTCAATGACCTGGAACAAATAATTCAATAATTCATATGGAAACACCAAAGACCCCAAATAGCCAAAGCAATCCTGAGAAAGAAGAATAAAGTAGGGGTGATCTCACTCCCCAACTTCAAGCTCTATTATAAAGCCATAGTAATCAAGACAATTAGGTACTGGCACAAGAACAGAGCCACAAACCAATGGAACAGACTAGACAATCCAGATATTAACCCATACATATATGGTCAATTAATGTTTGATAAAGGAGCCATGGACATACAATGGCAAAATGACAGTCTCTTCAACAGATGGTGCTGGCAAAACTGGACAGCTACATGTAGGAGAATGAAACTGGACCATTGTCTAACCCCATATACAAAAGTAAACACAAAATGGATCAAATACTTGAATGTAAGTCATGAAATCATTAAACTCTTGGAAGAAAACATAGGCTAAAACCTCTTGGACATAAACACGAGTGACCTCTTTTTGAACATATCTCCCCAGGCAAGGAAAACAACAGCAAAAATGAAAAAGTGGGACTATATTAAGCTGAAAATCTTCTGTACAGCAAAAGACACCATCAATAGAACAAAAAGGAACCCTACAGTATGGGAGAATATATTTGAAAATGACACATCCAATAAAGGCTTGACGTCCAGAATATATAAAGATCTCACATGTCTCAACAAACAAAAAACAAATAACCCAATTAAAAAATGGGCAGAGGAACTGAACAGACAGTTCTCCAAAAAAGAAATACAGATGGCCAAAGACATATGAAAAGATGCTCCACATCGCTAATTATCAGAGAAATGCAAATTAAAACTACAATGAGGTATCACCTCACATGAGTAAGGATGGCTGCCATCCAAAAGACAAACAACAACAAATGTTGGCGAGGCTGTGGAGAAAGGGGAACCCTCCTACACTGTTGGTGGGAATGTAAATTAGTTCAACCATTGTGGAAAGCAGTATGGAGGTACATCAAAATGCTCAAAACAGACATAAAATTTGACCCAGGAATTGCACTCCTAGGAATTTACCCTAAGAATGCAGCAATCAAGTATGAGAAAGACCAATGTACCCCTATGTTTATCGCAGCACTATTTACAATAGCCAAGAATTGGAAGCAACCTAAATGTCCATCGATAGATGAATGGATAAAGAAGATGTGGTACATATACACAATGGAATACTACTCAGCCATAAGAAAAGGGCAGATCCTACCATTTGCAGCAACATGGATGGAGCTGGAGGGTATTATGCTCAGTGAAACAAGCCAAGCGGAGAAAGAGAAATACCAAATGATCTCACTCATCTGTGAAGTATAAGAACAAAGGAAAAACTGAAGGAACAAAAGAGCAGCAGAATCACAGAACTCAAGAATGCACTAACAGGTACCAAAGGGAAAGGGACTGGGGAAGATGGGTGGGTAGAGAGGGATAAGGGGGTGGGAGAAAAAGGGGTGTATGAAGATTAGCATGCATGGGGGGGTGGGAGAAATGGGAGGGCTGTACAACACAGAGAAGACAAGTAGTGATTCTGCAACATTTTGCTACGCTGATTGACAGTTACTGTAATGGGGTATATAGGGGGGACCTGGTATAGGGGTGAGCCTAGTAAACAAAGTATTCGTCACGTAAGTGTAGATTAATGTTAAAAAAAAAGCAGTTCCTGTGTGGTGACCTCCAATAAGCTCTACACAATGATACAAAGGGCATATAAAAGTGTAGGCAAAGGGCCTTTTTGTGTTTATACAGAAGATCAAAGCCTAATTGGGCTACCCCGAAAATGAACTAAGATACGATATGAAAAAAACTTTCAACATCAGCACTCTCGGGAGGACTCATGCCAGAAGATGATCATCAAAACCCCCAACAAAGATCCATGCACTGCTACAGGTGTAGATGCACTCATCCCACCAATTCCTGGACTTGCCATGGGAATGAAGAAGGAGATATCTAAACTGGCCTGTGCATACAGTAAAAGAACAGATTTGACTGGATCTATACTGTTGGAACTCAACCAAGAATTAGGAGAAGTGAAAATTGTAGCACTCCAAAATCTTACAACTACAGACTATTTACTGTTAAAAGAACATATGGGATGTGAACAGTCCCCAGGAATGGGTTGTTTTAATTTATTTGAATTCTCTCAGACTGTTCAAGTTCAGTTGGACATTATCCACCATATCATAGATAAGTTTTCACAAATGCCTAAGATGCCTAACTGGTTTTCTTGGTTTCACTGGAGATGGCTGGTAATTATAGGTATGCTTTGGTTACGTAACTGTACTCCTAGTATGTTAATGTATGTGCACAATTTACTTAGTAGTTTAAAAACTATACATGCTGAAGTTACAAGAAGATATGTCAAATAAATAATCAATCTCCCCAGGTTTTCTTCTGCCTGCTACTTCTATAGCTTTTCTTCTTCCTTTCTAATTACAACCCTTAAATAGAATTCGTGCCATATATCGAATTTACCGAGTATCATAATTCTTCCAAGGGGTAAAGACACCTCAAGACAAATACTGGGCATAGAAGCCACAGGGCATAAATAAGCAAAGAAGTAAAAAGCTAACCTTTTCAAACAATAAGTCTTCTCTCTCACTGATCAACTTTACATTTCCCTGTATGGCCCCGGAAGATGACTGGTTAGCCAGAGATGGGTAAGATTCCTCAAGGGAAGAACAACCTAAGACAGGCACAGTCGCAGGGGGCCATCAGGTGAGAAAATGGGGACAAACAGAGGTGGGGCTTAGAACCCCCTCCCCGGTTCTGAGAGAAATCTTCTGCATACGTGGATGTTTTATTGCCCTTGTCTAGCTTGGATTAACACATAGTCTACAGGCACACACCTGATGATCTACATTTGCTCTCTTACAACACTAAACTATGTTTTCTACCTTTATCTTGTATCTACCTACCACTTCAGCATTTTATTAAAAATAATAATAATAAAGAGAGAAATGTGGTATCCACATGTAAATCAAGTATAAAAATCAAATGAATATTCATATTTGAACTGACTGTGTATAGTTCATAATGCATGAGCAAAACCGAAAGCTTCTGTGATGACTTCCCCTGTAATGTTCACCATGTAACTTATTCACTATGTAAGAATTTGTACTCCATGTAAGAACTTGTTCGTTAAGCTTCAAAAGATTGGAGACTGACGAAAATTAGGCTTGGGTTGGATTAATGATTGTGTATTGAGCATTGACCCCCCCTATAGAGAATTTTATTGTTGTCAACAACCATTTGATCAATAAATATGAGAGATGCCCTCACAAAATATATATATACATATATATATATATATATACACGCACTTCCAATTGTAACATAAATAAGTAACCTGGATGTAATGTATAGCATAAGGAATATAGTCAAAATATTGTAACAACTTGGTATGGTGATAGCTGGTACCTAGAATTATCATGTATATAAATGTTGAATCACTGTGTTGTACACCTGAAACTAATGTAATACTGTGTGCCAACTACCCTTCAATAAAAAAAAAAATCATCATCATTTATCAAGTCTTTTCTTTATAGTGCCTAAATAATTTTTGATGCCTTTTCTAATTCTCCATTAGGATTCCCTAAATGCAGATCTTGTGTTGGTATTTTTATAACAGTGCTTTATAAAGAGTAAGGTTGAAAGGAGCTGAATAGGGAGAAGAAAGGATGCAGTCCTGACTGGAGCCTGGAGTCTGGCTTCAGCCTGGACGATGGAAGTTCTGGGCTGCACACTTTGCTGCACAACTAGCTCCACCTTGAGGAAAGGGAGCAGCCATTTTTTACCCCAATTCCAGTGTTTCATTGGTTCCAGTCCTGAGATAATGGTTATAAACCCCCAGGTGTGGCAGCTCCAACTTTCTCCGGTGCAGGTGGTCAGAGAAGGATGGGGCTCTGGCTCTCAGCAGCCTGACTCAGCGACTGGAGTGCAGGTGCGCTGGCCTGTGACGGAGGCCCGGGGCTGGGAGCATCAGGGTCCACCAAACACTGCCTCCTCATGGGCACCACCAGAGTCCAGGCCTCCCTCCTTTCGCACCCATAGCATTGCAGTAACCTCCTAACTGCTCTCCATCTCACAGCCTTGACCCCTTCAGCCCATTTCCACTCTTATAACCCACACAGAGTTGTCATTTAAAACTCAAAATCAAACTACACCACTCACTTGTTTAAAAGATCTTCCAATGTTTTCCCCACGATACTTAGCATTGGCCTTGACACAATTATGAGAACTTCCTTAATCTTCCCTGTTCCTATCTCTTCAGCTTCAGATCTTACTATTTACCCTTTATAAGCTTAGTGTCCAGCATGGTGCCCAGCACACAGTAGGCATTCAACAAGTAATTGCATGGATAGATGGATTAGCAACCACAGCTATGTTGAACTCATTAGGTTTCTTCCTAGCTATTACCACCTTCTGGACTGTATCACGCATTCTCTCTCCTGGAATGGTCTCAGTCCAACTGATGCCTCTTTGCTCTGCTGACTCCTTTGCATGCTTTGGGTCCCATTATTATGTCTTTTCATCTTGGAACTTTTCCTGACTCCTTATGTCTTTGTTGTCTGTCTCGCAAACCTGCTTTCATAGCATCTGGGCCTCCACTGTCTTACCACTTATAACATAATATTGGAATTTCAAGCTTCCTTTTGAATTTCTCTCAGTGGATTGTAAGTTATCTGATGGCAAGACCAGCAGTTTTCTTTATTTACCACTAAAACACCAGCCCCTATCAAGGGGCCTAATACTTTTTTGAGTTCAAAAATATTTGTTGATTAATGAATTAAGGAGGGAAGCAATGAATGGGATATAGTTATCCTGGAATTGCTTTGCTTATAGACAGAGCTATGTATTTTTAAAAGCATCTTTTCATAATGAAATGCTACCAAAATCAAACCCATTAACAGAGAAAAATAAACAGCCACATTCAAGAGGTGAAAATGCTGAAAGGACGGAGAATTATCAAGGCAAACTATTTGCTCTTTCACTGAGCATCGCAGTTTCAATTGCTTTCTCATTTCAGTAAAACAGGAGTTAAAATAAATTCTGGTTCCCAAAAGAAGTCTAGCATGAATCTTCCTTATAGTCTGAATCAAAGTAGAAGAAAAAATCTCCAGTATCATTTTTTTTGCTCTGTATTTTATTGGCTTTATTCATCTTACTTTAAACTTACATTTATTCATTCAATATTTTTCATGCACCAAACATTGTTCTTTTTGTAGACACTATCATTAGGTAGCAGTCAAGTACTTTATAGGGTATGAATATATACTTAATATATAGAAATTCCTTCTGACTTTGAAATATTCTTTTAATTTAAAATACAAAAATTAATTCATCACAATTTCTCAATGTTCATCAGCATAATGGTCATTAGCAAAACAACATGATTCTGAAGCCTACAAGGAAATTTGGGAATATGGCATAATATTCATCACATACCCATTAAAGGTTAAATGACCCATTGCTTTTATATTTCTAAAATAATCACATATCACAATATTACAGTCAACCCATTATCATCAACTATGTTACCATGTGAAAATAAGCAGTTATTAATGAAATATTATAATTTAGTTATATACAATGAACTAATATGTATTATAACTGATAACTTATATATATAGTCTGCAGCACAATCCCTAGCTGAATAAATTGTAATAACATAAATACCTTACCTTGCTCTCATCATTGCCTGGCAGGGTGTCACAGAGGCTAAGAGCGTGGTCTGAGGGAGCAGGTGGGTTCTCCTTACTAGCTCTTCACTGCACCTCTGGATACTCTCCTCAGTACAATGGGGGACAATAGAAGTGCTTGCCAGTTTGAATTGTTATAGAGATCACTGCTCAGTACCCATATATTTTATTTATTTTATTTCATTTTTTGTATTAAAATGAAAGTTCATTAATCCATATCATGTATGAATTTAGTAGAACTAATTTGGCAGAATTTTCTAACTATGGTCTTAGGTTAAGATTTTATTCCTTTGCTTGCACCCATTTCTGTTCCTTTCAATGCAAAATCAATTAATTATAGAAATTTATCTTTTTTTTATCTCATGTGCATTTCCTACAGAGATCTTCCAAAATATTCTTTTGTTTTTTGCCTCAGTTGAATCAATATGGGGACTCCAGAAACATTTATTTATCAGTTGAATAAACAATTATTTATCAGCTTTTCTACTACACAATTTTCTAATGGCATCTTTCATCTGGGCATTTCTCAAGGTATAGATTAAGGGGTTTAGCATAGGGGTTATCATAGTGTAGAATACAGAAACTGCTTTATCAATTGATAAAGTAGCTGCAGGTCTCATGTACACAAATATGCAGGGAACAAGGAATAAGACCACAGCTGTGATGTGGGAGACACAGGTGGAGAGGGCTTTTCGTCTAGCATTCAAGCTATGGTTCTGTAAAGAGCGCAGTATGACCATATAAGAGCCCATCAAGAGGAGGAAGTTTAACAGACAGATGAAGCCACTGTTGGCAGCAACGAAGAGCCCTAGAGTGTGGGTGTCAGTGCAGGCAAGATTGAGCAAAGGAATCAGGTCACACATGAAGTGATCTATGATGTTAGGGCCACAGAAGGGTAATTGGAAGATGAACAGTATCTGTATAGTTGCATGAAGAAAGGCTCCCACCCACACCACTCCCACTAGCAGGCCACACACCCGCCGATTCATGATGGTTGTATAATGCAAGGGCTTGCAGATGGCCACATAGCGGTCATAGGCCATCACAGTCAGCAGGGTGGCATCAGCACCTCCAAATAAATGTTCCCCAAAGATCTGGGTCATGCACCCATTGAATAAGATGGTTTTCTTCTCATGGAGTGAATCCACAATCAGTTTAGGGGCACTTGCAGAGGAATAGCAGGCATCAATAAAGGAGAGATAGGCCAGGAAGAAGTACATGGGGGTTTCCAGTAATGGGCTGGTGGTGATGGTGACCAAGATGAGCACATTTCCTACCATAGAAATGATGTAGATGAGAAAAAACACAACAAATATGATTCTCTGCATCTTTGGATTCTCTGTGATCCCCAGTAGAACAAATTCTGTCACATTGTTTCTATTCTCCATGTATTTCATATTATCTTAATTACATTACCTGAAAAAATTAGTTTTTATTAACACAACCTTCAATTTATTAAGCTTCTCCATCTAACACATATTAACTACCTAGATTCTATTGAATGTGAATTCTTGTGAGGGTATTTGAGAGAGTAAATAGCTCTGAATTCTTGGATATTACCTAAATTATCTCCTGGGTAATGAGGAACTTTTGCAGACACAGAAGCAGTGATCATTTGTGAACACTTAGTTGTCTGAGGAGGCTTAGAGCCTAACATGTCCTGGCAGGTAAGTAAGAAAAGGGAGGTAGAACATGGATTTAAAAGCCATGAATGCAAAGCTAAGGATTCTTCCCTGTATTCTTTGGAGATGGGGGACCATAAAGAGGAATTTGAGAATATGAATGGACAGATGAAGAGGAATTTGAGGAAAGGGAATTATTGGATATAACTCCACTAATGATCTTGGGGTGTCTTGGATGAAGTGGTTTGAGGTTCAGTAAGAGGACGGAAGCCAGAGACAGAAACCCCAGTGTCAGACTATTTATAATATATTCATATAGTATAATATAATGAAGGATAGCAGGGTATTGGTGATGGGAATTAAATGAAAGGATCCTGGAGCTAGTGTGAAGAATGTATAATGTATTCAGTCTAATTCTCATACCATTATAATAGCTCATAAACATACTTTTAGTAATTGATTGCTATGTGCAAAGTATGGTAGCAACTTTTATAGTTGGTATTATTTCAACCATTCCACAAATAAGGAAACAATCTCAGAGGCTATGTTAATAGTAACAATAATGGTAATATTAACTAAAACTTAATCAATACTTACTGGCTCCAAGTATTTTGCAGTCATTTGGTTATGGAATTCTCACTATAAAACTAAGAGATGATTACCATTTTCATTCTTATTTTACAGAGTAGGAAATAAGAGCATAGAAAAGTTAAGTGTCCTGCTCATGATAAAGCAAATAATAAAGGGCAGAGCTAAGATTAGGTCAGATTATACTTGGTAACTTCTTCTTCCTTCAGACTCTTAATCCATGCCCTCCATTGTTATAATAAACAATGTTGAACCAGTAATCTCTTTGGTGTATCCGAAACAATTTCATCAACAGATGCACACACACAGAAACACACACACTAGCGTATTGGAATCTCCAGATATTAATAAAAATGTGGTAGTGCTTTCACTGAAAGTCACTTTTGTCTTGGTCTCTCCCTCAGCCCCATTTCCTCCCTCCTGGGCCCCTGACTGCTCTGCCGAATGTTGAAAATGACAGCCACAGTGGTTGTGTATTGGTTTGAGAATCGGAAAGACCAGACTGGAATCTGCCTCTTCCACTTGCAACTTCTTTCTCCTGGAGGTACTTCTTGGCATCTTTAGTCCTTCTTTCCTCATCTATAAAGTGAGAATAAAATATCCACTAGACAGGTTGTTAATGAGGATTGATAGAGGAAAGATACATGAATATATTCTCCACGCTGCTGTGGACACACGGAGGACTCATCTATTATGATAGTGTATGCTCCAAGACAGGAAGAATTACATTTTGAGTGATGATACAGAGAAACATTTAACCATGCCAAAGGTCAGGATTCATCTCTGATTCTAGTTTTAAAGAAGTCACAAGACTCATATTACACATCCTAGGAAGTGTGCTCCACGTTCATGCATGGACTAAACAACTGATGATTTGTGTCATTTAATATTCATATTTAGGCCTTTTCTGTGGGTGAAATGTACTTAAAATTTTTTTTCAGTCTCATGATTAGTCTTGATTATTAAAGGAGATGTCTCATTTGGGCAAAGGAAAATGTTAAATATTAGTGAACTGGGTCCCCCCATTTACTTAATATCTGTGAGTCTCCAATTCTTAATCTCTCAAAATAGGTTAACATTATTTGCAACCTGTCTTTTGAAGAATTAGCATGAGGATAAATGCCCTATTACTACATTTGAAAAGTGTTGACATATAATGATTATATATATACATAAAGTAAAAATCTTTGAGGTGCATCTGCCCCAGTAAAAAACTTACCATACAGAGTTAGATGAACGTAATTATGTTTGGAGGTGTTCAGAAACAATCCGTCTTCAAACTGACCTCTTCTTGAAATAAGTAACTTTCATTATGAAAGATGTGACATACTCAGAAAGAATCTACTCAGATTATTCAACATCAAAGTTGTTAAGAAAGTGTTTTTATAAATATAAATCTTTTCTTCTAGCCTATAGCCTCAGAAATTTTAATAGAAACCTGTATTTGAATTTAGAATGGATGCATTTGAAAAGTATAGATAAATGATCTTCTATAGATGGCTCTGATCCTGTAGGCAAGAGTGAGAACGAGTGGAGGAGATACATTCAGATGGGTCATTTCCCCCATGATGCATCTTGCTCTGCAGATGTGGTCAACAAAAATCATTTCCCCTTGCACTGCATGGATATTTAAAGAGGTTTTCATAAAGGTTAAGGATCTTGTAGCTGCTACTTTCTCTCCCAGGAATTAATTATCTCTTCTGTTGGAAAGGCTTTGTCTTAGAAACATATTCTAGAGACACATGTTTGAGAAACACCCTTTTTTGAAATTTAATGGGGAATTGTATTCCCTGAACTTGGAACCTAAACGTGTGTGCCTCCCTCCTCTGTCTAAACTTGAGTTTCTAAGAAGTTGAATGTCATGTGAATAGCAAGGTGGCCCAAGTCCAGGGTGGGAACCAGTACTGCAGTTACTCTGTGGGCTCCCGTCTCGGGCAGAGCTTCTCTCCCCGCGTCACCATTAAACCCTCTGGAAGCCCCCTATTGATTGCTTGAGAGATAAAGGAGGGAGGGTGCAGCTGCCATTTGGAAGTTTTTGATGCCAAAAGCTGTTTTTCACAGTTATCAGAGGGTTGTGCAAGCAAACAGAAACTCCAAGTTATCTTTGGGACCCGTGGTATGGTGGGTATGGAATAGCAGAGAGCACTGAGATTGCAGACAGATGTCAAAACAGAAGAAGAGAGCTCCAATTTCAAACACAAGAAGTGTTCCACATTCTTGTCACTTGGAATTTAGTTATTTTTAGTTATTTTCCTTCTAGTCTTTCTACATGACATGTAGTGATAAATTATTGTGACTTTAGTTTGTTTTTCCTGATAACTAATGATGTTAAGCATTTTTTTCATGTTCTTATTGCCCAGTTGTATATCTTATTTTTTTGTAAGTTTAAAAAGTTTCTTTTCATGTTCTTTGCACAATTTAAAAATAGCAATTCCAGGTTTCTTATTACTAAGTTGTAAATATTCTTTATGTATTCTAGATATATGTCTTTTGTCACATATATGTTTTATCTGTATAACTATATTATTTTTATATATAATTTATAGTTAAAGCTATATATATTTATAAAAGTATAAAGTTATATGTAAATATAGTTTTTATATATCAATTTTTTAATAAATTTATATTTAATTTTAATTTCAATGAACAGTAATAAATAATCATTTTTAATTTTATTAAAATTTATATTTTATGTAGTGTGTTTTCTTCTAGGCTGTGGATTGTCTTCTCTTTATTAAAAGGATGGCATCTGATGAGCATTTTAAAATAGACAGTTCAATTTTTAACTTTTTCTTATGGTATATACTTATTATGTCAATCTAACAAACATTGATCTGCCCTAAAGTCTATTGTGGTCTTTTACCCAATTTTAATTGGGTTATTTGTTTTTTCTTTTCTATTAGGTTGTTTGAATTTATTATATATTTTGGAAATTAACTCCTTATCAGTTACACGATTTGCAATTATTTTTCCCATTCTGTAGGCTGCCTTTCAATTTATTAATTTTTCCCTTTGCTGTGCAGAACTCTTCAGTTTAATGTAGTCCTATGTATTGATTTTAGATTTTCTTACCTGCACTTTTGGTGTCTAACCCAGGAAATCATATACAAAACTAGAGTTAAAGATCTTTTCCCCTATGTTTTCTACTAGGAGTTTTATGGTATCACCTGCCTTATTTGTCTTTGATCCATTTCAAATTAAAATAGTGGCCCTATTTCATTGTTTTTCATGTGAATATCCAGTTTTCCCAAAGCCGCTTATTGGAGGGACTGTTTTTTCCCCATCGTGTGTTCTTGGTGCCCTTGTCAGCACTCAGTTGATGGGATATGTGTGAGTTTATGTCTGGGCTCTCTGTTCACTTCCAGTGACTACTTTTACGCCAACACCATAATGCTTTGATGATAAAGCTTGGTGATTTAGCTTGAAACCAGGTAGTGTGAGGCCTCCAGCTTTGCTCTTCTTTCTGAAGATTGCTTTGGCTATTTGGGGTATTTTTGGTTCCAAATAAATTGTAGGATAGGTTTTTCTATGTGTGTGAAAGATGCTATTCAAATTATGATAGGGATTTCTTAAATGTGTAGATGGCTTTGGGTTGTATGTACATTTTCACAATATTAATTTTTCCAGTCCATGGGCATGAAATATCTTTCTTTTTATTTGTTTCTTTTTTAATCTTTTCATCTATGTCTTGGAGTTTTCAGTGTACAAATCTTTCACCTCCTTGGTTAAATTTATTCCTTAGTGTTTCATTGTTTATGAATCAATTGAAAATAGGATTGCTTTCCTAATTTTTCCTTCAAATAACTTGTTAGAATATAGAAATGCAGCTGATTTCAGTGTGTTGATTTTATACCCTTCAATTAATGGGTTCATTTAGTTCCAACAGTTTTTTGGTCAAATTAGGATTTCCAATATTTCAGATCCCATCATCTATAAATAGATAATTTAACTTCTTCCTTTCCCATACATATGTTATTTATTTATTTATTCACTGCTCAAATGCTATGATTTGGACTTGCAGGACTGTGTTAAATAGAACTGGTGAGAGTGAGCATCTCTGTGCTGTTCTTGATCTCAGAGGAAACGCTCTTAACTTTTGAACACTGAGTGTGACATTGGTACAGGTGCTCTGCGTGGCTGTGACACTGGCATATAAGGTGCAGGTACGTGCAGACCTCCCATGGAACCAGGAACTTGGTCTCGCTGCAGTGACTGGCTGGGGGTGCGGTGGACGCAGCAGGGATGGTGGCTTTGGGAGGGCAAGGGCAGCAGTGGCTTGGGCCCAGCGGGAAGGAAGCAGTAGTAACACAGCCTGGTCATGGGGGGTCAGTGCATCAACTCTGGCCCTGGTGTGCGGTAAATGACTGAATTTCCAGAATCTTCCAACTAATCTGTTCATTTACATATCAATAGTTGTTTTGCAGAGCCTCTTGTCAATCTGGGGCAGTGGGTGGAGAGAAAACGGCCATTCTCTCCTCTCCTCCTTTCCTGGTACTTAATTGGTCTGGCATCTTCCCGTCACCAATGGAGCTCCTCGGGGAAGAGGCAGGCAGGAGGCAGACAGCACCCCGTGGCTGTGGATCGTGAGCTGCAGCCAGAGGAGACTGTCAGGGCCAAGCCTGGCCAGCGCATCGGAGCACTCTGCGAGCAATAAAAATGGTTTCTCCCAACCTGCTCTTTACCTTGACTTATTTCAGTTTCCCGTATTTCATAGGAGATTCACCCCGAGTCTTCCCCCAAAGCTGCCTCCAGCATGAGTCGGCAGGATCTGTAAACCCGGAATCTGTCTTCATGGGCACAATGTGCGGGTGGGATGCCCCTATGGATGGTAGGGAAATACCCTTGGACCCCCTTTGGGTGGTGGGGAGACAGCTGGGAACCCCCACAGTTGATGGTGGGCCTCACCCAGGGATCCCCGTAGTGGTTGGTGGGGATTCAACTGGGGACTCCCCAGGGGGTATCTGGTCAGGAGTAAAGTGCCTCATGGGCCCTCCCCAAACCTGGGGAGGGATGGGGACACCAGAGGCAGTGGAGTTGGCCCTCCACAACATAGGGGGGCTCAGGGGAACTGAGCAGTCACAGGGCTGCAGGAGTATGTGGGGGGGGGCTGTTTCTTGTGGCCTTGGAAAGGGTTACCGACCAGAGGGACTCAGCTCAGAATTGACTGGAAGAACAGGAAGACGAGTTGTGGGATGCTCTGAAAAGGGGAGGAAAGGTGTGGACAACTGAGGCTGTGCTGCTGAGAGACACGCTAGAGACACAGGAGGAGGCAGCAGAAAAATGCGAGCTGCAAAGGGGAGGAAAGAGTAGTGGCTTCACCCTGGAGATGGTAGAGAGCTGGGGCCGGGGAGGGGGCTGCTGCGAGGCCACCGCCCGAGACAGCAACCCCTCCTGTACTGAACGCCCGCCTGGTGGTAGCTAAGAAAATAATGACACAACTGTGGTTTCCTCGGGGGGAGGAGCCGCCCCCTCCCCAGCCTGTAGAGCCTCCGTGTCCCACCCCCACCCCCACCCCCAGGCGAGCTCGTGGATTCCAGCACCTGGTTTTGACAGAAGCACTCAGAGCCTCTGCACACATGGCTTTTGTGCCTTTGAGATTTAGGAGTAGAGGACTTTGTTCTGTATGGGTAAGAAATGGGGAAACTGGCTTCCCTGATGACCCTCTGTTTTGGCAGAGGATACAAAATGCCCATCAGTCCCTAGGGAATCATGTGCTTTTTGATTGGCTGACTGCAACCCTTAGGGCAGTCTGGCCTAATCAGGGTGATTTACCCAACTTCCCCGTTAGCTAGAAAACATATGCAGAGCTCCAGTGGGTTCTATGGGGACTGGACATGAGAAACATCATCTATAATATGGACCCCCAGGGCCCCGATGAGGAGTTGTTCACCATGGGAATGAAATATCTGGTGCTCCATGCAGCTCCCCCACCCCTCTTTGGGTCCCTGGTGACTATTCTTGCCTCCAACATACGGCAACCCATAAGTGAGGTGACTCATATTACAGCAGATCTGCATGAGGTTGAAATAATAAGAGCACAGATGGAAATACAGTCTGTGACTGAAAGAAGAGTTTCAAAGGGCCCCGTGAAGGTCTCCAGGACGCAGATATGGGTTGATTTGATAATAGTGGGTTCAGTGAAAGACTAACTTGATGGATAGCCCAATAGAATCTTGCTAGAGCTGTGGAAGCAATTAAAGCCAGAGCAGCGGTTCCAGCTGCTGAGTCCAGGACACGGAAGCCAGAGGCAAGGCCCTGTGTCCAGCCTGCGTGTCTTCAGGACTTCCTGGGGTAGAATACTAAGACCCCAGCTGGGCCTCCACCCTGACAGGAAGGCAATTGGACATAGTGATTTAACTGAGGGGGCAGACAAGGCCCCCCACCTTGGCGGATGTGGTGGGGACCAGAGGCCACATGTAGAATTAGCAATTCACTGGTCCCCAGTGAATGTACCACCTGGCACTGGCGGTCACAGGAGCTGCATGTTCTCTGATTTATGGCAACCCCAGGTGGTTTCCTGTGACCCCTGCTGTGATAGATGTATATGAGGGTAAGGCAATTAGACAGGGAAAGCACAAATCCCTTTGGGAATAAGGCATTTACCCCCATTGGAGTTACATCAGCGTTTGGTTCCATGTGGGGCAAAAGACAATGTGGGCTTTGGGAATAAGGCATTTACCCCCATTGGAGTTACATCAGCGTTTGGTTCCATGTGGGGCAAAAGACAATGTGGGCTGTAGCCCATTAGTGGGGCTGGCCATTGATCTTTGAAGAAGTCAGCGGAGCCCAGTAGGAGTCCTTGTGTGCCCTAAGAGGGACTTACACCAAGTCCTGCAACAACATGGGACAAAAGTAAAGGGGCGGATACCTCTTGTCAAGTGGCAGATAGACTATATTGGGCCTCTGTGCATATCAAAAGGATATTGGTATGCCATGACTTGTGTGGACACAGCTACTGGACTCTTGGTTGGTTTTCCTGCATATCATGCAGATCACAAACCACCAAGATGGGCCTAGTGCGTCTTGTTGCAGTCTATGGCCAGCCACAGGTGATTGAGAGCTATCAAGTCTCCCACTTTACTGGGCATGTGTTACAAGAATGGGTGCAGCAGTTAGGAATAAAGTGGAAGTTTCATGTGCCATATAGCCCTACTAGCGCAAGCATGATAGAGAGGTACAATGAATGGTTTGTTGAAATCTGGCCTGAAGTCAAACACCAACTGCCCATGTAGCCGGTCAGTTCACTAACCAACAGTGCTATGGCATTTGAATGAGAAGCCCTGAAAAGGAGCCTTGAGCCCTGTGGACATGCTAACACACATTACTGCCTCTCCTATACAACTGTATGTGCAAACCAAAGAGGAGTTATTGAAGCCAAGATGTGGCATCAGAGCAACTGCGCTGGAGCTGGAGACTCTGTCAAGTGGACTTGGCCCTGGACATTTCAACACATGGACCAGCAACGGCTGGTCCTTGGTGAAAAGGCCTGGAAGCTGGCCTCCTGTTTGTTTCTGTAGTAACAGCAGAGTGGACCCCAAAGATTACAGGAGTGTACCCAAAACATCCAGGAAGTAAGAGCATCTTACAGAGAAGTTTTAGTTTAACTTTATGGCCAGTGCATGTACCTCCCGTAGCCCTATATATTGACCCATCTGTAACTTCCAAAAGGAGGGGGGTGAAAGTCATGTACTAGGCTGGGATGAGATCCCATTCCTGCCACTGTCCTATGACAGGACCTCTCTCTTGTGTGCATCCTACCTGATGGGCAAGATTTGCCTATGCTGGTGTCATTAAAACATGTATGTTATCGCCCTTAAGGTTATTTTCTTCTACAGTCCCTGTGACCTGGATCTGTCCCCCAGCTGCCACTGCTGCATGATGATTGCTCTGAACCCTTGGCTACTGACAGCCTGTGGAATGGGTGAGCTATGGACAAAATCTGCATAGGACTTTGAACCTAGCTGAATCCTCTGGCTTGAGGATTACCATGATTTTATTGCTGTTGTTATTGTATGTATTAGTCTGGTTACAATGATCCAGTTTTCTCACACTGGGGCCATTGCCGAAGATGGGGAGTGTGTAGACTGTGAGGTGAGATTTCTGGAGAGGTGTGTGGGTAAAATTGCAACATTTCTGGAATCTCTTGCCTGGTATTAGTGCATCTCCATATCAATACGTGTTTACAAGGGGTGGAGAGAAATAGTCCATCTACATACCAATAGGTGATTACAAGGGGGTGTGATGGCATATATGGATGGGAGAGATTGGGTGAGGCCACTTTTTCTGCAATTGGGCCATGAAAGACACGGGCAATTAAAAGTGGATGACTGCTTGCAAGCAATAAATGGCTTTCTCCCACTTTATTTCTCCCTTTTATTTCAGTTTCAAAAGTATTTTGCCCTGGGATTTCTCCCTCCAGAGTTATATTTTCTAAAGAGTGTTTGGACAGTTTTTTCAAGTATTGATACGTACTAAGTATATTTCCGTGTGTGTGTGTGTGTGTGTGTGTGTGTGTGTGTGTGTGTGTGTGATGATTTTGTCTGTGTGTATGGTATGGTGGACCTTGGAAGTTGAATTTGGATCTGAGGAAATACTTAGCCCATTAAAAGAATGTTATGAAACAAAACCTTCCAAATGCTTGTATTATCATGTGTTTTCTCAAGTATCCAAAAGACTTTTTTGGTAAAGCATATAAATATACAGTTAGCCCACCAAAAATATATTGAACTTAGATTAGTCACTTACTTATTAGCTATTCTTTAAAGGATTCATATTCCAGCCTTTAGCATAATGCCTACTATCCTCAAAAATACTTGTCAAGTAAATGCATAGAACTTGATAAAATGTTTGGTGCACCATGTAAATTGAAACAGAATATTTAGTAAATATTGGTGGTTTAAATATATAATTTAAGAAATTCTCTCCATTTATATAAGAATTTAATTTATAAATCCATCATTGCTAAATGTTGAGGGAATCCCTTAACTAGGTGATGAGCACTAATATTACAAAATCACACTGTAAGTAGAAAGAATTGTGTCCATGGAGTTAAATCATGAGTCAACATTATTAAAATGTGTATTCTCTCTAACATAAACTCTAGATTCAAATTATCCCAAACAAAATATGAACAGGCATGTATTTGGAAGTTTCCAAAGTGATATAAAACATGTGTGATGGAAAGCACCTCACTTAGTTCCCACAACTTTAAGAAAGAACAAAGTTGGAGAACTTACATTATTTGATGTTATGATTTCACAGTATGTTATAAAGCTGCTGTGATCACATGTTGTGTGTTTTTTTTAATATAGATAAGCAGATCAATGGACCAGACTAGAGAGTTCCAGAAACAGACCTGCATGTGTTGGTCAACTAATTCTTAACAAAGGTCTGTAGGCAACTCCATGGAGAAAAAGTTTTTGCAACAAATACCAGTGATGCACATTCGTATGTCCCACCACTACCACCACCACCAGCACCATCTTCATCTATATATCAAACCTTGTACAAATTCTATCAAATGTGTCTGAGAACTATATGTGAAATGTAAAGATATAAACGTTAAGAATAAAACATAGGAGATGATCTCTGTGACTCTGGATTAGAAAAAATATTTTCAAATATAGTACCAACAGTGTAGTCATTAAAATAATAATAAAATGCAGTTCATCAAAATTAAAAGTTTTGCAGCAGAGCACGTAATATGACCAGAGAATGTCAATGGAACACCAGCATCTGTCTCTAAGGAGTGCCCTAGTGCATGTTTGTGCAGGGAAGAGAGTATAGATATGACCAGCTATCATCTTCTGTGGGCTGATACCAGCTACCTGAGAAAAATTTGGTCAACACTGGCATAATGCAGAGGTGGACAATCAACAAAACACTGGATTTTTGACATCCTTTATGCTGAAGTGCAAGGATCCTTCATTACTCAGGGCTACTCAACTGTCAAAGCCTGGAAGCAGCCAATAAACTTACAATACCCATTTTCTTGTTTTTGTTGCTTACTGGTTATTTGAGCTTGTAATTTAACCTCTAGACAGTTCTGTGATCTTATCTGTGTAACAGAGGTAATAATATTTCTGTCAAAATAAGCATTATTATGAGTTGTAAACAATGAACTTAAGCTACCCAATAACAATGGTATTATTTTGCTAAATCGTTTGATCTGAATCAGATTAGATAGTATAAAACTGGAGTTCCTGACAGCTGGAATGCATGAGAAAGCTTCAAAGGCGTGGATTTGTATGCGGAAGAGACAGAGATTAAGTGAACTTCAATGTGTACAGATGAGGCTGAGCCTAAGAAAATGTGATGGGAGAAAGCACCAAATAAACAAAATGGAAGCTTTACTAAACTTTGAGTGCCCTTTCCTCTGAGTTTATCATGTCTTTTTAACTTAATGATGTATCCCTTTCTTCCCTGCCAAGCTCATGGGGAGAGAGTGTTTATTCCTTTATCTTTCCTTTCCTGTGTATCTCATTCCTCACCATCTCTGCCAGCCTTGTTACTCCCTAACCAGTGACCTCATACCAGTTATGATATCGCAGGTCATTGATTTTATTGACCTGCTGTACACCTATGGTCCTGATAATGGTCCATACTTGAACTGTAAATGCCCACTTTTGGTTCTCTATGTCCTGTTTCATCTCAGATCTTCCAGAAAGCTAACCCTCTATTATTGCAGGCTGTATTAGTTTCCCTCCGAGGCTTCAGAAAGAGTGAAGAGCACAAAGCAATCAGTGTTTCCTGGTCTGCTCTGACTACAGCCTTTTTGGGCCTCCCAGGAGATAGTGCCTGACCCAAGTTAATGCAAAGGTGGAAAGTAAACACCTCGGGGAACTGGGACATTATCATGAACAGTGGCCTGGCAGCATTTGGCCAGGGTTAATTTAGAAATGCCATTGGGAATATAATATTTACAGCTCTCAAAAACCTATTAATTTTCTTGTTGTCACTTAAAAGTTTGTACTGTACTTCAAAACCAAATTTTCTTCAGGGCTACACTTAAAATAGATGATCCCAAGGACCCAAATATTTGTGTTAGCTTTATAGAAAGGTATTTAAAATACCTTTTGTTTATCTTTTAATTTGAACTATTAAATTAAATGGCATTCAACATTTCTAGCCTGATTTCCTGAGGGATAAAGATGCACTTCTCAAGAAATAGCATGGCTGATAGTTTTAGTGAATATTTGTAGTCCATATTTGTAGTCCACTTCTCTTGCAAACCAAAAGAAGGTATAAGACATATTAAGATTTCCAAAATATGTTCAGAGTTTATCTGGTTGTGTTTGAATTACTGCTTTATAATTCTCCATTTTATTGCAGTTTCTGATACTGGAAATGATTTGGCAGCGTGAGTCTCTATAGTGGAATTCTTGCTGATGTAGTGTAAAACTAACCTGCCCGCCTTTCAGGGCTGATGGTAGAGATTTACCCATGTCACTTTTGCTTGAGAAGGATCCCACCAACCATGTGCTTGGCTAATTATATGCTACTTATATTTATTCTACATAATAACATTCTAAGGGCTGTAACTGTTCTTACACCATCTGATAATTTGGTTACTATAAAAAGTTTAGCATGCTTCATTGTAATTATCCACTACTGATAAGTAGAATTCTGGCTAATAACAAGAGTTAAAGCAATTTCAAGTTTCATCAGAATCAACTAAGATAAGTTTATAGCATGCAAGATTCTGATATGCTAAAAGAAAATTAGAATATGCAATGGAAACTTTAATTTAAATATATAGGTTTCCGTACTTATGCTGACAATATAACCTAAAGGTCATACAGAATTTCTATTCAATACTAAGAAACAAATGAAGTAAATTTTTACTGTAGTTTTGTAGTGGAAAAAATTCAGGCTAATAACTGTTAAGAAATGCCCAAAGTTAATCATTCTATCATCCAGCCAACTTAAGTATTTTCACTAACATATTTTTGAAAATGAAGCATACCTGATTACACTTGTCGAAATCATGTTGTGAAATAATTTTTTTCTTTTTTTTTCTATCGACTTGGTTGTATAGGTTGGCATGACAATTTCTTTAGTTGCTAAACTACTCAACATGAAAGAGTGCAAAAGGGAAATAACTCTGTGATAAGAACCACATATGTAACTGGGGTATTTCATGTTACCTCAGGTATTACTGGTCAGGAAGGTTCTGAATTATGTAGTGATATCTTAACTGAATGGATGAAAAAATGAGTTTTAAAGAGATTAAGCAATTAGCTCAAGAATCACGCTGCTCTGTTTCTTTAACATTCCTGAACATTTCTACCTCATTCTCTGCTTTGCCTGTTCTAACCGTTTGCTCACTAGTTGCCTGAGAGTCTTTGTTCAACTGTGACCTGCATTTTTACAGAAGTTTTCCTTAATATTTCCAGAATCAAAATGCTGTTTTTAATGGCAACGATTCTCTTCTCCTGACTTTTCCCTTTTCTGTCTGCTAACAGCATTGATCCTATCGCGTGTGTCCTCGGAGTACAGTGTGGGTGTTAAGTGACTGTAGATTAAACACCAATGATGGGCCAGAAAACAGGCCAGAATCTTCATTAAGGAATGACATTTTAGTAAGAGTGGAGGAAAATTCTTTCAAAATGATTTAGAATCAGAGCATTCTAGAATACATGTTTATATTCAATACTCCATATCTCTTAACACACCTAAATACTCAGAAAGTCAGGCTGGGTATCTGGTAACCCATCCTCTTGCATATTCTTTTCTACTCAAATGAGGATTTAAAACAGTCTTTTCATTGCTGTCCTTCAAGACACCCTTCACCATGCCTCTCAGCTCTCACACATGAAATGTAGCCCTGAACTGAGGGAGAATCCCATTTTCTGATACTTATTTCCATCCGATGCAGTCCTCTTTCTCACCAACCAATGTACCATTTCCTCAGCCACTTGTCCTCCATGGACATCTGCTACCCCTCACGTGTGACACCCGAACTGATCAGTGACCTGCTAGTGAGAAGGAAATGCATTTCTTGTGGTGACTGCACGTTACAGGTCTTTTCCTTGCATTTCGTTGGGAGCAGCAAGGTCTTCATGTCACTGTCATGGCCTTTGACCACTGCGTGGACGACTGCCACCCTCTCCACTGCATGCTCATCATGAGCAGGACAAGGTGCAATCCCCTAGTCACGGCTGCCTGGGCTGGTGGGGCTTCCATTCCTTTCCTCAGCTTTCTAAGATAATTGAGCTGCCCTTCTGTGGTCCGAATGAAATCAATCACTGTTTTTGTGATGTTTTTCCTTTGCTGAAAGTTGCCTGTACTGACACCTAAATCACCGGTGTTCTCGTGGTTGTCAATTCAGGAACAGCCACCATAGTGACATTTGTAGTTTAATTTGTTTTTTATGTTGTTATATTATTCACTTTAAGAAATCACTCAGCTGAGGGAAGACACAAAGCCCTTGCTATGTGCCAGTCTCATATCACTGTGATAGTTTTATTTTTTGCACCTTCGATCTTTGCCCATCTTAGACCTTCAACCATTTTCCCCGAGGAGAAAGCATTTGCCCTGTTTTACACCATCATTGCTCCTGTGTTTAATCCTTTAACCTATACTCTGAGAAATTCAGAGATGAAAAATGCCATGAGAAAGTTTGGTGTCAGTCGTTGTTTTCAAAGGAAGCACAGAGTTAATCCAAAGAAGTTTACTACTAAGCAACTTTACAAAAGAAAAAGGCTAAATATATGTGGAAAAGCCAAAAACTATTTTATAGGTTTATATTCCATCACTATTTAATAGAATGAGTCATAGAATTAGGGTTTAGAAGTTTAAAGTAATAACTAAACAATACTAATTTTGCTTACCAAAATTAATTGGAAACTTTGCTAATTTTGTGGAGTAATCAGATAGGAGACAGCAAAAAAATGAGTGAATGCCACATTTTAAGGAGAAGGGAGGACTGAATAGGGGGGACACAGAGGATTTTTATGATAGTGAATCTTTTCTGTGTTCTACAATTGGGGATAACATGTCATCACGCATGTCAAAACCTATAGGAAGCAGAACACCTAGAGTGAACCTTCGCATGAAGTACGAATTTTGGGTGATAATACGTGTTAATGTAGGTTCATGTATTTTAGTAAATGTGCCACCAGAGGGATAGGTTGTCCCTTTGTGGGGGACAGAACTATATGGAAACTGTGTTTTCTGCTTAATTTTGCTGTGAACCTAAAACTGCTCTAAAAATAGTTTATTAATTAAAAAATACATTGTGGTATAATAAAGCCAATTATCTTGTAACTGGAAAGGAGAAAAGACTCTAATAAAGTATGTCTAGAAAACTAGAACACAATTTCATTAAAGATATTGCATGCATGCTTGATATGACTTTTTTAAAAAGATCTCAAGAAAAAGGAGAGAGAACAAAATAAGAAAGAAGGGACTGGATAACAGGATTTTATTAAAAGGAAGATAATTAAAATATTGAAGAAGTTTTAGAATATGTAATTGAAATGAAAGAGACACACTCATGGTGGAGACCCTGTACAAAGAGATATCAAAAACAGAAAAAAAATGAGGGACATAAAATTGAGAAAATCTATTAAAGCAGAGGAGTTGAAAAATTATTTTCTCAATAGTTACTTATAAAGAAATAAAAATATTGCCACATTTACATTTATCTTTGCAAGACAATCACAAAATGTCAGGTTAGTTTAAGGTTGAAAGAGAATGCTGAAAATAACTGATTTTATTAGCAGATAATTTGTTTCATTGTTTATGAAAAGGAAAAATAAATCCCCCCTATTTAAATGGGCTCATAGCGTAAATAACATATGTGGTTTCTTGAAAAAAAATAAAATGTTTTCTAAAAATTCCACATAACATCACCTTTTTTTATCTGTATATAATCTTCACACATCTCATCTTAGAACTTCCTTTATGTCACTCAGTTATGCCTTAATTAAAAAACAATTGATATAGAAAGACCAAAATTGAACATATATCTTCATGCGCCTATGAGGGAAGGAATAAAATCCAGCAGAGTCTCAACCCCTATAAGGTTTTTTATTTAAAAAGAGTTTTTTAAGAGCAGTTCTAGATTTACAGCAAAATTTAGGGACAGGAGCAGAGAGTTCCCATACCCTCCTGACTGCACACATGTCCGTCCCCTCCCCGAAGAGTGGCACATTCATTAGGATGGACTTTGACACACTGTTATCACCCAAAGTGAGTAGTTTATTTACAGTACTGTTCCCTCCTGGCGTTGTATATTCTATGAACTTGCACAAATGAATAATGACATGAATCAACCATTATGGTATCATTTCACTACCCTAAAAATCCTTTCTCTATACTTATTCTGTTCAGCCCTCCTCCCCATATAACATCTTTTTTCTTATTTATTTTCTTCATTAAGGAGAGTAGGGGCTTGAGGAGCACTCACAGTAGAACCCTTTCCTACCACAGAGAATGCTGCAAATCAAAACTATGAAGTCTGTTATCATTTGGCATTTTTCCCCAAGTGCCACAAAATTTTATTAGCAGGAAATAGGACTGTGGTATAAATTAAGTCCATCCCTAAAATCTATTAAGATTAATCAGGTACTTTCTAATCATTTTATTTTTATTTTGTTTCTATTGATATATTTTATGTATCTATTTTCTAGCCTGTGGTATAATACCCAAAAACTACAAAATTATCTGTCAAATAAATGTACAATGAACTTCATCAGCTGTTTTGCTCAATGTATGAGTGTATGCATAGAATATTTAAGAAATATTGATGATTTTATATGTGTAAATTAAGAAACTTTGCCTGTTACCATATGATTTTATTAGAAATTTAAAAGCCCACTGTTACTAATTTTTATTAAATGAGTACCATAAGCTGCTAATAAACACTCCTATTACACAGCCACAATGTTTCAGTACCATGAATATCAGAAGTCATCAGGCTTGAAGAAGTTCAGAATCTCGGGTGGCGTCCAAAGGGAAGACTGGCTGCTAAAGCCGCTGTCACCAGCAGCCGCGACACAGCTCCGTGTGGCTCCCTGCTTGGTCGCACTCTCCCTGCTCCTCACCCTGTTGCCATTTCTAGGCACCTACTGAGAGGGCTGACTTAGACACTTGCAGGATATTCCAGTGTTCTCTTCAACATCTGAGAGAAGCCTATGAATATGGCTCCATATTCCAAATATCCCAGGTTTTCAAGCATTCCTAACTTCAAATTGTTAATCCTTTCCTCTGTACATAAATCATCAACTTTCCCAGAACATTCTGATTTTTCTAAATAAATGTTAGACTAGCTTCTTCATCTGAAAGTGCACAGAGTAGTTTATTTTACTTCATATTCTGATATTTTATTATAAAATGAACTATGATCTGAATTGGGTTCACTTCAAGGAATATTGGCAGCTGTTTACATAAACCCTCTTTTCTCAAGGCCCTGGGACCATACTACAGGGAGAAGCCAGGTTTTCCTTAGGCCTTAGGCTTCCACATTTCAGTCCAGCTGGTGTCTTAGAGCCACAGTGATGACAGTTCATTCTCACAGGCACTGAGTGTTCAGGTGGTCCTGAGGGGATGAAATATGCCAAGTGTGTTGTGGTGGCCAAGAGTTTAAGCTCCGGGGTCAGAAAACCCACTGTGATATTTCAGCTGTGTGACCTTGATTAATCCACAGAAAGTGCCCAGCTCAATTCTTGGCATGAAGAAAGTATTGTGTGTTTGGCTGTGTTGTTCCTCTTGGACTAGAGGTGCATTTATCATCCCAGCAAAATTAAATTGTGGTTGCTGGTAAGAATTGGACCAGGCTCCTCATCCTTGACATTCAAGTTTTTAACCATTGTGTTGCATTTTCTCTCCAGACCAGCAAAGGCATTTCTACTCCTAAATGTAACTTAGAAGAAAAAGTGCAGGTGTTTGGTCCCCTCAGCTCCCAGGCCACCTTTTGATGAGGAGAATGAAATCGGGATTTTCACTCTGGATGCCACTGGTGCAAGGCTGGAGATTCCTTCCCAGGAGCAAGGTCATTTTTAGTAGCATCAAATATATGATATAATTGGGAATATATCTCACAAAATAAGTGTATGAAGTATGAATGAAAACTATAGAACTTTGTTGAATGAAATCAAAGAAGACCTTTTTCAAGGACAGCAATTCCATATTCTTTGATCACATGACTAGACTTCATCAAGATTCTGTTCTGCTCCCCCATAATTAATTTAAAAGAAATCCTCTGAAAAAATAATAAAAGCCATTCTTTTTCCAAGTTTAAAGGATTATTCTAACTTTTATATTAAACATGAAAGGATATAGATTGGCCCACACAACTTTATGAAAGAACAAACTTGAAGAGCTTACATTGCCTGAATTAAAGGTATAGTATAATGCTACACAATCAACATATTGTGACATTCTCATAAAGGTAGACAAGCAGATTAGTGGAACAGCCTAGAGAATCTATACTCGTACCTTTATGATCAGCTAATTCTCAACAAAGGTCTGGAGGCAACTCAATGAAGAAAAGATAGTCTTTCCAACAAACAAACATCTATTTGTGCATCTTTTTGCAGAAAATGTAAACATCCACTTATAAATCTTTTGTAAAATTTAGTTCAAAATGGATCCAAATCCGAATATAAATTAGAAATTATAAAATCATTACAAGGAAACAAATAAGTAAATCTTCATGATTTTGGACTAGGTGAAGGGTTCTCAGGTAGGATGCCAAAACTGTGAACCTAAAAAAGAAAAAAGTGGCAAATTGCACTTGATAAAAATTAAAACTTTTGTTGTAAGAATAAAATTGTTGAAAGGATGAAAAATCAATTTTCACACTAGAGGAAAATATTTAAAGGTATATAGTTACTAAACAACTACTATCCAGAACATATAGAAGTATTTCAAAACTCAGAAGAAAATGAACAACCAATAAAAAAAGGGTAAAATTTTTTAACACATGTCTCATCAAAGAATATATGCACATTGCAAATAGTAACACTAAGGGATACTAAACATTATTTATTGTTAGGTAAATATAAAAATCCACCATGATACTGCTACATGCCCACTCAAGTGGCTAAAATAGAGTGAACGTTTGAGTGTTTGAAAGGATGTGGAGCAATCAGGACCCACAAACCCCAGAACTAGGGATGAAAATGGTATAATTACACAGGAAAACAATTTGAAAATTTCCTTGAAGTATTAAATATACACTTCTTGTCTGATCAGACATTCTACTCCACACTTTTTCAAGAGAAAGAAATCACTTTTCCATAAAAAAAGATTTGTCCATGAATTACTGTAGCAGATAATTAGTGATAGCCAAGATCTGGACACAGTCAAAATGTCTAAAATTGTGGAAATAGGTAAGCAAATTGTGGAATTTTCATACAATAGGATGCCCTCTGACGTAAACAGGAATGTGCTATTAATATTCACAAAGACATGACTGAATCTCAGAATACATAAACTGGGTGAAATAATCCAGATCTTGCCTACGAAAAGCAGCTCACACTATATGCTTCCGTTCCTATAAAATCCTAGAAATTGCAAATGAATCTACTGTTCCAGAAAAAGATCTGTGTTTTCTTAGGCAAGAAAGAGAAGTGGGAAGATAGATGGAGGGGCACAAGGAACCTTTGGGGATTGGTATGTTCATTATATCAATTTCTCTGGTGGTCTTATAGGTATATATGTAGGTCAGGCCCTTTGAATATTAATTATGTATTTTGCATTCCAATTACATTTTTATATAGATTTCAAAAATATATTTCCTTGGAATTGATCCTGTTACTTCTTCTCTGGCCATCCTGGAACTTCTAGATTAAGAAGGAAATCCAATGACTATTTGCAAGTTATTTGTTCAAGAATACACCTTGTAGATACTGTGCAAATTTGCTGCCTTCCATTATTTGGAAAATTGAAAAAAATGTAATTTCATAAATAAGTTCATATAACTCATAAAACAAACTCTAATAAGGGAATTAGGAAAGGATGAATAGACCAAAATTAACTCTCACCAAAGTAAGGTAAGATGTCCTGAGACAAATTCAGGAATTGGGATTGTAAATAAGGCTCTTGCATGTATCTCTAAGGAGTATCCCGATATGTGTGTGCCCAGTGTGTGGGGGGGATAGGTGGAGATATGACCAGCTATCTCTTTCTGTGTAATGACACAAGCTAGCTTAAGTAAAGCATGCAGGTATTATGTTGAAAATGCGCAATCAGTAAAACACTGGGTTGTGATGGTCTTGTTGAAATGCTAGAATTTCTCATTTCTTCAAGGTTTCTTAACTTTCAAAACCTGTTCGTCTAGGTACTAAACATGTAAAAACCCATTCCGTTCACTCACAGAAGGCACAGAGTCGTTTTTCTGCAATTTAGTAACTCTTTGAGCTGGTCTTCTAACCTCTAGAGGTTTGTGTTCTTATTGGCACCATAGAGCTAATATTGCTGATGTCAAAATACACACTATTGTGAAATGGAATTATAAGGAACCTAAACAACAAAATAATCTGTCAGTAAATTGAAATTATTATTATTATATTGTACAAGATAACATCCTATAAAAGTTAATATCTGGAAGTTTTACAGGTCTGAAGAAAGTTACTAATATATGGATTTGCACATGATAGAGGGGAATTGGTGAGCTGAACTTCCATGTGTACATTGGGGCTGAGCCTATATAACCTGCAGATATGAACACACACAAGCAGAATAAAAATTATTTGAGTGCAGATTTCCCATGACATTTTTATTATATTGTATTGCCTTGATAGCATATAAGACACATGAAATTTCCAAGAAAAGCCATGAAATATGAACAATTCAAATATCTTTTGGCAACTTCTATCTTCCTTTATTGTTTACTATCACAAACTTAGATTAATTTTAAACAATAATTTTGTCTAGTACCTTAAATGTAAATAGGAGAAATGAATCAATTTGTTGATTTTTCACAACTTCAATCAGTTAACATTTTCTCTTTACCTGAATAGTGTTCAAGCATTCTTTCCTTTAATGTGCCTGAAACTATATTAGTTTCAAATGTCTGATCAATAGTGTTTGTTCACATGGTAAGGAAGATTATTTTTCAAGTCAATTAAACAATACAAGCTGATGTATTTTCAATAAATTTTCATTCTTGAGGATACACTCCCAAATGAAACAGAGTATTTGTTCTGATCAACCTGGAAGGAGAATGCATCTGACCCAATGGATAAACACATGCATTTAAAAAAATCTCAATCATAATATAAGCTGGTCACAGGGATGGAAGTGCAGCATGGAGAATATAAACAAGTGTTCTAGACCATCTTCCTATCTTGACAAATAGTAACTGCACCAGTTGGGGTGAGGATTTAATAATGTGGGGGACTTTGAACCACTGTGTTTAGACTTAAAACCAAAATAATATCATGTTATCAACTATTCTTCAATATAAAAAAGTGCAAAATAATTGTTTTTTAAGAAACATGAATAAAACTTACCTCAAAAACATAATTAACAATAAAATATTTTTTCTAGATCAAACTAATATTTTAATATTCTATAATCACTATGATAATGTTGAAAAGTATTGTTTTCCCCTTTATAGAATTATTTACAATAGATTTCAAGAATAAAAAAAATAAAAAGAAGCATAAATCTATCAGGAATAAATAATATTTAATTAGTTGTGTCAATTCAACTTTTGGTAAATTTCACATTGTTGTTATATTTTTTATACAGATTAATGTTTTATTTATTTTCAGATATTTAATCCATCTGGTTATAATATATGGCAATTTGAAATATACGGAGAGAGAGAGGAATATTTCGGAATTCATTCTTTTGGGGCTTTCTTATCACCAGAACATACAAATACTTTGCTTTGTGCTCTTCTTATTCTGTTATGCTGCCCTGTTGGCAGGAAACCTTTTGATCCTTTTCTCCATTCAATGCAGCCCTCTTTTCAACCCAGTGATGTACTATTTTCTCAGCCACTTATCCTGCATGGACATCTGCTATACCTCTAGCTTTATACCCAAATTAATTGCTGACCTTCCATGGAAAGAAAAACCATCTCCTATGGTAACTGCATGTTGCAGGTCCTTACCATGCACGTCTTTGGAGGCACTGAGATCTTCATCCTTATTGCCATTGCCTTCGATCGCTACGTTGCCATCTGCAAACCTCTCCACTGCATGACCATCATGAGCAGGACAGGCGCAACCTGCTAATCGTAGCTGCTGGGGCTGCGGGGGCTGTCCATGCCTTTCCTCGGTTGTCCAGGACAACCCGATTGCCATTTTGCGGCCAAACGAGATTGGTCACTATTTCTGTGGCATCTTCCCTTTGCTGAGAGTTGCCAGTGCTGACACCGACATCACTGCTGCCCTCGTGGTTGCCTTCTCAGGTATAGTCTCCTTAATCACCTTTGTTATCTTATGCGTTTCTCATAACATTTTATTATTTACTTTACGAAATCACTAAGCTGGGGAGATGCAAACCCCTCTCTGCCTATGGGCTTCATGTCGCTGTGACGTGTCATTGCTTGCACCTGTAAGCTTTGCCTGTCTTAGGCCTCCTGCTCCTTACCCTTTGGACAAGACATTTGTTCTGTTTTACACCATCATTGCTTCTCTGTTCAACCCCTTCATCTGTACTCTGAGGAATTCAGAGATGCCGAACGCCATGAGGAAAGTTTGGTGTCAAACATCATTTTCAAAGGAAGCACACAGTTAATTGAGAAAGCTTACAACAAATCAACTTTATAAGAGAAAAGGGCTAGACATGAATGAAAAAGCCAGGAACTATCTCATAGAATTTATGTTACACCAACTATTGTAAGTGGAATGAATGAGATAAATAAGAATTGGAAATTTAAAGTGATAGCTAAACAAATATGAATTCTCACATCCCGAAATTAATTGGAACTTAATTTTGTGGAGTATTAAAATTCCTGTAGAAAAAAACCATCTGGGCCAAAGCAAAGAAGGCATTGTTATATTGATCCATGAATTATAAAGAAGAAATATTTTTTAATGATAATCCTATTAAGAACTCTGGGCTTATACACCAGGCCACATAGTGACACACATTCTGTAGTAGTGGAGAAATTGAAAGCTAGAATTAAAATAATATCTTTAAATTAATGATAGAATATTAATTTATACATCCTCTAGCAACATTCAGAAATCAGTTGTGAAACAAAAATTCAGTATAGTAGAATCTGTTTTAAACTGGTTCCTGGAGGTCAAATATCCTTACTTCACATTAAGAAGAAAATCTACTTAAAACAGAGCAAGAATCAATAATTCAGGTTGCTGGAAACATTATTGTTTCACTGATTGACCAAAATATAAAACATTTTCCATAAAGCATAAAGAACTGAATAATAACATATAAGTGCTGACAAACCCTACCTGCCTAAAATTGATAAGTAAATGTCTAGTCATTGAATGCAGAACAAAACAACTTTCCTACTACAAGAAGAAGAAAATAAACTAACAAGAGACAATTAAGGCTCAGTGTAAAGACAAAGCAGAAAGCAAGTACATTTTGGCTGAACATGGATGTTTATAGCTGCTTTATTCATAATAGCCAACCTTGAAAGCAAACAAGATGCCTCCCATAGATGAGTAAATGCAGATGCCCTTGCATAGGTGGTCCATGTGGACAATGGAACATTATCGGGCGCTAAGAAGAGTGGGCTATTAAGTCACAAAGCCATGTGCAGGAAACTTAAATGCATATTACTAAGCAAAAGAAGCCAATCTGAAATGACTCCATACTATATTATTTAAACTATATGATATTCTAGGAAAGCCAAACAATGGAGACATCAGAAATGTCAGGTGTTTGCCCAGGGTTTGGGGGAGGAGGGCTTGATAGGAGGGGCAAAGAGGACTTAAGGGCAGGGAAACCCTCCTGCTGCTGCAGTTGTGGCTATTTGTCATTATTACATGTCAAAACCCGTAGGTCATACAACAAATACCAAGAGTGAACCCTAATGTAAACTGTGAATTTTGGGTGATGATGTGTCCATGTAAGTTCCTCTGATTGTAACAAATGTACCACTCTGTTGTGGAAGGTTGGTGTGTCTGGGAGCAGGAGGCATATGGAAACTCTCTGTACTTTCCATTCAATTTTGCTGTGAACATAAAACTGCTTTAAAATATTAAGCTTATTATTTAAAAATACACATTGTGGCACAATAGATATATCAAACTATCTTGTAACTGGAATGACAAGACAGCTGAAAAAAGATTTTCTAGAGAAATCAGAAGAAAGTTTTATGAAAGGCCTTTTTTGCATGTTCAGTAGGATTTAAATAAAGATGCCTGAAGAAACACAGCAAGTATCATTAGAAGATACCAGCTAATAGGATTTTTTTTAAAGGAAGATAGTTAAAATACTGGCAACATTTTAGGATATGTAAATACAATGCAAAAATTATAATCATTCTGGAGGCACTGGAAAGAGAAGTATAAGAGCAGGAAAAATGACAGGGGAGGTAAAATTAAGCAGAACTGTTAGAGGAATTGGACAAATTACTGTCTCAATAGTTCTTAATAATGAAAAAATATTTCTTGGGTTAAATTTTTTTGCAGATGTTCTATGATGTTTAATTACTTATCTGGAGCAAATAAAACTGTCACTAAAAGTGAAATAGAAGTTCAGATAACTAAATAATAGATTCATTTTAAAGGACTCTTAAAAGGTGATTATTGTTTTCATTATCATTTTTTATAAATATTGAAATTTCTTACCTAGTATTATTGGTGATCAGAATTTGTATTTGAAAACAATATTGACCTAGTACTAATGATGTTTTCTTATACAGATCTAAGCACAAGTTCCATTTTAATGAGACTTTAGCATTCTATAATACCAACAGCATTCACAGAAATGATTTCTTATAGTAGCTGTCATGTCTGAATGGGGGAGATGTAAAAACACTAATGAAATTGAGACTAAGGAAGACAACTGACAGGCAAAGAGAAAAAGGTTGAAAAAAGTTTAACTGGATTATGGGAATTAGACTGATCTTAAAGAAATCTCCCAGAACCCTTTGGTAATTTGTACTTAGAGGCAAGTGAACTTTCAGCTTATGTTAATTTCAGTACCTTGGGTTATGACCCTTAGTTATTTTTATACCTTTATTATTTTAGCCTTTTAGCTGTTAAAGAGACACCCAAAGAAACATTAACATACAGAATGACGAATAATTATAAAGTAAACTCCCATTAATGCCCACTCAGGGCAGAAAATAGCATCTCTATCCTTTCACAAATACATTCTTTTCTCCCTGTAAATGTAACCTCTATCTGATAAAAATTACTGCTTTGCACTGTAACTTTACATGACCCAGTTTCTTCATCTGTGAAATAGGATTGATACTACCATCTTCTGCATAGTGTTGTTGTAAAGGTAAATAAGGTAATCCCTCACTCATTTAATGTTTGACATGGAGTAAATATTTCCTAGGTATTTGCTATTATTAATGGAGCTTGCAGAGTAAAAGAAGAAAGAACTAGTCCTGAATAAAGATGCAAAGAAGAAGGTTATTGAAAAATGACATAAGACTAGAGCAACATTACAGAATATTCAATGTCCTGTGGACAAATTATTTTAATGAGTGCTTTGTAAATCTAAAAAGACACGAAAGTTCTGTCTGTAATTTTCCAGAGTATTTACCTTAAATGGGAACACATTAAATAACACACACATTCTTTCTCCCCAGAGAACATAGTAAAAACACTCCACGGCAATGGTTGGAGATCATTTCCCAACAAAAGGACCAGAACTATAGCTTTTTCCCCAGATTATGGCAAAGGGAAAAGGAAAACTCAAATTGCACAAACAGGAGATCTCAGTCATCAAGAACTTTTTAATGAATGGATTCTAACAACATGCTGCAGTTATCTTTTTTTCAGGCTATTTATAATCCAGCAGTAGAGTTGTTCTGCTAATTTGGATCTAAAAGGACACTGACTGGTGAATTGATTACTTGGGCACGTAAAATAATTAACTTGAACTAAAGAAGCAACACCTTGGGAGGAAACAAATGTACCTTTAGGATTTAAGTTTTACATAGCATTTGAGCCTTAAAACCCTCAAGAATAATGTGGTGGTTCAAACACGGAGTCTATATAAACTTTGATTTGACTAGCTTTGGGAAACAAAATAATATTCTTCCTGCTTTATAGCTTTTTCCTGTGGAGTGAATTCCCATTATTTATTTGGTTTGATGGTGTGACAGGTGACAGTAGTTACTAAAATGGCATGAATTTCATAATTTTTTATGTATAAAATGGAAGAAATTAGAAACTAAAACTCATAAGTAGCAGTCACTGTACTGAGAAAAATTTCAAATCAGCAACTTGAAAGGAAATCATTAAATGGTAACAGAATGACTGCAATTCAATGAAGAGAGGACAGAAAAGATTATAAAGGAAAAATAGATTCAAAATAAGTGCAGAGGAACATATGTAAGTCAATCATTTCTTTCTCTTTTATTACTTACTATTATCCTGCATAGATATGTGATATTTGCATAAAACTGTATTTAACTACTAGTTCAAGAAAACATACTTTTATTGATCTTAATATAATTTTAAGATAGACTTTACTGCAAGTTCTATAGTCTGACATTTTTTGGATTAAGAGAGCACTAAATTCAAGGAGGACCTGGTTGTCCACTGAGATGGGATGACATATTCTAGAAAAATAGGATCAAAGTCTTATAATAATATTGCCTTATTTTATTGGCTGACTGCACATTAAAAGTAAGGGATACACAACTCTAGGGAGAAAGTCAGTAACACACTGACCAAGAACAAAGTAATTTGAATTCTAATTCTGAGACTTTGACCTAACTTGTAGCTCTGTTTACACATTTTCCATTTAAATTTGAGTGGCTAAAATGGGACAACGATCAATTGACTGGTAGATTCAGAATGTATTTGCAAACTTCAGGGTTGGGACAGCCATGGTTAATGTTAAATTTATCTTATTACTTTGGTTTTTGCCTTTTGAAAGGAAGTACAGTGTAATGGCTATGAATGCAAGCACTGGAGTCAAAAAACTCAGGTTATAAACCCTAGTTTGCTATATACTAATTGTGTTTGTATGTACAAGTTCCTTAACCCTGTAAACTTAAAGTAATTTCAAATTATTTTTCTTTGTGTACATTATTTTTAATACAGTAATACTATCATGCATGCATCATTTTATTATTTTTGAAGATTTAAAAGATTTTTCTCATTCATGGTCAAAGTTCAGTCTCAGAAGCAGTTTGAATAATATAGAGCTGAATATATTTTCCTAGGTTATAAATGCAGAAAAAACCTTTGAAAAGAAATTAACTGACTCACAAAGATCATACCTAAAGTTAATGACTGAATTAAGACATGTAAACAGGTATTGCCCAAAATCTATATATCATATTTATACTCATAATTTTTTCAAGATATTAAAATATGGGGCAGTTAATCATAGCAGTCCTATGTTTGTGCGGAAGCTGAATCAAGGAGGATTGTCAGATAGGAATTAAGCATTGCTGTAGCCTTCTGAATCAAGACAAGTAAAGAGTCAAGTAATATTTTTTGCAAAATCCTAATAAATGCAGACAGATTGATGAAATGACTTTGCCTGAGAACATTCACAGCCTTCCTTTACTCAGAGACTTAAAATTATTTAAAAGCCTTGAGGTGGGGGGATGAGGAACATATTTCAGGTATGCTTAATGAGCTTAATGAATAATCCAAACCAGTAGTGTAGTTAGCATTATTTTTTATTCAAATTAAAATAAAATCTTTCTTACTTGTTGGTTAATATTACTATAGTCTGATTTGGGGGGGTATCATCAGAAGCTATTTCTCCATAATTTGTCCTGAAATGAATTCAAGTTCCCAAAGTTCCACTATGGAAATGAATATCGTTGTTTTAAAATTCCATCTCTATCACAGTTTGATGATTCATTGTGTGAATACAAGGTTAACTTAATCAGTAATAGGGAAAGTTAAAGAGGAAATTTAAATAGGAATTGTTTCATACCTGAAAAGCCAGGTATGAGGTTAGGGCTGAAAACACATACTTTGTGAGCAGACATCACGAAGACACTTGGTAAAGATTGATGTTAAAGTTTTAATTTAAAACTATAAAAGTATTTGATGTAGCACATTTAGTCAATCAGTGTCATCTTTTCAGCAGCATGCAAGCCTCTATTGTGGATTCATCTAAGGCGTTCATGTTGACTGTGGCAGACACTGTGATGAAAATTTGCTGGAAGATTTAATGGAAATCAGCTAATATATGACATAATGTTTTATTAGAGAGTCATTTTGTTTGAATATCTGATATGTATTCTTTGGGACAGTGAATGAGACCTATTTAAACCTAGTTAGTTCCATGAGTATAAGATGATCATCACTCTTCTCAAAAAACATTTCAAAATATGGGCTCAGGAATTATATCATTTCAGGTGACTGTTATATTCTAACTTTCCTGCACCATGGAAAAAGGCAATAATGTCACTGTGTTCATTCTCTTGGGACTTTCTAAAAACAAGAACATTGAGATCCTCTGCTTTACTTTATTTTTATTTTGCTACATTGCTATTTGCATAGGAAACTTGCTCGTAATAATTTCTATCAAAAGCAGTCAGCTAATTGAGCAACCCATGTATTTCTTCCTTAATTACCTCTCAATCTCTGACCTTTGTTACACATCAACAGTGACACCCAAACTAATAATTGACTTATTAGCAGAAAGGAAGACCATTTCCTATAGCAACTGCATGACACAGCTCTTTGCTACCCATTTCTTTGGAGGCATTGAGATCTTGATCCTCACAGGGATGGCCTATGACCGCTACGTGGCCATCTGCAAACCCCTGCACTACACGGTCATCATGAGCAGGCAGAGGTGTAACACAGTCATCCTGGCCTGTTGTACTGGAGGATTCATACACTCTTCCAGTCAGTTTCTGCTCACCATCTTCTTACCCTTCTGTGGCCCCAATGAAATTGATCACTATTTCTGTGATGTGTATCCTTTGCTGAAACTAGCTTGCTCTAATACACACATCATAGGCTTCTTAGTCATTGCTAATTCAGGCTTAATTGCTTTGCTGACCTTTGTTGTCTTGATGTTGTCTTATTTTTTTATACTGTACAACGTCAAGGTGCATTCTGCAGAGAGCTGCAGCAAAGCTCTTTCCACTTGCGGTTCTCATGTAACAGTCGTAGTCCTGTTTTTCGCACCTGCGTTATTCATTTATATTAGACCTGGCACAACTTTCCCAGAAGATAAAGTGCTCGCTCTTTTTTACACCATCATTGCCCCCATGTTTAACCCTCTGATCTACACGCTGAGAAACACGGAGATGAAGAACGCCATGAGGAAGGTGTGGTGCCGGCACACACTCTTGGAATGAAAGTGACTTTCGGGAGCCTGTCTGCGTTTCAAGCCATAGTTCCACGAGACCATGACTGTGAATAAGATCCATTGTCATCATCTCCTGGCCTTTCTTCTTGGACCAATAAGTGGGCAAGCAGGAAGCACATCCTCTCTGTGGTTTTATGCTGCTACACTGATGCCTCGCCAACACATTGGGTATAATTCTTCTTCACGCTCTCCTCCAGCTGACATCCTCAGTAAGAATTGTGCTCGTGTGACATGAATGAACCAGATGACAGCTGAAAAAAGGGATTATATCACCTACGTGTCATTGTACTGAAAAAATAATACAAAGAGGTAAACTTCTAGTTTCAAATTTTCAGTTTGTTAAAGGAGAAAAATCCTCTATTATCTCAATAGATTATTCATTACAACTTAATTGGAAACCTAATCCAAAAATATTACCTGTAAAAATTTTATAGTAAATGCTATTTTGAAAGATGAAATACTAAAAGTCATTCCTTTGGAATCTATGACAATAAGTGAAGCTTATTATTACCAGTTCAAATTAATAGCTTTTAATACTTTACTGAAGGCACTTGCCAGTATAATGAAACAAACAAACAACAAAAAGATAGTTGCAAGTATTGAATCAAAAATTTCTTCTATAAGACTAGTGACTCTACGGCATCTTACTACACTGATGGACTGTGAGTGCAAGGGAATGTTGGGGAAGACTTGATAACATGGATGAATGTTACTGGTATCATCAATACTGTACAAAAAATCAGGATCTGTATGAAAAAACAGACCTTCGTAAGCAGGCGGACAACAGTATAATATCAAGGGAATTATTTGAAAAACATGAAAAATATTTGAAAAAATGCAATACCCCTTTCCATGTATATAATTCAGCAATAACATAAAATGGAGGGGAAGGAAAGGGAGAGAAAATAATATGGGGGCAAGTTGTAGGAGATTTAAGTTAGGGAGGAAATGTACAAATCATGATTCAGACAAGTTAATAAAGAGTGTTGTACTGGATTCTACCACTTCTCTAAAACCAAGTAAAACAGCAATGTAGCAATGTCTACAAGTTTCAAGAGCAAAAAGTTGAGAATAGGGGAGGGCTGTACAACACAGAGAAGACAAGTAGTGATTCTACAACATTTAGCTATGCTGATGGACAGTGACTGTAAAGGGGTTTATAGCGGGGACCTGGTATAGGGGAGAGCCTAGTAAACACAATATTCTTCATGTAAGTGTAGATTTAAGATAACAAAAAAAAAAAAAAGAAAGAAAGAAAAGGGGGATTACTCCATGTTAGGTTAAAACTAACTGTAAATCAACAATTAATGCATGCTTTAAATATTCTTAATTTTGATCACTTAAAGGGTGTCAGATGATCGGCTATGGAGGTACACTTTTCTGATAATATTCCTTTCTCTTAAAAAAAAATCAGTTCCTGTGTGGTGACCTCCAATGAGTTCTACACATTGGTATAAAGGGCATATCAAAGCGTGGGCAAAGGGTCTATTTGTGTTTATACAGAGGATCAAAGCCTAATTTGGCTACCCAGAAAATGAACTAAGATACGATATGAAGAAGAACTTCCAACATCAGCACTCTCTGGAAGACTCATACCAGAAGATGATCATCAAAAAACCTCAACAAAGATCCAGGCGATGCTGCAGTTGTAGCTGCATTCATCCCACCAGTTCCTGGACTTGCCATTGGAATGAAGAAGGAGATATCTAAGCTGGCCTGTGCATACAGTAAAACAACAAATTTGACTGGATCTACACTGTTGGAACTCAACCAAGAATTAGGAGAAGTGCAAGTTGTAGCGCTCCAAAATCTTACAGCTACAGACTATCTACTGTTAAAAGAACATATGGGATGTGAACAGTTCCCAGGAATGGGCTGTTTTAATTTGTCTGATTTCTCTCAGACTGTTCAAGTACAGTTGGACAATATCCATCATATCATAGACAAATTTTCACAAATGCCTAGGGTGCCTAACTGGTTTTCGTGGTTTCACTGGAGATGGCTGGTGATTATAGATCTGCTTTGGTTATGTAACTGTATTCCTATTATGTTAATGTGTGTGCGCAATTTAATTAGTGGTTTAAAACCTATACATGCTGAGGTTACTCTACAAGAAGATATGTCAAAGAAATAATCAATCTTCCCATGTTTTCTTCTGCCTGCTACTTCTATAGCTTTTCTTCTTCCTTCCTAATTGCAACCTTTAAATAGAATTCGTGCCTCATATCGAATTTACTGAGTATCATAATTCTTCCAAGTGGTAAAGATACCTCAAGACAAATGCTGGGCATAGAAGCCACAGGGCATAAACATGCAAAGAAGTAAAAAGCTAACCTTTTCAAACAATAAGGCTTCTCTCTCACTTACCAACTTTACATTTCCCTGTATGGCCCCGGAAGATGACTGGTTAGCCAGAGACGGGTAAGATTCCTCAAGGGAGGAACAACCTAAGACAGGCACAGTCGCAGGGGGGCCATCAGGTGAGAAATTGGGGATCAACAGAGGTGAGGCTTAGAACCTCACCCCCCTTGTTTTGAGAGAAATCTTCTACATCAGTGGATGTTTTATTGCCCTTGTCTAACTTGGATTAACACATAGTCTACAGGCACACACCTGATCATCTACATTTGCTCTTTACAACATTAAACTAAGTTTTCTACCTTTATCTTACATCTACCTACCACTTCATCATTTTATTAAAAATAATAATAGTAATAATAATAATAATAATAAAGGGAGAAATGTGGGATCCACATATCAATCAATTGTAAAAATCAAACGAATATTCATATTTGACCGGATTGTTTATTGTTCATAATGCATGATCAAAACCGAAAGTTTCTGTGATGACTGCCCTTGTACTGTTCACCATGTAAGAATTTACTCACTATGTAAGAATTTGTTCACCAAGTAAGAACTTGTTCATTATGCTTCAGAAGATTGGAGACTGACGAGAATTAAGCTTGGGGTGGATTAATGATTGTGCATTGAGCATTGACTCCTCTATACAGAATTTTATTTTTGTTAACAACCATTTGATCAATAAATATGAGAGATGCCCTCTCAAAAACAAACAAAAAAAAATTGAGAATAATAAACATTATTCTTCGTCCTATTGTCTTTCATTTGTTTTATATATACTATCATTTTGTGATATATATACTACCCATATGTTCTTGATCAAACGATTTGCTTTCCTGATAAATTTCATAACACTGTAAGTGATGAATCAATATAAAAAACATAAGGGGAAGTCAGGATATTTTGTCTTCATCCTCAAAGGCCACACCTAACAACTTGAGGAAAAGAAAGAGCATCAACCCAGGAGTCTTAGAGTCTGCCTTGCGTGACAACCTACCAGTTTTTAATGACCTGACTCTGGCCAACTCAGTAAACATCTCTGCATCTTATATGTTTCATTTACACTATGAAACTGAGAAGTAAAGTTATGAATGCCACTTAAATGTGAAATGATAAATGGAGATTGCATGTGAAAACTGATCAGTGGTTAAAATGCATAGAATGAATATTATTTAAGACATTAAACATTTACAATAGAAATAACACTATTCCCATACATTTTGCTGGATGGTGCTGTGCTGATGATGTTTCTTTCTTCACCATCTTCTAAGAAAGGAATCCACTGAGAAGAAGACACTGTATTTAGAGAAACATAATCCCTAATCATTTCTCCCCAACTCCTAAAACTGAAGTTTAGCCGTGTAAGACAGGCAGCTGAGCAGGAGCATGTTTAATCAGCCTTCAGAGTGTCCCAGATTCTGCCTAAACTCTACCTATCCAAAATATATTTTGTGAGTAAATTCAACTAGGCTTTTCTTTTTCAAATTATTGTTTGGAAATTTTCTAAATCTATACAAAATTATACTAAGATCTATTCACTTATAATTTTTCAGTAACCATACCTAATACTTGGAAATAAACTAAAACTCATTCTAATTCTCTCTCAGAATACAACAAAAACACTTTTTGAGGAGAGATAAAGAATGTTAGCTTCCATTAGAGCCAGGACTGTCCTTTTCTACTCAGTTTATAGATATTATGGACAGGATAAGGCCTCAAAGCTAAAGCCCCACAAATTTGTTTTGTATCACATAACTCTTTGAGTAAAGTACAGGGGAATTATGGGGGCCCTGGAGGAATGTCTAATGACGGAGATTTTTAAAACACACACAAAGTTAATTGGAAGTTACATACTATTTATAAATTATTCTGGATTCTATCCTAGCTATAATGGGTCTGATAACTTAGCTCTAAGGGAAATCCACCCAGCGAGCTTATGCTCTGGGAAGGTAAGTCCAAACAACTTACAAGGAATAGTCAATGCTCTAGAATAAAAGAAACCAGTGTTAGAGGGTATACTCTATTGAGTATTAGTTGATCATGTGTGCACATGTCTAGAAATAATTTTAGTGGTGAAAAAATAGATAGTGATTTAATTCATTTGGATATTAAAATTATTCGACAAGTCTTCAAACTGTTACTCAGAGCCTGAGACCTCTCATTGTTTATGTGAACTTTGGTTGAGTGACAAGTGTCAGTTGTCTCTAAAATAATCCAAGGGTTTTTTTCTATAAATGGTTAATGAACTAAGCTGAGTGAAATGTGAATTCAAAAAGCTGAAGTGAAATACTTGGAACAATAAGTGAATGATGAAAAGTTCAATGAAGGAAGAGACAAAACTCTGAAAGGAAGGAATAGGAATGGATGCACAGCATCTGAAGTGGAAGAATGTGTGGTGAATTATTTCTCCTCCCTTTGCATTATCCTGCCTGAATGTATATTATCTGTTGAATATATTTTTGCCTCCATTGTTTAGATAACAGACTGACTGCCAGTTAAAGTTAAATGCAGGCATGTGTTCTGAATTTTATAGACTAACGTTCTGACTTGAGGGAAGTGATCAATTCAAGGAGTTGCCCATTGAGGGTGTGATATGACAACCTCAAGGAACAGACAGATGGAGAAGGGAACTCCATGCTTAGCTGGATAGCAAATTTCAAATAGGAAGAAAACAGGTTTATAACTTTTGCTTGAAAATTAATGAAGTATTGATGAAGAACAAACGTGATTCACAGGTTACCAAGAAAATGAGAAAACCCAAATCCAGATGAGCCCCCTGCAGGAAACACTCCTACAGTCACTGTACCTGCACTGCTCCACAAAACAAAAAATCGGTCCAATAATTAACAAAAACCCTAAGCAGGTCACTAAAAATTGAATGGAAGTATCTCAGAATGTGATTCTTTGTTTACCTTATCTCTAGTCACTCTATTGCCTGCACTTCTTGCTAGAAAAAATTGTGGTGGTAATGAATACAATTATTGAATAAGTTATATATTATCTTAAAGAATTTATTTCTTTGAATTATTCAGCAAACTTCTACTAATTATTGGTTAAATAAATGGTAGCCTGTTTTTGACAAGAGATAAAGATAAAATAATTGGAAATACTGATGAAACCCCTACCACATACTGGATGACTCAGACCCTTTAGTTAGATGTACTCATTATCAGTGAACTCAAGAAATGCAATTTGATGATCTGAGAAAAACACAGTACATGCCCAAAGTTGCACAGATCAGGGAGTAGTGGCCAGGATTCAAAATGAAATTTGTGCAGGCAGTTCTTACTATTTCAAGGCAGAATTTCAGATTGCTTTTCTCTCCTTGAGGAACTTAAGATTGTGCAAATTAAGAATGTATAGAGTTTACTTTGCACAGATTAAAAATGGAAATATTAAGAGCAGTTGAGACCCTCTTTTAAGTATAAATAGTCCTAAATATTTTCTGAGTGTACACCATGTATCAGGAACTGTGGTAAGTGTGTAAGTGTATTGCCTAAGTGTATTGCAAGGTGAGATAAATTTTATTTTAGATCTTGACTTTACTAGTTGTTAGGTTTGTGATCTTCGGTTATTTAATTTATCTATGACTCAATTTCCCCTTTTGCAAAATGAGTTTTATTAGTTTTACTTCTCAGAGTTATTATTAGTGTAACTGCACAGGTAGCCCCCTCTTGATGAAGCCCTTCAGACTTCTCATTAATAAAGAGAAACCCAAGTTCCTCAATTATGACCCAGAGTGTGGGAATTAAACTGAATAATTAGAAATTAAAGGAAATGGGAGTTTGCAAACCAAGGTAGAGCAAACTAAACAGACAGAGGACTCTCAATTCCCCCTCAAGGCCAGAGACAAACTCTTGATTCACATATCCTTAAGATATTTTGCAAGAATTTAGATCCCCACCAGATTGGGCCACCTCCTGACAAACAGGCATGGAGACCCCAGATTGGGTGGAGCCAAAAGACTGATACATGATAAGGTTCCTGAAACAATCCCATCTTACTACTGACCAATCAGAAAAATGGGCACAAGTTGATCACATGCTCTGCAACCCTTCCCCATAATTTTGCCTTTAAAACCATTGCTTGTAGCCAATGGAGAGCTTGGGACTTACCTGGTCTTGCATGGCACCCTGCAATAACACCCTCTTTCTTTCACTACATCCCCGTATAAGTGCTTGGATTTCTTATGCACCAGGAGAGTGGATCCAGGTTTGTTTGGTTCAGTAACATGAGGATTAAAGAGGTTTATGCCTATACAGCATTCAGAAGAATGTTAAGTATGTGGGAATGCTCAAATTGTAAACTGAGAATTATTAGATTTACTGATAGTTCTTATAGTTGAATAATGGTATTCTAACAATTTTTTAGTTTCTTCAGAAGAATAATTATATATATGAACCAAAATTTTCTTTTGTAGTTTTAGGGGAGGGGGAAAATAATTTATTTAGGTGGCTGCTTATTTCTATGCACATTATTAAAAGAATGGTTTTATTTATGTCCATTCAAATGAATAAGTAATTATTTTAAAAACTGACCAGATCAGTATTTTAAATGTTATTTTTTAAATTGTCTTTAATTATTTATAGATGAGGAAAATTTTAAATGGCATAAGTGCAGACAAGTAATCTTACTTTACCATGGCTTCTCTCTAAGCTAATTCTAAATCATAAAGCTGTACCATAGAAATAAATTGTTTTAAAGTTTCATTGTGAAGGAATTTTGTATTTGGAAGGCAACCTAGTTAACTTAATCTGTGAAAAAGAGTGATGACAGAATTTAAAGACTTATGAGAAATTGTAGCTACAAGACTAGGGCAGAAGATAAGATCACAAATTTTAAAGAAAGATATTAAATATTGACGAGGCATTTGGGAGTCAAAATTCATGGAAAAGACAATTGGATTGTGTGGTTACCGATTTTTGCTATTTTTTCATTAGCCTGATAGTCAAAGTTAGCAGAAGCTATGTTCTACCCCAACTTAATTGCCTGTGTTTTCACATATCTTATTCTGTTGGTTTAATAAAATTGCTGAATGACAAAGATATTAAAACCACCCTTATTCATTCTATGTATTTTCTATATTTTTAAATTAAAATCCCTTTCATTATAACTAGGACACTTAGCTGGTAAATCTTGAGGTTACTTTCCCACTCAAAATAATTTTATGATATTAAATTTCATTTTCTGTATGGGAGTCATAAATACTAGACGTTATTATTGACAACTTTATTTAATTTCCCTTGTTCTTTTTTTATTAGCATATAGTTGATATACAATATTACATTGGTTTCAGACATACAACATAGTGACTCGATAACTTTATACATTACTAAATGCTCACTGCAGTAAATGCAGTTACTCCCTGTCACCATACCAATATATTACAGTATTATTGGTTATATTTTTATTGACAACTGTGGATTATTGATTTGGTAACTCTAACCTAAGATAATAAACTCAGAAAATAATATTTCTATGACTAATAGAGCAGTGGCCATTTATTGATTTGAGTTTCTCAACCATTTTGTGACCAAGTTCAGTCAGATATCCTTATTTTACAAATGAGATAATTTAAATTCAAAGAAATAAAGTGATTCATACCCAAATGCACACACTGGTGTAATAGAATTGGAGCCTGGGACACAAATGTTTTTCTTCACATAAAACTTTTCCCATTAAGCCAATAAAAATTTTTTCTCTGAATTATGCAGTGTCAAGATTCTTTAGGAGTTTGGGCAAAAAGAATACATTGTACAAATATAGAACAGAAATTCATACTCGAATTCAAGCTATTGTGAAGAAATTGACTTACAAAATATGATATATGGAGTCAAGAGCAATATCATAAAAGTAAAAGTGCCTTCTGCTCCTCATTTTTTTGTTTTTATGATTCCATTATTCTGTGGTTAATTTATATATATGATTCTTACTGATGTGCCTATAAAAATAAACATACTCCTATAAAATGTCAGTGTTTTACTGCCACAAATCACTAAGGAAAAGATAAGCAATCAGAATATTATTCAAACCAATTGTATTGGCCTTTTGCAGAGATTCTTTTTTATCTTCTATTTTGTAAGTATATATATATATATATATATCATTATATAAATTTTTAATTGTATTTCCCACACCATTCTAAAACTATTTTGAGGTAGTTTATATTCTACAGGTGACCAGGTTAAGTTCACATATGCTTCTATATAATTAAACAAAAACTTTAATGACTTATACTTGCATCTTTAACATATTTGAGTTTGGAAGTATCCAGAGAAATATCCTTTCCAAGGACTTAGTTGTATATTCCTTTAGAATTTGAAACTATTTGGCAACTAATGATAATTTTTAAACATTTTTTAAATGTTGATTGAATACATCATTTTTATTAATGTCAATTTTTATTAATGTCAAGATTGAACATAACATCCTGAAAGACTAATTTATGGAAACCATTATGAGACTAATCAGAAAAAAAGTATTAAATATCAGACTTTAATTTTCTAGGATCATACCCCATAAACACAGCTTTGTAATATGAAGTGTTGTCACCAATATTCTCTATTGACATTTCTGACTTTGACTTATGCATTATGTCTTTTCAGGGGATGATCATGAATTTTCACTGCACTGGACTGTGGAAAATAGGAATAATGTCACTGTGTTTATTCTCTTGGGACTATCTCAAAACAAGAACATTGAAATCCTCTGCTTTACTTTATTTTTATTTTGCTACATTGCTATTTGGATAGGAAACTTGCTCATAATGATTTCTATCGCATGCAGTCAGCTAATTGAGCAACCCATGTATTTCTTCCTTAATTATCTCTCAATCTCTGACCTTTGCTATACATCAACAGTGACACCCAAACTAATGATTGATCTACTGGCAGAAAGGAAGACCATTTCTTATAATCACTGCATGACACAGCTTTTCATTCTTCACTTCCTTGGAGGCATTGAGATCTTCATCCTCACAGGGATGGCCTATGACCGCTACGTGGCCATCTGCAAGCCCCTGCACTACACGGTCATCATGAGCAGGCAGAGGTGCAATGCAATCATCCTGGCCTGTTGTACTGGAGGATTCATACACTCTTCCAGTCAGTTTCTGCTCACCATCTTTTTGCCCTTCTGTGGCCCCAATGAGATAGACCACTATTTCTGTGATGTGTATCCTTTACTGAAACTAGCTTGCACTGATACATACAGAATTGGTCTCTTGGTAATTGTTAATTCAGGTCTGATTGCTTTGGTGACTTTTGTGGTTCTGATGGTGTCTTACTTTCTGATACTGCACACCACCAGCTCCCACCCTGCGGGGAGCCGCACCAAAGCTCTTTCCACATGCAGCTCCCACGTCACGGTTGTGGTTCTCTTCTTTGTGCCAGTTCTCTTCACTTACATCAGACCAGCCACCACTTTTCCAGAAGATAAAGTGTTTGCTCTTTTCTACACCATCATTGCTCCCATGCTCAACCCTCTGATCTACACACTCAGGAACACGGAGATGAAGAAAACCATGAAGAAAATGTATCATCAGTTGTTTTTGGAAGGGAAGTAACTTATATAGAAAGCATTTCAGAATTTCACTTTAGGGTTCAACCCTGAGCCCCGGAGTCACTATGAAATGGTATATGAAGAGTCTACAGTGGTGTAAAGGGCAGATTCAGGTTGAAGCTCAGAATCTTTAGCATTTTCTCAGAATTGTCCTGGTTAGGCAATTTTAACTTATTTTCTCACATTCATTCTTCCTCTATCCTCCTCACATACCTCTCTCAAGTCCTCCTGATTTTAACATTTTATTTTGAATGTGTAATGAAGTCTTTTCTCTCCTCTTGACTTCCAGTGTCATGTGAGTGTGCTTCTATTGACAGAAGCCAAGAGGAAGGCACCTGGTAGAGAAGAAAAATAGGAAGATTTTACTCTTAACATCTGAGAAAAGAGCATATAAAGGATTTTTGAGCCGAGGTTAATAGGTAAATGAATGGAATATTAACCCCTCTAGTTATTCTGCATTCATAAACAGTCTTGCATATTATACTTGAAACTTCTTATAAAAGGAGGTTATCTGTGCTTACACTGAGCAAAATGCTTCTACAAAGGGAGTCTCACTTTTTCTGTCACAAAAGGGAAACAATATCTTATACATTCTGGGCAAAGTTAATTGCAATGTTAGTTTCTCTTCTAGCTCAGGTTACAATCCTTCCTGAATAATCTGTAACACTAAGAATAGACTGCAATATTAACTGTTCAAAATATAAAATAAGAAAGAAGGAAAAAATAGTGTGTGCATATATATACGTGTGTGTGTGTGTGTGTAAAATATAAGAAAAATATGCATTGATATAATGGTCCTTCAGATTTTAGCTAATATGTTTACCATGTTTCTTGCACTACTTCCTCTCTGATCTCAGGCTAAACCTGCATTTGGTTGGAGTTAATTATCTACTGTGAAGCAAATCTTCATCCCAGAATTCATGAATCCTTAATGGCCCTGACATTTTTTTGTTGCTCAATTTTTTATTGACTTTTACTTTTACTTATGGAAATTTTAAAAGATACTGTGGGTTCCAGGTATTGGTCATCCATGGCCCATTGGGTCACATCAGCCAAATTTTCTCTGGTCATCAATACCAATCATTCTGGCCCTCTTCTTGTCTTTTGGCTTAGTAGAGGCATGAAGATCCCAAAATGTCTAGGTGACAACGCCAGTGTTCCATTCAAAAAAACAATTTCATCATTGTTCTCCATGTTGAAAGCACACCCACTGTAAATAAGTCTTATAAACTGGCTAAGCTGAAAAATACTGGGACAGGAAGCAAAAATTCTATGGATGAATTTTGGTATAATAATAAAAGGAGGTACATGCATATATATCCTTTGATTTCTGTAACTGTTTATATCATGGCTATATATAGCATAATATATTGGTCCATACATCTGTAAAGATAGAACTCTATCTTTGCAGGGTGTTTTTTCTGAATTGGCACTTTGAATGTTCAATAAGCCATTCTTCCATTGTATCTAATCAGTTACTTGAGAGAAATGGGGTATGAATTAGTTTGCTAGGGCTACCGTAACAAAATGCTATGCGCTGGGTGGCTTTGTAACTGGGCCTGAAGGAGATAAAAGCTGGTCTCTAGCCCCTTGAAGGCCACCAGGAGCAAGATAAGGATAACCAGATGGACAGGGCACCACTGTCTAGTTTGTACCTGGAGTTCAGAGATGGAAATAGTCCAAAGAAAAACCAATGAGAGGAGCTAAAAGTTACCATAAGATGCTTAATCAAAACCCCCTTGTATATTTACAAAAATAACTGCAGCTCTGCACATAGGCTTGTTAATAATTTTACTTAACAGCTTGAGAAATAAGAGAATAATTGTCAAGAGTGCGCTGGAAGGTAGTGAACAGATCTGTACTGATGGGAGAGGACGGAGAGTTCCATGCCCCTTCTCAGACCCTCATCATGTCCAGATTCCACAGTTACCTGTCACCTCCTGCACCCCTGTACTCACTCCTCTTTTCCCTTGCATAAAAGGGTTTGAAATCATCCCTTAGGACAATAATCCTCCCACCTTCCAACCTGCCGTCTTGTTGAACAGAGTTCTTTCTCTATTCAACACTCTGTCCCTCGTTGTATTAGCTGAATTGGGAGGCAGAAGATCCGAACATTCACAATTACAGTTTAAACAACAGAAATTTATTTTCTGTCAGTTCTGGGGTCTGGAGGTCCAAGATCAAAATGCCGGCAGTTCCAGTCTCTCCAAAGGGCTTATGGGGGTATCTTTCTCACTGTATCCTCAAATGGTCTTTTCTCTGTGTGTACACATTCCTGGTGCCTTTTCGGTGAGTCCAAATTTTCTCTTCTTATAAAGACACCAATCAGATTGGATTAGGGCCCACCCTAACAGTCTCATTGCAACGTCATTGCCTCTCTAAAGGCCTTACCACTAAACACAGTCACATTCTGCACTACTTGGAGCTGGAGATTCAGCATGTGAATTTTCACCATTCAGTCCAAACCAGGGTACATGGTAGGATCAGTGAATTCCTTTTGTGTATGTCCACTACCATGCTTCCTTTACTGTGAATAAACTACTTGATCAGAATCAAAGCCATGTGACATAAGCTGATTGTGCATGAGACATTCCATAAGTTATGGGTTGTGCTGATGGTACAAGCATTATGGGCAGGAAAGGCAAATCTATATCCAGAATAAGTGTCTGTTTCTGGGAGGACAAGTTCTGTTCCCTCCGTGATGAGAGGTTTTCGGTGTAATCAACTTGTGACCACAGTACTGAGCACTGCCTCTGAAGAATGGTACCTGTTGAGCACTCAGTGTTGATGTGACTAGAGTAACTTCCAAAGATGGCCATAATAACACTTCCCATCCCACTTGCTCTTCTTACAGTGTGACACTGACACTACTCCTGTAAACTACAGGAGTCTTTGGTTCCTCCCCTTAAACTTAGTGGACGTTTGTGACTGCATCAAATAATATAATAGCAGCAGGAGCGAGTTTATATGACTTCCAAGGCCAGGTATTAAAAACACACACTTTTACCTTGTTCTCTTGGGATCTTTGTTCTTGGAACCCAGATTCCATATTGAAAAAGAAGCCCAAACTATTCCACACAGAGAGGCCATGTGTAGAGGCCAGATTTTATGGCCTGCAGCTCAATGGGGGTCAAGCCCACAACCAGCATCAGCTGCAAGACATATATTTCAAGATGGTCCCAGATGATTTCGGCTGTGAGCTAGTGAGCATCGCCAGCCTCTGAGTTTTCTGAGAACTCGGACATTACAGAGCATAGACAAGCCATCCTCATTGTGTCCAAATTCCTGATCCACAGAGTCCATGTGCATAGTAAATTGGTTGTTTTATACCACCAGGTTTGGGGTTGTTTGTTACATGGCATAATAACTGCAAATATTTGGTCCTCAGTAGTAGCAGAAGCAGATGAACCTCCATGAGGGCAATTCCATATTGTTCAGCTCTTGCAATAGCCTGCATCACTACCACTATGGCCACTTTAAGCCTAGACCAATGAGTAAGAACCCAGGCAGCTGGGAAAAGAGGATGACTGAGCTACACAAACCATAATCCTGTCTACCACCACTGAGGATTTCCTGTGCTCTGGCCAATTGCTCTTTTGGGAAATGTTTCCTCCCATAGAAAAAGTGAGAGGAAGGTTTGGGGTTATACTCTCCCAGGTAATCTTCAAATGCCACTTGGAAATTAAACAGAAAACTTATCTGTACATTTCCACCCTTGAAACCACAGTGGATATAAATTTTTGGTTAGAAAATAAACAACTGCCTTTTCAACATAAATGCCAGTGATGATTTTACCTCCTTTTGCTTTCAAAAGCCAGGAAGGAATGCTTCTCTCTACAAGGAAAACAGGACGAAAAAGTCATAGAACCAGGACTGATCTGGGCTGACTGCACAGTGAAATTCATTAATCTTCAGCAGTAACATTAAGCATTTATTCTGACTGAGTTTAAAACACTGCACGTCACATTTTCTTCCAAGGTAAAGGAATTTATCTAGTGAAATAATCACCTGGTAAGTAAAAATCCAACCACCCTATAGTAAATAATTTCAAACAGAAGAAAATGTTTTCACATACGTATATAGCATTAATTTTTTTGTAAGTATGTTGATTTTATATGTGCATTTCCCTCTTCAGGTTTTACAAACATTTTATGTAGTAACTTTTCATTACTTAAGTACATTTCAGTGAAGGATCAGTGTTATATCTCATATGTGAGATATTGTGAAAAATATTTCTTGGGATGAACTATTTATGAAATTGTCATTTTTTCTAAAGGAAATCATTTAATTACCTTTAAAAATAACAAGAGAAAACGGTGAAATCATAATTTATCAATTCATGCAATCTTTCATTTATTTTAAAAAAAAGATTGAAGTGCAATGTGTGTCAAGCAAGCACCATTCACACTTGCACACGCTGTTTCAGCTCAGCCTCCTAGGCACTCACTGGTTCTCTATTTCATATATTTAATTTTTTCCCCTCTATCTATTAAGTCAAAAGAAATATCACAGCCACTGAGGCTTCTCCTGGTACCATATTTCTTTATTGCTCCATATAATGTTGGTAAAGATATAATGCTTTCAGCTCAGGATCAGGACTAGGGTGAGGCAAATGAGGTACTTGCCTTGGGGACAAACTCAATAATTAAGATAATAAGTTTTTACAGCAATATTTTAAAATGCAAATTTCACAATAAAAATATCAAATAAGGACAGGATTCTGACTTGCAATTGCACAACGCACTGTGTTTACTTCACTTCAAGCCTGGCTGCTTCAGCCTCTCAAGCAGGCAAGCTAGTCCAAGGAAAGAAATGCATCCTTCCCCGAAGCTCAACTTGCACATCATACATAAGATGACTGTGCATCTTTGTTTATGACTTGAGCAAGTGTAACTATTACTCCCATTTCCTTTCACTCTAGAAAATAAGCTGATCTGAATAATCACATGGAAAGCCTATTACAAAGTTTAGGATTAATTACTTTAACATATACTAAAAGAAGCTGATTGAATAAATGAATTTGTTTCCACAACACTCACTCTGTATCACACCATGCGTAGTCACTATTTCTCATATTGACTTGTCATTTTTTCCAGACAAATCTTTTGAGTCTTAACTGCATTAGACCATGGAAAACTACAACAACGTCACTGAATTTGCTCTGTTGGGACTGTCCCAAAACAAGAAAATTAAAAACTTGTGCTTTCTACTATTTTTATTTTGTTACATAGCTATTTGGGTGGGAAACTTGCTCATAATGATCTCTATCACATGCAGTCAGCTAATTGATCAACCCATGTATTTCCTCCTTAATTACCTCGCCTTCTCAGATTTGTGTTATACCTCTACAGTGACACCCAAGCTACTCACAGACCTGTGGGCAAAAAGTAACAAGATTTCTTATAGTAGCTGCATGGCTCAGCTCTTTGCCTTGCACTTCTTTGGGGGGATCGAGGTCTTTATTCTTACAGTGATGGCCTATGACCGCAATGTGGCCATCTGCAAGCCCCTGTACTACACCATCCTCATGAACAGGCAGAGGTGTTATGCGATGGTCCTTGCTTGCTGTGCTGGGGCATTTCTGCATTCCTTTGTCCAGTGTATCCTCACCGTCAACTTACCTTTCTGTGGCCCCAATGAGATAGATCACTATTTCTGTGATGTGTATCCTTTGCTGAAACTGGCCTGCACGGACACCGTCAAGGTTGGGATCTTAGTGGTTGCCAATTCGGGCTCCATGGGCTTAGTCATCTTTGTGGTTCTGATGGTGTCTTACTTTCTGATACTGTACACCATCAGGTCCCACCCTGCAGGGAGCCGCACCAAAGCTCTTTCCACATGCAGCTCCCACGTCACGGTTGTGGTTCTCTTCTTTGTGCCTGTTCTCTTCACTTACATCAGACCAGCCACCACTTTTCCAGAAGACAAAGTGTTTGCTCTTTTCTACACCATCATTGCTCCCATGCTCAACCCTCTGATCTACACACTCAGGAACATGGAGATGAAAAATGCCTTGAGGAAAGTGTGGTGCCAAGAAGCACTTTGGATCAGGAGGCAAATCATCTGAAAGGCACTTTCCCCCTCGTTGCATACACTATTCAAGTGATATTTGCTGTATCTTAATTAAGCCATGAACTTTGCTCCAATAAAAATAAGCATAGACACTGCTGTCAATTGATTAATACTATAATTTAATTGGAAGGTTTTTCTTCTTTCTTTATTGACTTGTATTTCTTTTTCTTTTTTTTTTAACATCTTTCCCAGGTAACTTGACTCATCATTTCCTTGTTCAAAGTCCTGCCGCCCTTGCTTTGATATTTTTTGCCTTTGGATTTTATCCATTAGTTGTCAGCTGGAGGTCACCTTTCTAATCTCTCTGTATTTTGGTTGCATGAATGAATCTCCAAATGCACAGCAGCTGCACTCATACTGATCGTCCCAAACTTAAAGAGCCCAGATGACACTGAATCCTCCCTGTGTTCTCACCAGAAAGGAGTATCAGAAATGTAGAATTATATTTTCTATTCAGCTGATGATTTTCCATATTCATTGCAACAGTTTAAAAGTAAACATTATGTACACAGGATTTAAACAGTAAAAATATTATCTATATCAGAAATAATGGTTGTACAAAAATTGAAAGTTTTTCTAAAATTATTTTAATTAGATCATTTTTTTAACATCAAAAATGTTTAATAATTACAGAGATATTCACTATAAAAATCCCCTTTATATAGTAATGAAAGCATGGTATTGGTAATAAACAGGGTAGGTATATAATTTGTTATTTAAACTGATCCCCATTTGAGTGTAGAAGAGTGGATCTACTAATAATTATGCTGAGACAATAGATATAAAAGTGGGATTGTGTCAGGAGATGAGGTGGGCTGACTACTTTTGAATGTCTGAGAAGTATGGACACCCTAGTGAAAAGGCTGGAGGCATTGACATTGTGGAATCTCCAACTAATATTACTTGGAACCAATCGACTTGTAAAAACAAATATAAATACTGGTACTAAAACTACCTGAAGTAGAGATTGCTTAAATATATATTTTTTCGATTGCAATCAAAATTAAAACTACAAAATTCCAGTTACTATAGAACTTCTATATATATGGATATTTATAATCTATAGAATTGAATGCTTTCATATAATTACTCATTTTTCTTAATTATTTAATAAAATAGGACTCATTGGACATTATGAAAATAATGTGATGGAATGAAGTAAAGCATTACGTTGCACAGGTTAGGGAGGAAGTAACATAGACTGAATGTATAAATGAATACATACATAGAAAGGCAAAACAATGCCATAGCGCAGTGTATGATGAAAAATTTAGAGAAGCGCAAATGGAGAAATATGATTTAGAGACTTGTCCTTAAAAGGGACATGTTTGTATAGGCATTAATAATTCAAGAGAGTTGTTGTTAGAGCAGTTGATCCAGAAATGGAACTGAATCTTTGCTGAAATGATTATGCAGTCTACATCATGACAAATGCCCATTACATTAGTTCATTAAAGGTAACTCTAACACTCTAGTGTTGAAATAGTGATCTAACTATCATTTTATTTTACAGATGAGTAAACTGAAACTGAGAGGATTAAAATTATTCTAAGCATGAAACTGCAACCTAGACAGGCATTTAAATGTTCAGGTAAAGAAAAAAATCACATATAAGTTGATGGCAACTGTCAGTTTTATTTCAAGTTTGACTGCAAGGGAGAAATCATAAAAGTGAGATTAGAGATTTCACTTTTGAAAGTGACATGTTTAGAAGAAAAAAGTAGAAGATAGAGTTCAATGAGATTTTTAGAGTAGACACAGTGGAGGAATGCATGGTTAAAGTTTTTAAGTAAAACACAGTTTGATGAGTGAATCCAACGTCCCCTGAAGATGTTCTTATCACATTAAATTCCATTAGAAAATTGCTCAAATGCTTTCCTCCCCAAGAGGGTCTCTGAAGTGTGTCAAAATGTCTTTCCCCAATTATGAGGAGCTTTTTTCCTTCTTAGGATTCTTCTTTGAGGAAATCTTTAAAGATGTTTCACCAGGAAAATTATTTTCTCATATTGTGATTTTTTGCTACATCATTATTTGAATATGTTACTTAAACTTTTTACATTTGGAATTGGATTTTTAAATTGCACTTGGGCTTGATATATATTTCAAATACAATATTTGGCAATAATACCACTATTCCATTCATCCTCTCTTTCTCTCTGTGTCTCCGTCCTTCTCTGTCTTTCTCTGTATATATATACACACATATATATATATATATATGTGTGTATATATATTCATATATATATGTATTATTCACACACTGAATATATATATTCATATCCTGTATGTATATATTCACATATATATATTATTCATATACTGACTATATTTATTCACACACACACTCATATAAGCATATATATATGAATTCTTTATACAAGAGACATATATACATTCCAAAGTGGTTGGGGGATCTCACCAATGGAACGTGGGCATAGCTGTGGGACACTGGCTGTCAGTCACATGGACTGGTATGCTATAGTTGGACACAAAGTTAATGCTATTACACCGTGTCAGGGCAAGAGAGAAAACACCATTACATGTGATTGTAATTCCTTCACAGAAAAATCCTGAGATTCTCCAGGAAGCTTAAAAGAAAAAGCATCACTATAAAACAAGTAAAAAAAAAACAAGTTGAGGAAGAAGGGGTTTCCTACACCCAGAAATGGAATAGACGATTGGTTGGCAAGGGAATAAACTGGTTTTGAAAATGAAAAATAAGAAGAGAAAAAAGTTAAAGGAAGATAAAACTTTTGTGATAATGAAAGAAGCTACTCATCAAAGCCAGTAGCAAATATAGAAGAAAGATTTCTAAGAGTAACTCCATCTTTCTTAGCGACCAATTCTTAAAAATGTACAGAGTGCAGCTTTATATTTATATTGGAAAATATGCAAAAAGTATAACTATTCAAAAAGTAATTTCATTGGCAAAAAATGATAAATTTGGAATTTATGGATGAAAGTGATGATCATCAATGTTGATAATAATTGAAATATATGTAATTATAATCACCCCTTTTGTAAAAAAATTATTATTTCTCAGTAACTAAGTCTTCTCAATTTACTCTCCATGAGAAAGTAACTCAGAGACCCCATCACTAAGTCTGCTCTGTATTTCCTGTGATATATTATTTTAGGATTATGTTTAAGTTGAATTTAAATAGTAAATGAACAATATTTTACTTTAAAAATAATCATTTATTTTGAGGTATTTACATGTTTCTCCTTTTTGTATCAAAGCCAGTTGTGGTTTATTTCTTGATAGTATATATTCAATGGCAAACTAGTTAAAATAGCATGAGTTCATCCTCCATGACTTATTAAACAGGATGGTTGAGTAATCTCTGAGGCACATTGAACTTGTTAAGAATTAATATATATATATATATATATATATATATATATATATATATATATATATATCATGGAGAAAATAAAGGGAAAACAAATAGTATGGGGCCTGTCTTCCCCTGCATCCCCTCCAACGCTGGAGTGTGACTAAGATGCAAGGCATTATGCTGCTCCCCCCTTTGTGGTTAAGACTCCTCATACAGTGTATGTATCTTAGAGGGGTGGATGATTGAATTCCATCTTTACTATGTGCTAGGTGGGTCATGTTGGATAATTGTAACCACACTCAATGCTCATCTCATATACTGACTTAAGAACCCAATGCATATAAGATGTGACTTTAAGATCTTTTATTAATGTCAAGAATGACTAAATATATGAAAGATATGTACACATATGTAAAGATAATTATCTTAAAAGTATTGGCTTTTCTGTATGCTAATCACTAATAGTGAGGAAACAGTAAAAATATTGTATTCCTCTAGCAACAAAAGAGATGAAATACCTAGAGAAAAAAACAAGAAATATGACACATTTATTTGGATAAATGACAAGATTTTACAATAAGCTATTAAAGAAGAAGACTTCAATAGACTCTAGCATGCTCTTGGAGGGGAGAACTGAATATTATAAATATGTCGTTCCCCACCAAATTAATTTATTAGTTATAAATCCAATCAAAACCCCAAGAGAGAAATCCTGAGACTTAAAAAAATGAATCACTGGCTCATAACTTGGAATAATTGACTTCATTTCTTTCTAGTATCAACTATTCAATAGTTTAAGCTACATTTGTTTCATAGAAAATCATGTAGAGGTTTATGCAATGGAAAAATTATAAAGTGGGCTGAGATAAGAGGTTTTCAAACAAATATCTAAAAGTACAAAGGCATACACACTGTCAGTGTCTTTAGCCACCTTACAGCTTTTTTTCAGCACCACCAAAAGAAACAATGGGAAAAAAGAATTCCAGTATGACATCTTAATTTGGAATATGTGTGAGTGTGAGTGACTATCTTTATACAATGGCTTTTTTTCTTGTAAAACTAGACTTTATGAATAAGAAATATTACATATTCAAACTCTGTTGGGAAATTGGAAGAGGAATATATGCAAAAACCTAAGAGAATTAACCCAGTACTATATACTATATTGCCTGATTCCTGGATGTCTTGCCTGGCTGCTTAGATCCAGGGTGGAACCCTTTCTCATCCGTAGTCATGGCTGTATGAAGCCCAAATATATTGAAGTAGAGAAATAATTGAAGAGTACATACCAGTCAAATGGTGATGCTCAATGTTCAAGTGCTCCTTCAACCATGAAGGTGATTAAGGGAAGAGAAGCAGAGCTATGTGACAAAATATTCATATAGTCATTCAATAAATATTTATTGAGCTCCTAATAATGTGCTGTATACTTTGTCTATCAGCAGGAAATTCACAATGAAACAAGTATGACATAATGCCAACTTTCATGGAGTAAAACTTAATGAAGGGTGAAAACAAGGGAAGCACATCAGGACAGGAACATGAAGGAGGAAAACCGCTGAGGACAAGCGGTGGTTGAAGGCTTGGCTTTTACACATTCTGCCTGGTTTCCCATTGTTAGGAGGGAATCGAAGAGGGCAGGCGTGATGAGAAGACAGCCATTCACATCACAAGATGAACAGCCGTCTGGTCACTGGCTTCCTTTCCCAAAAGTTTTTACGGCACCAGGTTCTCTTTACAGCCTGTTTCATCTCCGTGTTTCTAAATGTGTAAATAAGAGGGTTGAGCATGGGGACGATAACTGTGTAGAAGAGTGTCAACACTTTGTCTTCCGGTAAAGTTGTGGCAGGTCTAACGTAAACAAAGATGACAGGTACAAAAAACAGGATTACAACTGTGATGTGGGAACTGCAAGTGGGAAGAGCCTTGTGGCAGCTTTCTACAGAATATGCTCTCATGTTACATAATATCACAAAGTAGGAGGCCATCAAAACCACGAGGATCACCAGTCCCATCAGGCCGGAATTGGCAATGACTAAGAAACCGATTTTGTGTGTATCAGTGCAGGCTAGTTTCAACAAAGGATATACGTCACAGAAATAGTGATCTATTCATTGGGGCCACAGAAAGGTAAAAATATAGTAAGAAGAAACAGGCCAAGGGAATGCAGAAATCCCCCTGCACATGAGGACATTAGAATTGAGTTACACCTTTGCCTATTCATGATGATGGCATAGTGGAGTGGCTTGCAGATGGCCACATAGCGGTCATAGGCCATTCCTGTGAGGATGAAGACCTCAATCACCCCAAAGAAGTGCGTGGTAAAAAGCTGTATCATGCAGTTTTTATAGGAAATGACCTTCCTGTCTGTCAGTAAGTCGGTCATTAATTTGGGTGTCACAGTGAAGGTGTAGAAGAGGTCTGAAAGGGCAAGGTAATTAAGGAAGAAGTACATGGGCTGGTTAATTAGCTGACTGCACATGATAGAGACCATGATAGTCAAATTCCCCAACCAAATAGTCAAGTAACAGAGTAAGAAAAATAAAAAGCTTAGGATTCGAACTTTCTTATTCTTAGAAAGTCCCAACAGAATAAATTCAGTAACATTATTCCTATTTTCCATGGTCTGATTCTGAAGGAAGTTATCTGAAATGACAAAAGTAATGTAACAAATCATTGATGAGAAAACAGAAATCTCATATTTAATTAAAATGGCACGAATGCAATTTTTGAGGGCTAAGCCATTTTAAGATCCATTGAAGTCATTCATTTCACAAAATGCTTTGAGTATCCAGTGGCAATACTTTCCTAAGAAATGAGGACACAGTGATGAAGTCCCAGCTTTTGTGTAATTTAAATTCTTTTATGAAGAAGCAGGAAATTATACTTGTCAAAAATATAAATAATAAATAAATAAATGTGTAAATTCAAATAGTGGTAAGTAGGGTGAAACATAATGTGCCACCTCAAGATGTGAACTGGAGGTAACCACAGAACTTACCTGACCAGATGATTTCCAATCAGATCACAAAAACAGTGGTTTATACAGAGTTCGGCATATAGTCAATGTTAAATAAATATTAAGTAAAGAAGAAAACTGAGAAATAAACAATATGCTATAATCCTGAAGGAATAATATAATATTAGAGATAACCAACCAGCCATTAGGTAATTCATGATAGAACTGAAGTACAAATATTTTTCTGAATTGATTTGTAATCCTTTTGGATTTAAAAGCGGAAATAACTAGAATTTACTCCATGAAACGTCTATATTTCTTAAGTTATTTGTAGCTTCTATTGGTTAATGTGTCTACAGCACTGCTTTTCTTATTTCTCACAGGATTACAGTAAAAACAAACTTAGTTTAAAAACTTAATTATTGGTTCAGTAATTTTTTAAATAAATTGACACATGTTTACACATCATTAATGTCTTCTGCTTTTTATATTAAATTGGAGGTATTCTACTATAAGCAAAATTAAACTTAATGCTAATTAAGAGATATATAGGCTTTTTTATTTTTTTAGCTTTAGAATTATCATTTATTTAAGAGTTAGTGTAGCTTCTTTATAAGAAATATATATCTGAAGTTCAAAAATTTTTGTTTATATTCAGCTATATTACATCCAAGTTACATACTTAAATTAATTTAAGATTTAAGCATATTAACAATGGTCATTTCATGATGGTTAGACTATGGAGATTTTCATTTTCCAATTTATATTCTTCATTTTCTAAAAATTTTGCCATGTACAAATTTATTTTCAAGAAAAGCAAATACTTTGTAAAGAAAAGTATATTTTACATTACTAATAATTATGATTTATATTTATTTGAAAATGTCTTTATAAATATGACTGCCCATCTATCCTTTAAATGTAGTTTAAAATATATCAGAATTATACCCACTACAACCTGGAATCCTACTCTCATTTTTATAGGAAACTAAGACCAGGAATTCACACTAATAATCATTCACCCCTAAGTGAAAATTTATTGAGAAACAAAAGTACACTGATCTTTATCAGGTTTCTTTTCCTTGAATCATTGATAAGACCTGCAAATTTTGTTAAAATTTGCTAAGTAAATAGGAATATTTCAATTCTTGGTGTCAGTAATGTCAAAGGTCTTGCAATGTCAGATGAATGAGTAAAGACAGAAGATTTCAAAACATTACACAATTTTGAATATTGTTGTCATAAGACTGTGACTCTGGGTTTGGAGAGAAGAAACGATATGAAGACCAACATAAAAATTTCTCCATTTGTTTTCTACTCATCTACTTTTTCAAAATAGGTAAGTTTTCAGAAAAGTTATTTGAATTACATTTTAGCAGGCAATCAATTGTGTTTGCCTAGGTTGGAAATACACAGAAAATAGGCTTCCCCAATTTCACAAGGCAGTAAAAATGATGCTTTGCCACTTTGATCAATCATTTTCTCCCTTACTTTCTTAGAAATATGCCCACACAATTGGCATGATTCCTTCTCTGTAAAACTGAGATAATCACAATACCTCCCAATGGGGTGATATTTTTAATAAAAAGTTAATAAATATGAATTACTTCAGACAGTGCCTGGAAAGCATTACACATCTAGTAATTGTTAGCCAGCTTCTACAATTACTAAAAGATGAATGGTCTAGAGAAAATGTAAAGATACCAGGTCGGGAGTTATATCTTGTATTATCCATCTCTTCACAATATTGGAAATATCTGAAACTTTGGACATAGACCCTAGTTCAAACATAGATACTTAAATGCAAGATTCTTCCCCCTCCTTAAACATTTTTTCTCTACTTACATAAAATGAACACTGTGGCCTAATCTACAGGATTACGGTGAAATTCAAATAAACTTACACATATGAAACTCAATGCTTAAAAATATACTAGCTCCCCTGTGTCTTTGGAATCCCTCCAGTGTTTATAAACTTTGGAGGTACCAAAGATATTCAAGTAGTAGTAGATCCTAGGAATTAAGAAGACAAGTTCTGGAGCTACACAAAATGAGATAGAATCAGCTCCATAATTAACTCTAGAGCATAAATCTAGGGCAAAATAAGTACACAATTTCTTCATTTATAAAATGAGTAATAATATAATTAACTCTGAGTTCTGTTGTTAAGTATTTAATGGTTCATTTATGTAGAAGTTTAAGACAGAACCTGGTATATTAAGATTAAAAATTTAATAAATATATTTTATCATTGATATTATACATTGATGTCCTATCAGTGGGCATAAATATAAATTAAAATGGCATGTCATTTTATTGCTCCTATTATAAATTTTAAAGAGATTATTAAAAATACATAATATTTCAATATGGATAAATAAAGGCAGGTAAATAAAACATAGCATAGTTTCCCTGCCATGAACAATCTATTCTATCTTACCTACAAACTGGGGTTTCTCACTTCCAGGAAATGTTCTCTCATTAAACAAAATCTTTCCCTCCTTGGCAGGGTTAAACTGACCTTCTCCCCACAAACCTGCAGGTAAACTCCTTGCTCATTCCAGTCATTTAATGCTTTTGTTTTCTTTCCTTCGGACCTTTGGATGAACCCTACCTAAATTAGATGGAAATTAGATGGATGTTCATATCCCCCTTTCATTTAAGAAAAACAAACCATTTATTAAACTAAGAAAAAAGAAACATACTCCATAGATACTACATACTCTAGTAGGCCAATTAAAAATTTTGCCTTACATGCTTGCTTCTTAATCATTTTGAAATTGTACTGGTTTTTGCTTTTGAATCATTTTTATATCCAGTTCCTTAATTGAAATTCTATCCCTTGACGTGCTGGCCCAGGACATCCTTCTTCCTTTTCAACTTTTCTTCATCATAGAATATGAGAGGTTAATGACATGATCAAATTTGTGAAATTTTAAAATAAAGCAAAACAAATAAATCTAGCAATATTTTGATAGATATGGCACTGATAACTCGAGTAGCTGTTGCACAATCTAAAGTCCATCCTAGCTAGTGGTTTATTACAGATGGAAGGCAAGACAAAGCTTTCCTGAAATACTAAAAATATCATTTTTAAAGATTCTGGATTTTTTTCCCATTCAAAGTTTTATTAGGGAGATTGGATAATTATTATAATTAGAATGATTCAAATATCCTTTTTAAGAAAAATGGCTAGTACAATTATGAACTGGATTTAACTTACCAGCTGCTTAACTCACCAGATTTTTTTGCAAGCTGAGGCTTCACACCTAAGATGAAGTCAAAATTTTTTAAAATCACATTACTTTGCAATAATAAATCTCAAATTGCACAAAGTCTCATGAGAGAACTCATACGGTATCCATCAATAAAAATCCATTTGATAAATTGAACCAAGCTTGGTAAATTTTGCAAATTTGACTTTTTTAGCAAATTAATTTTCTATTCTTAAAAGGAAAAAGGAATTGTCTCTCTGACATTTACCTTTCTCTGTAGAAAAACATTATATATATGTAGTTTAAATATGCCAGCATTTAAAATGAATGCTGAGAAACATGTTATATAGAATAGCTCTCAATGTCTCTGAGGGTTTAGAAATTTCCCATCAGTATACTTTGTCAAAGATATAAACCATAGCTTAAATTTCTCCTTAATAGTTATGCCAAATCCAATAATTATATTTCCCTACTGCATCAGGATCCAAAGCATTGAGATTAGACTGGGGACATGAGGACTACAGGGAAATGTTGTACCTAACGTTCCTATGTCAGGACTCTGCAGAAGCAGGCGGCTGAGGGAAGCGAGGATAAGCTGAACTGGGAAACATCAGAGAACCCTACAGAGAGATTTACAAGCACAGAATGTGAGCCAAGAATTTAATATTTAAATTTTCCCAGAAAAACAAGCATATTAGGGTATTGGAATTTCTAACTGATGCCTAGAAAATACTCCTTGTTAACACACTTGTTCTTCCAGGAAGCTCGTCTGTTCCCAGAGGTTTCCGGGCCAGGTGTGCAGGTAGCTTAGAAATTTATCTCTGATTCCAAACTCCTTTCTAAAAATATATTATTTTTTCTGATATATATATTATGGAAAATAGAGAAAACTATAACAATAAATAAAATAGTCTCATCAATTCATTCATTTCAAAAATATTTATTGTCAACTACATCTAAAAACTGTGAATTGGATAAAAGTAGTATAGCGAATACACATAGTGGTGGACAACACAGTCTCAGCCCTCAAAGAGGAAAGAGACTAAAGGAGGAGAAAATAATAAACATGAGAACAAACAAATGTAAAATCACAAATAGTATATTCAAAAGAAAATTTCAGAAATTCAAAAGAAATTCCAGGGGTGTAAATCTTTTTCATTTTAACTTATGGAAGCTTGAATAAGTAGCTTTGACTTTTTTTATGTTATACAGATATTGTTACTTGGTGGTCTCTTGAATATGTTTAAGTAATTCTATAAGATAATTGTATTTGTTCATCTTTTTTTTTTTGTAGATAATTATTTTTTATTGAAGGGTAGTTGACACACAGTATTACATTACATTAGTTTCAGGTGTACAACATAGTGATTCAACATTTATATACATGACAATTCTGGGTACCAGCTATCATCATACCAAGCTGTTACAATATCTTGACTATATTCCTTATGCTATACTTTACATCCCGGTTACTTATTTATTTTACCATTGGAAGTCTGTCCTTTTTTTTTTTTGTGAGGGCATCTCTCATATTTATACCACACAGGAACTGCCCTTTTTTGTTTTGTTTTGTTTTGTTTTTTGTTTTGTTTTTGGTATCACTAATCTACAATTACCTGATGAATATTATGTTTACTAGGCTCTCCCCTATACCAGGTCCCCCCTATAAACCCCTTTACAGTCACTGTCCATCAGCATAGCAAAATGTTGTAGAATCCCTACTTGCCTTCTCTGTGTTGTACAGCCCTCCCTTTTCTCCTACCCCCCCATGCATGCTAATCTTAATACCCCCCTACTTCTCCCCCACCCTTATCCCTCCCTACCCACCCATCCTCCCCAGTCCCTTTCCCTTTGGTACCTGTTAGTCCATTCTTGAGTTCTGTGATTCTGCTGCTGTTTTGTTCCTTCACTTTTTCCTTTGTTCTTATATTCCACAGATAAGTGAAATCATTTGGTATTTCTCTTTCTCCACTTGGCTTGTTTCACTGAGCATAATACCCTCCAGCTCCATCCATGTTGCTGCAAATGGTTGGATTTGCCCTTTTCTTATGGCTGAGTAGTATTCCATTGTGTATATGTACCACATCTTCTTTATCCATTCATCTATCGATGGACATTTAGGTTGCTTCCAATTCTTGGCTATTGTAAATAGTGCTGCGATAAACATAGGGGTGCACTGATCTTTCTCATACTTGATTGCTGCATTCTTAGGGTAACTTCCTAGGAGTGCAATTCCTGGGTCAAATGGTAAGTCTGTTTTGAGCATTTTAATGTACCTCCATACTGCTTTCCACAGTGGTTGAACTAACTTACATTTCCACCAGCAGTGTAGGAGGGTTCCCCTTTCTCCACAGCCTCGACAACATTTGTTGTTGTTTGTCTTTTGGATGGCAGCCATCCTTAATGGTGAGAGGTGATACCTCATTGTAGTTTTAATTTGCATTTCTCTGATAATTAGCGATGTGGAGCATCTTTTCATGTGGCTGTTGGCCATCTGTATTTCTTTTTTGGAGAACGGTCTGTTCAGTTCCTCTGCCAATTTTTTAATTGGGTTAATTGTTTTCTGTTTGTTGAAGCATGTAAGCTCTTTATATATTCTGGACGTCAAGCCTTTATCGGATCTGTCATTTTCAAATATATTCTCCCATACTGTAGGGTTCCTTTCTGTTCTATTGATGGTGTCTTTTGCTGTACAGAAGCTTTTCAACTTAATATAGTCCCACTTGTTCATTTTTGCTGTTGTTTTCCTTGCCCGGGGAGATATGTTTAAGAAGAGGTCACTCATGTTTATGTCTAAGAGGTTTTTGCCTATGTTTTCTTCCAAGAGTTTAATGGTTTCATGACTTACATTCAGGTCTTTGATCCATTTTGAGTTTATTTTTGTATATGGGGTTAAACAATGGTCCAGTTTCATTCTCCTACATGTAGCTGTCCAGTTTTGCCAGCACCACCTGTTGAAGAGACTGTCATTTCGCCATTGTATGTCCATGGCTCCTTTATCAAATATTAATTGACCATATATGTCTGGGTTAATGTCTGGATTGTCTAGCCTGTTCCACTGGTCTGTGGCTCTGTTCTTGTGCCAGTACCAAATTGTCTTGATTACTATGGCTTTATAATAGAGCTTGAAGTTGGGGAGTGAGATCCCCCCTACATTATCTTCTTCCTCAGGATTGCTTTGGCTATTCGGGGTCTTTGGTGTTTCCATATGAATTTTTGAATTATTTGTTCCAGTTCATTGAAGAATGTTGCTGGTAGTTTCATAGGGATTGCATCAAATCTGTATATTGCTTTGGGCAGGATGGCCATTTTGACGATATTAATTCTTCCTAGCCACGAGCATGGGATGAGTTTCCATCTGTTAGTGTCCCCTTTAATTTCTCTTAAGAGTGACTTGTAGTTTTCAGAGTATAAGTCTTTCACTTCTTTGGTTAGGTTTATTCCTAGGTATTTCATTATTTTTGATGCAATTGTGAATGTAATTGTTTTCCTGATTTCCCTTTCTGTTGGTTCATTGTTAGTGTATAGGAAAGCCACAGATTTCTGTTCGTTGATTTTGTATCCTGCAACTTTGCTGTATTCCAATATCAGTTCTAGTAGTTTTATGGTGGAGTCTTTAGGGTTTTTTATGTACAGTATCATGTCATCTGCAAATAGTGACAGTTTAACTTCTTCTTTACCAATCTGGATTGCTTGTATTTCTTTGTTTTGTCTGATTGCCGTGGCTAGGTCCTCCAGCACTATGTTAAATAACAGTGGAGAGAGTGGGCATCCCTGTCTAGTTCCTGATCTCAGAGGAAATGCTTTCAGCTTCTCGCTGTTCAATATAATGTTGGCTGTGGGTTTATCATAGATGGCCTTTATTATGTTGAGGTACTTGCCCTCTATTCCCATTTTGCTGAGAGTTTTTAACATGAATGGATGTTGAACTTTGTCAAATGCTTTTTCAGCATCTATGGAGATGATCATGTGGTTTTTGTCTTTCTTTTTGTTGATGTGGTGGATGATGTTGATGGACTTTCGAATGTTGTACCATCCTTGCATCCCTGGGATGAATCCCACTTGGTCATGGTGTATGATTCTTTTGATGTATTTTTGAATTCGGTTTGCTAATATTTTGTTGAGTATTTTTGCATCTACGTTCATCAGGGATATTGGTCTGTAGTTTTCTTTTTTGGTGGGGTCTTTGCCTGGTTTTGGTATTAGGGTGATGTTAGCTTCATACAATGAGTTTGGGAGTATCCCCTCCTCCTCTATTTTTTGGAAAACTCTAAGGAGAATGGGTATTATGTCTTCCCTGTATGTCTGATAAAATTCCGAGGTAAATCCATCTGGCCCGGGAGTTTTGTTCTTTGGTAGTTTTTTGATTACTGCTTCAATTTCGTTGCTGGTAATTGGTCTGTTTAGATTTTCTGTTTCTTCCTGGGTCAATCTTGGGAGGTTATATTTTTCTAGGAAGTGGTCCATTTCTCCTAGGTTTCCCAGCTTGTTAGCATATAGGTTTTCATAGTAGTCTCCAATAATTCTTTGCATTTCTGTGGGGTCCATCGTGATTTTTCCTTTCTCGTTTCTGATACTGTTGATTTGTGTTGACTCTCTTTTCTTCTTAACAAGTCTGGCTAGAGGCTTATCTATTTTGTTTATTTTCTCAAAGAACCAGCTCTTGGTTTCATTGATTTTTGCTATTGTTTTATTCTTCTCAATTTTATTTATTTCTTCTCTGATCTTTATTATGTCCCTCCTTCTGCTGACCTTTGGCCTCATCTGTTCTTCTTTTTCCAATTTCGATAATTGTGACATTAGACCATTCATTTGGGATTGCTCTTACTTTTTTAAATATGCTTGGATTGCTATATACTTTCCTCTTAAGACTGCTTTTGCTGCGTCCCACAGAAGTTGGGGCTTAGTGTTGTTGTTGTCATTTGTTTCCATATATTGCTGGATCTCCATTTTGATTTGGTAATTGATCCATTGATTATTTAGGAGCATGTTGTTAAGCCTCCATGTGTTTGTGAGCCTCTTTGCTTTCTTTGTACAGTTTATTTCTAGTTTTATGCCTTTGTGGTCTGAAAAGTTGGTTGGTAGGATTTCAATCTTTTGGAATTTTCTGAGGCTCTTTTTGTGGCCTAGTATGTGGTCTATTCTGGAGAATGTTCCATGTGCACTTGAGAAGAATGTATATCCCGCTGCTTTTGGATGTAGAGTTCTATAGATGTCTATTAGGTCCATCTGCTCTACTGTGTTGTTCAGTGCTTCCGTGTCCTTACTTATTTTCTGCCCAGTGGATCTATCCTTTGGGGTGAGTGGTGTGTTGAAGTCTCCTAGAATGAATGCATTGCAGTCTATATCCCCCTTTAGTTCTGTTAGTATTTGTTTCACATATGCTGGTGCTCCTGTGTTGGGTGCATATATATTTAGAATGGTTATATCCTCTTGCTGGACTGAGCCCTTTATCATTATGTAGTGTCCTTCTTTATCTCTTGTTACTTTCTTTGTTTTGAAGTCTATTTTGTCTCATATTAGTACTGCAACCCCTGCTTTCTTCTCACTGTTATTTGCTTGTAATATGTTTTTCCATCCCTTGACTTTTAGTCTGTACATGTCTTTGGGTTTGAGGTGAGTTTCTTGTAAGCAGCATATAGATGGGTCTTGCTTTTTTATCCATTCTGTTACTCTGTGTCTTTTGATTGGTGCATTCAACCCATTAACATTTAGGGTGACTATTGAAAGATATGTACTTATTGCCATTGCAGGCTTTAAATTCGTGGTTACCAAAGGTTCAAGGTTAGCCTCTTTAGTATCTTACTGCCTAACTTAGCTCACTTATTGAGCTGTTATATACACTATCTGGAGATTCTTTTCTTCTCTCCCTTCTTGTTCCTCCTCCTCGATTCTTCATATGTTGGGTGTTTTGTGCTGTGCTCTTTCTAGGAGTGCTCCCATCTAGAGCAGTCCCTGTAAGATGTTCTGTAGAGGTGGTTTGTGGAAAGCAAATTCCCTCAGCTTTTGTTTGTCTGGGAATTGTTTAATCCCACCGTCATATTTGAATGATAGTCGTGCTGGATACAGTATCCTTGGTTCAAGGCCCTTCTGTTTCATTGTATTAAATATATCATGCCATTCTCTTCTGGCCTGTATGGTTTCTGTTGAGAAATCTGACGTTAGCCTGATGGGTTTCCCTTTATAGGTGACCTTTTTCTCTCTAGCTGCCTTTAACACTCTTTCCTTGTCCTTGATCTTTGCCATTTTAATTATTATGTGTCTTGGTGTTGCCCTTCTTGGATCCTTTCTGTTGGGGGTTCTGTGTATTTCCGTGGTCTGTTCGATTACTTCCTCCCCCAGTGTGGGGAAGTTTTCAGCAATTATTTCTTCTAAGATACTTTCCATCTCTTTTCCTCTCTCTTCTTCTTCTGGGACCCCTATAATACGGATATTGTTCCTTTTGGATTGGTCACACAGTTCTCTTAATATTGTTTCATTCCTGGAGATCCTTTTGTCTCTCTCTATGTCAGCTTCTATGCGTTCCTGTTCTCTGATTTCAATTCCATCAATGGCCTCTTGCATTCTATCCATTCTGCTTATAAACCTTTCCAGAGTTTGTTTCATTTCTGCGATCTCCTTTCTGGCATCTGTGATCTCCTTCCGGACTTCATCCCATTTCTCTTGCGTATTTCTCTGCATCTCTGTCAGCATGTTTATGATTCTTATTTTGAATTCTTTTTCAGGAAGACTGGTTAGGTCTATCTTCTTCTCTGGTGTTGTCTCTGTGATCTTTGTCTGCCTGTAGCTTTGCCTTTTCATGGTGATAGGAATAGTCTGCAGAACTGGGACGAGTGACGGCTGGAAGGACTTCCCTTCTTTTTGGTTTGTGGCCCTCCTCTCCTGGGAGAACAGCGACCTCTAGTGGCTTGTGCTGCGCAGTTGCGCGCAGACAGGGTTTCTGCTTCCTGCCCGCTGCTATGGAGTTAATCTCCGCTCTTGCTGTGGGCTTGGCCTGGCTCACGCAGCTGCTCCATGATGGTGGAGTCGCGTTGGAGCAGGAGCGGCTGGGAGGCTATTTATCTCCCTAAGGGGCCTCCCTGCTCCCTGCAGCCCAGGGGTTAGGGTGCCCAGAGATCCCGGATTCCCTACCTCTGGATTAAGTGACCCGCTCTGCCCCTTAAGACTTCCAAAAAGCACCCACCAAAACAAAACAACGACCACCAAAAAAAAAAGAAAAAAAATTTTTTTCAATTTAAAAAAAAGAAAAAAATATTAATTAATAAAAAAAAAAAAAAAAAGGTGGTCGTTCATTTTTCTTTATTCTGCAGTGCCAGCCTCAGGCCTCTGCTCACCGGTCTTTCTGCCCTGTTTCCCTAGTACTGGGGTCCCTATCCCTTTAAGACTTCCAAAAAGCGCTCGCCAAAACAAAACAGCAAAAAAGCAAAAAAAAATGGCCGTGCGCTTTTCTTATGCCCTCTGTCACCCAGCCTCCAGTGCCTGCTCACTGTTCTTGCTGCCCTGTTTTCCTAGTATCGAGCGCCCTGCACTCTGGCCCGGATGGCTGGGGCTGGGTGTTCGGCAGCCCTGGGCTCCGTCTCCCTCCCGCTCTGCCTGCTCTTCTCCCGCCGGGAGCTGGGGGGAGGGACGCTCGGCTCCCGCGGGTCCGGGGCTTGTATCTTAACCCCTTCGCGAGGCGCTGGGTTCTCTCAGGTGCGGATGTGGTCTGGATATTGTCCTGTGTCCTCTGGTCTTTATTTTAGGAAGTGTTGTCTTTGTTATATTTTCATAGATATATGTGGTTTTGGGAGGAGATTTCCGCTGCTCTACTCACGCTGCCATCTTCTGCCCCTCCTCTCCAGTGTTTTTGAGTGTGCCTCTAGGTTTGACTTCTTCCATGCTTTGTTGCAAATGACAATGCCAACTTACCCTCTTGCAGCTCCTGAAGCCCAAAGTCAGTTTCACTGGGCCAAAACCTGGTTTTTCTCAGGACTGTTCTTTCTCTGGAGGCTCTGAAAGGTATGGTGTTTCCTGTTGTTCCAACCTTCAGAGCAGTATCTTTTGGCTCATGATCTCTTCTTCTCTTTTCAAATACACGGGTGTAGCATCTTCTCTCTCGTCTCTGCTTCCCTTTGCTTCACATGACTTTTTCTCTATGGCAAATCTTCAACTTCACTTTTGTCAGGCAGGGCACTTGTGATTGCATTTAGGGCCCACCAGATAATCTACCCCCATCTAAATATGGCTAATTTAATCATGTCTACAAAGTCACTTTTTGCCATACGAGTTAATTTTAACAGATTCCAGAGATTAGGTTGTAGATATAATTTGGAGAGACTGTTACTCGGCCTATCATAGTAAGTATTCTTCCATCCAGTCTCCAAAAAGCCTAATTTTTTTAAGAAGGGAAGCAGAGAAAATGGTCTCTTGTGCTCTATATGGGGGAAATCCTTATTTTTCCATTCTTTGTCTACAGAGTGAACCCATCACTCATGTAGTTATATCTTTTCCATCTGGTTTTCATCACATTGCTCTGCTGGGGCTGCTGGCCATGGAGGACCAACCAGTTTTGGAGCTAGGAAGTCCAAGATCAATTTTTCAACTGAGTCCGTATCTAATGAGGACTCTGCTTCCTGGTTCAGGATGGCCATCTTCTTGCTGTGTCCTCACATGGTGGAAGGACAGCCATAACTTTTTAAAAATCAAGCAATAGCTACAGTAGTTTGGTAAAGCATGCCCTGAACATGTTAGAGGCAAATATTTGCTCATAGTGAAATGAGAAAGATGTTAAAATTCTATGAGACAACTTTATCCATCTGTGAAATGGGTTAGATTGTGATCCTATAAAATATTTTAAAAAAGGCAAAATATCTAGAAATAATAAGAAAATTGGTAAGGCAGCTAGATCTAACATATGTATACATAATAAAAGTAGATTTAATCTAGCAACAAAAATTAGAAAAGGAGATAAAAAGTTCTGGTATGATCATAAGAAAGCAGTAAGTTACTTACAAATAAATTTTAATAAAAGAAACTCAGGCCAATAGGGAGAAAACTGTATGACCTTAATTAAAGCCATTAAGTAAACACTGACAGAATCATATACCAAAGTTTTAGATGAGCAGATATCATAAAAATAACAATTTCCTGAATTAACATGTAAATTCAATTTAATTTTTAATTAAAATTCTAAGATATTTTCCTGTTTTCACTTTTAATAAAATAATCCTAATGTTGATGCAGAAGAATAAGTTCTCAAGGGAATATAAAAACATGCATGTATTAATTGGAATTGCCCTCAATCATATTTAGTAGAAAATATTTAGTAACTTAAGCAAATAATTTTTTAATATAATAATAAGTCCATAAAAACAAAGTTTATGAGAACATAGGTAAGATTTAAAACTATTATTAAATTGATTGAGTGATACAGTTGCTGATACAGTTGTAGATCCACGATCCATCTAGATCCTTGCTCTACCATGTTTTTCATGAAGCATTTTCCCTTAAGGTTACAAAACAGCTGCTATATTCATACTTTCATGTCCATGCTTCAGGAGAGAAGAAAGAAGAGGAAAAAGAAAGAAAAAACTTAACAGGAAGCAAAACTTTCCCAGAATTACACAGTGAATTCCCTGTTCAGTTTCATTGGTGACAGCTGTTATAGGTGCTAACCTAGAAATTGCCATTACAAACAATCTAAGGGTTCTGAGAATAATGAAAAGGAAAGAGATATTTAGATAGACTTCTGCTAACATCTGAACTCATATGCAAAATAAGAATCCTGAAGGGGTTCTTTGCTTTCTCAGGTATTAGCTTAATAAGGAACTGATTTTGGAATGGGCAATCAATTTTTTGGAAAAGATTCTGAAACCTAGAAATATTTTTGTATACATATAAAGAATGTAATACTACCTGAATATATATAGAGAGAATGTATTATATATAAATAATACGTATTTGTAATATATAAATGTTGTATATTTATTTATATAATGCATACATAGTACTATCAATATGCCCTGCCCCCCTCTTTAGGTTATATTCTGTTATTAGAGATTTTTCTCAATACATTTATTCAGCATTTACTCATTCAACAAATACTTATTGATTATTTATTATAGCCAGCCATTATTCTAAATGGTGAAAAAACACAGATATCCCTGCCTTTATTGAGCTTATATTTTAATTGAGACAGTCACTAAATAAGGTAAATACATCAGATGTGTAATAGGTTATAGATACTATAAGTCTAAGGATAAAATAAAGCAATAAAAAGGGATAAAAAGAATTGGGTGTGAATGGAATACGTGTGGAAACTGTATCTAGGTTGACCAGGAAAAAATGCACTGAGAATTAAATGAAAGAAGTAACAGTTTATTTTGTGTGGGGGAATGGAGATTTCTGACCATGACTCCCCCCTGGCCTTAATAGCACCCATTGTGTGAGAGCCTGTTTGCACATCAGTGAGTTGTTTACAGGGGACAGAGCAGCTGGTCAGTCACTGGGAGTACCAGCTGAGGGGAGGGGAGCAGAGGAACCATCCATTCTCTCCTCCCCTCAGCTCCTGGCTTATGATTGGTCAGGTGCCCATTAGCCACCAGAGACCTGCCCGTGGAGTCCCTCCTGGTGCGGGGGCAGGGGAAGTGGAGGGCCCTGGGGGTGCCATGGGGGCCTTGGAGCCTGAGCACAAGGGCACAGCACCTGGAGAATGAGAAGGGAGTCCTGCTGGGAGAACGAGGAGAGGACAGAGGCTCGTGGAGGGGAGCCTGGGTGGACAAGAGAACTGAGACCTACTACAGTGAGAACAAGACCCCTTTTAAGCCCCAACTCATTGCCTTTGCCTTTGTGTGGTTTCATCAGACTCATAAGGAACTTGCCCTGGGCAGGGAAACGCCTCCTCCCAGAGCAACATTTTGTTAAACAATAAATTTTAAAGGAAGATATAATTGTTATTTTCATACAAATAATGAAAAAAACACATCAAAGATTTTATCTTAGTATTTAATGGAGAAGCCAGACAAGAACAAAATGTCCCACACACGTGCAATGTGTTAAGGAGGGCTGAAGTGAATCAGTAAGCAGATGAAAACTAGCAAGACACACGCAGGCTTCAGGCCAGTCGATTCTTAGGGCACAGTTTGCATTCCTATGGGCAGCCGTTCTGCGCATTGCTACGTGTTCTGTGAGTTAATTTCTGTATCCATAGCGTTGTAAAATATCCTGGTCAAAGAGAGTGAAAGGCAGATAGCCTGAATGGAAGAACTAGTAAAGACACTCACTAAATTGCAAAGAACTTCATTATTTTTCACCACAGTTTTATACTGGTATCGATGATCCAGCTGGAGAGAAAAAAATTGCTGATGCCTAGAAAGGCAGGAGAATCAATGAAGTGATGTTAAGTGAAATTCTTGAGAAGACAAGATGAGAAGTTTTATTTTTCAACAATACAAGTCTGGAGCTGGAGGATAAAGCTCTTTTAAGCAGGGCAAACTCCATGGCGTTGCTGGTCATCTTACCAAACGGTACCATTTGAGTGCATTGTGTTTCCTTGGTCCTTGTCTATGTCTTCTTGAAGGAAGGAATTCAGTCAAGACACAGAACAATCTTGAGTGGCAGGAGTTTATTAAGTGAACCAAAAGTACACTCCTGAGAAGGGGGCAGAGCAGCTGTCTGGAAACCAGAAGCAGCCCTGCTGTTGGGGTTAGGGTTAGGGTAGGATTAGGATTAGGATTAGGATTAGGGTTAGGATTGGTTTTTTAATTGGTGGGAAGTCCCTCCCTGCATGTTACATCATTTAATTGACATGTTGATTTACAGCTCTAGGTTATATCACCTTTTTTCTATTGTGCAGGTGCTTACCCTTAAGTACCTAAGTGAAACCCACTGGGTTGCTGAGGGGAAAAACCACAATGTAAACTTATTGTAATTATGGTAGAATGATAATGAACCCTGAGGTAGCTCCAATCACTTTCTAGGGCTTAGTGGGCCTGCAGTCAACCTGTGTTGGTGGTCTGGAAGCCCCACTGGGCTTTTTACACCCTGTTTGGCCCTGATAAGGCAGAAGGCTGAACCACAAACAGGAGGGGTTTGGGTGTGTTCTGTCATCTGGTTACAAGGGAGTAGGTGGACGGGGGAGGACCTCATCCAGGACATGGTGGGACCTGATCCTGTCTGCCTAGCTACCTGATGCAAGCCCCTGCTTATTGTACACCAGAGGGTGATCTTTCACCTTACTGCTCTAATGTTGTTCTCTGACATGTACACTGTGCAACCCTTACTCAGCAGTCTTGGGATAACTATCAAGAATTAGACAAAGAACAGCTAGGAAGGCATGTTAGGGTATTTTTTAAGAATTTCTAGAACATGATATTTTCTATTTTGTTTGGTAGGTATTTTAAACTGAGTCACAGCACTATGTTATTTTTCTCTCTACATCTCCATCTGTTTCAGGAAACCTCAATGATACTAACCCATCTTTATTGAATATGTCTTTTAAGAGCAGCCTGAAAACAAATTCATATGCAAATATTTCATATCAGTAGAATTTCTATTGAACTTTGAGTTCCACCCCAGTCATAATTAGCTAGTTAGCTAGTCCTAATATCTAGTTATAAGAGATATAGCATTATGCATTTTTAAAGTTTTGGGATAGAAAAGTCATATATTCCACAAGCTCTGTAGTGAAAGTCAGTGATGTCCTTCTGTTTATTTCCTTACTTTGGTACACGGCACCACAGTGTCTTCATGGCGTTCTTCATCTCCATGTTCCTGAGTGTGTAAATCAGAGGGTTGAGCATGGGAGCAATGATGGTGTAGAAAAGAGCAAACACTTTGTCTTCTGGGAGAGTAATGGCTGGTCTAATATAAATAGAGTAAAGGAACAAAAAAAAGGACCACCACAGTGATGTGGGAACTGCATGTAGAAAGAGCTTTGCGGAGATTCTCTGCAGAGTAGGACCTGACTGTATGCAGGATCACAGAAGAGGATACCAGTAAGACCACAAAAGTCACCAGACCCATCACACCTGAATTGGCAATGACCAGGAGACTGATTCTCCTTGTGTCCATGCAGGCTAGTTTCAACGAGGATACACATCACAAAAATAGTGGTCTATCTCATTGGGGCCACAGTAGGGTAAAAAGATGTCAAGAATAAACTGACCAAAGGAATCGAGGAATCCTCCAGCACAGGAAGCGGCAATCAGGACATCACACCTCTGCCTGCTCATGATGACTGTGTAGTGCAGGGGCTTGCAAATGGCCATGTAGCAGTCATAGGCTATCCCTGTGAGGATAAAGACCTCTATGCTTCCAAAAAAGTGCATGGTAAAGAGCTATGTCATGCAGCCATTGTAGGGAAGGGTCTTCTTTTCTGCCAGCAAGTCAATGATTAATTTTGGGGTCACAGTAGAAGTGTAGCAAAGGTCTAAGAGTGAGAGGTAAGTCAGGAAGAAATACATAAGCTGCTTAATAAGTTGACTGCAGGTGACTGAAATCATGACAAGCAGGTTTCCAATAAAAATCGCTATGTAACAAAATAAGAACAGTAAAAACAGAGAACTTCTATCTCCCTTTTCTTAGAAAGCCCTAAAAGAATAAATTCTGTGATGTTATTCTTATTTTTGCTGATCCAGAGCAGTTTGTAGCTACCTGAAATTAGAAACATTGTGAATTTTTGTTATATATGTATTTAAATATGGTGATGCTTATCATTCCTTGGTATGAGGCACATTACAGTTAAAAGGGTTCAAATGTTATATAAGGTAGAAATTGAATTTTTATTTAGGAAGGCTTTCCTGCTTGTTTTTTTATCATTTTTTTGTAAACATTTTAGGCACCTGAGATGAAGACTAACATTGTAAATGCAGTATATTTATGTAACCATTCTATTAACATGCATTATTGAACATAATTGGTATTATACCTCTATGGAACTACAGAAATGATATTTTTAGGAAAACAAAAAAATCAGATATCTCTTTGCTGTTCTCACTATTTATTATCGAGAAAATATACACAGAAATGAAACACTGAGTGAAAATACAAAAAGTGCAAATGCATGAAGTATAGTATGTCAATAACATTATATGTGAGAAATTATCTACCATGTGTCCTATATAGAAAGGTAATAAATAGAAAAATCAACATATGTATTTGAAACCATAAGACATTTATAATTAGTCATAATCAGTTATATTTATGTTCTACTTAATTTATCAATATACTTAATTTACAACTGGATTACATTTTATAGTCAACCAAAAGAATAAAAGAAATCTGGTTATCTGTATTTTTCAAAAGATAATCATCTCAAACGTATTTGACACTCATCGAGGCATTTGAGGATAATAATAGTAGGTTTTGCTTGCATCTTAGAGTCTCACATAATACCTTACCCACTTGCATAAATCAGCTTTTATCTAATCAATGTACACAAATTGTTCAACTCTTTGATAATCAGTCATACTTAAAATGTATGTTCCTGGGTGGAGCCAAGATGGGGGCGTGAGTAGAGCAGCGGAAATCTCCTCCCAAAACCACATATATTTACGAAAATATAACAAAGACAACTCTTCCTAGAACAGAGACCAGAGGACACAGGACAACATCCAGAACACATCCACACCTGCGAGAACCCAGTGCCTCACCAAGGGGCTAAGATACAAGCCCTGGCCTGGTGGGACCCGACTGCCCCTATCCCAAGCTCCCGGTGGGAGGAGAGGAGTCAGAGCGGGGAGGGAGAGAGAGCCCAGGACTGCTGAACACCCAGCCCCAGCCATCCGAACCAGAGTGCACACACAGTGCATGCACGGGGGCCAGGATACTAGGGAAAAAGGACAGCAAGAACTGTGAGTGGGTCCGTGAGTCCAGCGTCTGTGGACAAAGAAAAGAGAGCGGCTTTTTTTTTTTAAATTATTTATTTAATTTTTTTTTTTTTTTTGGCGAGTGCTTTTTGGAAATCTTAAAGGGACAGGGACCCCAAAACCAGATGGAAGCATCCCAGGACACTTAGTCTACAGGCAAGAAATCTGGGGATCTCTGGGCACTCTAACCCCCTGGGCATCAGGGAGCACAGAGGCCCCTCACGGAGATAAATAGCCTCCTGGCCGCTCCTCCTCCAACACAGCTCCACCACTTTGGAGCAGCAGCCCAAGCCAGGCCACGCCCACAGCAACAGCGGAGATAAACTCCATAGCAGCCGGGCAGGAAGCAGAAACCCTGTCTGCGCGCAGCTGCCCAGCACAAGCCACTAGAGGTCGCTGTTCTCCCAGGAGAGGAGGGCCACAAACCAACAAGAAGGGAAGTTCTTCCAGCCGTCACTCGTCCCAGCTCTGCAAACTATTTCTATCACCATGAAAAGGCAAAGCTACAGGCAGACAAAGATCACAGAGACAACACCAGAGAAGGAGACAGACCTAACCAGTCTTCCTGAAAAAGAATTCAAAATAAAAATCATAAACATGCTGACGGAGATGCAGAGAAATATGCAAGAGCTAAGGGATGAAGTCCAGAGGGAGATCACAGACAACAGGAAGGAGATTACAGAAGTGAAACAAACTCTGGAAGGATTTATAAGCAGAATGGATAAGATTCAAGAGGCCATTGATGGAATAGAAACCAGAGAACAGGAACGCATAGAAGCTGACATAGAGATAAAAGGATCTCCAGGAATGAAACAATATTAAGGGAAATGTGTGACCAATCCAAAAGGAACAATATCCATATTATAGGGGTACCAGAAGAAGGAGAGAGAGGAAAAGGGATAGAAAGTGTCTTTGAAGAAATAATTGCCAAAAACTTCCCCAAACTGGGGGAGGAAATAATCGAACAGACCACGGAAATACACAGAACCCCCAACAGAAAGGATCCAAGAAGGACAACACCAAGACACATAATTAAATGTGGCAATTAAAATGGCAAAGATCAAGGAAAAGGAAAGAGTTTAAAGGAAGTTAGAGAGAAAAAGATCACCTACAAAGGAAAACCCATCAGGCTATCATCAGACTTCTCGACAGAAACCTTACAGGCCAGAAGAGATTGGCATGATATATTTAATGCAATGAAACAGAAGGGCCTTGAACCAAGGATACTGTATCCAGCACAACTATCATTTAAATATGATGGCGGGATTAAACAGTTCCCAGACAAGCAAAAGTTGAGGGAAATGGCCTCCCACAAACCACCTCTATAGGATATTTTTGAGGGAATGTTCTAGATTGGAACACTCCTTTAACTAAACAGATGTCACCAGAGAAAATAAAATCACAGCAAAGAAAGCAGACCAACCAAATACAAACTAAAGGCAAAAAAATAAAAACAACTACCCACTAAAAGCAGTTAAAGGGGACATGAAAGAGCACAGAATAAAACAACCAACATATAAAGAATGGAAAAAGAGGAATAAGAAGGGAGAGAAAAAAAGAATCTCCAGACAGTGTATATAACAGCTCAATAAGTGAGCTAAGTTAGGCAGTAAGATACTAAAGAGGCTAACCTTGAACCTTTGGAAACCAAGAATCTAAAGCCTGCAAAGGCAATAAGTACATATCTTTCAATAGTCACCCTAAATGTATATGGACTGAACACACCAATCAAAAGACAGAGTAATAGAATGGATAAAAATGCAAGACCCATCTATACGCTGCTTACAAGAAACTCACCTCAAACCCAAAGACATGTACAGACTAAAACTCAAGGGATAGAAAAACATATATCAGGCAA